>NC_092203.1:2058566-2681066 GCF_043641665.1 Enoplosus armatus
TGAACTAAATCCTGAAAATGACTATGCTTACATGCTAATGTTACAGCAGGTATAATGTGACTGTGTTCACCATCTTAGTTTAGCATGTTAGCATGCTAACAGTTGGTAATTAGTACTAAACTGATGGGATTGTCATTAGTTTTGCAGGTATTTGATCATAAACCAAAGTATTGGACACATTTCAATTTGGAACTTAGGTTATTATGAGTCATCCTGTGGCAAACCTGAAAGTCTGTACCAAATTTGGTGATGCTTTATTTTACAGGTGTGTAGTTTCCTAATAGTTTCCAAGAATTCTTCCTGTATTTCTGTAAAGGGAAGCCAGATACAAGGCTCTGTTATTTCAGTTTATTTGGAGTTCATAAGTAGCGATAGATTTCCAGAGGAAAGTTAAAAACAGCCTCATGTAACAAGTAAATACTCATTCATTATGAATTTATTATCAAACTTTATTCTTCATAGATGAGATAGCCTGGAGACAAATTTCACATTTTTAAACCTTCAGCTGACCTGCGGTGCACTGATTGAAAGATGGGTTACGCTAGCAAATAATTGGAATTAATTAGTTGTAAGTCATAACTGAACACCGTCTCTATTTTCCATTTCTTTCCAGAAAACTCTCAGGGCAATTATTAGGAAATTACAGACCTGTAAAATACAGCCCGTCCATCCAATAGTCATTGTGGTCCAGGTCACATTTGATTTAATGTGAAAGCTGGTATGCTAAGGTGACGGGAAGTTTGTCCCCATGCATGAGCTTGCATTACACATTTGCACAATTATAGATTTAAATCCCCAGAATATCAACTTGGCATGCAGGATGTCAGCCGATGTCACTTCCATGGTTCAGTGTATATTTGGAGAGGCTGAAAACAGAGCCGGATCCCGAGCCACTTTAGAGTCGTCATGTATAAATAGTAGTGCCTGGTGATGCCGGCGTTGCTCACTGCACATTAAGAGAGCGCAGCGCATGATGAAAGAGACTGAAATATGATTTACATTCAGCGAGCATAAGGCCGTATTGTGAAAGAGAGGGCTGTGCGAGGGGATGGAAGGCGAAGGCAGAGAGTAGGGAAGATGAAGATTGATGGGGAGTGATAGAGAGTCAGAGTAAATCAGCAGGGGCGTTAAGAGAGAGAAAATCAAAATGAAGAGCGAGTTCATATTTTAGCAGGTAAAGCAGGTCAGAGTCTGATTAACAAATTATATTCATGTTTCAATAATGATAAGCTTCATCAGGCCCCACTTCAGGGCTGCACAATCTCTGACACTAACAGTTTTTTTTTTTTTTTTTTTTTTTTTTTTTTAAGCATTTTCTCTTTTCCCACAACTTTCTTCCCCTGGAGACGAGCACACGTCTCTCAGGTTTCAGCCCTGGTTAAGAGCACTGATAATCAGGGGAGAATCGGGCTCAGAATACAGAATGAGGAGCTCTACCACAGGCCACAAGCTACAGGAACTAAATATGTGGCCACATATGAACCTATATACACAACATAATACATGTAATATATGGCTTATACAAGTTGTAATCTGACAGTATTTTAACGTTAATTGTGATTTGTTATATAAATGCACATACATCTGTCTATTGCCCGGGCTGAGCACACCTCCAGCCTGCATTAATGGGCCGCTAATGTCCCCGTTAGTTTTCAGTAAACACGGGGAGTGTCCGCAGCCAAGCTTTTGAAACTCAAAATCATTGGATGTCTGTCAAGCTTTAATTTACTGCTGCTCACTAGATCTGGGTCAGATTTGTCATTTGCAAATGGACCCAGTTGGGCAAAGCTAAATTGCTCTCCTCTCCTTTAACAGCTTCCACCCCGGAGTGTCCCTGAGCAAGGCACTTAACCCTGTAGAAATGCAGCCTTTAAACTCTCGGGAGTGTGTTGTATGGTTTTCTATTTCTTGAACAGCAAAAACGAATTGACACATCATTACGAAATATTTGGTTGGGGATGTAGTGGACTACTGTAGCCGGTGAGCTCACCGCTATGCCGCTTACATGCTAGCAAGCTGCGACATGCTAGTCAAAATAGATCCCAAAGTATCCCCTGTAGGTGTCTCTGACTGAAATCCCCTTCATTGAAAATTAGAAATAAGTATCCATGTTGCCACGGTGCTGGACCCCCCCCCCCCCCCCCCCCCCCGGCTTTCATGTAGCAAAGCTGCCCCATGATGAGTGCTAATGCTAAATATAGCAGCAGGTTTAGTCATAACCTCAAACTGCCCCAGTGAAAGCTGCTCAGTTGCCACTGTGGTTGTTAAGTTTGACTCTGTGAGGTGTGGCAAAAAGTATTTAAATGTCAAATTTTTCACATCAAGTTCAACTTTGAATTTGCGCTTTTGACCAATAGCTAGCTGTAGGCCTGAACGTATCGTCCCGTTAGCAGCTGAGCTAAGCTTACAGTATGAACAGAACAGTAGAGAAAATATAAGAGAGAATCTCCCGGAACTTTGACCAGCACTAGCCTGGCTGGCTAGCTGTTAGCTTGCGAGCTAGCCCTGCGAGTACAGCCACTACGTCACCAAGCTTCTAGGACCAAATATTTAGCATTCCGCTGTACCACTTTCTGGTGTGACAAGCACCTGTCAAAATATTTGTTGAGAAATACTTGACCCAGGTTTTTTACCTCGCTCCATCCTTTTAAACCATTGTTTGGTTTAAAAGGATGGAAAAAAAACAATAAAGAGCAGAAAGCACTGCACTATTCGTCAAGCAGACACGGGGGAGGAGGATTTTGACAGGACAGAACCACAAATACCGCTGAGGGAGAGCTCTGACTAAATGTTGCATCATGTACCCAAAGACACACCAAACAGCCTACACGGGATGGGATAAAAACCCGAGTTTTTATGTCTCAAGAAACTGCCAGAGAGGAAAAACGAAGCGCAAGCTGTGACCAGAGCAGCAATATATGTGCCCTTTGCTCATATATCACGGCAGGTTTTTTTTGTAGTGGAGAGCTTCAGTATGAAATGATCCCATCTGTTGCAGCCTTGTTTGTCTGTAACCATGAATGTGAATCATTTTTTTTCGTTAGTTAATTCCCTCTGCCAGTCTCTTCCCGTGTTGCAGTCCTCCTAGCTTTGCACTGTGACTGTCTTGTTGTTTGGCCTTTTAGGTAATCCGTTCGGTCCCAGCTGGCCTCGGCAGGAAAACTCAATTCACTATTACAAAGTCGCCTTCTCTACCTCTCTATCACTCCCTTTCTGTCGCTCATCAGGTTTGTTTTCCCTGTCTGACTTTGTTATGCCCCATACAATGCCAATCTCTCTCTGCCTGTGTTCTTTTTCACACTCTGTTCTGTCTTCTTCACTTCTCTTTTTGGCTCTTTCTCCCCTCCCGCTCTGTTTCTGGACCGTGTCTCTTTTGTGCCCGTGTTTGCCAATGAGTGCTTGAAATATTGATGTGCCTCTGTTTAGTCATAATGGGGACAGTCGATAGAGGATTGAAAACACACACACACACACACACACACACACACAAAAAATGTTTTCATACTTCTGCTGGATTGCAGAAGGGGAACGCTTGTGGCACCCGGCGCAAACAAAAACACTGGCGGAGAGAAAGCTGCTGCCAGAAGAGTAGACAGGGGGGGGGAGAGGAAGTGGAAGGGAGGATGGCATGAAAGCCGGGATGACCTTCAAACAAACAATGCACACAGTTGTGTAACACACACACACACACACACACACACAGAAGGAGGAGGTGATTAGCCAACCGATTAGCATTGAGATCCAAATTCAGGCATTATGCAGGGATGTGATTTTCTGACCTGAAAATGTGTGTAGATCCGTAAAACCCCCCCCAAAAAAACAACATCGGGGGGGGGGGGGGGGTTTGGTAATGAGCTGCCTGAGTGAAATGAAGAGGATTTGAGGACATCTATAGGCTGTAGTGCGCTGGGAGAAATAATTGGGGTTTCACTCCAAAAAGGGGGAACTGTCGGCCGCTTGTGTTTATTTGCTGTGCTGTGCAGCCGTTAGCCGCCAGCTAATGACTCAGAAAACAGTATGAGCAGTCTTTTGATGGGCGCCTTGTCTCTGTATGTCTTCGTTACTTTCTTTTGTCATGGGCGGATTGTACTTCTGCCCACTGTTTTACAGAATGTATGATTTTACTTGGAAGTAGCGTCAGTGCTAGCTGGCGGCTAATTTACTGGCGTTTACCAACCCGTTGGAGTTTTAGATGCCCGTAACTATGCGGCTTCACTTATATAGATATATACTAACTTGTGTGTATCTGTGCATTTTAAACATTTCATCAGATTTCTGCCTTGTGCAAAGCAGATAGTCACACAAATTGTCAAACTGAATGTAAACATAAATACATTCTTTTTGAAATTAATAAATTATAGCACTAGAACTACTTTATTTTTCCTTTTGAAAAAGTTGCATGTTGCACGATTAAATCTTGAAGTTAGTTTTTTTTTTTTTAAACCGTAAAAAGTTGGACAATCACATGCCTGATTATAAGACTTATCCTTAATGCTTTATTGGTGTTTCTACTTATTGTGTGGTTCTATGCTGCTTTATGGCATAGCACAGAAAGATGATCTTGAACTGTTTTACATAGTCGACAAGATCTTTTTTTGAACTCTCGGTAGTTCCGGCTGCTCACCTTCTACGAATTAATCCTGAGAAAAAGGGGTTCTCCACACATCTTCCAACAATGGGCAGCTGATTGAAGTGCTTCTCAGATCAAGCACGGCGGACTTCAGAGGATAAGAAAGGACTGGAGCCCACTGACTGATTTGCATCCTTTGATAGTGGGCACAGCCTAACGTTTGGACGCTACTGTGTCTTCATCACAGTCAAAATGGACAAAGGCATTTAGTCAGCCTAGAATAGGTGTAGATTTGTGATTAGACAGTAGGCTGAACAGGATTTCAAATCTATTGGATAATGGATCCCAGGGCCGGAGTTGCCAGAGATGTCCAAGATATAATCACGACAGGATCAAAATAACTCAAATATATCTTAAAGTTGCATAAAAGGTGCATACATCAAGTGAGTCTGCACTGTTAAAGGCTGCAAATCAATCAGTGCTACAGCCCCCCCCCCCCCCTGCTAAGGGTTATATTATTCCCGGTATCCCAGTATAGTTGGAGGTACAAGACTTTGGTTTCATTTGCTGCCACTCACTCCTGCACAACACATAAAGCAACTTCCTCAGTGATCCATCACCGAGCTTAAAAGAGAAACTTTTAAATTAGATTATTTCATTATGCTCAAATTGAATGTTTTCATTTCCCTCCGCTCACCATCAATCACTTGACGCCCAGCAGAAGAAATGAGGTCACACAGGAAATAATCCCTGAAGAAAATGTTGCCTTAAAGAATTCACTTTCATATCCATCTTTTCTTAGGCGGGACATACTGGAGCAGCTTATTTTAAGCTCGGCTTCACACGACATCATTTAGATTAAAACATTAATATGAACAAATTAGTAAATGTTTCAAAAACTAATTACATTGGCAAACATATCAAAATGATTTGGGTAAATGTGAACTGTATTTCGATCAAAGTCAATGGGCTGTACTCTGTAGATGAGACCTTTCAGATCTTTGTGTAAATCAATCTCTTTTCTCACAATAGGTGTCTCTTTCAAGATGACAGTTACCTCCATGTAATTAACAAAGCCTTTCACTCAGGCACTCATCTATTTATTCACACAGCCCGGGATGATTTAGCCCCAGAGGTCGAGGCGCTGCAATGTCTCCACCCAGCTGCAAACCACCGCAGCTGAATGCCGGAGCCAATGTTGAAGGATGTCTGTTTTACGCTGTTGCTTAATATGCAATTAAAATAGTTGAATAGTTGTATTTTCCTGTGTTTGTTATAAGATGGCGCCACGGTAAGCTGTGTTCTTGATATCCACGTCACGTCAATGACATGGCTCCACGAACGTTCGGGTGGATACATGGCAGAACGCTGAAGCGTTAAAAGTCAAGCTCAAAGCTGGGAGCTCGTGCAGTTAATGGCCAAATGGGGCTCTTGTGTTAAGGTAACAGCACTGATGTTTAAAAGTCATCGCGTGAAAGTGTTGAAGAAAATGACTTACCTATACTCGCCACACGGTGTCGTCTTTTCAATGAAGTGCATCCAAAATGTTCCGGTTTGTAGAACATATTGGAAAACAAGGCAAAACCTAGAACCAGGTTAGGGGTCGTTAAGTTCCCATAGTGGAAAAGAGCTGTTTGAGTGTGTGATGATGCGATGTATGCGTTTTATTTGTTCTCTTCTTGGGTGTCACTGTTTAATCACATGTCGTATTAAATACTTCACTCACGGTTCTGTTGATTTTGTTTGGGTTTTCCTGCTTTACTCACTAAGACGGCCAGACTAATCGAACATCGTGGTCCAGGCCATTAACTGGGAACAGAACCCACATCTTCTGCATAGCAGTAACCGTTTGTGTTCGAGTGCTAAGGCCTTTGTCTCGCTGCTTTGAATTGTTGGAGAAGGTCAGAACATGCTAAGAGAAGTAAGTCCAGAGCAACTGGTTGCCTCGGTCAGCCCAGTGATTTGTTTGCTGTTGTACAGTCTCATGAGTCACTTTTGAGAGCAGCCACTCGTATGTTATGCCAGCAAACCCATAAGGCAGCTTTCACAGCCAGAAGCACTCAGTCCAAGAGCTGTCGGAGCGGGAGTGTGCATGTGGCTGAACTGTGTGAATACAGTGTCTGTGTACACATGCGCCGATCCACTCGGGCATGCACCATTTGCTTACAAAGGAATCCTGTCATTTAAAAGGAAGTACCTAAACAGTGAGTCATGTGTGAGTGACTTCGTCTTTTTGGCTGCCTCCTTCAGTCACTCGCCACACACTGCCGCGCTACTCCAGAGACGCTGTCATAGGCATCGAATTAACTTGCAAAGTCGCGGAGAGGACATGGGGTGCGCTAATCAGCGAGTGTCCCTGAATGGATTTGTGAGGAATTTGGCACGAGGAGGTCCGAAAGCAGAGGAGCAGAGAAGCGAACATTACAAAATGAAACAGAAGCTTTTATAGCTCTTGGGAGCTTTGGTCCCAGGTGCTCCCAGTTTCACTTACAGCGCAACCCAGACCGCCATTCACCTGCAAGACAATCAGGATAATAAGCATGCTGCAGACGCACTCAAACAGGCCAGGGAGCTGTCTCAACACACACACACACACACACACGAAAAAAGAAATGGAAAGGAAGATAGAGAGACAGAGGGCTAGAGAATGATAGGGGAAAACAGGGGAGGAAAAACAAAGGAAAGGTGGAAAAGGAACCGAGCAATCCAAAAATAAGATCTTAAAAGTGTTTCAGGAGTACATCCTGTTGAGGTGGGCGCCCTCTCTCCTCCAAAATGTCACATCTGATATTGAACCAGCGGACCGCTTCGATCCGAACTGCTACTGCAGCTCCCCCAACTCCAGCAAAAGCACTCGGAGCAATTTCTGAGCTATTTGAGTCGCAGTCAGGTGCAGGAGAGAGACGGCTAAAATGGTAACTTGTATTCAAACTCATCATAACATCCCATTTATTTGCCCACATTCTTTCTTGATTTATAATCCATTTTCATATCAATGGCCACAGCCTTGGGTGTATGACCGGATTCAAACGCTTACAGATGTGCTGTCAAAATAACGAAATATAATCAACAGATGCTGTTTAGAGGTGGGCCCAAGAGCTCAAAGATTCTCACTTCAACAGCTTATTCTAAGTGGCACTGACAAGGGAAGAAAGTGGGATGAACAGACGTCTATGCACTGGTGGATCCAGTCATCTTTAATTGGGGGAAACGGCAGATTTTTATTGTATGGATGCAATGCAACAGCACTTATAAGAAAAAACTTGATATGTGTTAAACCCCCACGTATTTTTCTTGGCATACGGAGGCCTTTTAGTTTAATCCTTAATTCACCAAACACCAAATGATCCCTCGTCGATCGAGCAGTAGTTGAAATGAAAAATGCGATTCAGGAAAAGTCCAGGTTTGACTCACAGTTTCCTGTGAAACATTCCGCAGTGGGCTGAGGGAAACCCACTTGATTCAAGTCGAGACAATATCGCTCCGTGTAAGAAGCTGTTATATTCTCAAAACTGACATTATCTCACCCAACTCTCACATTCTCTCTCGGGTTGAGAAAAATAAAACCTTTGGACTCAATTCTCGACTAATTGACTTATTAAGACTGACATTTTTTAAACAGGATGACACAGGAGGGGAGAGGGGGAGGACAGACAGAGAACATTTGAGTAGAGAGAGGCGGACAGCTCTCCTCAGAGACCCTCCATGCAGCACGGCATGCCATTAAAGTCCTACTAGTGGGAGCGGCGCTTGTTAGAGGACGAAAATGTCAACAGCCGACATAAGGCAATCAGCGCAAAAATGCACGTGTGGCGGCAAGCTCAGGGTCTCCTGGATCGGTCTATGTCCCGGTGATGTCTCCCTCTAATAGGCACCAATGTGAAGGTGAAGGATGTCACGGTGTCACCTCCCCAGACTAGCAGTGCGTGTATTACTATTTCCTGTTACCATGGTTTCGCCATCACAGGTCCGACTGGCCTCTTTGTAGGCGTCTGTCACACATGAAATGGCCCCAGATGGCCAGCATTGATTTCATTAGCTGAGGATCCGGTGATTTTCTTTTATTTATTTATTTATTTATTTTTATACAGGGATTATCTCCTGCGACAGGCCGGCAGCGTTTAGACAGATTTCACGAAGCACTGTCCCTTATTAACTCTGTCAGTCTGTTGGAGATATGGCGAGACATCTCCCACCACCACCACCACCACTACTATCCCCCACCCTCTTCCTCCTTCCTCAGCGGCTGCCTGCGCCAAAGAGAACATATGGCAGGCACTCAAAGCTAGATAGCACTTGCATGCATGAGACATTGAGCTGTGTCGCTGCTGCCGTTCATGCGGTTATTGTATTTTTGTTAAATGGATAACTGCGCTCTTCACCTCGGATTGGTGGAATCATCCCAAAACGCCTGGTGGACTCAAAATGATGTCCTTTTAAGGACAGTACCAATCACCAGTGTGATGTCTTTAGAATCAACTGATGTGATACTGATCATGGAGAAATTCCAGAAAGCTCCCAGATAACAGATCCAGCAAAAGCCAATCCTTTTCCTCATGTCTGTTACTATGTTCAAACTTAGACTTAGACTTATGGAGTACATGATATTATTAAAGATCCAGTGGCGGACTCAGGCTCAAAACTACAAAGGGTTCCAGCTGCATGTGGTGGGGCACTAGTGGGCAGAAAGTTTCTGCATTGCGTTTTCTTCACTAGATGGGCACCCACAGGGCACTTCATCACGTTTCCTTGCACAATGGGCCTCTGTAGAGGGCACTTTATCATGTTTTACCTACCATAAGGAGTCACAAATGAATAGATTTCAAGTATTAATTGCTTTTTGTATAGTCAGAATTGCTGCAAAAACAATACATTTGATGCTGGGTGATGACATCATTTTGTTAAAAAGATATTACAAAGACACATTCAGCTATGTATGTATTGAGAAGTGTGCATTAAAAGGTTTTGAATGTGTTGTGCATCAGAGTGTGTGTTCCCTGACGCTCTCTCTGTGCCCTCCACCAGCTTTGTAAAGAGGTCATTGGTTTTTGTCAGCAGAATTACTGCACATTATCAGTCTCTCCTCGCAGAGTGGCTGTTTTTCATTGGTTTTTGAAGACTGCCTTTGTGTAGCCTCTTTTGAAAAAGAAAAACACACATTCTTTATGCCAGTAGTATTGAATAACTTTGGACCAATCTCCACCTTGATGTATTTTTGAAACTTGTTTACTCTCAACTCTCAACGTTTTACTGGCTTCAATTCTAATTTCAGTCTTGCTTCAGTGCCAAGCACTGAGATGACTGCTCGAAGATGTAAATTATATTTGAACAAACTTGGATGCCAGAAAAATATCTAATTTGGTGCCTTTTGAGCTCAATACTACAATTTATTCCATCAATTACAAGCTCCTCCTTGAGAGGCGATAATCTCAGGTTGGATCCTAGAGCGCACTTTCTGACATACAGAACTGGTCGAGACTATTTGGTCAGTTCTGTTCATAAATATTTTTCTGCCGTGCCCCAGGGGACCTTCCTGGGTCCCGTCCTTTTTTATTGTATTTGCTGCTTTTAAGGCTGAGGAGTGCTCGAAACAAACAAGTTCATACGACTTGTTGTCCGACCACATCCGAAGGCAAAAGTGTGTAGACCTGTTCCAGACAGCTACACACCATAACTGATACGGAGATGGTTGAGACGTGATGAATTGTCCAAATGGAGAAAGCGGTGTACATTAGTGTTGTGTGAAGAATCAAAAAAGAGAGCTTGAGAGAAGAAGTTCACCTCTGCAGACACCTGACCCGATCACTCCGTTAGCTTTTAGCATGATGAAATGTGGCGTACAGCAAAGACGCTTAGGCGATTAATTGATGAGTCGACCCAGAGATTGGTTTTCGGACTGTTGGTTGGACAAAACAAGACGTGAAAACCTTGGGCTTTAGAAAAGTATGATGGGCATTTTATAGACCAAACAATTAATCCGTCAATCAAGACATTAATCGTCAAAGATTAATCAATTATAAAATGAATCTCCTTGGAGCCCCAGTGTGGTGAGTGATTGTTATTTAGTTGCCACACTTATTTGGATCTTTTTTTTCTGGTCAGTAAGTCAATTTCAACAAAGTCCTGAACTAATGTAACCTTGACGCTCCAATTTCGAGACGGAGGCTCAGCCTGGGTTACGATATATGGCACTTACTGTAGTGTATGTGCACACAGCCAATTGCTTCATCTGCTCTGAGGCGTAATGTACAGAGCAAATCCTTCAAAATCCACACACCACACGTAGTGGATGCATAATTCACCACAGACGTTGGCTTTAAGTGAAGTGTAAACAAGCCCGTCAGACAACCAAAGAGAGATAAATGTTTGAATCCCTTTTAATGGCTCTCATTCAGCGACTTTCACCTCTGTAAACAGCTGTAATGAACTCAAGCCACACACACACACACACACACACATATTTTTCACACACTGGCCCGTAAAAACAGCCTCACCGCTCGCGCACTTAATCATCCCCCGAGCAAAGTAACAGCCCGTTGTAGACAAAATACTGTTTAATATCAACAGTCGGGCGCGGAGCACTGGGGAGCTGTGGTTAGCAGCCGGTTTGGACCGTGTGCTTTTTGCTCCTCGCAGCTCACTGATTTGAGCTTCATTCGATGTGAGTGCTACTTCGGCAAGAGAGAAAGAGAATGACAGTGACAGAAAGGGGGAGATTATGTTTACATCCCTGTTTTGCCACGGTTTGTGTGTGTGTGTGTAACACTGCAGGAAAGTATGCAAATGACCATGCATGTCTTTTGGGGATTTGCTAAATGGGATTTTTGAGGACAATGTTTTGTCCTTTTTGGTGCATTTCTGAAATTATGGTTGACACCTTCAGCAGGGAGAAGGAGCCCAAGAGACAGACAGATGCTGGTTTGTGTGTGTGTGTGTGTGTGTGTGTGTGTGTGTGTGTGAGCCACGTGGTTGTGCAATGTGCCGAGTTGTTGCGTGTTTGTTGTCACTCTGCGTTGACGCCCGGCAAGATGCTGTCGGAAAAAAAAAACACTATTGGGAATACATTTGATTTGCAAATGAAAAAACACACACACACGCACATTTGCAAAGGCACACACTACATCTACACACACACACACACACACACACAGGTGTGTTTGTTCCCCGCGGGGATGATTTGCAACTGAATAGGCGTGTTGCACCGGCTGACTTCTAAGTTCTGACAAAATGCTTCCAGAGGAAAAACAAGCTCTGTATGCACCAAGGACATGCCATTTACCAATGTTGTACCTTTTATCAACAGAAGCCTTTAGTTACAGCTAGAGTGGCTCTATTAAAATTCAACCAAGTGCTGTTTGCACTAACTTTCCAGTCAATGCCTACTGTTCACATTGTGTTCAAGGTCGTCTCTCTTTACACTCGCAGGTGTGTGTGTGTGTGTGTGTGTGTGTGTGTGTGTGTGGTTGTTGGTGTGTATGCGCACATGTATTTTGTGTGCAGACCAGACGACTGCAACAAAGTTTCACTGGAATCCAGAGCTTAAATGTCACCAGTGTCGTTTTTCTTACTTGAGGTATGTGTGGCAGAATGGGTGTCCTCTGCTTTTCTGTGTGTGAGAGGGTGTGTGTGCACGGGTGTGTGTGCACATGTGTGTGTGTGTGTGTGTGTGTGTGTGTGTGTGTACAGGCGATTTTGGGCACAGCCAGCTGGTTTGTGATGACCTGTAGCGTCACCTCTCCCTCTCCCTGTTGAAAAAGCACAGGTGTTTTCACTGATAGCCCTCTCTCTCGCTCTCTCTCTCTCTCTCTCTCTCTCTCTCTCTCTCTCTCTCTCTCTCTCTCTCTCTCGCGCTTTCTCTCAACCAGGAAGTGACAACTGTCCACACCTCCCCGTCCAAAAGAGCAACGTCCAGTAGTCTCGCACAGGCCGACCCATCGTCAGATCACACCATGGCCTCACAGGATGCCACTCTCTGTGAGTATTTTCTTGATTCTCATTAGGAAATTGTATTTTAAAGTTAAAAAAGTTGCTTTTCGGGAAGCTTTGATGCAACATCAGATGTGTTATAACATATGAAAGGAGGCCTCGCTCTCTGATTGCATCACGGTTACACTCGTCTCAAACAAACAACCGAGCCTTCGGGTGCAATGTGGTGTCTCATTTGTTCTGTAAGATAAACATTTGGCAGAAAGCAGCTTTTGAAAGCTAGATTGTTCATGGCCAGATAAGGCTGCCTCCCTGGCAGGTTTTTAATGGGAAGATGGGGGCTCGCTAGATACTGTGCTTCCATTACTGTGATAGCAAGCACTGTGGTGGCTACCTCCAGTTTGTTTTCCACTGGCGCTGATAGCGGTGTACACACAGATGGAGCTTGCAGTGCAAGGTAAAATGCTTTTCTGTTTTTTTTTTACTCTGCGAATCACAAATATACTAAAGGAGCAAGTTCAGAGTATGGTCATCACGGAGGGAGTTACTTTTGTGGGTGTGAGAGATTCTAATTGGGATAAAACACCTCCAGAAATTCTGTAAAACTATGTTAAAAGTTTAAAATATTCCAAATGTAGAGAAGAACATGGTTTATTCCCCCAACATGTCCAAGTTAAACAAGACTAAGGGTCTACAGCCATACTAGCGTCTCTGTGAGGCACAGTGGAGCTAAATGCTAGCTTTAGCATTCTAACTTGTTCACAGTGACAAAGCAAACATGCTGATGTTTAGCAGGTATAATGTTTTTACAGCAACTACAGCTGAAGCCTGTATTTGGTCATAACCCAAAGTAGTGGACAAATTAAAAATGGTGCCATCACCAAATTTATAACAATTCATCTTGGGGGGAACATGAATGTCTGTACCAAATGTCATGGCAATCCATCCAATAGTTGTCAAGACATTTCACTCAAAACCACCAATGTAAACCTCATGGTGGCGCTGGAGGAAAAGTCAGGGAATCACCAAAATCATCAGGATTCAGCCTTCGGGGACCATGAATATACATATATATATGTGTGATGTATAAAATTAACATGTGGAGCTTCTGACCTGACTGGATGTACATCTTATGAACATAACACATGAAGACAGGAGGGTACACAGGATAATGGTTTTTAATATAATAATGAGTGGAAAGGAGCTGTAACACAGCATTAGCATGTTATCACATTTTAAATGAATATGGCGAACATGTTAGCAAGCAGTTGCCAATTTTCACAACCAGCAGGTACAGAGCAACATTAGCATTTATTTAGAGTTGTGTTTCTGATGAATGTAAGTCCAACATTCACTCTCTTTTAGTTCGGTTTTCGGTCTCCACCAGCTTCTGAGAAAAATATCAGGCTCTTTAGCTGCTAAATGCTGTGTTCCCCTATGTTCGCTTCAAACGGCGACTTTCACATGCAAGCAGTCATGTGATCTGATCATGTGTTATTATGAAAAATATTGAGTATAGCCGCTTTAATATACACCGTTGATAATTGTTTTCTCATATAACCCACTGTTGTCTTGTTCTTTGTCCTCCTTTGTCCTTTTTTATGCTTTGGCAACACATATGTCTTTCCATGTCATGCCATTGCAAATAAAAATTGTAAACAACAGGCAAAGGGAGAGATGGTGACTGTGGAGAGTGAGAATATAAAAAGACGCAAGTGTTGACAGGCCTCAAATTAGTATCAAGGCGTTACGTGCACACACACGCACTCATAAACCCGACCATGCATGCTCCCACTCATCATATTCACACATGCAGACTGAGAGCCTCTCCATCTCTACCTGAGATCAGTCAGGCTTTCGCGTCCCCCGCTCCTCTAAATCTCCGCGCTGTCTAAAATCGGAGCTTCTTGACGATACCCGGCGTTCCTGTTGTCCCGTCTGAGCGACGGCTTTTTGTCTTCGCTGACAAGTTGTCACGCAAAAAAACGGCGCATCATCTGCCAGGTCAAGTGACTGACAGTGTTGGCAAAGCCGCAGTGTTTAAATAAAGCACGGCGGCGGAGTAACTGCGCTTTAAAAACAGATGCAAAGCTCACCTCTAAATCTCCACGCTGCTGCTCTTTGTAAACAGGACGCCCTGTTTACTTGTTTCCTCTCGTATTCCGCCAGAAACACCACCATGAAACCGTGGCTGCCTCTGTGGCACACACAACAATGGGAGTTAGAATGTGTTTTTATTATGTTATTTAAATACTGTGTGTGTGTGTGTATATATATATATATATTTATAAATTAGTCTGTGGCTGATTAAACTTGTCAGACACACTTGGCCCAAGAGAATTTTTCAAAGTGTGCAAATGCTGCCAATTGGAACTGGATTTGCCGTTTTTAGTTTTAATTAATCTCCTCCCAGATTTGCTTTCCAAAAATGATGATGTCTTTATAATATTATGGTTCGGAAAAAACAAAGATTTTCCTCCTGTCCGTAACAGATTTGATCCCCTAAGTGGTTATTATGGGACACAAATTAGCCCCTGAGAGAGGATTGATGTCTGGAAATTGGGGGTTTTGACTGTATTGTGTATTGACGTGAGGCTGGTTCATGGTTACTCAGGGTGAATCAATACAATGTCTCTACACCATATGGCTTTAATATGCATGGAAATGTGTACAGTGGTTATTCTCTGAAATCCTTGGCATTTAAGCATGATGTTTCTTAACCTTGCTGAGCAAATACGTTTTCATAATCATGATTGCACTATTAATATCTGTTCACCCTGACTAATAGTGGATGCACTGTTGAAGTCATTTTTATTGCTATTTCTTCGTTTATTGTGCCTATTTTTTTATGTTACCCACATGTAATCTTTAAAGTGAGCCTATGAAGAAACATAAAAAATAGAATTCATGAGCAATAAGACGCACCTCACCCAACCTTCAGCTTTAGCTGGTCTGGTATGACCACCAGTAGCTTATAGTAGCTAATGTTAGCTAGCTTTAGTTATCCAACTTTAGATAGATGTTACTGTTTTTCCTACCAAGACAGTTCACTTACTTTTGTTACTGTTAGCAAGTCACAAATAAACATTTCAATGTTTGTATCACAGAAATAAAATGCAAATTAAACACAGCATACCTCACCAGGAGACATGCTTTTTCTGCTTGGGGTCCTAATTATGGTGTCTTTTTATTTCAAACTCTGCCTTTATCGGATAATATACAGCAGAGAGCTGACAGGAAATAAGGGGAGAGAGAGGGCAGGGCATGACATGGATCATAGGACCCCAGCTGGATTTCAACCAGTTATCCACAGATTAGGGGTCACCAGGACACCCCGTCGCTGTCTTTAAAGCAGCTGGCTCAAGAAAATGTCGGGAAATGAAGGGAAATTATCTCACAATTGCAGCCACGTTGGCTAAGTTACATAGCCTCGCTTAAAATAAATAGTTTGACATTTGGGGAAATATGCCTGTTGGCTTTCTTGCTGAGAGTTCAATGAGTGGATTGATACCACTGTCATGTCTGCATGCAGCCAAAGGGCTTAGCTAAGTATAGAAGTTAAAAAATCCATAAACCAGCACCTCTAAAGCTCAATAATTAACACATTGTGTCTCCTCGTTTAATCTGTCGAAAAAACACTTCCCTTTCTGCGAGGACCAGTGAAAGATCGTTTCCTAGTTTTTATTTTTCCCCTTATCTTTCCTTGTTCTCCTTTTTCAAGTTGAACTGTAGCAGCCTTTGTGTACGCTTTAATGACTGTCGCGTACAAGGCCAAACCCTCATAGCCCACAGGAGCCTGTAACTGACAGAAATAGTGCATTTACTGATATAAGTTTACCCGTTATAATATGAACATGATGAAGCCCCCCTCCCAAGATACTATTAGCACTATTAGTCCAAAGACAACATTTCTGTAGCTTGTCCAAGTATATTTTCAAGTTAAGCTAATACGCCTCGTTTTCAACTCATCAGGAAGCAAAACACGTCCCACAAGCCATTAGCCGGTTAAACTGGGCTTCCTAAACACTTTTAAGGGCCGACTCCAAAAGACACATCATAAACTGACATGAAGAAACCCGCCAGCTTAGGCATTAAGGCTCCAAACACACTCTTAATGAAACGCAGCATAGGGGCCGGTACTTGCTCCATTTAAAGAGAATATGTGCTGTTGCATACATAAATGTTTAGCACATGAATAGAATACAACCTCACTTTTCCCAAGCATAATATCCAGAAAAAAAATATTTCACTTTTACTGGAGAGAAAATAAATCGGGTTTGTTTGATCAAAAGACCAAGAGAGACATCTGAAGAGGTGATTTATCATTATTTACATGTGTTTCTGTCTTGGACTGAGAACAAAATATCCTTTTCTACTCCAGTGGTAGAGCCATTCTCCAACCCTGATTAGCCGAAAATGAAATTGTTAGGTATGGGGAACGTCTTGACATTGCGTTCTCACAGACAGAAACAGGTGGAATAGTTCTGGAGTCGTTAGCATTGATTAGCACATCCCTATCCAACCCAGACACAGTATATTAAACTCACGCTAAGTCTCTTTATTGCCAACTTGCTGTAACAAATTAAAGATGCTAAACCCGTTCGGCGCTTCTGAAAGTTATTTTAGTTTAAAACCCAATTGAACTTGGACTCACTCTGGACTTTTGTTTGGGGATGTTCTCAGGCCCCTTCATTAGGTATTCTACAGGAGTATGTTTATTTTCCACTTTAGGAACAGGAAATCCATGTGCAATTTCAGTGGGATTATCAGCAGAGTGCAGCTTCTCCGAAGCCTGATAACCGCGCTTTTCTCTAGTCGATGTGCTGCCACTGGCACCTCATGGGGTGGGCTCTCGGAAAAAACACCTTGTGTTTCATATATGAGGTCACAGCAAATAATAAAGAGAGAATAGACATAAATTGTTCCTGCAGGGTTATGTAAGATAGATTCTGTCTTTGATGTAGGTTGAAAAAGAGCCTCAGACACAAACATAAGGTCACTGGTTCAGAAGAGGACCTTTGCCATTGCTTTAGGACAATGTATGTCCAAGAAAGAAGGAAGAAGGAAAAGGAAGACGAGATATGATTTTCTATTCTTCACCAGTTACCTTCTCGAGTGTGTCTTGATTGTTAAAGGTTCTAGCTCAGTCCTTTTCGGGGCCTCCGCACAGCAGGCACTGCACTCGTTTCCTCACTTTGCATTGGCCTTACTGTCCATCTGCGGGGCTGTCTTTGAAAAAGGTTCAAAGGCATCACGATGGCAGGCCTAAAGTGCACAAGATGGCACAAGATGGCACAAGATTTACAGGGAGCAAAGGTTTCACCTCGAGGCACACTCAACTCCTCTTGGCAGAACGTTTTAAATCATTCACCACACTGAGTTGAGCAGCTTTCACAGGCGATATTCAACTCGAGAGGGGCATAGATGCTCGCATAGATCTCAGACCTATACAGCAGCAGGAGTTCGTTTAGGAGCTATGCTATCAACGAACGTCTGAGAGGAAGCACAGCCATTCCCTGACAATATAAGTGATGCCGAGCACATGAATCAATAATCAATAATGCACAGGGCTTTGTAGGGAAACGGTGTGTTAGTAAGACCTGGGCAAGTCAATTTCCTTCCCAGGCATCTATTTTAAAGCAACAGTTTGACATTTTGTGAAATGTAGTTAGATGAGAAGATGAATGCCACTGTCATGGCTGTTCGCTAAATATGCAGCAGGAGCCAGCAGCTGGTTAGCTTAGCTTAACATGAAGACTGGAAGCAAGGGGGGGGGGGGGGGGGGGGCTAGCCTGGCTTTCTTCAAGGTTCAAAAATGTGTTCAAAACCAGCACCTCTGAAGCTCGGCAAAGTTGTGGTTTTAAAGCTACGTGCTGGAACTATTTCTCGGCGAACAGCGGCCCGGGGACTTCTAACTTGGTGTAAAAGCAACTTGTTTCTGTTTGTGTGCTAATTAAACAAATGAGGTGTTGTTGGGTGTATTGGACAAAGCCAGACTTTGCTTCCAGGCTTTATGCTAAGCTAGACTAATTGCTTGCCGGCTCTACCTCCATTTTTTTTTTTTAGCGCACAGACCTGAGAGTGGCATCAATCTGCTCGTCTAACTCGCTGCAAGAATGCGATGAAGCGTTTTTTCCCAAAACGTGGACCCGTTCTTTAAAGACAGTCTTCCCGTCATGTCCTTTTGTCTTTTGTTGTTGACATGTCATAGAATGGTATAAGCCCTCTCACTTTCTCACTGTTTGTCTGCATGTGTGTGTGTTATCTATGAAGCAGTGTGTATGAAATCTATCTCCACTGTGTGTGCTGAATCATGAAATGCCATGATATTTACCATGCTAACAAGCAGTGATTTCAAATGCCAAATGTCTCGCTGCTCTCTGCTGCGTAAATGAAGGGAGCACCACGTGTCTCTTGTCCAGCTCACGTCTGTCTCCATAAGACTACTGTGACATAAGGTTAAGGGCATGTTGGGTACCTTGATACTCGACGCTAAAAAAAAAAGAAAAGCCAACCCACATCCATCTGCCCTGGCCCCCAAGTCCATCCTATTTTTACGAAGGGGGACTTCTAAAATAAAATCAGCTGTCACTGGATGCCTGGGCCTCACTTAGCTGTGGAGCGCGCTGCTGGAGCTGGTCTCCAAGCCTCACCGTCTGTCTCTGCCCCGGATTTGCTTTTCAGCGTTGGGTTAAGGCTGGGCGACTAAGCCCATCTCATTTACCGGAGAGCCAAGGCCCTTCTTCTGTTCTGTTGGATTCTATTGTTTGACGCGCAGAGCAACCGACACAGTTAAAGAAGGTAAGCGACGTATGCGGACTGTCAGCATTTCAAGGCTGACTCTTGTATCAACATAAGCCCACCGCTGTCGGCACAGCTCTGTAAAGTGATTTTTCTACCCAAGCACAAGTGGAAGGAGACAGATTTGAAATGGTGCGTGGCGTTTTAGCCGATAATGAATTGGTTTGATGTGCCTGGGCTGCGCAGACGTGAGGCATCTTTGGTGTCAAATGGGAAATAAGATGAAGTGAAGGGAGTGTATTGTGTTGGAGCATCAGGTGCTGGAGCTTCATAAAGAACGAGAGGTGGTATTGCAGTGCGTTTCCCGCGATTCCACCAGGATTTGTGCATCGTCATAAAACATGCATGAGCCCTTCCTGTTTCCTTCCACCAGACATAACCGGCAGCGATCTGATCTGGAATATTCTGAAAGCATAGCAAATCGGAGACAAAGTGCTTAGCCTGGCATAAGGAAGCCCCCAGGGGCAATCCAGTCTCCATGTGAAGAAGTTATTTTGATAGATTTGACAGCTCAATTATTGTGCCTGTTTTGCTTTCGTCGGTAAGGAAGAAATCGCCCTCCATGGCTGACATTTCAATTAGTGCAGCTCGATTTGCCTCTCCTGTCAAACCTCGCCAGCCAAAAAGCTTTGGTCAGTAAGTAATGAACAGAAAATTGGGTTGCTTAAGGCTTCTGATGTGAGGAGAGGGCACAGGAGGGGGTGACGCCTCTGTGATTAGCGGACGGCCTTCTGCTTGACACAGATCTATGGGCCTTGATTTAGCTTTGAGCTACGCTGGCTCCTCTTGCACCCTTAGATTCTGAAATGACTCTGTTGTTATTCTTCTCTCTCTTTCCCAGGACACATTCTCCTTTGTTGTCTCTTGCCCTAACACCTCAAGCCGCCCTTCACCCCCTCACTTCTAGCTTGCCGGTGGCGCAGCACCTCACCTCTGATCGCTTTAGCGCAGGCAGCGGCGAAGAGGCAGTGACAGGGAGGTCAATGGCCCTCGGCTCGGCTCGATATAGCCGCTGAGTTGCGCATACCGGCAGCAGCATGGCCTCCCCCCCCCCCCCCGTTTACTTTTCCCAGTCTCTCCAACTTCCATTACCCCTCCCCCAACCTCGGTGCCATCGCTTGTGCTGCCGCCGTGGCATTGAAGAGATATGAAGCTAATACTCTGAGAAGACGACAGTAATAGGCAGCGTGGCGGTAATATGCCTCTAAGCAGTCCAATATGCTCTCCATCAAAAGCAGAAGTGACACAGGTTAGAGGTGAAAGCCTGTGGGGGGGAAACAAAAAAGGTTCTGCTATCAGGCTTGGTCCTCATTATATTGGGGCATCTTAAGCATTGAGACAGTGTTTGAAAGTTATTATTAATGCTAATTAAACATCTGTTGGTGCCAGTACTAATTAGTGACAGCACAGGGAGATGGTGAAAGGACTTTCAAATCTTTGAAATATTCTATCTCATTACAAGTTCTTTAGAGGCAAATTATTTGCCTCTATTTTGTTTTCTCTCCTTTTATTTCTCTCTCTCTCTCTCGCGCGCTCTTCAACTCCCAAAATCTCCCTGTCACAGGGGAACATGACGTGGCAGACAGAGCTGGTTTATTAAAAGGCCGGGTTTATTTTTTCCCCGGAGCCCTGGTTACCTCACCTCCATGCTATGGCAGCTTTGCATACGGCGTACCCTTCTCAGAAGCCAGAGAAATCCAAAGCACTGTTGTCACCGCATCAAACCCCCCCCCCCTCTGCCTCTCTGACAGCTCCAGACCATGAGAACATTTATCTCGGGTGATAAATGAGGGCATTATCCTTGTGTTTCTGTCATCGAGCCGGTATTAGGTTACACCGCAGCCTCAGGTGTAGGATTTCTGACCCATATTTATAGGATGCAGCGGGTAAAAAACCCCTGTGTATTTTCAGATGCTGCTGTCTCGGGCAGCCTATTTCTCTCCCTGACAGGTTATTGGTTACACTAACATGCCAGACGTAGCAGAAAGCTAAAATTGGTGGTATGAGGAGAGCGCGCTCTCGTCACATGGCGTCTGTATTAAGGCCCACAGTGGTGCAACAAAATTCACCCGTGCATTGTTACAAAATATTTGGCCATAGAAGCTTAGTGACTTAGAGACTATTCGCAGACGCTAGTTGGTAAACAACCATAGCTCTGCAGCTAACCGCTAACACACCATCCACCCTGGAGCATGCTAGTGCTCGTCACGTGCTTTTTATTTTTCATTGTGCACCCCTGTTGGTCAATGGCGCCAGCTCAGGCAACCAATCCGCTGATCCAGCATGCGTGAATTCAGATCAAACCAGCGGTGATCTCCTCATTTAGATGATGTGGATACCAGGAGTGGGCTATATCAAGCCAGTGTAGTCACAGATAAACTATACGTGGGCTCAGAGAAGTGTTCAGCCAAGCATGAACGGTATGTACTATACCACTAAGCACCGAATCTGTTACTAATCTCTGTACTACTACAGCACCAAGGGCACCTTCACTGGAGCCCTGTGCATTTAAGAAGCAGCTGCTATCAGACTTTTCAAATAAACATCCGTCCGTCTTGAAGCAGAACTCATACTGACCCCTACTTTGAGCCAAAACTTACACTAGCACACAATCCACGTGGAGAAAATGTGCGAGCGCCTCGTTGGAAAAAAACGCAACAAGGAGGAGGATTTCAAAATGTCAAAAGGTTACAGCGTGAGCACATAATGAGAGAGAATAAATTCTATTTAGGGTCTTCTTTCATCCCACGGTGTTGTTGCCCGGAGAGAGCAAACACGCCAAGAGCTAAAAGGTCCAGTGTGGGTGTCTGCTGAGCCCTAATGGAGCCTTCTCTGTTGCCTAATGATGCTTTTGTAGCACAGAGAAGTCAAATGTAAAAATCAGTGGTCTCCCCTAATTGGCTGTCCGCGGGGACGCGCTGAGCAGTACGCGGCATCGCAACGCAGCGCTCTGTGATTGATGAGCTCTCCGCCTCGCTTTCGTGTCAACATTGGCGGCTACGGGTTGTTTGCCTCCGGCCAACACTTGCTTAAGACATCTGCAGTATGTAGAAGTATGCAGATGAGTGTTGAGTTTCCTTTTATCTCCTTCCCATGTCATTTAGGAAACTACAGTGTGATTTATAATAGTTTAGTAACAGTGCTGTTCTCTCTGAAACAGCTAAAAAAGGGAATCCATTCCATTGAATCTGGTTGAAACAGTCACCTCAGCCTGTTCCAGTATAATGACAGAGACCTCATATATACAAAACTGTCCCTTAATCCAATATATATTGTATATAAAAGACATATCTGACAAATACATACAGTTTGGTTTGCGCGCATCGGCGAAAGGCATTCACACCTTACGGGGTCATTTCTCTGTGTTCGTTTGTGCTTAGCTGCAGGCAGCGCACGCAGATCCAGGTCAGGACGTCCCGAGGACTGGGCCCCGAGCGCCGAGGACCAGGGGGGTGAGCCGGTGTCGGTGAAAGAGCGGCTGGCGATGTATCAGGCTGCCGTGTCCAAGAAAGAAGCCAGCAGTTCCTCCTCGGCTGCGGTAAGGCGATACTTCCACGCGGATGTAACGAGAGATGGCAGGCAGCCGGGGGGGGGGCGGGGGGCAGCAGACAGTCAGTGTAACATTACTAATGTTCATGACCCTATTCCTCTCTTTTAATTCTCCCCAAAGTACAAATCTGCTGCCACTGGACACTGTCCTGCCTGTAAGCTACTTTGTTGAACAGGGAAAGGGGGAGATGGGAGCCACAGGGCTCTGGTGGGATTTATTTATTTGTCAAAAGGCTCAGCACTGGACAGGAAAGCTAAACCTCTGGAGAGTGAGTGTGGAGTCAGGAGGGATCATTTCATACTGCCTACCTGAATCCAAATCACAGATACTTTATTGATCCACGGGAGGGGGGGGGGGGGGGGGGGGGTATGTGCATTCTACTACAATGTAAACAACAATATTGAGAAACAAAAGTAGAAAAATTGAAAAAAAAGAATGGTTTAAATAGTAAATAGTAATAATAATGCTGAGAGACGGGATCTATAAATGTGAAAAAATGTATAGATGCAGTATTGGTACTGCAGTTGCATTATTGCTCAAAATGATTCAGTTGAGTCAGGAAATAAACAGTATGAATAAATGATGGGGTTGGTTGGAGCTGCTGACAGGGGTGAAGTAAGTCAGAGGGCCACTCTTGTTGACTCCCAGTGTCTGACACTCCGAGGGAGGAGTGGAAAAGTTTGATGGCCACGGGCAGGACTGACTTCCCGGCGGTGCGTCTCGGTGGAGCGGGAGCCCTGTGCTTGACCGGCACGTCATGTGAGTGGGTGGGAGACCCCGAGAGTCCAGCTCCAACCCCCACAACGTCACACTGGCCTCGCGGATCCGTTTGTCTGAGAGTCTGTTTGCCACTGTCTGCCGCCCTCCACACGACGGGGGGGCTTTAGCTCCGACCCCTAGTTTAGGAACTACAGTCAGTATTAACAATCTGATAACGTCATATATAATAAATATATCACCCACAGGGGCCATTTTTCTGCAGAACCCGTACTTTTACTTTTGATACTTGAAGTACATTTAGCTGAGAATACTCCTGTACTTTTACTTCAGCAGGATTTACAATGCTGGACTTTACGCATATAAGAAATTCTACCCAGAAATGCAACAAAAATGTGGGCATTCGTCTTTATTTAAGGCCACTATGAATCCACAGCAGCACATTTGATTCATGTAATTTCAATATTGAATGTAAAATGTGTTTTCGTATCTGTTTAGACGGTTGATTATATCATACACACGGATCTTTTGTGTCAGAGTCAGAATCATAATGTGAAAAGGTTGACATTGCTCAGGGATATTTATGCACTGGCAACACACAGGCAGGGATAGCAACACACCCACACACACACACACACACGAATCCTGGTACAAAGAGGTAACACGCTTGCCCTTCAATAACCATGTCAGCCATTGTAACTTCATCTGTAGAAAACCAAAAAAAAATGTGTATTTTGCAGGAAATTCAGAAGAACACGCAGGCCTTCGCACAATATTCCTCCTTTTGATTAAAAACTCACAAAAAAACACCCCAATTTCTGAATATCCCTGAGTCACTAGTCATTACCAAGGACCAAAAAAAGCCTCAGCGGCTTTGAAGAGCCCGCATGCATTTTATAAACCCAATAATTCAACTGTGTGAGCAGTTAGTCAGCCGAAGCCATTACAACAAGTCGGCTCGGTGTCTAAAATAGTCCTGCCTACTGGAATATGTCTGTTGCTCCAACTGCAGCACATAACGTTAATGGAAATATCTCTTAGCAGCATTCACATGTTGTTGTTTTCTGTTTTTAGAGAGAAAAGATGAGTTTGAAAAGGCCTCTTATAGGCCCATAACAGCTAGTTGCCCTTATTTGCGAAGGCCGCGGAGGTTTTGTGCAGATAAAGTGGAATGGGCTCATGTATTATGCATTTTAAGGGCTGTTCCTGTTCAGAGGCGCAAAATATGGGAGGGAGGGAATTGATCCGAATGGCCGCTGCACCCAGTTTGTCACTGCTGAGTCACCACTGCGACGGAGGAAACTGGGTCTGAAGGGTAACATCTGAGGAAAAGCAGGCGTTAAATCTACACCGCCGTTGAGTCGGTCTCGGCTTTCCGCCTCTCTTGTTTCTCTCGCGGCGGCGTCCCGCTGTTTGTCCTGACGTCCATGGCACTCGGCAGCTCCAGGTCCAGCTGTATCTCATTCAGCCACTGACAACATCCGGCTCACATTTCCTCAGCTTTCAGTCGGTATTACGCCGGCAACACGCGAGAAGAGCCCTCAGGTGGAAGACTCTGGGTTGTTTTGACCCAATAGTGTTACCTTTTATGTTACTGCTGGCTTATTTACCCAAATTAAAACATGTGGTTTGGTTGCAAACTGTTGTAATCTGCTCCAGCTGTTTTTAAACGTACATGTCACTATTTGTTTGCGGTCACATATGTGTTTTCTTCGCAGTTTATCGCATCACTTTGTACAACAATAGGTTTGTTACAGTTTAAAGGTAGTTTGGTGGTGGTTTGGGTCCATTTTACCCAGTGATATTGAGTGTGCGGTGTAGGCCTGTGGTATCAGCAGCCTAATTGATGCAGTCAGCTGGCACGCTAACTTTCTATCTATTAGCTTCCCGCTCCAGACAGCTGTGAAGTAAAAGCAAAAGCTTTGAACTGCAACAACACCTACGTGTCCGTTTTTTTGGAGTAACTCTACTCTTTTAAGTTTTACACATCAGCGGACCCCCCTGGTCTTTGGATCAAACTTCAGTCCTCATAGCTCGAGGGTTAAATGCAGTAATCCAAGCTTCACGTCGAGACCTTGAATCTGCTGGTCTGCTGGGTGATAAATAATCCATGTCCAGCATGCACTTCATCAGGCCTCACTGCGGTACGTTAACAGCCATTAGAAAACCGTAACACTCCCAGAAACATGAATCAAATCGAGTGGGGGGAAAAAAATAAATACAAAATCACAAGATGAAGAATGTAAATATTCAAAAGCGAATTAATAGGAATGCTTTTAAGAAGTGAATGTTGTCCTCGACTGTGCAGCAGGATGAGTGGTGATTTTCAGTGAGTGCATTAACCGTCAGCTGGTCACAGGTTCTGCATGGCAACAAGCCACTTGAGGCCAAGCTTTGCAGCCATTTCAGAACAGATGAGAGGTGTTGTTAACTCTGGCTGCACTGACACACACAGTGAAGCACTGCCACAAGAGGCTTGTCGCTCTTTAGAAAGGGCTGTAACACAGAATTATCCCGACAATAACAACCAGTGGGACAAATTCAATAATTCTCACAATACCAATAGATAACCATTCCCAAACATCACTGAGTGATTGTCGGTGTGGCAAGCCTCATGTGGTGGCTACTGACAGCTGAATGTGGATGTTTGTGTGATGTGTGTGTGTGTGTGTGTGTGTGTCGCCAGTGGGAATCTGCTTAGGAATCTTGTTTTTCCGCTAAACCTTTGCAGCTGTTGTCTGCATGTCCACACTCAAGTGACAAGGTGTTTAAAGATAGCAGAACTCTTGATGGACACCATTCAGTCCAGTCTATCATCCAGCAACCCTGTCTCCTACAAATGACTATACATATATATATATATATATATATATACTAATTTGCAACAGTGAATATGTTTTGTACAAAATGTAACGAGACTATGATTACGTTTTCTGTCAAGATAAAGAGGAAACGTTAAAGAACGCCAGCAAAATGTTTTCCCTACAACATCTGCTCTTTCAATACAATATTCACAACCAAAGCACGATTAGACTTTTGGTGATTAAAGGTCCCATATTGTGCGACTTTCAGCATATATATTTTTATTCTGGGACTCCACTAGAGTAGCTTTGCATGACTCACAGTTCATAAAAAGCCCTTATTTATCTTCTCCTGGCCCTTTCTGCAGCCCCTCAGTCCACCGTCTGTCTGAAACAAGCCGTTTTAGACAAACTGAACCACCTCCAAACACTTGAAGAGTCGTCCTGAGCAGAGCGCTCCAATAACTCAAACAGACCGAGCGGGTGGATGAGCGTCCCTGTACTTGGTGGGGGGAGGGCGTGGCTGAGGGCGGTGACTGTATAGTTGTGACATCACAACCTTACAGAAGCCCAGGCGGCTCGTTTCTGAATACTGGGCTGTGTGCGTTTCTCGGTGGACTGAGAGTTTTGATACTTTCACAGTACTTACACAGCACCCGGAGCTGCTTTATAATCAGACAAGACATGGAAACCTTTTAATGGTCATGTCAAGTCACTCACGGGTTGATTGACGTGTTGGTTCGTCTACTCGCTAATCTAAGCTAACCGTCTCCGAGCTTGTATTTATTCGCATGCAATCAAGCGAGTAAAACCAAGACAAGAGATTCTTAAGTGCACAAATGAATGAACGCATGTGAGTGGAGGTGGACATTCTGTCGACGACAGTCATTTTAAATGAGAGGTTTCAAATCATATCAATGGAGCTTTTGTGCCCTGACGTAGTAAAATATTGATAACATGGTGCCCTGTCATAAAAATGCCACTGACCTAAACTCCTCTGCAATAACATATACGAATAGCATTATACCCCTCATTTGCATTAAAAAGGGAAAGGTGACGGGTGCGTGTGTTCAACATAAACTCACACACACACATCAACACACACATGGCAGCAAGCCTGGAGACTCTCATACATATTGCAGTGTCCAAGAAGCCGTATATGCAGAGGCCTACGTATAAATGTTTTATTGGGAAAGTAACTGACAATCCCAAAAGGAGATTATTGTATCAAATAATCAGTGTGCATTCTTGCCCACATCTCCTACGGTGAGGATCGCAGTCTCCTTACTGATGAGGTTTGGAAAGTCCTCTTCTCTCCTCCTCCTCCTCCTCCTCCTTGCAAAGAAACCAGGCTTTTTGTATTTTCCAGTTTTAAAGAATAATTTCTTCCATAGCCCAATAAAGTATTGAAAAGCTTTTTTGTTCCGTCAAACTGACTAATCTTTCTATTGATGTTTCACTCTCTGTATGGATATGGGAAAACTAAGTCCATTAAAATTGGGAGCCTGCCATCTTTGCTATTTCTGACATTTCTGCCAGAAATGAACATAAAAAATGACTTACTTTAATTCAGGTTTTATGTCTTTTTCAGCTGGTTTCATAGCAAATATGCAACTTTGCCCTGTTTGCGTTTGACTTACATCTCGTCTCTGTGTCTCTCAGGTATTAGCTGCAGCACATTATCTCGCCTTCTGCCGAGACAATCGTGTTAATGTTTTAAAATTACACCATTCACGCCAGGCTCAAAAGAACGCTGCTGATGCTCCTAAAAGCATTAGCATAATGCATTTGCATTCACTTTTATGTTAGCATAAGTGAATGTATAACATATTCACAATCAATGAAAGCAGAGACTGGTTCACCGAGGTCAAATCCAATCTCCTAAATCGAATGTGAACTGTAGGTTTACAGCGTGTTTTTAATCTTTAATGCGCATGCAGATGGATTTCCAGGTGTGTTGTCATGCTGTCTGTTTTCTGCTGATAGACGATGGATGAGTCGGAGGCGTGTTCGCTGCCTGGTGGCCTGGCCAGTGTGAAGAGACAGTTTGAGAACCAGGAGTTCGCCTCTTCGTCCTCTCAGTCCAGCGTCACCCAGTACCATTTCGAGCAGAGATCTGTCCAGGTGAGAATGACGCCACGGTCGCTGAACACCCGTTTCTTTCAAAGCGACTTCTGCAGTGAGCGTGACGTGACGTATATTTCTATTCCACAAAGCAGATGAATGCGTGTGACAGTCGCTGGAACATGCATGGGACACGAAAAATTTCGACATGTTAGTTGCATGAAATGAATGGGTTTTAAAGGAATAGCTGGACATTTTGAGAGATATGCTTATTGGTGATGTTCCGTGGTGCTCCGTGCAGGACTCTGTGGGAGCTAAGCTAACTGCCGAGCTACGATAATTGGCCGAGCTAATTGCGGGGGGAAAAAGCTACCGATTTTATAGTTTTATAATCTCTGATATGATCTGATTAGACCTACAGGTGACAGGTTAAAAAAAAACGGACAGGGAGTTATGTGCTAGAAATGTTTCTATCTGGCACAGTGACTTCTTGGAGTCGCAGCTGGTCAGTTTTAGCACCGATTAAACAAACAACATATTATTTCATTATTGAACTTTACAGGTGATGGGGTTTTTTTTTTTTCTAGCTAGTTAGCTGTTTCTCCCTGCTTCCAGCCTTTGTGTTAAGCTAAGCTAATCGTCTGCTGGCTGTAGTCTTCTCCAAAGACGATGAGTAGTGGAGAGATGGCGAGGACGACGGACGAAAGGGGCATTTTTCTTCCTCCTCCTTTTTATAAAGTCAGAGGAACTCGCAAGATAGAGTGCTGCTGTCCTTTCTGTTCACGAGCTCTGTGTAAAGTGAGAAACATATGAATGCCACTGAATGATTTACATTCCACTGTAGGTCTTTATTGGAAAAACGTGCGGCGCCTCCGAGGCGTTCTTGTAGGTCAAATCAAAGAAGCCTGAACTTTGTTCGTCCGTGTGGCGCTGTCATCCAGTGCGTGAGGGAAATGCCAGAACACGTTAGCAGCGTTGGGTCTCAGTGAAGTAAGGTCAACCCCCCCCCCCACATGCATTCTGCTCATTCAGGCGGGAAGCAGAGTGAATTCATCGAACGCACAAGGACCTTGCTGAATGCTAAATTTTACATGGGGGGGTTTGTGAGCGGAAGTGTCTGTTTGATCGAGTCATTGCTTCTGTGCTGCAACAGCAAACCACTTTCCACTCAGGTTTTCCTCACAGGTGTAATATCCAAGCTCTCTTTTTAAAACTGGCTGTACATGAGGAGAGATGATATTATTCTGACATAAGTGGTTTCTGAAGTACAGAGCGCCCCACACCCCCACCCACCCCCACCCCCACCCGCCATGTATCTTTCATGTTAACAGCAGAGGATACAAGCTCAAATATTATATTTCTCTTTCATCTCGTTCAAATTGCATGAATCTCACTGGAGGAAATGGCTGATGCAGTTTTGTGCCGTTTTTGTAATCTATTGCTTTTTCTCTCCAACACTGAGCTCCTTTAGTGGAAGTTAAACTTAGTCGTTCCCTAGGAAGCAGCTCTGTAATGGGAAAACATTTTTTATTAAGTTTCACAATATAAGAATTACTTACTCGCCCGCTGTTTCTTGCAGCTCGCAGTCATGAGGTGATAAAAGCGTGGCATGTGTGCGATTGTGTCGGGGGGGTTGTGTGAGTTGTGTGCATGTGTTGCCAATGTGAGACGGTCTCCACATTGCCATTTCTCTTGTGTCTGACAGGAGATGTCAAGCTCCTCAGAGGTGACCGTGAGAAGCAGTGCCAGACAGGTCGTCCCCACCACAACCGTCTCTCACGATCAACAAGAGGTACTGGCTGTTGCACTCACCATTTGTCACCAGCTGTGCGGTAGCATCTTACCACTGACAGACTGCTAATAAACCCAGTCTTCTCTGGTTATTTGAGAACTTTCTGATGCACTTAATGTGCCCTATATAAAACATTTGCCTCATGCTAAGCCTTTAACTTCTCCTTGATTGAAAACAGTTGGAGGCTGCAGTGCAGTTGCCAGTGTTCTAATGATTTGCCACCATCTTTTCACAGGTGATCCATGATGAAAGAGTCCACCATAACAATGTGGCCGCCAGTTACGGGAACCATTACAATGAAACAGGTTATTCTGCTCATGCCTTTTATATTGTAATTTGCACGTTTTTATCACAGCACTGCTTGTGTCCTGTAATGATTGTTCCCACTACTGCTGAATAAGGGATGAGCTATGAAAATGACTGCAGATGATTTTCTATTCAGTGCATAGCAGCAAATCTAATCAGGGCAAAGTCAGGAAGGTAAAATATTGGAAAGTGGAAATTGGGCAATCACCGCTGCATGGTTTCAGAAAATGAAAACTACTCAGGTTTTTAATGAAATGATTTATTTCTCTTTCCAATCCCCCTGAGCTCCCTCACTGCGAATGACTTAATGAGGCAGCCTTCTTCTTGTGTCTAATTCAGTTATGCTCGTCGGAGGAGAGGACCTACCAAAGGTTTCCACTCAGGCTTTGAAGCAGCAGTATGAAAAAACGATTGAGGGAGCTGCACCAGCCAAGGAAATTAAGGTAATGATGCTGTGTGTTCATCTAAATAGATGATAGTTTGTGTTTTTATGAGGTATCAGTATGAAGATAAGGCCACATCATGAAGTCATCAAAAGGAAATTGCGCATGCCATGAGTTGTTGGAGAATAAATTGGATTGGATAAAAGACCACAAGCCATTACACAGCCGAAGTCTGAAACTTTTTTTTTTTTTTGCGTTTTTTGTGTTCAAAGGAAAGCCCAGACTAAAACAAGAACTCACATTACTGTCTGCAGTTAAAGTGGTCTTCAATGAATATTTCAATCAAGTCAGTAATTAGGAACATGCATAACTGAAAATGTCTAGGTTTGACAGACTTGAGATGTGCATGCATTTGTGCCTTTACATCCAAATTAGGTTCGTTATTTGAGGCTTTTGCTTCCAGCGTCGGAAAGGGAATTTGATTCAGCTGCAGAAATCATAAAAAAAAAAAAAATGAAACAACATTTATAATAATTCTTATTTTAGGCTGAAAGTTGATACATCATTTTCCAAATGACTCTGTACTTCAAAGCTGTCCTTTTCGTGACACAAAATGAAAAATCTGATTTTCTAGCTTCAACACAAGCCTCACTGTCCTTCTCTCCTTAACCAAAACCACTTCTGAACCGTAGGTTGATGTGGATTTCAACCAGTTTCAATGGGCTCCAGTAAATCAGTCCTCTAAAGTTTCAGCCACGACCAGCTATGACACCTCCTCCACTTTAAAGACTGCCACTGCCTCATCAGTAGCATCTGCCTCATCAGTGGCTTACGAGATGCCAGACCATTTCCCTCCCCCGCCCTCGAACCTACTGCAGGTATCACAGGAAACCCCTGAGTACGTCTCTTTGCAGCATCAGGAGTCAGCCTCCCAACATAAGCACACTGTTAATAAGGAGCAGTACTTTAAACACAAGAGCATGGCTGAATTAAAGCGGCTTTACAAGCACATTCATCCAGAGGTCCGGAAGAACCTGGAAGCGGACTTCTTGAGTCAGCTTACTGAAGCAGAAAAGAAGACCTTTGAAAGCGAGGAAATGACGGGAGATGTCCAGCAGGCATGCTACATGTTTGAAAATGACGGCAACAGCCCGAGTAGGTGTTCGAGCCCTGATGGAGAGGACCTGGAGTGGGATGAGATCCTGAAAGGCGAAGTGCAGTCCATGCGCTGGATGTTCGAGAACAAGCCACTAGACGCGATCAAAGACGAAACCCCAGATGAGAACGAGGTGAGGAACATTGCCCAGCAGGAAATCATTGCTGGCAAAGATGTCAGATACACAGCTTGGATGTTTGAGACTCAGCCCATGGATGCTCTGGGGACAGAGACTCCTGATTCAACTGAGCCGTCACAAAAATCATCCGATCTCGCAAGAGGAGATGTCCGCACTGCTACGTGGCTTTTTGAGACACAGCCACTTGATTTGCTGAATAAGATCTACCAAGAAGATGAGCAGGTGACAGATGTCGTCACCAAAGACATCAGCGGCGGCGATGTGAAAACTGCTAGATATCTTTTTGAGACCCAGCATCTGGATTCCCTGGGTAAAACAGAAACCATTGAGGAGAGCCACTTCCTGAATCTGAAGTCTGAGCTGGAAGAGATCAAAGGGGATGTGAAGACAACCACACGCATGTTTGAGACCCAGCCCATGTGTGTCATCAGGGGGGATTCGGGAGAGATGCTGGAGATCACCACCATACGCAGGGAGGAGACTGAGAAAGGAGACGTCAAGACATCACGCTGGATGTTTGAAACCCAGCCCCTGGATATGATAAACAAAGACCCTGCAATGGTAAAGCTGATATGTGGTATTTCCATGGAGGACAACATTCAAGGTGGCGTGAACAAAGGTACGTGGCTTTTTGAGACAAAGACTCTTGATACTATTAAGGATGAAGAATGGGAGAGTTCCAGGAAGCAAAAGGAAGAAATAATTGGTGCTGATGTGAGGAAGCACTGTTTGGTCTTTGAGACTCAGCCTATGGATACTCTGAAAGACAACGCCAATGCCAGACCTTTACCCTCAGCGGAGATTGTAGGAGGTGATGTTCGATCGGCAAAACATTTGTTTGAAACAGTACCCATGGAAAATCTGAAAGAACTGCTCGAAGTGGGAAAACTTCAGAAAATGACTGCATCTGAAGAAGAAAAGGGTGACGTGAGGCATCAGAAGTGGGTCTTTGAAAGCCAGCCATTGGAGAATATAAGGGAGGAGAAGAAGGAGATTACAAGAACTGTGAACGTTGAAGCTCTTGACAAAGGAGACGTGACAAATTATAAAGAAAGGTTTGAAAGTATGGATTTAAGTAAGTGTGAAGGCACACAGAAAATTCAAGTTGAAGGTGTCACAAGTGGATCCGTCAAATCCAACAGAGTTCTTTTTGAATCTACCCCTATGTATGCCATGCAAGACAGCTCTGGCCATTATCATGAGGTGAGGACCGTGAGGCGTGAGGAGATTGTGAAGGGAGATGTGCGCAGCTGCAGATGGATGTTTGAAACGCGTCCTATCGATGAGTTTGACGAAAGCATCAACAAGTTTCAGATCATAAAAGGTATATCCAAACAGGAGATCGAGTCGGGGGATGTCAAAACAGCCAAGTGGTTGTTTGAAACTCAACAGCTTGATGCCATTAAATTTTTCAGTAATTGCGAGGATGAAGAACATAAAACTAAGGAAGGTATTGAAATCGAGAAAGGGGATGTTAAGACTTGTAGGTGGCTATTTGAGACTCAACCGATGGATGTTCTGTATGAAAAGATGGAAAGGAGCGAGGCTGACGTCGAGGAAGTGCAAAAAGGTGATGTCAAAACGTGCACTTGGCTCTTTGAGACCCAGACACTTGACAACATACGCGATCATACCGAGTCTGAGTCTGAGACCATTCTGAAAACCTGCACTGTGAAGCAAGACGACATCCATGGCAAAGATGTGCGACTGGCCCGCTTCCTCTTTGAGACGGAGAACCTCGAAAATATCACAGGCGAGGACAGCGGTTCTTTCAGGAGGGTTACTGAAATCGACATCCAGTCAGGCGATGTTTCTAGGATGAAGTACATCTTTGAGAATCGCTCCTCTGACATTATGAGCTCCACCTCTGAGGAAACAATGCAGAGGCTGAAGACACAGCAGGCCGAGGACATCCAGAGGGGAAATGTGGTCAACTGTACCTGGATGTTTGAGAATCAGCCAATCGACGTCATCCGTGATGATTCCACAGAAGCGAGGGAAATTCGCACTGTGACTGATGTTCAGGGGGGCAACGTTGACAAAGGCCGCTTCATTTTTGAGACATACTCTCTGGATGAAATTAAAGAGGAATCAACTGAGACTGATATATTAAAACTCACTAGTGTCTTCAGGGGGGAAATAGAGAGGGGAGATGTGAAAAATTACACCATGATGTTTGAAACTCAGCCGCTGTATGCCATCCGTGACAAAGAGGGCCATTACCATGAAGTAACTACAGTTACCAAGGAAGAAATCATGAGAGGAGATGTGGTGGGGGCCCGATGGCTGTTCGAGACAAAGCCTCTGGATTCAATTAGAGATTCAGAGGAGGTCTATGTCATTAAAGCTGTGACTGAGGAAGGCATCAACAAAGGAGATGTCAGCTCTGCGAGGTGGAAGTTTGAAACGCAACCTCTGGATGAAATTACAGAGGAAATAAAAGTAAGGTCGAAAACAGTTGCAGATATCCAAGGCGGTGATGTGAAGACAAACATGCAGCGTTTTGAGACTGACGAGATGTCTCAAAAGTACATCAGAACTGTTAGCGTGAGCGAAATCCAGAAAGGCGATGTCAGATCTGCCACATGGATGTTTGAAACGCGCACAATTGATGAGATCCACGGCAAAGGCGCCGAGTATGATGGCATGGAGAGAGTGACAAAAGAAGAAATAATGAAAGGGGATGTCAAACAGTCTGTGTGGCTCTTTGAAAAGCAGCCCCTTGACAGTATCAAAGAGACTGATGGCACAGAGCTTGTTGTGACGAAGGAGGAAATCCCACAGGCCGATGTGAAGACGACAACGTGGCTATTTGAATCCACTCCATTCCATGACTTCAATGAGAGCAGCATGGAAAAGAAAGAAATCATCGGTAAAAGCATCAAAGAGACACTTGAGGAGCTTTACTGTCAGAAAATGGTGGACTCACAAGGTGTCCTTATTGAGGCAGATGAGATTGGTGATGTCCGCATGGCAAAGTATAAACTCATGAACCAGGAGGCTCCACAAATCCAGAAAGAGGAGATTATCAGAGGGGATCTGAGCAACATAATGATGAACCTCCTGAACCGCAGGGAGACCACTGAAAGGGGGATAACTGTTGACGAGGAGGAGCGGGGGGACATCAATACCACAGTGAAGCAGCTATTCAACCGGGAAAGGGGAATCAATGTTGAGAAAGAGGAAATTATCTGCGGTGACATTCAAGAGGCCATAAACAATCTGCTCAAGAATGAGGGCTCCTCCAAGCGTGGCATTCTGATTCAAGAGGATGAGAAAGGAGACGTGAGGCTGACTATCTATTCCCTCTTGAATAAAGGGGAGAGGGCCAGCATGGAGAAAGAGGATATAGTTCAAGGTAATGTAAGCAGAACGCTTCATCGCCTTCTTTCCAACTCAGGAGGAGAAGACTCTAAAAAGATACGGGTCGGAGACACGGAGAGGGGAAATGTCAGCTTTTACTCCACATGTATCGAGTCAGGAGCCTTGGATTATCTGAAGCAGCTGCAGTTCGAACCCGATGAAGCCCAGGAAGGGGTGGAAAAGGAACGTATCATAGGCGGTGACGTTGAAGAGACCAAAATCTTGCTGCGGAAGAAGCAGCAGGAGATTGGTCGCACAGTTGCGGAGGATGATATAGTTCCTGGTGACGTACACAGCACCGTTAAAGTCTTTATGATGGAGCCTACGGTCGGCTACAGAAACCTAGAGAAAAAGGACATTGTTAAAGGTGACCTCAGTGCAGCCCTGGATTCACTGACCCAAGCCATCAATCAGAAAGTGGTAATAGAGAAAGAGGAGGTGGTGAAGGGAGACATAACCACTACTTTGAGGTCTCTGGAGGAGGCCCAGCATCAAGCCAAAGAAATGGAAAAGCCGGAAATCGTCAGGGGAGACATCAGAGGTGCTCTCGAGTCACTGGAGAAATCTGCCACCACCAATACGGAAGCGACTGTCGAAGATTTAGTGCCAGGTGATATCAAAGGGACCCTGAAGTCCCTGGAGGAGGCAAAGCAAGCTGTGAAAGAGGTCGAAAAAGAGGAGATTGTCAAAGGAGACATCCATACTGCCATGCAAAGTTTACATGAGGCATCGAGCGAGAAAAAGACATACCAGCATCAAGTGAGCGAACAAGGGGACGTGAAAGCCACTATCCAGCTTTTACTAGAGCCAACAACTTCTCCGAGAATGCAGCGCAGGGGCAGCATTGAAGGCGATGTGAAAACGTCCATAAGATCTCTTTATGAAGGACAGGAGGCAACACTGCTGGAGAAAGAGGAGGTAGTAAGAGGGGACGTTCAAGGGGCAATACAGTGTCTAATGCAAAGAAAACAGTATTCAAAGCCGAAACGCACGTATCCCCCCAAGAAAGCAAAAGTGCCCTTGAAACATCCATTAACTGTAAAGCAAGCGGAGCATGAATGCTTACATGAAGTTAAGAGTGAGAGTGTGGCAGTCAATCCAGCCCCCGCTGTGAAAAACCTTTCTCAGAGCGGTGAGTCACAGAAGCACACACAGAGGCACAGCGAAAGCAAATCTGTGAAAACACAGGTAATAACCCAAGAGGACCACTCTGTTACTGTAGCCAAATCAGACAACACTGCCGGGGCCTCTCAACAGAAGAGCATAAAAGAACAGAAACAGAAAGCGCTGCCCCCCCAGAAAATACAAGCTCCTAAGCCAATTATAATAAAGAATAAACAAATGGCTACTAATGATCAAACAGAGACTACAGCAGCTGATGCGAACGTGACGAAAGAGGTGCAAAACGCATCACAGGCGAAAATTTCAAACAAGCAAATATGTGAAACAAAGACAATCAAACAGGTGCAGACTACAGTGGTGGAGAAAAGCGCCACGCAGAAGCAGAATGTAACGGTATCAGAGCAAATGTCAGCGTCTCAAAAGCAGACGGAGAATAAAGCTCTCGCACAAAAGCAGAACATCAAAAATACGAAGAGCGATTACCGTAACCTTGACATGAGAGGGAAAGGTGTGATCAAAAAGGCGAAGCCGGAGATCCACTTCCCGCCTCCTCCCTCTTCCCCACCTCCGCCCTCAGAGTCTGAGCTCTCCCTCCCTCCACCGCCATCGCCGGTGCTGGAGAGCCCAGCATCCCAGCCTTCTATCATGAGGCAGGACAGCGATCTCCCACCCCCGCCACCTCCGCCTCCCATGGAATGCATAAAGTCAGAGCCTGAGTTTTTCCCTCCTCCTCCGCCTCCTCCGCCTCCACCCTCTGTGTGTGGGCAAGATTTTCTTCCTCCGCCTCCCTCACAGCAAGAGCTCAATGCAATGCCTCAGCCTCCCCCCGGAAAGCCGGGGAAACCCATCGGCAAGCCTTTATTCAAAGTGCCCAAGCAGCCAGAAACACCGAAGCAGCCCATACAAGTCAAACCCAAATGGCAGAAAAAGCAGCCAACTCCTCCACCGCCTCCACCTCCACCTCAGCTCCCTCCAGATCAAGAAACAACAGTGTCAACAGGCCGCAAAGAAGAAGCGAAAGTTGAGGAAGTGAAAAGGGAAACAACCCAACAGATTGAAACAAGCAAGCAGATTCAGTCCGAATTAACAGCAGTGTCAACAACAAAAATGTCAAGCATCCCAGCTCTTAAACCAATGCAAAAAGAAAGCCCACAGCCACCCAAAAAAGCGTTTGTCCCTCCGATTAAACTGCCTCCACCTCCTGAACCCGCTCCAGCACCAAAGTCTAGACCTTATGCTCGCAAATTTAAAACTCCTCTCATGCTTGCGGAGGAAAGATTTCGGCAACAGAGGATAGAAAAAGAGGAAATAGAGAGGAGCACAGTCACAACTCCTACTTCTCCACCAATAAATATGCCCTCCTCTGCCGGCACTGCGGAGCTTTCTGCAGCACAGAACACTGAGAAAGAAGTGGCCACGGAGGTGACAAAAGTGAAGACCGAAGAAACTAAGACTGTTTCCAAAGGAGGAGTATCAGCACCTGATTCACCTGCCAAGAAAACCCATTCCCAGATCCCTTTAAGCAAGCCCTTGATCTCAGTGGTAAATAAGAAATCAGCCCCTGGATCTTCAAATGCGTCCTCAGATGAAAAGCATGTTGCCAGTGAGCACTACTCAGAAAAAACACTTGCCTCAACTGATGTCATTAAAAAGAGTCAAGCCGCACCCAAGAATCAGACTGTTTCTGTTTCTCAGTCTCGTCGTGAGGCCTCAAATATTGAAGTCCAGTCATGTGTGTCAAATGTGGTCACTTCTTCAGTCACGGAGCAGCAGCAGTTTATTAAGAAATCTAGCACCAGATCTGTTGCTGCCACACAGAGTGCTGTCCAGGAAAATGTAAATCTTCAAAGCCAGACTGCGGTCACATTGAAAGCTGAAGATATAAAGAATATTAATGTGCCTCTGACACAGGAGGGGAAAATGAGTCCCTCTCAACCCACTAAAATTCCAAAGGTAGCTCCAAGTTTCAAGGTGAAAACCTTTAAGATGCCACCAGAGAAGAAAGAGGAGAAATGTGACAGTTTGGTGCAAAAGGAAGCAATGAAAAGTGAAATGCATGTACAGCAAGAGAAACGTAATGTGTCGCAGACAAGTGAAACAAGAGTGAACCAGGAAAGCAACCAGCTGACGTCAGCAAGGACTGAGATGAGAACCGAAATGAAAGTAAAGGAGAAGAAAAGTCAGGTGGCCCCACCTATAAAGGAAGTTGAAGTGGAGGTTCACATGAAAAAGGGAAAGCAGGTGCGAAAGAATGAGACTGAAGTAAAGCTGTCACCATCAGTTACTGTTTTAATGCCGAAGGTGGCCAAGATAACATCTGCAGCAACTCATCAAGGACAAGGCCATGTATCTGTCTCCCACAGTCAGCAGAGCATGAAGGCAGAGCACATTCAAAGACACGAGGAGGTGGTTGTGACTGAGAGTGTGGTGCAGCAAAGCCTTCAGAGACGAGAGGCTGTGCAGATGCAGAAGCAGCAAATAAAGCTACATGCAGCGGAAACAAATAAAATTCAGATAAAGGCAGCCAAGTCAAAAGATGAGTCTAAGGATGTGTCTGTGAAAGAGACGGGCAAAATGGCCCATAAAGACGAGGCTAATTCAGAAGAAATCGGAGATTCAGAGAAATGTAATGTGATGCAGAAGCTGCTCGCTCAAATAAAAGAGCTTGAGGGCACACCAAGCAAAATAGACTCCAACACTGTCAGGGTGATTACAAGCGAACTCCCCGACTGGCTGATGGGCTCCGATGAGAAAATGAATTTAAGTGAAATTGCAAAAAAGCAAAGTAAGAAAAAGCTGAAAGAGATGACGGCCTATGTGAAAAATATTGTTCAAGCAAAACTCACATTGTTGGAGGAAAAGTTGACAGCAGTGGAAAAGCAGGAAAAAGAAAAAGAACCACCGGCGCCACCGCTGGTGCCTCCAAAACCGGACAGGAGCGTTTTCAGTGGAGCAACCGCAAAGATATCAAAGATCAGCATCGGATCGTCCAAAACTGAAAAGAAGGTGGTGGAGGAGAAAAGGTCACTGCAAGAGAGCAAAGTGCATCAGGAGCTGGGTGAGGTGGTTGATCGGAAAGTGTCCTCCCCGTTGGCAAGCATCCGCACTCCATCACCCACATTTATCAGTATTGAGTCAAGGAGGATAGACTCGCCTCTCAGAGTGACCCCTTCTCCTCCGCCCTACAAATCTGTCGGCACACCTCCGCCTCCGCCTCGCAAGTCACACACGCCCACATCTACCTTCAGCAGGGCCACGCCGTCTCCCACCCTGAGTCGCTCCGAGAAGCTGATGAAGCTGAGGGATACCACCTCGAAGCTTTCCCGCAGCTTTACCCCTCCACCTGCCGCGCTGGTGCCAGAGTTCTTTGCAGCTGAAAGAGAGCAATCATCCCCGTTTAGCGACAAGGAGACTCTCATAGATAGAGGTGAGCAAGGACTGGTGGATTGCGCCGAAATGGTGGACTCCATGATGACTGTGAAGGACAAAAAGACTTTCTTTGAGGAGGCGCAGAAGGCTGAGGTGAACAGGGCGTACATTAGGAGGGATCCCATCGATATCCCTGAACGTTTGGGACCCGATGCTGAGGAAGGCACAGAGGCTGTGACTATGGACCTTCTGAAAGAGGATCTCCCAAGAGTTGACCTGTCTAAGCTGCTAAACAGATTTGAATCCACACAACCAAAAGTCTACACCAGAAAAGAGCCTATCGTCATCGCGGAGAGGCTGGAGAGTGATACAGAGGATACAGAGGCTGACCCACATACCCCGAAAACTGAAGAAATCCCGACATTCAACGTCAAAGCAATAAAGGATGTGTTTGAGACGGGGGAGCACAGTTCCCAGGCAGCCCGAGAGCTAAGAGAACAAATAGAGAGAAGAGAACCTGAATCAGCCCATTCCGAGCCGGTGGGTCACTCCGAAACGACAGCGGTCACTGAGCAATTCTGCAGCATTGACGACTTCGGAAACATGACAAGGGAGACGAGGAGTGAGCTGCATTCTGGGAGCTCCTTGACCCGTGGTAACCCGCCGTCCTACGCTGACGTCGTGAGAGGCGCAGTTCCAACAGTCGCCGTGCCCCCCGAGGCCTCCACCGAGGAGCTGCTGCGAAACTTCCAGCAGTCGTGGGCCGAGAGCCAAGGAGTTTTCCAGAACCTGGGTTTCAGTGTCACGGAGCAGAGGACTTCGCAGATCGTAACGCACCAGCAGGAGACTGTCGTGACGGGTAAACCGAGCTGTGCAGCATGAGGATACTAAACAGGCGTGACGGTGTGTTTAACACGCTTTGTGTGTGAGAAGTTTAAGGCATCAGCTGCATTGTGTGGAAAGAAAAGACGCATTAACATTGGTTTGACACTGTTGTTTATGTCACGTGATTCCCTTTGATGTGCTTCCTTTTCATTCGAAACGTTCGCACTAAAGCCCGAAGCAGCTTGCGGTTTAGGTGCTGTCAGTTTCACACATTTTAATATTCACAGGTTACACTTTGTCCTGTTTATTCATGCCTCTGATGTGTGAAGCTGGCAATGACGGCAACATATTGAACCAATATTTCTGGGTGTGGGATGCTTGCTTTGCCTGCGAGACAGCCGAGAACCTTTCATTCCATATTCATGAAGTGAATTCCAAAAGTCACATTTGAAAACACGGAAGTGGTTACGTTTTCAAAGCCTTTGCAGTAATTAGGAAAATCTTCAGTCCTTCAAAGACGAGCCACTTTTAGACAATTCATTGTAATTCTAATGCTGATACTAATTACAATATAATACATTGCTCTCCAGCGCAACGCCTAGAAACTAGAAGGCGCCGCGCTGTTTTGATTTACTCAGTTACAGCAGTTTTATTTGGCTTGCAGTCGCCCCTTATAACACAGTTAAATGAAAGTTTGTTTCCTCCTTTTTTGGGTAATCTCATAATGTTTTAACAATTTCCTATAAAGTTTCCTGGAAAGAGCTAAGTCATTTGATTGTAATTATAGATAAAAGAGGACCTGCTTTATTTAAATCAGGGGGTCATTTGCAATAATGATATTAAAATGCCCGGACCCTGACTTTTAAAGAATACGCGGCTGCAGTACAGCTCATGTTGACTTGAAAATGGATGCAGTTTAACGTTTGGCACGTTTGCACCTGTGCATGTCACCGATAAACACAAGAGGCATTTAAAGCAACTGATGTCCGCGGTGCACTCCGTTCAGCGGAAGTTACGTGGTCTCGCTTTAACCATGTCCTCTTGGTCGGTGGCTCCCAACCTGTTCATTCAAGGGATAAGAAAGGCCAAAGAATAACATCTGTTTGACACAATTGTGTTTATTTTTTCGGACTTTCCTACAATTATTTGTTTTAATACTAAATGAAATGCTGGGTACTTCGATCTCTTAAAAATCAAACGTATGTGAAGGGAAACTCACTCTAAGACCATAACTTGAACATCTTTACTTTGCCTCGTTGCACCAAATCATATGGTTATTTCCTTTTTTTGCAGAAAATTCGAGTTCCAGAGTCCGAACTGTGCAGGGTGTGTCGGAAGAGGGTGTACCCCATGGAGTCGCTGATTGCAGACAAACAAAACTTCCATAAAAGCTGCTTTCGCTGTGAACACTGCAGAGGCAAACTAAGGTGAAGCTATTTCACAGAGCAAAAAGCAACTTTGTGTTTTTTTCTTTGCACCACTTTAACCTCTTGTTATCTTCCTTTTTTTTTTTTTAATAGTCTTGGCAACTATGCCTCTCTCCATGGACAAATGTACTGCAAGCCACACTACAAGCAACTGTTCAAGTCCAAAGGAAATTATGATGAGGGATTTGGACAGAAACCACACAAAGAACTTTGGAATAACAAGAACCAGGAGAATTCAGCTGAAAAGACAAAAGTGAGATCACCGTCACCTGAAAAGAAAATCATGGATTCCAGATCTTCCACCACTCAGAGCTCATCAGTTACTCAGGAGAATGACATAAGCACATCAGTGGACGAAACCAAAAAGCTCACAAGTAAGATTTCTGTAATGTGGCCTCCTCAGTCAGATTCTCCAAAGAAATCCTTCACTATTGAGGAGGAGCTGAAGTTGGTTAAGCCATCGTGGCCCCCTAAGGAGGACTCCGCTCAGGAAAATGAGCACCCAAATCAGCCCATGAAGCCATTAAAGGAGACGGATATTCCCGCAGCAAAAGTACAAAATGGACCCCAGGAAAATGACACGGTGCAAGATCCTACCTGTTTGACAGAGAGTGTGAAAAAGCCCGAAGAGACTCCAGCAGAGGCTCCGGCCTCCCCCGTAGCAGCCGCTGAGGAACGAGCGAGTGTTGCTCACACTCGAGGAGCTAAAGAGTCAAACAGTGGCTCTGAGGCTGTGGCACAAGTGGGTTCCGAAATGGACTCTGAAGTGCACCCCGGAGTGGAAGAGAAAGAACAAAGCGAAGCGAGCGATGGTGGAGCCGTGGAAAGCATGAAAGTGCCGGAGAAGAGTGAAGGGAAAGGTGCAGAAAGGGTGGAGGAGGTGAAATTAAATGGACATGACCGGCAGAAGGAAAGTGCAGCAGGTGAGAAGGAAAGCCAGGAGGAGATAGATAAAGGAAATAATGACGGCATGAAGAATGGGGAGGCGGTAAAGGTCACGTTAATAGATGAGGAGGCGACGGCAGGACAGGCACTGAATGCTAACTCCAACAATAATAATAATAATGGCCAGACACTGCTTGACCATGAAATCCTGTTTCAAGGGCTTATTAATGAGGACGAGGGGAAGAAAAATCAGCCACTCTTTTTGACAGATACAACCAGAGCAACAGATTTCTTCCAGGCGGATCGCTGTGAAGAAGCAAAATGGATGCCAAGTGAAGTGCTGCAATTGGCACAGAGGGATGACGCTTTTGTGCCAGCGGGTGCCAAATGTACCGAAGCCACAGACTGCTATTCAGACACAGATTTCTTTACAGAGACAGCCGGGGGAGCGTCGGCTTTCAGAAACGAGGCCGCCGAGCCAAAGATTAGCGCGTCGAGCTTCCTCGAGGACATTTTCGCCGGCCTAAGCACCAGCAGCTGCGGCCTGCTATCTGATTTCAAATCCGACATCTTCCGTCAATCTGCCGGGGAGGCGCCTCGGGTGTCGGCGCTGGACGACCTTTTGGATTTCGGGATGGAGGCGAGAGGAAGCGCCGATGAGGCGGGAGGCGCGGGGGCAAGGGACGGCGGCTTCGCCGATGGCGCTCCGCTGTGGGCCGATGGCGGCGGCGACGACGACGACGACGGCGCCCTGACAGTGGAGGAGCAGATCAAGAGGAACAGATGCTACGACGACGATGACAGCGACCACTCTTGAGTTCAGCCCATTCAGCTAACAATCAGGCAGCGCCGACCGCATATAATTTCACCTCCACGTCCATGGAGAGATGAACTGCTCTGGTTTAATCTAGCGTTGTTGTTTTGTTTGTTTTTTGTACTGAGTTTTAAAATTACACTTCCGCTCTTTTATTCACTATCTAGTTTTGTTTGCTGCTGATTGGATGCACCTGGCGTGCAGAGAAATGGAAAGTGGATATTTGTTCTTGTATGTTACTGCATATCTATATTTTTGCTGACTGATCCAAACAGGGCTATTTCTTTTTTTTCTTTTCAAAATCTGCCTTAATTACAAACTGTGTTTTCCTTTGATCGAATGGCTGCCGGCTTGAATAAAGAGGTTTCCCCCCCTTTTTTTCTTTTCCTTTCTGTCAAGTCTTCCGGTTGAAATAAAGCTCCGTGAACATGACAATATATGACTTTTTAATCAGTGAGCGCACAGACACGCGGGAGCAGCAGTGACACTTAGCCGCCCCCCCCCCCCCCCCCTCTGGTGTGGCTGGCTGGTTTGATCTATGGCCTACCTCGACAACACAGTCCAGCTGAGAGGTCTTTGGCGAAAGCCGTTATTGATCTTCACTGATAGAGCAGGTCTGTTGTAGGAGTTACAGATTTTTCCATTTGGTGGCTTTTGTCACTTCTTGACAGACCCCCCCCCCCCCCACCTCTCCCTACTGACTTCTCAGTTACAGCTTGAACACGTGGGGTAATTGGCTGCAAAGAGAATATACTGCGATGTTAATTACACCAGCAAACAAAAAGAAGCAGCAGCAGCTGTACTTCAGTGTCAGAGAAGTGACGGCTGTATGAATTCACTGTGGGTCGTGCTGCATCGTGCTGACACTTGCTTAAAGTTGTGGGGGCACTGTTGGCTGGTTCAATAATTCAGCATCCTTTCCCCGAAACGCCGTTTGGCATCTTTTTAATTGGGCTATTCTTTCCCCTGTAACGTTTTCATTGACAATCCAAAGTAGATGCAATGTTTTTGTACATTTTTAATCGCTTCAACCCCCCTGGCAAGCGGTTATGAACCCAAACAGCCGCCCGTCCAGTCGGATAGGATAGGCGGCGGATAATAAAACGCCCCAGCGCGCAACTGTCGGAGATACCGAAGCTGGTGTTAAGGAGTTTACCGGATTGGCTGCAAATGTTCCTCCTGTAAATGGCCAATGGAAGTCAGTTGATGCAATCAGAGCCGCAGCGGTTAGTCGATTAATCGATTGGTTGACCGACAGAAAACTAATGTGCGGCAACGGTGTGATATTACTGTGGACGGTGACATTTGTGGCTAATCCCCTGGCTTGAATCCCTCGTTTCCTGTCAACTCTCTAACAAAGCCATGAAATGATGACTTAAAATACTTGAAATAAAGAAATGTTTGTTGCTGAGGGAAACACACACACACACACACACACAAAAAAAAGAGGGAACGTTGTCCTAATCAGACAGTAACTTTGGCTGACAACAAGTTGCAGGTGGGAAGGGGTCTTTTTACTGCAGCTGTGGGGAGGAGGAGGAGTGATTTAGTGATTGGTTGGTCCGACCAAAGGGGCAACACCCAAAGATGTGCAGCTTCATGTCATAAAAGACTAAAGAAACTTGGGAAAAAATGGAGAAAAACCAGCAGAAACATTGATGGATGAGGTGAATTTATCGACCAGCTGTTTCAGCTGAGGAGTGATTACAAGGACAACACACACACACACACACACACACGCATGTGCTTGTTAAATTAAGATGGGCTTTAAAGAATATGTCCTTTAATAGTGTCGTCTCAATCGAATAAGGAAAGTCCCGACCAGAAGCAGTCCGTCATTCTCCCCCTGCAGTTAGACCGGGACGTGGGTTGATTTCTGCCCAGATGCCGTCAGATCACTCGGGCACCGCGACCCGTCTGTCTCCGTTAAACAAAGCAGCATCATCCTGCCTCCTCGCTCCCGGCCGGTGCCGATTGGCTACTATCCCTCCCCTATCAGCCGGCCGCTTATTGGACAGCTCCTCTCCTCTTCTCTCCTCCACCACCCCCCTCCCGCCCTCCACCTCCACGAGCGCGCAGCGCGCCCGGCGAGACGCCGAGCAGAGGAGGAATCCGCGCGGTGTGGAGCGGACGGAGCCCAGCGTCCGGGACAAGTTCGAAGGACGGGGGAGGCGGAGACGCGACACCGGGTAGGTGCTTTTTCGAGAATGTGCTGGGAAACGCGTTGCGTTCACTCCGGCGCGAGGTGTGCCCGCGCGCTTTCCAGTGCTCTCGCGCGCTCTCCCCGGATGCTATCTTTGAAAGTGAAGTCCCGTCATCTGCCGGTCTGTTGACGAATGCGCCATTTGACCCCTTCCCGCGGCAGTCCGCTTCGTCCTCTCCTCCAGCCCGCCGCGGTGAGTGAGTGTGAGTGTGTGTGTGTGGGGGGGGGGGGGGGGTGTGTGTTTTCTGTAAAATGGTTGACTCAACTGTAACGTTCAACGGCGGCATTTTAAACTTGCTTGTCGAAGGTTTACTTTAAGGACGTTTTAGTTTGTGGTTTTTCGGACGTTTGTGCGGCAGAGCGGCCAGGTAGCTTGGCGGTGGGGGGGCTGCTAGGTTAGACCGCTCGATGTGTTTGCCTGGAAACACTGACGGACTTCATGTTCTCCCCCCTTTTTTTTGTGTTAAGTGCCTGCCGTCTTTTAAATAAGAAGTTGGCTCGATTGTGTCTGGCTCGTGTGTGTGTGTGTGTGTGTGTGTGTGTGTGTGAGAAAAGGCACAGGCTGAATAAATCCAGTTAAGTAGATGAGAGCATTGTGCATTTCATAATGCGGCGCACTTTATAGCCTAATATCAAGCACAATGATTTATCTGGCTGTTAATCCATGTCACTTAACATGAACTAGTGAAATCCATCAGACCCCCCCCCCCCCCCCCCCCCCCCTTTTCATTGCATAAAGGGATGAGTGTCACCATGCTCTGCTTTATTACTTCTGCTGCTGCACCAATCCAAGCAAGTGAAAGAGACAGTAAAAATGGGAAGGGGGAATGGGGAATGGGGGGGGGGGGGGCTCCATGGGATTTTACCCCGTAGTCAAGGGGTCACAACAACCGTCCACGGCCAGTGTGTCTGCCCGCTGTGAACAGTGTGGCTTAGCCTCCGAAAATCCATTGCTAGAGATTTATTTGGACAGTTGCTTTGAAACATGAATGACCTCAAACGCATCTCCCCTCCCTACTGGGCTGATCCCCCTGCATTTATTTTTTGAGTGACACTGCTTCCTTTTAAGTGGTCACATTAACACTTCCTCACACTGTTTCTTGTCTCGTCTTGGAGTATTAACCCCCCCCCCCACACACACACACACACACACACACACACACACACTCTCTTTGCCCACCATGCCTTTCAACCTTACAACGTCGCCTGGGCTGTTAATACCGGCAGCCCTGCCAAATTCTCTCATTTAAGCCTGTGCGCTGGCGCAAGACCAGATACTGATATTGTAAGGGGGGGGCAGGGAGAAAAAAATGTTCCATTTAATTTCAGAAATGTCCCACAGTCCTCCATTCATCTCCTGTGACGTGAAATGCAGTGGTTTAATCTCAATTAGGCGATGACATGTCAAAATGGGCCCCCCCACACACACACACACGGGTGCCTTCAGGTGACAGTGATGAACGCGGGGGGCTTTCGTTGAGTCTGGTCTGGTGAACTGAAGGTGATGGAAGAACTGATTCTGTATTTCTAGATGTTAATTGATTTCAGCTTGCTTGGCTTCCTCTTCCAATTTCCATTTGTCTGTTTTGTCAGACGAACATGACTGTGGAGTCACTAAAGCTCGTTTAAATCAAAGCTGCTGGTCTCTTGGGGACCCCCCCCCCCAAAAAAAAAACAAAAAAACGATTATGATAATGACAATAAGTTGTAGCTGCAGCACCCTGAGAATTCCCTCCTCGTGACGCCCGTAAGTTTCCAAAAATAAACGATTTTCACCCCCTTTAAAAAAAAAAAAAAGAGAAAAAAAAGCAGTCGTAGTCGTAAATCACTATTAAACACCTCTGAGTCTTGCGGCCCTCTATAACTATAAATAGGCTGTTTACATCTGCTGTGTTGTGAACTACATCTTATTGACGTCCTGCGAGAGGAAGCAAGCCCCCCCTTGGGTGTGCATCTGACAAGCCGCTTTTAACTCATTTAGCCCCTCGTGCAGAGTTTTACACGTGAAGGCATCCCACCTGTCGGGGGAGTTATTGGGCCAGCGTGACACGCAGAATTGATTTTGAATTTTTCTTTTTTTTTTTTTTAAATGTTACGCTAAATAATTCGAAGGCCCGAGCAGAATGTGCAAGAAGCCCCTCAGGCGAGAGCAGACTCTCTGTAATGACATCGTATTTCAGTTTTTGTGTCCAGGAAGTGATCTGGGATTTCGATTTTGCGGGGGCACGTGGCAGCGATGAAGAGCGCCGTAGCAAAAGTGGATCACAAACCGGCTTATTAACTCGCTCACAGTTTCTTTCCCACTGCTTTTTTTTTTTCGTGTCAACGCGATTCAAAGGGAAAATCTGTCAGCTGTTGTTGCTGCCCTCAGGGAGTCTCCTTTGGAAACTGCTGCTCTATCAAGACCTGTAACTCTATGTTGAATTTAGCTCCCCCCCCCCCCCCCCCGTCCCGTCACCGCCATCGGTTTTAATTTTGTGTTCTGCAAACCTGCTCTGGTATTCATCGTCAGTCACTCAAAGTCTATTTACGTCAGCGTTCAGCCGTCACACAGGGAGGAATCCATCACGGCCGAGGAAAGAGGCGCCAATTCCCCCACCCACTGAGCGAGGGGCACGGCCGCAATCATCAGATGCGCGCCCCGAGTGTTCATGGCCTCGTGGGCGAGCGGGCCGCAGTGTGTTTTCATTGATATCGTCATGTTTGGACACATTCCGCCGTTGTGGGGAAACGTCGCGTATGACAGGGCGATGGCTTTCAAATGTTCCAGGCTTCCAGGTTTTTCCAGGCCCTCCTTTCCCTGCGTGCTGCTTAAGTGGACGGACGGCAGTGACGAGGTGCTAAATAAGCACAGAAGGAAAGGTGTTATCTGCTGTCAGTAATATGCCACCAGGCCAGCGCCTCAACGCTGAGTGCACTCTGCGTTGCGTTCAAGGGTGTCTGCTTTTGAGGCTTCACTCTTGCCGTTTTTTTTATTGCACTTTAAATGTGCTCGCTGCACTTGGGGATGAAGGTATTTGTCTTTTCACCTGTTTTTTAACAAGCCGTCGCAAGTAAAACGCTCATTGTTTGCAAGTTGGTAACTTGACTAACCCTCATAGCATGCACTTTACTTTTCTGCGGCCGCACTTCTCCCAGGTTGCCCACAAGGCCATCTTCCTTACGGGGGGGGGGGGGGGAGGCTCGGCAGGTAACGCACAGGTGCAGTTCGGCTGTGCTAACCTAGCCTCTTCCAAAATATAGCCGTTACCCTCACTGGCAAATAACTATATTTAGTGTTTGTTTTCTCGCACAGGTATCGCGATACCAGTGTTATCGTAACTATCGCCATGCCCTCCCCCGGTGACGAGAGCTGTCGATAAATCAGTGAGAAATTTTTCCTCAAATTGTTGCACATAATGTCCTCGACCGTCTCTCCAGGAGCTGCTGGAATCGGCTGACCCTGACCTCTCCTTGAGGCAGGGCAAACCATAAAAAAAAAAAAAATCCCGGGAGGGATTATTGTTATTCACTTAGCCTTCTTTCTGAATAATTAATGAGCAAATTGTTCAGTTTAATCACAACACGAGGAGGCGAACCAGTGGAGGAGAGCACTGCCCAGTTGCCCGTTTTCATGCAGAATTAATGGCTTCTGTGTAACAGCTCATAATTTACAATGCGCTAGATTTTACGACTGTCTGGCCACACTGTAATTACTGATAGGAGGAGGCTGTAACTTAGAGGGCCGTCGTCTTTTATAAGGTCTGGAGTTTTCTGCGGCTGTCGGGCTTCTCTCTGATTCTTTGCCGTTCCTCCGAGGGCGCTCGCTGGTTTCACATTGATGTGCTCTGACCTATGCTGTGCCTCCACGCTGGCTCCCTCTCTTGCCCTCTCTCTTTCACTCTCTCTGTCTCTGTGGAGAAGGTTTTCGGGTTGGGTGGGTGTTTCATCTTAGCGCGCCGCGATCATGCCTGTGACTGCCGTCCAAAGTTTATTGGATCATTTGATAATCTCGTTGACTGGAGCTTAACCATGCGTGTCCCCGGGTTCTGCGTTTGCGACTCCATAGGCCTAGATGACAGATTCCAATCCAACAACAACACCACCAGGCTGTGATCCCACTGATTTTGTTTCATTTCTTCACCCACCAGTCCTTTCAACGACATGGCACATGAATAAAACAATGAACAGCCTGGCTGTTTGTTAGTATATCTGGTTGCATTTGCCGGATTTGACACAGAAACACACATGCCGCAGTTAAAGCAATAGCATAGCCAAGGAGAGACGTGCTTTTCTCCTGCTTTTTGTTTACAAAAATGAGAAATGATGAGGAGTGACGAAATAATAAGCTGTTATTATCCAAAACGCCCAGCTGGCAGATGTCCTCTCCTGTTTTACTGAAGACAACACAATGTCAAAGGACCCACAACGCCACGCCCTCCTCGCTGGCGCGTTTCAGGTTGATGAGGCGGGTTACTTATCGCTGCAGCCGGGCGATGATTACATTGTTCGATAAGGCTAAGTTTGTCAGGGGGTGGGGAGGCGGGTGGGCAGTCTTGGTTAAGTGCTGAATTGCATTTTTATTCCATTCTTATGATTGTGGTCACAGCCGGTGGGTGGGAGCTCCGTGCCGCTCCTCCCCGCCTCCCGTTATCTCATCCTCCACCAGCTGTGGTCGCACGTTGGCTGCCGCCTCCTTCCCGCTTCCACACGCGAGGCTCTGCCACCACACTTGGCATGGGATGAGTGCCGAGCCGAGCCTCCTGGCCCTGGGTTTTTTTTTAATTGGGTTCTGATGATGGGACTTTGCTGGTTTGCCAAGCTGGCCACTGCGACGACTGATGTCTCCCAGCCCCCCCCCCCCCCCCCCCCTCCCCTTTGGTCAAGCTGATGACTGGATTTTCATTGGAGTGATCAAACAGCGGGGGATAGAGGGTGCGGACCCTATCAGCTGTCTCGCCGTGTAACCCGACCAGGAGCTCTGAATTTATAGCCACAACACGAGGAAGCTTTGTTTGGCAGGGGCACGCTTCCGCCTTATCTCTGCTGCCGCATGGATACCTTGTCACTCTAATTTTGAGCTTCTGAATTGCAAGTTTACGTGGTCCATTATGCTGAGCACATTTGGAAGCCCTGTGGCTTTTTGACGGAAACACATTCAAAACCATCCGTTTCGAAAATTCATGCTCCAACGAGAAGGCTGTTATTCCCAATTAGAGGAAAAGATTTTTGGAGGACATGTTGGACAGACGCATTGTGCTTCCACTGTGGCTTTCCATTTGGTGCCCAAGAAAAATCATTATAATTCTTTTTAGTCTGATTCCTCCCCCCCTCCTCACTCTAATCCTCTTCGTGAAGCCCAACATGGTTCCATACTAATATTTATATGCGGCAGGGAGTCAAAGTCATGCTGCTTTTAGGTTCTTGGGCTAAATTAATTAAATGCAGTCGCCACAGAGGAAGGTATTTGATTTTATTATTGGCTTTGTGTGTAACATTTTGTGTGTAACATTTTTTTTTTTTTGGTGCAATTCCGTAGGTGATATTAATATCTCGCCGCACGCGTGGTTGATTTCGCTCAGCATCTGTTCATCGTGTTCTTCGGTGGACCTGGCTCATCCACCCGGATAGTCGCGTGTTTGACTCCTAGGCCTAATTATAGAGCCCGCACAAACACCACGCAGAGCGTCGCTCATCTTGGGCCAGCTAGACGCAGCGCCAATTATTTCAGGTACGCTTGATGCCCTTGCCGCGCGTTTAAGCATCTTTATCCTTTTGAGGCCTGCATGTAAATTTGACATTTGCCTCTCAAAATGATGTCTGCCGCGTAGATAGAGGGCAGGCCGATTTTTAATGTGGAGCAATCTTATCCCTGTCTCATCCCGGTTGGCCTCGTTATAACTGCCTCCGCTCTCAGCCGCAAGACGGAGGATATATTTGCACGAGGCGGACCGGACCTCAGGTGATCAACTTTTCCGCGCTGACCTCCTGGGCCTGAGAGGTTGGTCTCGATCCCGCCTGCCGCCGCTCACCCCGATGCAATGAGCCTATAAGTGCATGAATGTTTAGCCTCGGCAGACGTTTGTACACGTCTATTCTTTCCATTCATAGAGCCCTATCTGCACTTCAAGCATTCGTGCTTAAAGATACCGGACATACGGGACGGGAGTGTACCTGTAATGTTTGTTCTCAGAGACTTCTGTCTCATTTATTCCGCTCCTTGCCGGGGGAACAGCTGTGAGGAAGCCTCGAAAAGGTCAAATAACACTAATTTAAGCCGCCTGAATGATAATAGGAGACTTTTATTCAGCACATATTCTCGCTCTTGTTCCACTTTTCAATTTTTATTTTACCTTGTTAAGAGTGTCCGAAGAAGAGTCCATGCTCTCGGGTGCTACTGATACAATAATATGGGTGTATTCGCGGACATTTTAGCCACTTTGGCCTCTGAAGATAGCAGATGCGTGTGGTATGTAGAGGTGAAACAATGGGCTTTATTATGGCTCAGTCGTTTCAGTCCTTTTGATAGTGAATTCAATATGATTCATACATAGTAATCATTCAAATGATTAATTGAAAAATAATTCAGGCCCTTGTGGTAGACAAAGAAAACATGTAACAAGTAGATATGTGTTCCGATCCCGTGTGGTTGAAACATATGGCGAATAGAAAACAACATAGGGAGCATATCTGAGCAAGTGTGCACACTACATTTTTCCTTTTTTGTTTTTTTTGCACCCGACGTAGTTTATTTATTGTTTGACTGTGCTCTCATAGTGGCACAGGGGTAAAAAACAATTCTTCCCCTTGAGCAGCCAAGAAGACATGGGGATAGAGGCAAAACACATTTGAGGTTTGTTTGGTATAATCATTTCTCGGAGCGTGTTTGTTCTCAGGCATTCGGGGCATTTCTTTTTATATTTTTGTCCTTGAAGCAGTGCAGTCTTATCTTTCCAGAAAAGCCTGCAAAATATGTTGTGTGTTGATTTGAGTGCTGCACGTTGCCCTCCATTAGCCGCCGAGTCTTGGCCGCATCCATGCTTTGCAGCATGAACGCTGTGATTTGAAAATGATAAATGACCTCCAAAAGCTCGAGCTCTAAAGATCCCTTTTATCTGCTCAAATTATTTCAGGAATGTCTGTCTTATCTAGTTGCCTTCACAGGCGAAGCAAAAAGAAAAAGAAAAAGGAATGTAAGCGGGCCAGGCTAATGTGTGTTCTGGTGAGATGCACGCCGCGTCCTCTCTAATATATGAACCCCATGCATTTTTCACAATGCGGTTGATTACATTCTCCGGATGATTTTTCATATTTAATCAGCTCCAGGCGCTATGGGTTTTACTTACACAAGAGTGGCCATTAATATTCAGTGTATCCACATTACAGACATGCTTTTACTTTGTTTGCATTCGCTGCTATGACTGTACGTAATGGACTTATGGTGCAGTTTAAGGGTTTCTGTGCGCCGCTCTGGCAGAAATAATTTGGCATTTGGTGATATAATTTTTAATTCTGTTTATTGAGGGATTATTGTTAAGCCTCTGATATAACTGTGGCGTCTTCATCCTCTGTAATGTCTTTTAATTGATATGTAGTTAGTGAGTCATCGTCAGATAACACCTATTTCATCAAGGTTCCCAGGAAAATAGGGAGAGCCGGAAAGGATGATGTGGAGCAAAAGCACAATAACGCAAACATAATGTGGTCTTCCTCATGTGGCTGTGCAGCGATTGGATGTTTCAGCAGGCGATCTTGATGTTTGGATAACTTTCCGTTCATCCGTCGCGCTCGAGGGGAAAGGCGGTTGTTGGCTCAGTCGCGGACACCTGGTGACCTTTCCGGCAAGAGTGGGGTGGGGAGGGGTGTGTGTGTGTGTGTGTGTGTTGCAGAGTCATTTAATTCAGCTGCGTTACCACTGAAGCGTCCCAGCTGTGGAATTGTCGCTGTGTCACCCCTGCTGTGTCACGTTATAGAGAGCAAACCTCCTAATAAAAGACACATTCACCTGTTATTGCAAAGACAGAGAAAGCAGGACAGCCTGTCACCATCGTCTATCCGCCCTCCTATTCACACCGACGCATAAGCAGCCCATGTGTAATGAACCAGAGGATGATAGCCCTGCTTTGCGGTTTGTAGGCCCGGCAGCTCCGACTCCCTCCAGCCGTTTGAGGTGTGTTTGATGCGCTGTGACGCCTAAAGATGCCACAGTAGTCCTGCAGGTTCAAAGCCAAAGCGCTCAGCTGTCCCCATGCATGACAAATAGGACACACGGGCGAGCTGTACGGCAACAAGCTGCACCTTACCAGTGCTTTTGTCCAACACTGTGACGGTGGAAAGCTGCGCTGTTAATCCATCATGTTAAATAAAGACGTGTCGACTATGGCGGCCCTTCCCAAATGTCAGTTAATGAAGTCGGGGAGCCCCCAATTCAAAAGCCCACGTTGTCAGTCGAGTCATTTGCCTTTTTTCAGCTGCGTCGTTATGCACAGCATCGCAGGAAGAGAGCATGGCAGGCTGAGAACTGTAGCATAACAGGGCAGAAGACCTGTATATAAAATACCTGTATTATAGCAGCGGTGTCTCATAATTGTAGGCAAGGTGTGACTAAGAGTCTACAGCCATAGACACAACAGCGCTTTAAATGCTAATGTAACATGCTGATGTTTTCCAGGTGTAACGTTCACCATGTTCACCATCTTAGTTTAGCGTGTTAGCGCGCTGACATTTGCTAATTGGCGCTAAATGCAAAGCACAGCTGAGGCTGATGGGAATGCCATCAGTTTTTCAAGTATTTGGTCTGAAGTGGAGACTGATGAGGGCGCTACATTAAAAGTTAAGGGGCCACCAAAGTGATTACAAGTCATCCTGAGGTGGGAATGAATGTCTGCACCAAATCCCTCAAACAGCCGTTGAGACCTTTTAACACAAAACCTTGTGGTGGCGCTGGAGGGAAAGACGAGGGGTCGCCAAAGTCATTAGGATTCATCTTCTGGAAACCCTGAAGCTAGCATTTGTTTCCTTTTTAAGGGCTTCTATTTTATGGATCTGCTGCTAACAAATCTTCAGACTGCGGGATGAAATGTCTGGGGGCTTGTAGCACTGTGAAAATCAGAGACCTGTCATCAGTTTTGTGTCACCGCTACGCATGGAGAAACCTCGAAAGAGGATGAGGAGGAGAGCGCGGGCCTCGGCCTCGGCCAGGGAAAAGGGAGCACCTTGGAATGGAGTGTCTTGCAAAGTGGAGGTTTGAGGTTGATGTGTTTCAGCAGTAGCATTGCGCGAGCTGCCAGCGTATTCAGCCGCTCGTCGCCCATTATGATTGGTTGGTTTGTAAATGTGGGTCGTGGCGGTAGTCACATTTTTAAAAACTGGGCGAGTGTTCCGACTCAGCCTGTCGCCTGTGGACTTTGACTGATGACCAAAGATTTCATCCTGTTTTTTCTCATGATGGTCAACTCACTAAAGGGGCCTTTTTTTTCTTTTTCTTTTTTTTTTGCGTGTGCTCCACCTTCCGTCTTATCAGGTTAAACTGTGAGCATATCCCTTCCGTTGGTCTGTTATCACTTATTTGAGTGTTTCCATGATGACAGTGTGTAATGTCATGCCTGCACACGGCGTAAGGGTCCCATGATGGAGAGTTATTGCTCCCTTCCATCACTGTATCCATTTCCTGCGCATTCATCACCATTAAGGGACCAATCAGCGGTGCTGGTGATATGCTCAGGCTATAGGAGGCACGCAGTGTAGATGGCAGGTCCAGATTCACCCGCCTCCACCCCAATCACCCCAAACCCCACCCATCGCTTTATCGAGCGCCGTGATCTATTGAGGGAGAAGGCCGGAGCGGTCTTCAAATAAAAGCAATAACTCTGTGGCTGTGGAGAGCAAGCCAGACAACCATCCTTCCCCTACTCAACCGTGTATATGGACATACGTCCCCCCCACCCCCCGCACACACCTCCTTTCTGTTGCTGCCGTCTCACTCAAGTTTATCATCAGCTGCTCCCCGTAGATGCCTTATTGCCTTTTCCACCCCTCATCTGTCCGCCTGGCTGAAAAGGCCTCCCAGGAAGAGATTAGCAATCCAATAACTCGTGGAGCATCCACCTCAGCAGCAGGTGCTCCCCAGAGTGAATGCTGATGAGAACAGCCAGGGCTCTATAATAACAGGCCAGGCAGTATTTGCTAACAGCGAGCAGCCTCCCAGAAGCCCCGACCTGCTGGTGATCCCAACTTGTTGTTAAGTTACAGCAGGTTTCAGTGCCATTCTGAATATTCTCGCTCATCATTCAGAGTTTCCTGGACTTGGTTGGAGTTGTTGTGTTGGCTGTGTTTTACTGAACTATATAACTAGTCCCATTACTGAGCCCAATTAAAGTAGCTGACAAGTTGTCGAAGACAGCTGTCAGCGTCTGTATTCACACGTTTATCGTCTGGAATGTTTTCCAGTTACAGTGTGAAAAAAAAACCCAACAGAATGTTTCCGTGTAGATTTGCATTTTGCCATGGTTGAATCTCTCAAATGTGAATGCACTGCACTTCTGCTACTTCATGTAATCGCTTTGTAATTACTGATTACCAAGCACTGCCATTATAATGCCAATTAATTAGTGACAATTAGACAAATGAAATGTTAGACCCATGACACCCAGCCTGCGTTATGCAATCTTTCTCGCACGTGAAATCCTCTGATTGCTTACTTGATGTGATCCCAGCTCACATTCTCCCCTATCTGGACCCCCTAAACACATCTAGACCGGAGTTACTTAATTTGAGTAACTTAAATTTACCATTGCCCTAGATCTGAGCTCGGCTTTCAACCCTAAAAAATGGGCTCTTCCCTTCACATCTAACCCTGCATAGACCATTCTCTGTTGCACCTTCTTCTCGTGCTTTGTTCACCTGTGGTGTTCTTCAGGGGTCAATACTAGGCCCAGTAATCCTCTCATCTACAAGACGAGAGTATCTTGTATATCATATTATTTGCGACCACAAATATTCTGTTATGCAGACGATGCCCAGCTATTTCACTGAAACCCAACGAAACCGGCGACCTTCACCTCACTATCTACGTGATCCTCAGCTATGGAACTCCCGACCTGAACCTCTTGGCTGTGTTATGTCTTTTCCTTCAAATCTCGCCGCAGAAAGTCATGTTATGACCCCCTCTCCACTATCTCTTGTTCATTTTATTGACTTCAGTTTTGTTGTGTGCACTTTCATATTCTTTTATCGTCCATATTTTATTGTTCTTTTTAGTTCATTGGGCCTTGTTTATCCTTTTTTTTTACACCTCTCTGGCTTAGTAGTTAACTGTCACCTGCGGTTTTTATGGAGCTGTGCAACAGTTTTTACTGTGGTGTTTTGTTGCTCATTATGATAGCCTGTGGGTGTACAGTAACAACACGTGTGGAACCGCCTTCACTCTGATTTTGAATATTACCGGTCTTGAAAACTTGATAAGAAGCCAGGTGATGCACTGTGGACTTAAAGAGGAACTGAACAGTTAATCATGCAAGTAAGGGCACCAATAAAGGAGGCATCTCTGCAGGTAACAAGTATGTCAGTGACGCACCAAAAAAAGCAAATTATCAGTGAGTGTTATTTATCTACTATGCTTAAAAAGCAAGAATCGTATAATATGTACACAATAGTGTGTCTATCTGCAGCTCCTCAGCCCCGGCTAACTCGGCTCCTCTCTGCACTTTATTATAGCTGCTTCTGATACCAAGCCTCCAACAAAAAGACGGCACAAACACAAACTCAGCACAAAACAAACCGGGGGTGTGTATTTTCTTTTTTATGGGGAACACAAAAGGGACTTAAACACCCTATAGCGTAACTGCAAGTCATCTCCCTTGTCCATAAATCCCCTCTGGCTTTCTGCTGCAGGGCGAGTGGCGAATTTACGCACTCTGCCTTGTGTTATCTGTAGTTTTGTGTTTTCTTCAATTTCACGGGGGCTTGTGTTTTCACGATAAAGAGTCGGTGGGAGTCAGTTCCTCAAGGCCAACTAGACGTGATGGGTGTTGTTACAATGTGTGGCTCCCAGAGGAGAGAGCGGCCTGTGATGCAGAAAAGGGCTGCTTCTCATAAACTGATTGCAGGGGGTCAACAGGGATTATTTTTAGGATGGCAGAGAGATTGGCAGTCGCGCTCTATTGAAGTAGGTTTGCTCCTTATCGTCTTCACAGCTTTCAACCCGGAATCATAGATTCACAGAGAAGTGGCAAGCTGAGATCTTGTGTTTTCCCAGGTGCTGCAGGAATCATTCAGAGCATCTATTTTTGATAACTGTTTGCCGTCGAAATATCTGAGAGGCTGGGAGAAGGAGAGAGGGAGATAAAAAGAGAGACAGCGATAAAAGGGCCGTCTTTGCTATGCTGCTGGATGTTTGCCATCTTCAGTGAAGGGAGAGGGCGCCGAGTGAATGGGGGAGGCACAGGTGCAATAAAGGATCTTCACTAATTGAGTGAAGTACAGGAGCCCAAGAGGGACAGGCCAGGTGCGCAGATGCTGGTCAGGGTTAGCCGAGGTCCACGGCAAACGAAGAGAATCCTCCCCCGTCACTCTTCCGCTGTAATTGCGGTTAGCCTAATCTGTCCCCCCCCCCCCCCGGCTTCCTGTCTGTGGGAACAGGGAAAAAAAATAAAGAAATATTCAGAGCGCTGAGCAGTCATCTGGCACGGATCTGCCTCGGCTTGGCATTCACCAAGCCGGCAAAGACGGAGGAACAAATGAAAACTGAATCACTAGGCCGGGAGATTAGCGAAAAAGGATGCATGGGACTGCGCAGAGACGCCGGCTTTACAGGTGTCTGGGGAGCGAAGACGGATGCCAGGCGTCAGACTTTGGCACCTAGAGGTGCCTTGCGTTCCAGCGAATGATAGGCCCATGTCATAATAAAATAGGCCGCTGTAAAGTAGCGTGATATTAATTGCGACAGGCATCCCCTCCTCCGTCATCGGCGATCAATGAAAGCATGTCTCCCTAACAAAGAGAGTCCTAGAAGAGTTCATTTTTCCGTCATTATAGCATACATGAATGTCTGCTGGAGCTGGAAAAGAGAGAACCATTGTGCTTTTTTCTTTTTTTTGACAGCTTTATTTGCTGTAGATTAACAGTTGAGACGCAGTAAAACCCTGTCATTTTCCGCAGAAACCCCGTTGTTAGCGTTTGCCTTCAGTTCATCGTTAATGAGCGATCTCTGCTGAGGACACCTTGGCCTTTTAGTTTCCATTCGGGCCAGTAAAAAGACAGCTTCATCTTTCATGGGATTAACACTGAATCGAAATGAAATGTCTCTGGGATGACATTTGATTCCGTTTTATCGACCACATGCAGGCGTCATATTTATTTAGTTTTTTTTATTCTAATCAATATAGATTGATTGGGCTGAAGTTCAACCCGCAACAGTCCTCACTGTCTGACGTTTCAATAAGCCCCCAAAGCGCGTTTTATAATGTCACCAACATTATAGATACTGCCTTTATTCAAGGGTGGGATTAGAGGCTGTAAAATCAGCACTTTGCTGTTTATTACCACAAATTACCGAGGTGTGTTCTACTAACATACACATTTGCATTCTAGTATACATCCCAAACTTGTTATAGACCGCCCCAGCTGCCATTCCTTTGTAATGAATGAATGAATGCTTATACAAGCTTTTCAGCAGCGCGGCGTCCCCCTCTGTGTGTTTTTGGATTATAGATTGGGCCTTTAATAATCAATGACAGTGTGGTTGTCGGCACAGATTAGTGGCTTAATCTCCAGTGTATGCCTTTATAATACTCTTTACTCTGTAACTCTCAGAAGCAATAAAAAGCCCCAGCTTAGTGCGGCTGCAGCTAATGTTTGCCACCATATTGGTTTCCATCGAGCAGCATTGTTCCGAGTTCGTTTTCGAGCGCTGATTTGTTTGAGGCTTTCATTCGAGGTTATTTTTGAAGTGACTTTTTTTTGGGGGGGGGGGGGGGCAGCTTGACATTTTGATCAAATTGGTCGAGTTCCCAAATAAGGCTGGCAAAGCTGAATCACGGGGGGAAACATCAGTAAAAGCAACCCCTTCCCTCCCATGTCTCGACACGTTTCGTGAGGTCACCATCTGTTGTAATCAGCCCTCTCCATTTCCATCCCTCCGTGTTTATTGAGGTGTGAGGCGCTGGCGTGCAAAAACGCCATTATTCTCCCCCCATCCTGGCTGATTTCCCAGCACCGTCCGGCTGCTAGAGGTGGAGCCGCCGATGGCCCCGGCGTGCAACGCGGTAATTCAGTCTTCACTGAATCTTCACTGTGCGACACACACACACACACACACACACAGTTTTATATTTAGTGAGTTGGTGGGAAAACGGCTCTTTTGTGTGAAAAGCGCTCAGAGTGAGAGGGATTGTTGCCGGACTGGCAGCCAGGATTTAGAGGCTGAGGTACGCAGGGAGAATCTTTTTGAGTTTTTTTTGGGGGGGTTTATCAGGGGTAGATTTGCCGTGTTTTGAACATCCCTTGGTTTCCTTCTTGTAATTAGCATATAATTCAGATAATAAACATAATACAGATTTCACTGGTCAGTTTCTGCTACTGTTCCGTAATGAGCTGTCATATTTGACACCTTCAGAATAGCTCATCAAATGTTTTATTTTTATTTGCTGATCGCCCTTGTTATCGTGAAAAAGAGAGTTGCGCAATAAGCCAACATCAGAAGCTAATGAGAGACAAAAAAAAAGTGAATTAAACAGCCGGCAAACTGAAAACGGCGAAGGTGAAACACATGGCCGCTGCCGGAGCTTAGTGGTGTTACAGTTCTGGATCAATCAGGAATGATCAGGTACCCACCCTCGGTGCCCGTCCCTCATAGTGAGTGCGCCTTTTGCCAGGATGGAATGACCACGGCTCCTGCAACAGTGCAGTATAGTAGCAGCCATAAAAACATACCTCCACCTGCTCAGGCACAGCGTGCATTAAATGTGCTGGTCCCTGGTCAGACTGAGGCGGATTTATTCACTCAGGCCTGATCAAATGTAATGATATTTCAGTCAGTGTACGGCTAAATGACAAACGCTGCTGTGTGTGCGTGTGTGTGCATTCCATTAGCTCTGCGAGGACGCAGCCACACAGAAAGTTTCATTTGTTGCCCGTCTGCACGCCGTGTTTTCAGGTTAACTGGCCACGCAGGCCAGGACTCGGGGGGTGGGGGGGTGGGGGGTGGTGGCTTGTTTGTTTTTTCTCTGTTGTATAAGAGCAGCGGAGCACAAATCCTGTTGTGTCACAGGATTGTTTTTTGCATAACTCACACTTTGCACAACGCCTCGCCGCTGCAGTGGGAAACACAAGCCTGGAAACGATTTGATTTGGCCTAATGTCAGTTAGCTTTCGCGGCGTACATTGTTGCAGTGTGAGATATTACCACTGAAGAGCTATGTGTGGTCCAGTCATAAGAAAGTAAACCCCCACACACCCCCCACACCCCTTTCACACGCACACACAATTAGAGCTCAACATCTCACACATGCCCGGGCCAAATGCAGCCCAATCATGCTGCACGCGGGCGAGTTGGAATTAAATCCATCTTTGGTAAATTAATGAAATTCAAGTGTCTCGTCCTCCCAACTCTCATCCCAATTAGACATGAAAAAACTGTGAGCACAAGGGTAGGAAATTATTCAAAGAATAGCTGGGTGGAAGTGGGAAATACAGAAGGCCCTCTCCCCCTTTTTGAAAAAGTGAATGTCAATGGAACTTTGTTAGCAAAGGTTAACGCGGTCATTAGAATTCAGCCCGCAGCGCGTCTAATTTATTCTCAAAGTGGTGTCATTCATTTATGGATCCGTTCCATATTTAGGGGTGCAGGCGGTGGCAAGATTCCCATCGCAGAATGTCATTCGGAACGTGTCTAATGGGGGACACTTAGCTCGCCGCGTCTTGCCTCCGGCTCGCAGGTCGGGGGCGTCAACCTGCTGCCACGCCGCCCTGCAACCGAATCCATGTCCATTTTGAAGGAAAACGCAGGATGCAGACGCCCAAGTGGTGTCTTGCCTTTTCGACAACATCTGGCCTCGACAAAGTTGGGACTTCGCGCTCCGTCTCAGTAAAAACGCGGGAAACGGCAACACTTGTCAGGCCTGATGCGCTCCTCCGCTCAGGAAAACATAAAGGCATTTCCGCGGCGCCTACGTCTCTCCCACTGATTAATGGCTAGAGGTGGAGGACCCATGTTGCGGCTTTGATGAGGCAATTTGTACAGTTCTGCAAGAAAACAATGGCAGTTCATTTTATTGCAATGCGTCTCCAGGGAGACATCAGCGCGGCTGCTCCATCGTACAGCGAGGAGTTTAGCCCAATAATAAATCAAAAGATGCCGGCGTGCCAGGGAGGGGCGGCGTTACAGCTCACTCTTTAATGGCCCGCGTGCTGTTTGTAGCTCCATTTGGATGCAAAGTCTGGAGCCAGCGTCTTATTGTATTCACCGCCGCTGCTTTTGATGCCTCCCTCTGGGTGCGCAGAAAGCCTGTAGTTGATCATTTGGCCATTGTGTTCTAAACATCACATTTTCCAGATGAACAAAAGGAGTAGCAACGCCTGGGAGTTACAATCACACCGGTGCAGGCGCATCAATAACAGAAAGTTATCAATAAACCACAATTACGTGGATTCCAGCATCCGTTACGCAACATGAGCCGTTTGTTTGCCCGACGACAGGCCGTAATACACTTTTACTGATTTTCTGCTAAGCAGCACACACTGTATGTGTGTGTGTGTGACAGCCGCTGTCATACATACTGCATACACATACTGTCAGCTGCTGTCCAACTGGCTGCTTGGACGTCGGAGACACTCAGTTGCATCTTGGGAACTGGTGATCTTGGCGTCTGGTGAACTGGCTGCTCGGTGTGAATCCCAACCGTCTCCATCTGTGGGTTTGAAATGTATGTCGCACTGCAATTCCGAAATCCGACTTGTCCTGTTTTAGGGTTACGCTGAACATCAGGCTGTTGCTAATGGTTGTTTTCAGTTAAAGCTGAAACAATTAGTCGGTTATTCAATTGGCTGATGGACAGATAATTCATTGGCAGCAATTTGTTTTCAGTTCTTGAAGCAAAAATGGCAAAAAATGAACAGTTTTTTTTATGATAGTAAAGTGAATTCTGGTCTGATGGCCAGCCGAAACAAGACATTTTAAGATGTCACCATGGCTTTGTGGCTATTTTCTGATGTTATAACAGGCCAAACATGTGCTGGATTCATCTCATTATCTGTTATATTTGGACAAATAGATTCACTGTTTTAAAATGTCAGAAAAAGATTCCAGCCAGATATATTAGTCTCTTTTTTTTTTTTTTTTTTTTTGCTCGGTGTTGGTCAAGTGCACGCTCTCAGCCAATAACCGTCTGCTGGAGTGGAAACTGATCACTTGTTCCTGCGAGAATCATGTCTCACACAGCCGGTGACCCTTTGTGTTCGCTTGCATGGAAGCTCATTCACTCAGGTGTTTCCTTTAATTAGCCCGTGTCCTTTCAGGCCACTTCCACGGCGGCTGTCATCATTATTTCGTTGGTTAACGAGAGCGATGGGAGACTTGGCTTACCTCTCTGAACCAGAACCCATTTCTCTGAGCTGCTGCTTCACTGAGGCAGGAGTCCAGCAGCATCAGCAGCTACTGTGGAGCCAGGAGTTTGGACTTAAGGTGTGTGTTGACCCCCCCCCCCCCCCCCCTTCTACATCACATGGGTCACGTGCAGTAAGATGTATATTGATCACGTAAATGCTCATAATGAGGAGTGATATTTCATGCCGGGGTCTTTTCTGGCCTGCAGCTGTTGTGCTCAAGTCTTGCTTTTTATTAAATATTCGCGAGAACTCACCCCAAGTGAAAATGCTAATTACACTGTTAATATCTTTGCAATATATTTGTCGCCGGGAGTTTGACAAGTCGCCAAGGTGTCGCCACAGTGCCTGCAGCCGCCTTTCCGGGTTTGTTTTCATTTTTCAAATCCGCGCTCGGTGACAGACTCAGCCGCTGATGTTATTCCACATTAACAAATGCGCGGCGGTGAGCAAGGTTTGGTTTGTGCCAGGGCCATTATTACTTTGTTAGTGCAGCAGCTCGACAGCCCCCCACAGCAATCAGCTCAGAGTACAGCGGGTCCACTTGATGGACTTAATGGGGTTCTCCATTTGTGGGCTGTGTGAGCCCCTCCAGAGGTCAGCAGCCCTGCTCAACCTGGTCATCGCAAATTGCAGCCACGCAGCCTTGAAGAAAAAGGCGCCACAGCTGCACATGCCGCTGAGTGATTATTCTTTTTTGAATGTCAGAATCATGATTAGATTGAGTGTGATTTTTTTTTTTTTTTTTTTAATAGCTACAATTTCAGCTCCAACTTAATCAGAGTAATCAGTGCACTATAATTCCGTTTTCTGTGGTCTGGTTAACATGCTCAGAGGCCCTTTTCACACAAGACGGCAGCTTTTGCACGTCACTCAGCGGGAAAAGCACGGGTGTAAATGATAAAATGAAGGATGGCTGTATTCCATTTAGCTGCCGCAGTTTCAGGGTCCTGGTGTTGTGCACGCTGGACTTACTGGGACACGTGTTAGTAAGACAATACGACGAGTCAGAATAAGTTTAATAAGCGAAATGGGAGTAAGAATATTTTAACTTTGTGTATTTATTTGACTAAAAAAACACTAATTGAGACCTCCAGGTTGTGAAGCCAGAAAATAATCACAATTTAAATCGCAATGTTGGTTCGAAAAATCAGTCCCAAACGTCAAATCGATCCGTTTGTCCAGCGGAACCCTTCCCTTTTTCCGAGCCAACCTCAAACGCGAGGCTCATAATTGAGAGAGGAGAGGGGGTCTGAAGGCCCGGCGGTCTCATGCAACGCACAGCGGTTGGTTTTCACTCGGAGACGCTGTGCTCCCTCTCAGAGTCATTTATTTATTATTCACAGTGAGACAGTTCCTGAACAGCGGGTGGCTGCAGAGGAGCGTTGACAACCCCAAAACAACAATGTAGTCCCTTTTTAGTCCGGGAATCCTGCGACAAAAGGACGACAAAATGAGAATCTTGAAATGTAATTTCTCACAGTATTGAACTGAAACAGCAAAGGGAATGAAGACGTCGGAGACGGGAAGAGATAGCGGGGGGGGGGTGAATACTCGGGGAGAGAGGGAGAGAGAAGGAGAACCCTATGAAGAGGAAATATTCTGTTTTGCACACCACTCATCCTCCACCGTCGCTCCATGCATAAATGAATACAGATAGCGGGGTGAAATCAGTGCCGCTAAGAAGTAGCTTGGCACAAGATGTTGCTGCTAATCAGTCCCCTCAGCCACCGTCCAACCCTGCATACAAAAGAACCTCTCACACACACACACACACACACACACACACACTAAACAATCACTTTGCCTGATATTTCCTTTTCTCTATCCATTCACCCCCCCCATACAATTCCAGTGGAAATATATGCTCTGCAGTTTATTACAGAACACAGATCCTGGATGCTGTTTTGCATATTGACAACTTTGGCTTGGTGTTACCCCCCCCTCACTAATTTCCAAGAGTTAACACCCCGCCCCCCATACTCCAAATGAGCGTCGCCAAGTTGAGCGACTCTCTCCGGAAAGGTGGAAACTTTAAAAAAAAAAAAAAAAAAAGAATTGAACCTGTCAGCTCATCACAATGAAGAATCTGCGGCGGCTCCTGAGACAATACATCCGAACAGGATAATAAAGGTGACGGAGAGCACCCGGGAGGATTTCCTGAGGATAACGCTGCATTTTCTGCTCCATAAATTACAATGCTGCCATCGAATGAAGCAGGTCGAGGATTGTAATGGAATGCAAAGACTGATGTTATCTCTAAATTAGCATGGGTGGTAAAAAAAAAACCCAAACAATTAATTAAAAAACCACAGTACAACAGCGTGCATCTGCTCAGAGACATCTCCTCTTTAAAAAGCTCTTTTAGGCTCGTGTTGGAACAACGCTCAACTTGTAAGCTGTCGCCATCTAGTCAGCCGCCCCGTCGTCTCCCCTCCTTAATTGGAAACCCGAAGTGCTGACACGCAGCCCACCTGGAACCTGATCCATGAAGAAACCCCACATATATATGACTTGTCTCTCAGACCGAATGGCTGCAGCTCTGATGACATTCCCATCAAATACGACGCATTGTACCGAATTAAATCAACCACCAAAGAGACCCCCCCCCCCCCCCCATCAAGGTGAGGGACGCTAAACACGTGGTTGACCTGTTCAAATGCCCATGTAATTTGTATTCTGTCGGGGAAACGAAAATTCAAACCCCACCTGTGGGTGCTGATTGTGAAATTGGCAGCATGATTGCCGATATTTAAAAAAATAAAATAAAAAATTGGAGCGCCGTCCTGCTTTCCCTTTCTCATCCTCGCCTGCTGACGGTTTCAGAGTCACGAGATGATGAATAATCTTGAAACAGAATTTCCTCCACGCAGCACAAAGTATGATCAACATCCTAATGACTTCACGTAGCATCTTTTTAAAAAGTTTTGCGCCCCGAAATGATCCCGACGGCCGCCTCCAGTTCATCCTTGTTCAGCCTTGGAAGTTTACCAAAATAAACGGCGCCCTAACAGAATACTTAATTCAACTCAAAACTGAATCCAGACTGGAAGCCAGTGGCGTGTATGATCACAGCTTACATGGGGGTACATGTTCATTTGGAAACGCTAACAACTTTACTTTGCTGCTTGCACGAACTTCAAAAACTATCGCTCTATACATAGAGTTGGGTGGGCAAAAAAGTGTTCTCCCAATATTAGTACATCTCTGCATCTGTTGATGTCGTTGTAAATGAAATAAAAAAAAAAAAACAGGGTGAGCGAAGAGCAGAAAATCTATTGAAATGAATAAATCACACAAAAATAAACAAAAATCTCAGATCTTGTCAATAAAAGTCTAAATAACTCCCGCAGTCCGTAATAACCATGGCTCGGTTACGTTCCTGAGTTAAGTATCGTTCATTTCTGGCATGTGCCATTAAAAGTCAGCGGCGTTTGGGATCTGTCTATAACAGGGGGGACAGCATTTCTCTGAGGGTTTCAGGGGATGGGTCTAATCGCTGGGGTTTTGAGCACCTCGGAGAGTGACTCTTGGTGTCTCCCGTCGTCGTTGTCACAGGTTTTCTGCCGTGTGAACAATGTACAGTGTGCCACCAATTTGTTTCGGGGGGGGGGGGCTTCCCTCTTGACTTTGGGCAACCAATCATCAGGTCCAGTGACCGCCGTGTGACTTTGCTTCGCCTTCCCTTCACGAGCGCAGATGAAAATGCATTATAGATGATTTGCGACGATCAAACAGCTCAGAGTGACAGTATAAAGAGGGTGGGGGGGGGGGGGTGGGGGGCAGGATGACACACTTTCATTCATTCACAGCCCCCTTATTAGCCGCTCTGTACGCAGCAAATCAGTTTACAGACAGAGAGGCGTCAGGAGAAAGGAGGGAATCATTCACACTTGAGTGCACTTTGGGTGTTCTCACGTGCTCGTTTTGCATATGAGTTAATGTTTGATGTGTGTTATTTGGCCTCCATCTGCACACACACACACACACACACACCCCGCCTTTACACCACCACCACCTCCTCCCTCCCTCCCATACTCCCTCATCAGCCATCAGTCTCATGAACACATGTTTAGTTTCCATTGCAGCGACGCATCAACCACCTGGAGCGGGAAATGCCTGGGTGGCATTTTGACACGCTGTTTGCAGCTGACAGGTTCGGGATAATCACTTCACGACTCCCATGAAATTTCCTAATAAGCCGTTCGCTGAGTGTCAATCCGGCTTTACCTGGGCGCGGGTGTATGAATTCTTCTTCTTCTTCTTCTTCGTCTTCGTCTTCTTCTTCTTCTTTTTCTGCTGCTCACTTCGCTCACTGATTTGACAGCTGCTGTTCTTAATTTTCTCCCTGGCTATTTCCCGAGGATCCATCTGGCACTGCTGAGAGTAAGAGGGGCTGATGTGGGAGCAGTGCTCAGCGAGTCAGATGCACACACACACACACACACACGGACACGCGCGCTGTGCATTCACCACCCACGCGAGGCGATGATGCTGTGTCGAAACAGGAAGCGTCAAATAATAACAAACAGGAAAGTAACAGCCAAAGCGCCGCTCTGCTGGTAAATCAATACGTGGAGAGCACAAGTCTGAGCATATATACAACACGCTGACAACATTCCTCTTTCTTCTCCTGCGAGTTTGTGTGTGAGCAGAGAACAAATAACGGCTGTTTGGCGGCGTGCGCTCGTACTCCGCAGCTCACCGGCAAGCCGTGCGTTTGTAAACGGCCTCACCCCTCAGCGGACGCGACGGGCTGAAAAGCAGCCCAAAGTGGATTTGATGGCAGGGATTGACTCGCGTACGTGCCCCACGCAAAGTCGCCAATTACTGTGCAAGTCTGGAAGCCTCTCTGTGCACATACTCGAGCATGTTCTTCCCCTGCGAGAGGCAGAAAGGGAAGAAAGGCAGGCCAATTACGCTGAGTGATTTTTCATATTTGGGCTGGTCCAACAATCAGAGCGTTCTTTTCTCTCTCTCTTCCACAGTGCTTTTTGGTAATGTTGGGCCGTGGGCAGTTTTTGGTTTTAGTACAGATTATTCCTGCTTGGAATTACTGTTTGTTTTGGTGTGCAAAGCACTGGCAGAGCTTCCACCCTCACCAGAGACTTCTGTTCTCTCCCTGCACATCCCCTTGTTTTCTCTGTAGGTTGTGATTCTTTCATCTCAGAGGGGTTAACGACAGCTATAATCCTATTGATCCGGAAAACTGATCCCCCCCACCCCCTCTCTCTCTAATCCTATAACATGAAAGTTGGGCATTGTGATGTGCGGCACAGTACAGTAGCGCCAGTAGCAACCGCTTTATAAATTCCTCGCCTGCTCCGCCGTCGGTGTTCATCTCAAAGCCGCTTCAGAGGCACACGGCGTCCGGGACTGCACCTCGACGAGGAAGAGGCAGTTCTTTATGAATCCGTGATTTGTTTCTCCCGTGGAGGACGGCGCGCTGTTATTGTGGACTCGGCAGACAGAGAACAGAAGACGAAAGAGCACTTCCCGATGAGCCTCGGGGAGTGAGTCAGCCCGACTTCACTCGCTTGCCTTTCTTTCTGCCTCCCACTTTCTCACCTTGCGTTGTGGGTTCTTACTCTCGGTCTCTCTGGAGTGTTGCTCCTGGTGTGCCCTCGCACTTATTCCTCCTTTTTAAAACCTACCCTCATCTCTCTATCCCTCCTCTTTGTTTCTCTGTCCCCAGCCACCCCCCCCCCCCCCCCCCCTGCTTCGCCCTTGAGACCTGTGCCAAGTACAGCTGTGCGTGTGATGTCAAAAAGCATGTGGCAACTCTCATCCATGCCAGTTAATGACACTCGGAGGCATCCCACGGCGCACATCGCGGCGGCTGCCAGGACGAGTGCCGGCTGAATCGGCGGTAAAAAGTCGCACGCTGGCAGCGCTCGCCGTGCAGGGGTGCAGCGGAGGTGACACCAGCGGCTCTGGGGGTGTACACCGTTCTGGCTGCCTCTGCCTCCTGCGCTCCGTCACCATCATGGATTTTTTTTTTTTCACAGCGTATGCCGTGAGAGGGAGAGTGGGGAGATGGAGGATTGAGAAAGTTTGGGAGATAAACGGGTTATGCCAGTCGAAGCAGTCGCGAAATGAAGGGGAAGATGTGTCTGGGAAGAGAAACTCAAGTCTTGGAAGTGTCAGTTCATAAGAGGAGTGCGTCTCCTGCCGTTTCAGTCGTCACCCAACCAGTGAGTTTGTTTACAGAAGACCTGTTTTTACTCAAACGCGGCTACAAATGTTTATTTGCATTCACCTCATGGCTGTGAATACGTGTATCGACCTTTGTGGAAGACCTATAAAGAAGGAAATGTCAAGTGAAATTGAAGCTAAATACACACTCTGCCCTTTTTTATAAAGCAGGAAGTGTAACACACCACTGTGCTCTCATGCAACGTGTGGATGGACGGCAAAAAAGAAACAACACATTCAAATCTGATTTCATGTATTATTATATAAGCAACCTATATAAAGACTGTCAGATTGTGCTGCCTGCCTGGTGGGTTGCCAAGGACAGAATCATGTAAGAGACTCGATTGTCAAATGGAGCAACGCAGCTTTAACAGGAGCTTTTTGTAATGAAGGCTCCGCTGCACCTACGAGACCCGTGGTTTCTTTCACTTTCACTATCATCAAGCTGAGCCCGGCTCACTAACGCTGCGGCGATTAAAGCGGTCGGGCACTTTATCTCTCGCCGGTCTGTGGGAAAAGAACTTTGTTTTTCTTTGTTTCTGAAGCCCATCGATCCCCCCTTGTGCCGGAAGAGAAGCGCTAACTTCAGGGAGAGGAGTGAGCAAATCCCTTTTTCATGTAGAGCGCAAAGCTGTTGCTGGCGCTCTGAGGGTTTTCCCCCAGCACTTGTTGGCCTCAAGAGTTACGATGCTTTAATCTGACAACGAACGGCTGCACATAAACTCATTCTCTGGGACGCCGCGTCAACTCGACCACTTCCTGTCTCCTCACAAACAGGCGGCGTTGAAATCAAGTTCAGACAGTTTGGTTTGCGGGACTTAGTGCAAACCTCATGGGAAGAACATGATAAGAATGTTGTGCCTCCGGTTTGCTTTTCAAACTACAGTTAGTGGAGCTGCAAGTTTAGTTTTTTTCTCCAAAGGTGTCCTAATTGCACTGACGCTGCCGTCTATTCAGGCATTTTCTGCACCTTCCAAACCGTTACGTAAGGCGTCTTTCTTGGAAGGCTCATACGCGTGATTCCTCCGCGGCCCGTGCCAGACTCACAGGGGCTCACTCAGAACACTTCGTCCTTGCTCGCAACATTAACCTCCACCAGTTCCCCCCGCGGCAACAAGGGATCCAATCAACACGCGCACGCTTTGTCAACCCCCGACGCCTCCTCCTTCTCTCTGAATCTGCGACACAAAGAAATTAAGGCTCTGCATATTCATCATTATTACGAGCGGGACGAGACTACAAATTTAATTGAATATGTAATAGCACAAGGGACTGGAGTCGGGCTCGGCTCATTGCGTCGCCGAGGCGCGGGCCACTCACTGGATCTCTACACGGGAAGACAACTAATGCCGGGCTGGAGAGACGACACAAATCCCACAGCGGGGGCTACAAGTCCGACCGTTCCTCCAAAGTGAAATATCGCGCCGAGATCTGTGGAGCGGTGATAAACAAGGGACTACAGAGTAGTAAATAACTACGATTCAACAAAAAGGCTGCTCTATGATTGAAACGCCTCCCCCGAGGCCTGAATTGATTGGCCATTTCAGCGCCGACAGTTTGATGAATAAAGAGGGGAGACATGACGTGTTGTGCATGTTTTTAATGTGTGAACCTGATCAATGCTGCGGGGTCGAGGGTGGGCATCTTGTTGTACACACACACACACACACACATACTGTCGCCGCTTCGACGGAGCGATTGCAACAATTAGCAGTTAACAGTGAGGAATGAGCCCCCCGATGCTGACTAATGGCCGCGAAAAGAGGAAGCCAACTCCGATGAAGCGGAGGGGCTGAGGGGAGGGAGGCGGGGGCGGCGGCGGCGGCTTGGCTGGGGCCAGAGTTTGGGTGGCGAGGCCCTTCTGGGACTCGAGCCGCCTTCACAAAGTATTTGGGCGTGAGGATGAAAAGAGCCCAGAGACGTGGTGGGGGGGGGGGGGGGAGCAGAGCGGACAGAGCGAGCCTTCACAACTCTTGACAGCTCCCCAGCAGAGAGGGGAGGGGAGGATGATGGGGAGGAGGAGCGGGGAGGGGGGTGGGGGTGCCTCAGAGAGATCAAAGGTGCTCTCATCAAGGGCTTGTCTCTCCTTTCCTTTGACAGGGGCAAAGAGGTTGAGGGGGGGGGGGGCTTCAATGAAAACGATGACGATGAGGGCTGGCTGAGGCTGTAGAGCCGTTCACCTGTAGCTCCGTCTCTGTTTATTCCTCCCAACAGTGTTTGGGCCCCCGCTCTCGTCGCCGCGACAACACTCTCCATGTAATTTATTTTCTCTGCACTCTCCCTGAAAGCTCCATGCATCTGTAATGTAACAGGCGTACAGTATATACACACACACACACTCTCGCGCCGCTCGCCTCAAAGCGTTGCAGTCATTATTTTTTCATGCCATACAGTAGTTCAAAACCACAATAAGAAGAGAATCCCCACTTTTATTTACTTTCTTTTTTTTTTTTTGAGGGCGGCTGGGCAGTGTGTCAAAGTGCTATCGCGCTGATGCACCACAATATAAACTGTGTCACGGTTTCTGTTGCGCTAACGCACCTGAAATATGACCAAGACTGGTTCCATCCGCACACGGAAAGTCCTTTTTCTTCTGTTTTGGCTCGGCTCGCGTCAATCAGCCTAATGCAAAGATGCTTTTCTTGAGTGCTTTGCTGCTCCCTCCATTGGTTGGCGCGTGTTTTTCAGCAGTGTCGGGCAATACGCGTCCATCATCTGTAGCGTGCCTTTTAAGTAAACCAAGGTGACGCCGTACCGCCGGTAGCCTGTTAAGCTCATTTATTCCCGACAGCTCTTTACATTCAAGGTTGTCGCTTCCTGAGCCGACGCAAAGGCTCGCCTGTCCCATCCAGCTGCCCGGCGCAACTCACATCTGTCCGTCCGTCCGTCCGTCATGCTGCTGGGTTTGACTGAACTGAGACAAAATCACCTCTCAGGGTCCACTGTTTGGTCTAGTTTTGTTTGTTGTTGAGTTTTCCGCCGAAACTCGAGGCAGCGTCTCTCTGCACTTTATCACCGTGCAGTAGTTTCATCATTTACACTCATTGGCCCAGGTTTGAAGGGGGTAGGGGTGGGGGGGTACCTAATTTGTTTGCCCAGTCATGTGTCACATGCAATATGTCAGACTCCACTGATCTCGTTTTGACAAAAACCCGGGGAAAAGCCGCGTCTCACAGCTGCACCCAGCCTTCAAAATTACACTGATTGGCCCCAGGTAGAACTACAATTATGACTCAAATCAAGGTGTCATATTTGTTATTTTCCAGCATTGCCTGGATTAGTTAATCATACTGTTGCATGGGATGAGGGTGGGGGGTACTTACCTGCTGAAAGGCAAATGTATCCAGCACAATGACACACCGTAGAATGCCTGGAGAGCGCCTCACTCATTATACGTGATCATTATGAACTGCGAGGTTACAGAGGCGAACGAGGGAGGTATGACCTATTTCCCCCCCCCCCCCCCCCCCGAGTGCAGCTGCTCTTTTAGCGCAGAAGGCAGAGGGAGGGGGGAGAGAGACAGGAGATTTGCTACGCATCAACAGCTTGAAAAATAGGCTAAAGACGAAAGAGGGCTGTCTTTACCGTCCACTGGATACAAGACGTAAACGTGAGCAGGAAGTGGACGTTTTATTAATAGCCGGCGGACGTTGAGCAAGTCTTCATCAGGGTCGTCATCTCTGTTCCATAACCACATTCAGCCAGGAACATAAGGAGAAGAAGCAGTACAGTGCATCTTAACATGAGTCACTAATTGACACTGCTTGGACCAGCCTTTGAGAAGGAATGTCCGCTGTCCGTCAAAAGTTTTGAAAACCTTTTTTAGCATCTTGATCAAATTAAAGTCATGTAATTTGCTTGGAGATTAAACACCAGTCTGCTCTTTTCTACCACTTCCTGTGTAAGACAGTCTTTCATTCCTCAGAGCAATAACAGGTCGGCTTTTCAATGTCATGAGCTGACATTTGCCTTTGACGACGACTGCTGAGAGTCTTGGAGAGACCTAAATCTTTGTGTTCAAGGACTTAATGACAAGGTCTCAGATTCTAATGGGACTCTTAATTAGGGCTTTAATAATGCGTTGTGCGTTTGAAAAGGTCAACCAATTAAGCCTATGGTGACGTTAAAAACACCTAGACAGGCCTCGCTTCCAGACAAGTATACTGTGTTGTCTGCTGCAGGTGCATAATTGGAGTAATCAAGATCTAGGCCATTTCCAATTAGATCTGGGTCATATCTATTAAAATGAAGAAGTCACAGGCATTTCTGAATGCGCCATTCAAAACGCGACCCTCTTAAAGCAACAGGCGCGTTCTCTCGGCATGATGAGGCACATTCAGATCAGGAATTTTGTTTCTGCCCGTTGATTGCCTGAATAAAGACCAAACCCTTGTCAGGTCCACCCGAAATAATGAACAGAGCTGGAACCCATGTTCAAATAAGTGAGTCTTGGGAGAGACTGAAATCACTGTCACTGCTTTCAGTTCACGGCAGTTCAACAGCTGTTCTAAGAATTCTTGATGGTCGTCAGATGTAATATATAGGCATTAAAAGGTCTGAAAACAGCATCGGTTAGACAACAGGAGAAATAGAACTCAGGCGCAAGGATCTTTTCAAGCTAAAACTGGGAGTAAAGTTGCTCTTTCAGTCAAGTTGGAGTCTGGTCCTCACGTTTTAAGTTGGTGGGTTGCGCTAAAAGACCAGGATCCAGTAATATGTTGCGGATTTCCTTCTGGCTGCAATAATTCAAAGCCAGACCTTCTTTCAGGCGTTTGACCTAAAAGCCTTTGCAGAGGTTTTGTACCTGCAAGGAAGAGAGCAGGCATTTGTGCAAAAGCTGTCAGTAGTTCATATAAAGCAAGAGTATTGCTTTGGTTTGACAAAAACCCACGAGATCTGGATATGTGGTAGAATTTCAATGCAAACTGAATCCAGCGAGCAGGGGAGTGAATTGTGACCTTGGATTTCATATCCCACGGCACAGGGAGTACAATGAACAGCAGGAGCGGGTTGATCTCGAGCTCAGGGTGTCTGCCGAGCGCCAATCACCTGTGAAATAATTGAAATAAGCCCAAAATAAATCAAACGTCATTGCCATATGTGCTGCCTGCCGTTGGAGACTCTGTCAACAAGGCTAACAGCAGCTGACGGGAAGTCTTCGGGACGCCTTCAAGCTGAAAGTTAATTATCTCATTCGCCGCGGCGGGTATCTCGGGATCTGACGGTATCCGTTTCCACCTTTCAGACCACACAAAGACACGCTTTGAATCGTGGCAACCCCCCCCCTCCTTCCCCCCTCCGGTTAGCAGCACTGATCAGCAGTCAGGATTGTTGGAGTGTCAATAGGACGTTGAGACGAATGCCGGTGGTGACAGATGTGTCGATTAGTCATTAGGTCCTTACTAGAGAGAAACAGTGATCCATGAAAACCCCAATGAAATCATTACAGTGATTTTTCTGTTGAGGAAGTCATCTCTCCAAAGCCATATTAACTCATTTTGCAACTTCATTTTCTTTTTGAAGGGCAGCGGTTTATAGCTCTGAATCATGTCTGCTGCAATCACCAAGTCTCCATTAAGACGGACTGAAATTTGATTGGCAACGCGCACTGAAAGGTCAGAGGAACCCTGCAGTACCAGCGGATTTGCGGATTCAGCTCGAGCCTTTATCTCTCAAGGAAAGACTACTATAATGAGTTTGACCTTGCCAACCTGGAATTATGATACCCTCAATGTAATTGTATGTATATTACATATTTTTCAATCCTTTTGAAATAAGAGACCAGTCGGCCAAAAGGCTTACAGGGTGGATCTGAGTTCATGATTTACCTTTTGAAGGTCATCAATAGAGCGATATTAAAGGTACAGGAATTGTGAATTTGCAGCTAAACACTGTAGGCTTTGATTGCGTTCATGGTCTTGCCATCGGCTGTCTCCAGTTGCCGCTCATTGTTCCTGTCTTGTGCCAAATAGGGATCCATTTTATGTGCGATCGCCACTCATAATGCGAATTAGTGTTGACAGAAGGTGACTTGCCCCGACTTCTGTGAAGTGTCGAACAGTGCAAGGACTGTTCCAGGTTTACATAAAAGTTCCCACGGAGCCACTTCCAAATGACAAAGAGGAAGGCTGTTTGTGTGCAATGGGAATTTCAGCACAAAAATGTTGCTTGTTGCTTGAATTTTGTGAAGCTTAGCACCAGCCGAGTTTTTAGTCATGCTAGTGGCGGTTAGATCCATGAACAAGCACCTGCAAAACCACAGACATTCCCATCAGCCTAAGTAGCACATGTTAGCATGCTAACATGCTGCACTAGGAATGGCGAACATGGTAAACATTACGCCTGCTGAATACCAGCATTTTAGCGTTGCCATTGTGAGCACGTTAGCACGCTGATGTTAGCGTTTAGCTTGAAGTGCCTCTGCCCAAGGAGAGCTTCTTAGTCACGTTAGCGGTTATAATGATGTATTCTCATAGACAAACATGGAGTGCATAATGATATGATATTATATGCAGAGCATGCTTTCCTCATCAGTGGTGGATAATCATATTACACATATATTACAATACAATATATACACACACCTATGAGTTTTACTAACAAGCCATATTATTATTTTGATAAACTGTCCAAATAAAAAATGTTTTAATGATGTGACCTACATCAACTTCAGATCTGGGCCCACAACACGACTTGAAATGTAACGTCAGCGAGGTGACCCTGCCAGTCCTCACTTTAATGTCACACAGCAACAATCACACCCGCTAGAAATTACAACTCGGAAAAAGAAACGACTGCAAAGCACGCTTTTATTGGGCTCTGAGGGCAATTTCCGCACTGAGCTCTCACAGACAAACAACACAAGGAGTAAGAGGGGAAGGGGGGGGTGGGTGCGGAGGGGGGGGGGGGTGCACAAGCTCAATCACTCATTGCAATCTCAGAAATGATTTCCACAACAGAGAAATGGAGCCTAGTTCTGTTCCCAAAGGGGAGAGAGATACAAGCCCTAATGATTGTTGGCAGCAGAAATTAAAGGTGCATTTGCGTTCCCTTTATTATTCCTCGTTGTTGAATAATTAAGACCTATTGTTATTTCTCGGCCACCCACTGTAATGATAGCAATAATTCATATTATGCTGATCAGCAAGGTGACGGGGAGAGGGGGAGGGGGGGCGGGTAATGCATTCTAAATGGCACGTTTTTTTTTTTTCCCAGCGTCAGAAAAATTATGTTAATAGCGCACGAGTTTCCACAAGGAGGTAAGTGTATGAGAAAAATGTCTGAATTAGCTTCCACAGTAAGGCGGCATTGTTCCGAGGCCACCAAAGCCTGTTTGTAATGCACTGCTTAGTATTTCTCTGCATCTGTACAGTAAGCCAGTTTTGCAGGGTGATTGCTCATCAGCTGCCTCCTCAGCAGAGTGTGTGGGCTCGCGAGTGAATGTGCATGTTTTTTGTATGTTCGTGTGTGTGTGTGTGTGTGTGTGTGTGTGTGTGTGTGTGCGCGTGTGTGAGAGAGCCATTTTGGCGCGTGAGCGGCTTTTTAATGGCGGGGGCTGTGATTACTCCGGAGCCGAGCTGACAGCTCGGTATATCTAAGCGCCGATCAGGTAACTGACTTCATGCCACGGCCCGAGACACGCCGCTCAAGGCCGAGGGCAGGAAGCTCTTCCCAATTACCCAGCGCGCACTGCTCTCCGCCTGTCAGCGGGAGCGGTGACAGGGCTCCGTCCTGACCCGATGCTGCGCCTCCTTTCTCTCTCTTAACCCATGACGGCAGGGAGTTAGTCGCACCATGATGGCCTGTAGCTTTTATTTGCCTTTTTCTTTCCCTCCGTGTTTTTTAGGCTCGCCACCGGCCCGGCTCTAAGGAAGGTCTGCCACTTTGGTCCGGGCTGAAATTTTTTTTTTCCCGCGTTCAATTTGGGTGGCTTGTGTGAATCGTCCAGATGCAAAGCGTTTGGACCAGGACCTGTTGCGGAGGACCTCACATTACACCACGGATGTATTATAAGAACGTGACGAATCTCGTAATACGTCCACAGGCTGGGAAGTGTGTCTGTGAACAGTGTGTCTCTTGGTGACTGTTGCACAGGGAGTAGTGAATGAGTGATCTCTACTACTAGGGGGGCTCTCAGTAGTATGAGCATATAGTGAAGCATAAAAGTCCCGTAGATTGTGCCAAGTCTGGTAATTGAAATATTTTCTTGTGCAACGTTATAATTAGACTCGTATTATCTGGGTTCAGTGCCATCGTCAAGGTAAATGGGAACCTGCAAAATGTTTTGAAATTCGCCGCATGTAGGCGCAGCGTCTGCCACGGGAAGCTTATTAACCAGCCGAAAAACTCAATTTGATATGAAGAGAATTTAATTTGACCTTTTCGGGGCGCAAGTGGGTCTTGAATGATAAGTTCTCACAAAAGAGCATACATCAGTGGATCCCTCCACCTTCTCCGCCTGTTTGTTGCCGCAGCTAGAGAGAGAGATAGCGGCGGCGGCGGCGGCAGCAGCATACTGATGAGCCATCGGCTGATTACACTCAAAACTCCCCCTCGCGGTCCGTGTCAAGGCGCATTTGAGCCGAGTTGAGCCTTTTCTGCAGCTTGCATGAAGGGGAGCACGTGTGCGTTGCGAAACACATGATGCTGGTTCCATTGCTCGCCAGAACGGGCTCAACTTTTGGGCCGAACTCCATTCATTTGTTCACGTTAAAGAGATGCTTTAGCCTCGGTGAAGCATTGTCTATTTGAAAAGTAAAATGTTTTCGGTTTTAGGACAACAGCTGGTCTTAAAAAAAGCCTGAAAGCCACACATTCCTGCATCTTCACAGTATCATCTCATCTCTTTTGCTTTTCCAATATCCTTTCTTTCCCGAAGTCTCATATCAGTTCTCCTGACCCCCCTTTTTTTTTTTTTTTTCTTTTCACAGACATGGTATGAAGAGACGGAGCCCATATTGCCTTTGGACGAGAGCCAGCTGTGTCAGGTAGGGTACGCAACACTGACCTCGGCTTCCTGTTCCTGCCCAGTCAGGGGTGTAGCCTATTTCTGGTTTTAAAAAGGGCCTGTCATAATTGGCAGGCGCTCCTGTGTTTTTGCGGAGCCTCCCCTGCTGGAGAAAGGCCAGCGGAGAATGAGAACCGGAACAGGAGCCTTGAATAGAAGTTCTCCTCGCCTCTGAGGTTCGCCGCGTCAGTCTTGCTGTTTAAATGAAGCAGAGGCTTTATCACCCTGGCATGCATTTAAGTCTTCTGGGTCCGCCTTTGTCATCAAAGGGAATTACTAAATTCATCATTGAAGAGAAAATGTGGTGTTTGGTGCGTCCCAGTGGTTCGTGTCAGTGCCTCCGTCATGTCTTTCGCTTCCACATTTGACTTTAACTAGATATGACGGAGGAGGAGGCTCAAGATGGGGGGGGGGTTTCTCGTTTGTCGCAGCCCTTTTCAAAAACCAATCTGATGTTGGTGGCACCGTTTTGGCGTCGTCCGTCAAATGGCAAAATGGAGGTCTTTTCGGGTTTGCTGTCAGTTGTGTTATTATTTAGAAGACCTATTCGAACTTACAGCCTCAGTCAAACCTATTTGGTGCTGTTGTACGTGTTCATGACCTGCTGAGATCCACTCGGTTTCTAGCGGTCCAATTGGGTCAAGTGGAGTCCTCTATTGTATTGCTGTTGGCCTCTGGTCTGTGTGTCAATATCTTCACAACCTCTGTTCTGATCAGTGGTATACAGTCCCCTGATGTTTGCATTGATACTGAGGCAGCTACACAATTTTGTGTTTTCTTTTGTGTGACAGCTTCTTGTTACATGTTTTGTATTATATATTTGTAATTGGGTCAAGATGCATATAAACACGACGTATAGATAAAAAAAAAAAAGAACGGTCAAGATTGATGCAGCAGAGTCTAAAATATTCTGACTTTTAGTCCCCAGTATGGGCCAAGCTCTAAAAATGCTGGATCCTACGTTTCCCACAATGCAACTCTGGAGCATCTTTAGCCCCCTGCCTGGTAATTGCCCCCTGTCTTTCAAGCCCCAGATTGTGACGCAGGCTTTTACGTTAAAATGTTGGAGCCTCCCAGCCCGAGCTGAGGTCACCCTGGTGACCTCGCTGTGACCTCATCAGACTTGGCAGAGCTCCCCCCAGAGCCACAGAAGACCTGAAACACCCGTTTTAGGATTAATCACGTCGAGCGAGCTGATCTTCGTGTGTGCATTTGGCGGTGCACAATGCTTTCGCTGTCGGCCCTTTGAAACGAAACCTGCATAACGCGTCTTTAAATGAGACGTTAAGAGCTGCCGTCATCCCGTCTGCCCTTTCCGTCCCCTCTCAGCGCCCCGCCAGTGTGTGTGTGTGTGTGTGATAGCCCGCGGAGACACAAACAGTTAGCATACATATGTCAGATGCTCCATGTGAGCTAAAGTTCAAATCCCCTTCACATGCGCCGCTTCCTCAGCGCCACAGGCAGGGGCTCCGTGAAAAGGTCGCCCCTCACACCGAGTAAAGGAGTGGAATGGCCTCCCCTCCCCATGCAGTTTTTAGCCAATGCAGAGCATCAGTGACTGCTGCTTACTCCCACTCACCTAATCACCACTCGGCATGCCAAATTAATACATGAATCATATTACTAATCTGCATATCATTTGCTTTTTCTAGCCTTGAAGAGTATTTTAACGTTTAACGGCTCCGCAGCCAGACTCATTGTGTTTCTCAGCTGTATTGTGATGTTTGAAGCACTAATCGCGCTGAAATTTCCAGTTTCTAAACCCGTCGACGAGGAGAGCGTCAAGATGGGGATTATATTCGGTGGCCTAATTGAAACACGAGAGATTTTCAGTGGAGATGGAAACCCGTCTGGCTCCAGTGGATGGCGGGACTCTTTCTGCAGCGGCTTGTTGTTGAAGTGTCGGCACCACGCAAGTCGCGCTGTGCAACATGCACGTAAGCTCTGAACGAGCGTGTCGCAGGGCCTTGGGGGAGGAGCAGTCCGCATCTGAGAGGCAGATGCAGCCTTCTTTGAACTGCTTCCCCTACTTCCCGACTCAGGGCTCCGGGAGCTGCTGGGAGTTCTGTATGAATATGTACAAACAGTTAGAAGGACGTCCATTTTGCAGCACTTTTATCCAGCCCTTTTTCATTTACAAAACTCGCCTTTCTTGAAATATTCAATCGACCCTTGAGATCATTTTCCCGACAAGTCGAAGGATTTGATTCCTTTTTTTTTTTTTTTCTTGTATTTGGTTGGTGAAATAGAAAGACACTGTGATGAATTATAGTTGGTACCCTGTAGTAGTTTCAGAAGCAGCTCTCTGACACAGATCCAGTTATAAGAGTGTGATGTTTTAACATAATTGAGCTTCCTTTATGAGGCTTCTTCTCACTGGGTAAAAAAAAGAAAAAGAAAGTGTCTTTGTCTTGCTGCTCGGCTCGTTAATTGGTGTCCTAACAAGACTCCCATGCATAAAGTGCTGATTTTAGATTATGGACTAATCTCGGCGTCACGCTTGGCTCTTGTTTATATCAAACTTAAAACATTGCATTTGATTTCATCATGACGCTGGATATGAAACTGGTATGAATTCCAGTAATGGAGGGATCACTCACCCAGTCCAAGAATTAGTCTACCCCCACAGTGACGGGCTAATTGAACAGCGCACGCTGGAGATCCAGCTGCGGGCGGCATTTGCATAGCTTCATCATAATTTATCAAAGACACCGGCAGCCGGCACTTTATCATGTCTCAAGACCAATTTCTCCATCTTTTTTTCCCTATGAATACATTATGCCACCAACTCGTACATCTTCCCCTGGCCGTCCTTCGCGCCGAGCGGTTGCCCGCCGAACGAAGTGCCAGTTTGTCACGCTGTGTGTGTGTCACGCAAACCGACCAGCCGACCCACGGTGAGATGTCGGGCCCGCGTCTGGCCAATGGCAGTGAGTTATTTGACCGCCCGGCGAGGTATCGGGCAAGCACAATGCTTAATACAGTCGTGAAGAAGCCTCAGAGATTAACGCCTCCGTCGCGGCGCGGCGGCTGTAACTCATTAGTCGATTCCGCTGATCAATCACCGCTGAGTTATTGTGGGTCATTAGGAACATAAACCTCGAATGCCGGCCTCAGGGGGAAATCCATTTTGGCACAGTGGGCGGTGAGGGGCTTGACGAGTGGGACGGGGGGCGCATGTGTGCATCCTTCAGACTGCATGAACTCGACGTGCTGACTTTGATTGCCAATGAAAACAGTGATTTATCCTCAAAGATAAGAAGAGTTTACCGCACTTTCCCTATAAAACATTCCTTATATCAATCTATACTAGCTCAGCCACGGCGGCTTCTGTGGTTACATTAGAGAGGCTGTAACTGCTGGCAGCTTTACAGACTGGAGGACAGCAACACACACACACACACACACACACACACACAGATGGACCGCGCAATTTCAAAGCAATGATAAAACTATTAAGCCTTTATTGCACGGTTGACTCTCTCCCTGACTGGCATTGTTTGGCGTGATTCCATCTCAAAGGGTCTATTTGTGATTATGGCACGGGAACAACAATAAGGCCTCTTAAAGTGCCTTCAGATCAATGAAGTGGGTCTTTTATAAGCTTTCCAAACATCACAGCGGGAAAGGGCAATCTGAGAAGATTATACTTGTCAGATTAAATGAAACTGGTGGTGGGGTTTCAATTGGCGAGCAGCAAGAGGCTCCCGACTCGAACAACAACGCCACGCCACTTGGGGAAACAGAAGCCGGGGGACTGCGGGTGCACCTCACAGGTGCTCTGTGGGATGACAGGGTGATTAATTCAAGCCCAGGTTCTTTGTCTCGGCTGACAAAAGAACGCCACCGTCCCCCCCCCCGCAGGACCTCTGCTGACGTACAAGATTTCAAATCATATCTGGGATCGACCGCTCTGAAGATCACACCGGGGTCAAGTAGTCAATGCAAATGAGGGCTGCATTTCATTTGCTGGCGGTCGTCCGGACGGCTCTGATAGCGTCAGCGAAAAAACTGCCAGTCACCCGGGTGTAACCTCACGGTGCGTCCACCGCCTTCATGCATTTCCATCCACAGCCCCAATGTCAGCAGGGAAATAAGGCAAACGGTTTCGGGACCCATGGAAACATTCCCGTCTGATTCATGTGCAGTCGTGCCCTCAGTCGATGTCAGCGGCATCAGGTCGAAACTTAAAATTTAAATTCCCCCGCTGTTATGCATACTTCTGGAAACGGCGTATAAGCGCGAAGCCTCTGGGCTGGGGTGGGCTTTTTCCCGCGGCAGCGTTGCCAGTAGACGCACCGGCCAGATCTCTTGTTCAATGAAAAGCAGCCCAATTTCGGTGGGTTACGATCCGGCAACGCTGACACTGGATTCTAATTTCAGTTCGACCACTTCAGGCGCGTCGTGTTCTGTGGAGGCGGAGGGCAGGGCTCGTGTATTGAGTTGAATTGTCAAAAACATTTTAGGACGACACTAACGCACACGCCCCCTCCTGTCTTCATTCCAACAATTCTCTTTACATGAGTGAACATTTCAGTGATGTTATTTTGATAATCCTCAGAGAAGCATTGTATTTTCCTGTCGGGCAGAGTCGGCAATACTGTTTTTTTCACCGCGGAGCCAGTGAGCTGGAGGTCAAGCCGTGGTCGCCTCCTGTTTGCAAGGTGAAAGTCCGCGAGAGGACGCGGCCTTTGAACTGGGCGCGCTGCAGCGCCGCATAGAGCAGTGCAGTGTGTGTGTGTGTGTGTGTGTGTGTGTGTGTGTGTGTGTGTGTGTTTTTTTGTCGAGTGGTAATGCATATCCACTTGAGCAGAGAGCTCTGCCGGTCCTTGCCAGTCAGAGCATCTCTTGATAAATGAAGGCTTCATTTAAAGTGAAGGTCGCGAGCAGCTTTTGTTTTGAAATCGCTGGAGTGAATCCCCCCCCCGCCCTCCCCTTCTCCCTCTCTTGAGTTGTATTTCACTTTGCTGCTAATTTAAAGTTTTTGGCTGACACATCCTTGTGAGGAGTCCATAAGCAGTCAGTCACCGGCGGGAGCTGTCTGCAGGTTTTAACCGCTTGTGCTTTGTCGGGACATCAGTGCGATAGAATCGAGGTGTGTGTTTGTTTTCTGCCTCAACCGTTGGGTCTAAATGTGTCAGTGTGCTGCTTCAACTGAAGTGCTTTTTGACTGGTCGAACAGCGTGTGAAGCCCCTTCTCCACACACACACACACACCTCTGCAACAACAGTTTTTGAACTATCCGAAAGCCAACAATCCAACAAGCGCGCCCACTTCTTGCAGCAGTTTGCCAGGTGTGTGGAGGTGAGAGAGGAGGCAGGATTTGAACTCTATCAAGCTGTCTTTTTTTATTTTTTTTTTCATTCTTTACATAACAAAGCCCGTCACGAAGTTATACAAACATACAAACGAGTCGAACACAATGAAAGCCTTCAGAGTGTTATCCCCACATATCCCCATATATGAAGATGTGATCGTGTCTTGGCCCCCGCGGTCTCGCTTGGCTCTCCCTGTTGAGCCTAAACGCACGTTGGAGGGTGATCGATGATGGCTTGAGGCTGGTGACGAGGTCAAAGGTTGCTCCAGAGAGTGAGAGACTTCCCATTGTCTGCTCCCTCCTCTTGCATAGTAAATCTCCTTTGCCCACTTCTGCTCTGACCATTTACACACCCTCCTCTTTCCATTTCCTGGAGGTGTTTTCACACACACACACACACACAGAGGCACACCGTCTCTTTGAACGGCGGTGTTTGATGTCGGAAACGAGCCAGGGTGTGTGGACTGTGAGGCTTTCTCCTTCCCCAAATCTTTTAGTCTTTTGTGTATTCAGCGAGTGATTGCATACTCTTAACCATGCATGACTTTGATAAAGCTCAACTCTGTGGAGATGAATAGGCCCTCCCTCCGCACACTGACAGCGCACTTCATAAGGGGGCTTTTATGCACTGCAGTGCTTACACTCGGTGGTGGGGGCTTGGACTTTGGCACAATAGTGTTTTGATGCCGCATAAAATTAGAAGTAGGTTCAAAAGGCAGAATTCTTCCCTGGCCATTTATCACGTCTGCTTTTATCAACTAGGTCATTTTTCACCCACCCCCCTTTTTTTTGAGAGAGGGTGGAAGAGAATAGAGCAGAGTGAGAGAGAAGTGAAAATGTAAGAGGTAAGAGATGAAGGGAACGACAGTGCAGGATATATAGTAGACAGTGTGTGTGTGTGTGTGTGTGTGTGTGTTCGTCTCCCACCACGTTCATCCGCGAGTTTCATTTTCGCCCGCTCCGTCTTGGTAAACATGTTGACACTCGCTCTTTTCACGTCTGGGAACATTTCTGTTCCGCCGCCTTTTTCCGACTGAACTGCAGAAGACTCAAAGCGGAAACTTTCAAAGTTTTTCTCCGGACGTAAGCATTCCGCGGCGCACTCCTCCCCTCCGCTCCTATCCGTGGGAGTGCAGGCTTTGCAGCCGTCCCTGGTGGCCCTAAGTGGGCCGCGCAGTATACTAAGTACTCTGTGTTGGTGGTATGTTATGTAAAAGTAATTCCAGGGCTAATTTCAGTTGAACGGGGAAAATGCTGCGGCAGGCCTGTGGTGGCATGCTTTTTAGCTGAAGTGACACTGTAGATGTGTGGGTGCCGGACTAACATAGTGTATACTGGGTTGAGCTTTGGGCCAGTGCCAGCACCCACTCTGACAGATACTCTGGTATCTGTCATTTGTGAGGAGTCCATTATCCAGCTGTCTCCTGGACTGAGACAGCTGTTGGGCTAAGGATACTGTAACTAGCACTTGATAGATGGATCAGTGGATCAGTGCCCCCCCCCCCCCCCCCCACAACAGCTCAACGTGCTATAAGATATCATTCATGAAAACATGGTGTCCTCCTCCTCCTCCTCCTGTGTTTCACAGAGGCAGCCATTTATTTTGTGTTTGTGAGCAGGCAGAAAAGAGAGGAGTTCAAGGACTCAACAAGGGCTCAGGTCCCTGGGAGCCCCCCCCCCCCACAGAGACACTGATGACTCTCCTCCCACCACCCACACACACCACCTACCTACCTCCTTCCTGTTGTCCTCCATTTTGACACTGAGCAACGAGGCCCGCTCTGACCTTGCGGCGGCTTGCCAGCGCGCCCCTCGCCGGAGAAACGCCTGCAGCAGCCGACGGGAACACACGCGCACACCCAGCCGTGCACGCAAAGCGTACATCTGCAGAGGGACGCTGTTTCCAGGTCCCCCATCTCCCCGCAGGGGGCTCCCTATCATCACAAGGTCCAGCAGTCAACATAACCCCTAGACAGCTCTGCCATTCAGCGCTCCCTCCTCTCTCCCCTCTCCCTCCCCGCCCATCACACCTTCTGCATGATAAGTGTCTGCAGCAGTCACACCACGGCACCGAGTGACCCTCTCAGTCATCAGCGGCGCAACCCCCAGCCCCGGACCAATTTACAATCCGCCCGCCTTCGACGCTGCCTCCCCCAGCCGCCAGTGACGCCGCGCCGCCGTGCGCTCTGTTGTTTATTTATGACCCCTGGCCCTCCAATGAAGGGCATTATGAAAGAGATTACACAGCCAAACGGCTTGGCTCAGACCCCACTCGCATTACTCACAGCTTGGCGGGGGAAGATAGGGGAGGGCTCAGACAGGGAGCAAGAGATGTGCCGGACTGTTTGATCACTGTCAACTGAACGTATATGCTCTTGCCGGGGCGAAGGAGGTAGAAGGGACACCTGCGAATGCGCAGTGCCCCGAGGGGGGGCTCCCGCCGCAAAGGCGGCTGTAATTGAAGTGGAAATGACAAAAGGGACTCTGGAGCCCCAGCTGCCAGGAAAGTTGAGGAGGAAGGACGGTGAGTTTTTCTCACCTTGCCAACGCTCATTCACCTCAGCATAATACTCCCAAGCGAACCTGAGAGACAGGTGGGAGCCAAAACCTCACATCGTCGCGACGTGTCGGGGTTTTACGCATCAAGAAGGGAGGGAAAGATGCAGATTTCAGCGGCAACCTTAACTCAATGACTACACGGTGTTCTTGTGGGAGAAACGTATGTAACTTTGGTCTTTTCAAACCCATTTCAGAAGTCACTGGCTGAGTGAAAGGTACACGGCGCTCAGGGCCGGAGACCAGGCTGCCTCTGTGAAGAGTTGACATTTCAGAAATACAAGGTTTCCACCTGACAGGGCGCACAAAAGGAGAGCGGCCTTGTACACGTTGGCACATTTTCCTTTTTCAGTTTAGCAGCTTTCATGTGCGCACACACACACACAGTGTGGAGAAAACAATGTAACACTCATCAGCAGAGTGTGAAACGCTCGCTGTCTGTAAACGCAGGGAGGTGCGAGCTGCGATTTTCCCGCCATTTTCATCCTCACAGGCAACGTGTTTCCTTTTTAAAGGGTGGCGCGCGGCTAGCTGACAATTAGCTGCGCGGCACTGTCCACAAGCTGCAGCTTGCGGAAACTTTTTTTTCCAGCGTGTACGTGATGCAGAGGAGCTGGATAACAAACTTGATCCTTGATGTTATTTTCACTCTTCTGCCATTCGGCTTTGATATAAATCCACCAGGAGAATGAGTGATGCTGTACATCCGGAGATTAGAGAGATCAGAGCCACTCTGAATTGTTAAAGGTGGTGTATTTCAGCATGTGTGTGTGTGTGTGGGTGGGTGGTTGTGATGTTTCAGCTGGCAGCATAACTTGCAGCAGGTGGGTGTGTGCAGTACAGTTACAGTACAGAATCAATTTAAGGACGAGGCCAGCACTAGTTTTCTCACTGTAATGCAGGTTCCTCTCCTGCCCTGTGGCCAGAGGTGGGTAGTAACGGGTACATTTACTCTGTACATGTACTTTAGTCCCTTTTTTTTTGAGTAAATTGTACTTGTTTGTGTACTAGTTTTTTTACTTGAGATTTTTAGAGGAAAAATCAGTACTTTTATTCCGTCAGATTCGTACTCATTCATTGCTCTGCTTTTATTTGTTTGTTATTTCCTGCATTCATGCGCAGTTTGCCGAGAGGCAGGTGGGCAGCTGGTCCCAGGTCTGCTGGCGCTCCGTTATCAGGAACACACTCCTTTAACTGCCACCGACTGATGCATACAAGTGGTTTGGTTTGTTGTTGATTCACGGGTCTTCTCCCTCTTTCTCTCGTCTACATTTCCTCGCTCACCCTCCTCCACCCCTCCCACTTTAATTGGACCAAGCGAGACGTGACGACACACGAGAAAAGAAGCGGGCTTCAGACAAGCGGAGCCGCTCCGTTCCGGGGAGGGGGGGGGGGACTTAATGCCACGCCGAATCCGATAACACTTATGAAATGTACACGCCAGACAGGGAAGATGAAGCGATTTCCTCCCCCTACCCCACCCCCTGGTGAACTGTGGCTGTGTGCGATGCGTATCTGGACCGTCTGGGAGGGATGCTGATACTGACGGACCTGCGTGGAGGCGTGATGGCAATCAGGAGGAGTCTGGGAGGTGGGGGGGGGGTGAGCGGTGGCGAAGACAAGTGTTTCCCTTCCTGCTGATCAAACGCTTTCACGATGGGTCTTAAAGGCAGAATTATCCCAAACTAGCGGAATTCTTGCCTCAAATTCTTGCTCACAAAAGCCATTAACTACTTAAGCACAATTAACACCCACTCAATTATCATTCCTCCGCATCGGAAACGCTACAGCGAAAACCCTCCAACACATCTTTGAACTCAGACAACAGCCCGCGGCAGTGTAAACATGTGTTTTAAAATCTGTGTCACGAGCAAATCCGCCGAAAGGCTTCTTGCAAGATTCCACCTTCTGATCATATTAGACTCTTCTGATGCGAGCGGTTATGAAGGAGTCCCTGAGTGTCAGCCCGTTTGGAAATGTAATTAAAAATTGAACATAGACCCCGCTGTAAGATATTCCGTATTAGTCCATGCGTTGTGTCACTCCGACTATAAGCCCTTCATTCGGAGAGAGGGTTATTGTGCATGAAATGAGAGGGGGGGAGGCGAACAAGACCGCCCGCGGCCTCGCGCAATTTACCGCTGGCTCTGCACGACGCGCTCCGTGGTACTCGTGCATTCACATGACGGGTCACGAGAGAGGCGCTGACGAAGAGGTGAAAAGTAATTAGCGCCTCCCCCCCACAACCAGTACACCCTCCATCTTTGACATGCGACTTCGGTGATTAACTCCCACGCACAGATTACTTTAGAAAGGTGTTTCCACTTGTTTCGCCTGATACTCTTCCGGGCTGTGCGGGCGTGCACCAGTAACATTAACGATGGCCCTGTTCCATTCATGTGTCCCAGTGAGCGGGCCGTATACCGGGGACCCCGAGACGGAGGCGGCTAATTGGAATTCAGCCCTCATTTTATTTTGATATGATAAAGCTTTAATGTCCGACTGAACTCACGTCGTCCCTTTTTGTGTTTTTTATGATTAAAAGTTAGAAGAAGAAAAAAAAAAAAAGGTGTTGGGGAATGAGTTTCCCCCTCGTCACCTGTCTGCCCCGCCCCTCCTGTCCACCTGTCCACCTGTCCCCACTCTCCTCATCAGCCTTCCAGCTATTCAACCGGCCCATTTTCCTCCATCCTTTGTCAGCTCGTCCGAGTTGTTTCGTCGGTTTCTGGCTTTGTGCTGTTGAGTTTGTGTTTATCTGGACATAAATCCTGCACTTGAGCCGATGTACGGCAGCATTCAGCGCTTTCCAGTGGAACCCCCCGCCCACTTCAAACCATGTGAAAGAACCTGAACTGCAGGAAGAAAAGGTCAACAGCTCCATGAAGAGACAACGGACAAAGGGGACAAAGGCCGTCTTCATTCCACAGATCACTGCGTGGTGGAAGTTATTGTCTTCAGCCTTGCTAAAGACATTTGCTCAATGTATGTAGTTAGCGTAAGAGGGATTAGCGCGTGCTACATGACTAGTGTATCACTTGGCACCGCGGCGGAGATAATTAAGAGTCATTAAGACGTTTTCCGCGAGAGCTTTGTTCATTTTCCGATTCATTTCACCCAAGGCGCGGGGTCGCCATTGTCATTCGGGTGTGGCAGCGAGACGCTGTGGGTCACGCTCGCTGCCTTTAAATATTTAACTCATTTAGAAGCAGTTGAATCCATCAGCGGTGCAAATTGTTCTGAGCTGAAGAAGAAAAAGAGAAGGAAAAAAAGAACAGGAGAGTGTTGGAGTTCAATAGCGGCCCACTAATTGGTGAGACACTTTGTCCCGTACACTGACGCGTTGTTAGGAACAGTTTGGACGCATAGCAACGAGTGCAACTACACCCACGCACGCACGCCTACGCGCCGCGTCTCGCTTTCTGCTGTTTTGCACTCCCAGGCTGCCTCATGTCGAGCCGTAACAGAAGAAGAAATGCACTTGCAACCGTGGCAACGAGGAGGACCGTTTTTTTGCATCTTATTTACACGTGCGCACGAAACGCGGGACTCAAAAGAGAGACACGAGGCAAAGACGGAAGGAAGGAAGGAAGGAAGGGAGGGCGTGGTGATGAGGACGTCTGTCTGACGGGTTCAAGAGTGCAGCCGTCACTCTGAACCACAGCGCTGCGTCTCGGCGGGAAGCCCCTCGCCGCTGTTGTCTGTCTTCATGTGCGGGTGAACACACAGCAGTGACACCCACACGGGGGAATAAGGAGGCGGCTGCAACAGGAGACCATAAAAAATAAAAAAACAACCCACAGTGGGTGTCACAGGGGGGCAGACAGAAACCCCGCTCTTGATGTTTCCCCACAGCTCGCTCCGCCAGTGTGATATATCCGTCTCCGCTAACATCCACTTTTGTCTCTCTTTTCTTTTGGTTTTCTTTCTCTGCCCGTCCTTCCTCTCTCCGTCGCTTCCTTTTGCGATCCACTTCACAGTTTCACGTATAATTTCCGTTGTGCAAAATGCTACCCCTCCCACGAATCAGTGGCTCTATTGTCATTTAGAGTCGGGATAACTACTGAACTAGCATTGCAAATTGTGGCCCGTTGTGGTGCGTTGTCCTCGTTCCGTACATCCCTGCTGCACTCTTGCACAACGGCTTTAATTCACTGTCATTTTGTGTCTCTGCTGCGTGAAAACTGTTATTGGCGCATTCCGTGTTTTGTTTCAAAGCTCGACAGTCGAGCGTCATTGACATTTCTTCGTTTAAGCACAAACTTTTCAGGCAAACAAACATCTGAATCCCAAGAACGCAGAAACCAATATTCAACATGTGCACATCATTCTCTCACACACACACACACACACAGACTTTGATGCGCGCGTCTTGGAGGTTCTGTCACCCCAATATGGCGTGCCGCACCTCCTCAGCCTCTCACGCATTCTCTTTGATGTCACCAATATGTCGACGTTGGTCCAAAGCCCCGACGCAGCCACATGTTCAAAGAGCAGCCGATCATCCTGTGCAACACCTCGGCAGCTAATGAGCCACACACACACACACACACACACACACACACACACTCCGGTCTGTTGCGTAATGTGCACAGTTTAGGAAACAAATCTAACTTGTGGTCCAGTTTACAGTCATTTTGTGTTCGTATTCACTTCATTTTGCCATACTTACTGTTGTTTAGTCTTTCTAAAGAAACGAGGACGAAAATTGTACCAATTCGGGGGCCCCATTTGCACTGTAGATACTAAAGAAGTCCATCAGCTGAGAACCAGAAAGCCAACTCCTATTTAAAGGGGGAAAAGAAACACAGCTTTATGCTTTATTAGGCCCTACAAATGTCAGCGCTGCAGTGGAAGTCTGGCCCGTTGTGGATGAACTCCTTCTCCCACTGGCCGCGGGAGAATTTACTCGCACACACACAAGGCCTTCACGAAGCAACGTAGTTCACAGGACGAAGCCTACTGGGTATTTGCAGCTAAAACACTCACTCGTCCACCAGTGGAAAAGATATCAGAAATAATTGGCCATTAGTGCATTTGGGGTAAAAGAAAATAATGAAGCTTTACAACAAATAATGAAGCTTTAAACTCCGCTCTTGTTTGTCCTCACATGGGTGTATCTGCGTTTGTGTGTGTGTGTGTGTGTGTGTGTGTTTGAGGATGCAGCATTAGAGAGTGACGTGCGCAGTCATTACTACACAGCAGGTTACTGACGGGGGCCACTACGCTCTCCTGCAAAACTGTGCTCATTATGGCGTCTCAGTTCAGATCCCGGGCCTGGTGCGCTCGCCTTCGCGTGGCCGCCGGGTTATCTCGGGGAACAAGTCTCATTAAGGGAGAAAGACAAACTTGCGATAGGAGCTCGCTGCGAGAGGTAAATATTGACAAAGCAAGGCGGCGAGGCCGAACTCGGCAGCACCGCTGCAACTTCAGCGTGTGGCCAGCGGTCCGTCTTTGTTCTCTTTGGCTCACTGCACCAGCTCTGAACACTGCGCAGCATGGCCCTGCTGTTCGGCATAATCTGATTTCAGAGGGGAGTTTCCCCAGTTATTTCAACATGTGGTGCAGTTAAAACCCGTCGATGGTGACATTGTGGGTTTATTTTCCTCAGTTAGACAGATTTCTCTGAAGTCACCGTAAAATGTTTTTAAAATGACGTGAATTCCCGAAAGCCTTTTAGGAACCCCCCCTTAGGTACTGTTGCTACGCCTGTCACACTTTCCTTTCCAGCATAGCACAAAAGCAGTTTACGCGGCGGCACAAAAGATCCATGTTGGAGACATGGACATAAAGAATTACAGGACAGCATTATAAATGTAACCTAAACATTACACCCTGTAACCGTGATGTAGTTCGCTGATGATGTGCTGCTATTGTAGGACATGCTAACGTTTGTAGCTTATGTCACAGCTGACAAACACACTTTTTCCTCTTGTGTGATCAGGTTTTTGACATGTAGTAAATTTCGTGCAAACATTGTAGTTCAGTAGCATCAGCCTGGAGGACAAAATAACAAGCTAAAAGACGAGTTGGAGAAGGGAACTGCACTATTCTGGGAGGGGGGGGGGAAATGAGAGCGAGTGGAGGTAGCTCACCCGTTTTATTCCCCACCACATCACCGCTGCCGTAGCAGCAATAAAGCCGAGCTGACAGCTCTCACTAACTGGGCAGCCGAAGCAAAAGTGAGCTCTGACCTCGGGCTGTGTCTCACGTGGACATCCGCTGTGGTTTCCAGCACAGCGCCTGACGCCTGTGAAAATCTCCTCCCTGGAGGTGCCGCTGCCACCAGAGACGAGGGACACGCACGAAAGCACAGGTGTCCGAGCTGCTTAACAGAAGAGATTGCGTGAGAGGTTGGGTTAATGTGTTCCATTTGGGCAATCTGTTTGGCAGTGAGATACAAATAATATCAAATTATTGATCATCGAAGAGAAGGAGCTGGAGAGTCACGGCGGATAGATGCAGCAGATGGAGAAAGGAGCGGCAGTCCAAAACATTTCAACAAGTCTGGCCGGCCGGCCTACACACACACACTGCAGCACTCGGAGCCAAGTGACACTTTCCATTTTGGTCACAAACCCTCATGCATTTTGCCTCTGAAAAGAAGCCAAGTGTGGCTCCATTTGGAGTGCTGGCCTTACAGCGTGCCCCCCCCCCCCCCATCGCTGGAATACATTGCTCATGTTGGCCAGCGGATCAATACGGAGAGAGATATAAGCATGTATTTTTCATCTCATCCTCTCTTGCTATCAGCCATGTTTCAATCATGTAATTAAATCTAATTGCACATTCAGAGCAGTACAGCTTGATGGGCCTTGCTAATTGGTCCCACATTAGAAAGCATAATTACCACCGCGGCCCGCAGGATAATGTGTTTTTGCTTCATCGTTGTCCCTCGCTTTCGGCAGCAGGAAGTATTCGACACCTACTGTGGTCTCTTTCCGCGCGCACACGTGGATTCATGTTGGACGAAAGATTCTTTTTGACGCTAATTCATTCAGATGCAAAGGGGTTCATGTAAATCAGGCCAGCGCGTTCCATTCAAAACATTGATAACAACATGGCGTGATAGAAAAAGAAACTGTGTTGCTACAAGGAGAGAGGGAGACGCGTGGGTTCGAAAGGGGTATCACTTTCACAGCGATATCATGGACATCATCCGTGAATGGATGAATCACTTCGTATCTTTGGACACGGTATCTTGATTGGGCGCTACTTCCGCCCATAAATGACATGCCGCATGGCGGCGGCGATAATCGGCGACAAAGCGCAGACGCGCTGCGCCGAGCCACGGCTATAAGACTCCTCCGGTCGGGGCTTGCGATAACAGCACAGCACACATCAACGCCTGCACAGACCGGCCTTGTTATCTGCAGCGGGAAGGCGATAAGGTGTGCGCGTGCAATTCAACACATGCGGACAATTTCTACACCCACTCTAGATGTGCAGCAGTGTGTTCTTATGTAGTGTTTAGCTTGTTTTAGCCAATCTGCCAGTGCACTGGTGTGGACAGTACAACTGCTTCACTTTGTTAAAGTTTAATTGAAAATTCATCCGGACACCTGAAAGGAAACCGGGACTTCAGGGACGGTGTTTATCAAGCATAAACCAGGACTAAAAACACCTCCGAGTAGGACCAAGGGCTGTTTATGCTTTTTATGTGTGGGGGGGGGGGGGGGTTAAAACAGTTAAAGACATGATGCTGCAAACCCTCTGTGGTTTGTTCTTCCACTGTCCCCCTTTCAGTGACACTCTTTGTTAATGTATGTGTCTCCACAGAAATACCCCCCCCCCCCCGTAATGTCATAACAATAACAATATGACCCCCGCCACCAGTCATTTTAAAGTTAGGCCTGCGACCGCAATTATTTTCATCACAGACTAATCAAGCAACGAAGCAATTATTTTCCTGACTAATTGTTTTGTCCATAAAATGTCGGAAAATAGTGCAAAGCTCCAGTTCTGATTTCAGACAGCCTGTGGGGGTGTTTTCAAATTGCTTGTGTTTTTTCAACCAATAGTTCCTCAGTGTCCTAAAAGCATCCAGAGCTTGAAAAATACCAAATGATCATATGATCAACTGCTCTGATAACCGAGTAATCATTCCACCTCTATTTTAGATAAATATGATATGAATCTCCGCGTCTGTTCACCATCGCTGCAGTTTCCCTTGTCGCTGTACGTTTGCGAGGACCTTTTGGCGCGTGCAGGTGTCGCATCCCACACGAGGGTCGGAGGCAAAAATGACAAAAAAATTTTTTGCCGCTTTCTACGTTTCTGCTTGGAACGCAGGTCAGGACTCCGCGGGGGCTCTCGACATCAGCGGAGACGGGAGTCGTTTCCGAATGTTAAGAAAGTTGATAAAGTGCTTTTAGCTCCAGGTCCCCGAAAGACCAAACTTCCACCGCTCTGAGATTTCCTCCTCTGAGATGCTTGATAAATACCCCCCCCCCCCCTCCTCCTCCGAACATCTACCAGAAAATGACCTCCTTGGCTCTCAATTAAAGCGAGCTCACGGCCGCTTCCAGTTCGGCTTGTGCGCCATCAGGTTTGGTAAATGCTGAGCGCTTAGCAGCGTGGTCTGCCTTGGCTTGAGGGAAATACAGAATCTGGCAATCAATAAAATGTGCGGTTCGAAGGCCAAAAACATTGTTCAGCTCCATTTAAGGTTTCCACAGTGTCACCGCGGTGTTAAACACCGAGGGCCAAACATTTAGAAACTCCCAAATCTGTCACACTGAAGTTCTTTGAGCTCTACTCTGTTGAATCCTACCTTTTAACACATTGCTTAGGCCACAGCAGCTGCACACAATACCCAATTTGACCGGAATTTGGCTCCTGCTGAACACTGCTGTGGAACTCATCAGATTGCCCCCCCCCCCCCCCCCCCCCCATTGATTTATTCTTGTTATTATAGCGTGTCTGACGACCAAGACAGAAAAAGAGCTTTCCTCCTCACCTGAGGCGAACGATTTACAGGAAAAGCAGCTTCAGACCAAGAGAGGGGCTCTTTTAGTGAGCGCTAAACATGGCTGAAGCCTCTTAAAAAAAAATGGGGTATTTCCCCATTGCCTTGAATATTTCCACTATGGTCTTTCCTGGGGGTGTGTTCAAAATAGCCCCTTTCTTTGTCTGACCTCCGATATACAGTATGTGATTTGAATGTTTCCTCCCCCAAAGCCGTCTGTACGTTTCGGCGGTCGTTGCTGTGTCAGTGGGGGCCTGCAGCCCAACCCCTGGTGATGAAAAATAAAGGTGTTGGCAGTTAGTGGAACATCCTGCGTGGGGCACTAAGGCGGCGTCCACTCATGAATACTTCAAACTAACATTCCTAGAGCTGTTTAGTGTTAGTGTGTCAGTCAGTAAAGTAGCTATGAGTAGTTGTCTATTCTCTCACACGTCACCCATCTACAGTACTCCCCCCCCCCGACATGTACCAGTGTTCAACATACTGTTGACACGTTTGTAAGACCTGCGTTTGCTCTTGTACACGCCATCCCAGCGCTGTGTCTCGTTGCTGTTTGCGGCTCCCGTCGACCCAATTTCCACACGGGCATCATTAAAGTTTCATCTCCTCTTAAATCTGGGAGCCGAGAAGGAAGAAGAAGAAAGGGAAGGCGAGACAACAGAACCGAGTGGATATCAGAAGGGTTAATCGCACCCCTGCATATCTCGTCCACCGTCTGACGCGGCAGGCAAGCTTAAGCCGGCCTTTTGTTGAGGAGCTAAATGAGGCCGACGTGATGGAAATGCGGACCTGTCAGTGGAATGTTTTGACCCCTACATGCTGGCGGGGAATAACTGTCAACTCTTTAAAAACCTGCTGGAAAGATTGCAGGAAACGTGGCCCGTAAAGCACTCGTATATAATTATTTCACTAACTTTAACGGATCATTTTTGCTTTGCAACACTCAGGCAGTTTCCGTGCCTCGCTGTTTATGTTTATTTCCAGCCATTAGTCCAAACCGCCCACTCCCAGTACATAATGCATGCTAATTTGAACTCTGTTTATGTTGTGCGTAGCTACAAGAGCTAGTCTTCGGTGATGAGGGTCAGAGATGAAATGTAACGTCATGTCAAGTGTTTTTAGGCCAATCAAGGATCCAAAGCACCGAGCTTTAATGAAAAGTTAAAGGCTGCGTTGTCAATGAAAAGGTGCATTTACGCGTCACACCTGGCCATAATGTGTGTGTGTGTGTGTGTGTGTGGGGGGGGGGATTAGATTCTCTTAATACAGAGCTCAGCTGTCAAACGCCTTTTATTATTGTTATTATCACTAATTTTAATGTCGGCAAAGTGTGCGCTGTAAGTTGCGTATAGTGTGAGAGATACTGGATCCTAAGACATGGTGACACTGATAATACCTGCACAACATTTAAACATTAACAAAACACCCCAGCTTATAACCGTTAATAACAATACCACCTGGGTTCCATCGCTCTTTGACGCTAGAAGCAATGCAAACTACACACACACACACACACACACACACACACACACACACACACACACAGTCCACAAATAAATCCTCAGCTAATGAAAAATAAAAACTTCATTTACAGTAAACCAACAGTGTTTTTAATCACATTCATTGTTGTCTTCATGGTTATTTTGAATTCAAATAAAATCACAGCTCTGGATACGTGTGTGTGTGTGTGTGTGTGTGTCCCATACAGCGCGCGGCGTAGCTAAGCGATCCCAGACTCGGTAGATTTACACCCACAGCGCGGATAATTCCACCTGATACCGCTGATGCACGGCCCGTAAACTCCTCGCAGGCGCTAAAACAACAAGGGGAGGGCGCTGTAGAAACGTTAAAACCGACAGCAGGTCTCCCGGCTGTAAAAGCCGTCAGTCAGCCGCCTCCTCCTCCAGCGCCGCCGCGTGAGTCATGAGGGTGATGCGGCGAAGTGAAGCGCTCCAGCCTTCGGTGTCATCAGCTGGAAAACATCTCACTTTGCGGCCACATTTACGGCCTCGTGATTTACATCCAGCCTTGTGTTCAGTGACAAACGTGTTGAGGAGATCAGCAGTTTCTGTCACCCGCACAGTCGCCAGGACATTTATATGTGTAGGACCTGAGACCTGAGTTGCATATATATATATATATATATATATATATATATATATATATATATATATATACAGCAACATAGCACGCCAGGACAGCCGCCTTCATGTCTTTGCAAAATATGTGCTTGTCAGTTAGCAGGGCTCCAATTTGCATGCCAAAGTCCACCAAAGTAGCGCGCTCCTTTCCGAATGCTTCGCGGCGGTAAATGCCGCCCTTCAAAGCCCCTCAGAGGAAAGGTTGGCCTGCAACTTCAGTTTGTGTCCCACGGTGAGGGGCCGAGCACTGGAAAGTCCCAGTTCACATATGAGGAGCCAAAAATGAGCAAACCAGACCTGTGATCCGGTGTCACGGCTGCCAAGGATGTTTTAATATCTCAGCAATTTAGAGCTCACCGTGTCAGTAGCTGTCCTGAGCTATGGTTTGAATGGCATTGTGGTAAATGGCGTCCAATGGGTGAAGGGGAACGGCAGCAGCATGGGCACACAGAATAACTGTATGTGTGTATATATATATATATATATGGTTTTTCTGTTTTGAAGGGAGAACCGAGCTCCGGTCGGGTTTAAGAATCCAATTAGACTCCTTGAACAACGTGTTTGATCAACGTGAGTCAATCCGCAATGCTCGAGTATCAATAATGCTGTACTGTATCGAGTAGATTTCTTTTGAGAGCGCGGATCGGAGGAGGGACATCAAAGCGTTCGAAGGAGCTGTAAATTATACAGGAGGTGGGGAGGATGTCAGGAGGCCTGGTTTACGGTAGATCCGAAGGCACACAAGATGGTACAGTCAGCGTAAAAAGCATTATTTATGTATCGCGTAATAAGCAGAGGGCCTATTGATCCTTGTGGGACACCGCTATTTGAAGCCCGCCGCCACCGCCGCAGCATGACCTGTAATGTGACTGTAAGTTATGCAATGAGCAAATGAATCTAGAGGAGGACATACGGCACACCAGCCAGAGGGATTAGGTTTATTACTGAGCTTTAAATCATTTATTTATTCATTTTATGAAATGGTATGGAACTAATCATTTCTGGCTTTGCCCGAGAACCCAGAGGAAAACCGTTTTTTACCGGAGAGTCGCTAGATGTCCCAGTTCAGAGCCAGCAGGCCGTTAGCTTAGCAAAAAGGCTGGAAGCAGAGCGGCCCTCTCATTTTCCTGTTTGCACTTCAGTCTCATCGGATTATGCACGTAAGCTGTTTCCTTTTGACTCTCAGAGCAGCTGTCGTCGAGAAATGCAATCAAAAGGCAGCCACGATCGGCACGAATACAGACCCCCCCCCCCCCCCCCCCCCCCCCCCCCCCCCGTTCGCCACCTTTTTACGATTCTCACCGCGAGTTCCTCTATTAATGCCTCCCTTAATTAAATGAAATTACAATGAGCGCCGTCGCAAATAGCAATTAGCCTAATGAAAGTCTTAACGTTGACTATGGGTGTTTTTAATTAGCGATTGAATGAAAGCGACAGCGCGGGCCGGCTTTATTTGAATGGCGACAAATGGAGCCCCCACTGGATCAAGTGTTCGCCACTGTTGTCTTTGTGGCTGGAGTGCCGTGCTCAGAAAAGGCTGAATTAAAAGGCACAATTAGACAGTCGCCGATTATTAGATCTTACACGTTTCGCGTCGCTTAACAGATGATTTCCCTTGTATTATGTATATAGACTCTAGACCTGCATAATCTGTGCGCAGTAGCCCCCGTTTCATCCCCTCTGTCAACACCATGTGGAGCCTTGTGATTTCCTTGGTGTTGTACAACCTGCTTCATTTCCCAAAGCATGCAGCCATATTTTAACTTTTGCAATATTTCCCCCCGGATTGTTTAGAATCACACAACGAGATGGAAAGTTCCTGACCTGCATCCATAACTTGCTGTGATTATGCCTCTGCTCTGGCTCAAACTGATGCGCTCCAGCAGTTTCTCTGTAAGGGAAGAAAAACAACACATTTAAAAAAAAATTTTAAAAAAGCACAAATCGAGCCGCTTCCATTATGTAGTCAGTGGGAGTCCACCTTTTTACTTGTTGATTTTATGTCAGTGCTTTTACTTTTATCGACGTCGATTCACAAGAACCGTTTTTGGAAAGTTTTTTTTTTTTTTCAGTTCAGGAAACAAATCCTAGCCGACTATTTAGTCCATCAGAAACTGAGCAGGAAATTAATCAGGTAACGTGCCGGACCCGCCGAGTTCAATGCTCGCGCTGTTATGCAACCAGGAAGTTCTGATCCTGACAGCTCTCAGACATTCCCCCTCCTTTCAAGGACAGAGAGAGAAAAGTGAGTTTGAGGTTGAGAGTTTGTAGGAGAGGGAGGGAAGTGTTGCGTCCTCCCCCGCCTTTCAGGAGCAAGCTACACTTAAGAATGAGCACACGCTAAACAAGTCTTTTTCACAGTGTCGAGTGGGTGCGGAGGTTGTTGTCAGGGTAACCCGTTTTACTCAGGCGGAGGCACTTATCGTCGTGTGTAGGAAAGTGTTGATTGAAAACGAGGCTTCGTTTAAATGGCCGCGTGAGGGAAGTGAAAGAAAGCCTTTGTCCTCCCCTCTTTGTGGACTTCCTGCCTTCCTCATCCTCGCTCGGTTTATCAGCGCGCGATTAAGGCGCCGCAGAGAAAAGACCTGACAGCGGCGCAGATAGCAGGACTCGAGGAGGACTGGGAAACAGAACGGTTTCAAAGGGAGCTCCAAGAAATGGCCTCGGACTCCGGAAAGCCTTTTCTTTTGCTCGACGGAATGTTTTCACCAAAGTTGGCGCCGAGGACAGCGCGGGAGAAATGTTTCTTACTTCCTGTGGGCGCCAACAGTCTTGTTTACTTTCAACAGCGCAGATTTATCTCCGTTGAAGTGAAATAAAAGAGATTTGTATTTTTAACAAATAAAAATAATGCTCATTCTATTACAGTCCTCTTTTTGTAGTCAGAGTATTTCCTATACAATTCAATGAGGCCACACCCTTGTGTGACCGAGTGCTACGCGTGGCTTTTCAAGTAAACAAGTAATGTTTACAGTGTTACTGAGTTTCTCGGCGTCAAACGCACTGGTTGAGTACATTTCCTTCCTCTTAAGACATTTGCGCAGCTGATTTTTTTATTTTTTTTTTATTTTTTAGCATAGCTACATGTAGCTACCGACTGCGGATCAGCGCATAATAGCGTAGGAAGATAAAAGCTCGTAAAAGCCTTTCTCCATAGCGCTACTAGTGGTCAAAGACTCCACAGGGAACCTGACAGCACATTGTTCAACAAGACATGACACTTTTCTGATGCGGTGTTCTGTCCTAGGGGATAGAAATTGAAAATGCCACCAACTATATCATGTACCCGGCTTATAACACCTCATCGGCTTAAGTGCGATCCGACTCCCGGGTTGACTTGGGTCACGATGGCCGCTGCCGCAGGGACGGCCTGCAGGTGGAGGAGGTGTCGGCGTTTTGTCGGCGTGAGGAATGAGTCCAAGTCACGGCAGATAAAGAAGCCGAGGGATGAGTTGCGGGTTATCTCAAAATTCTAAGCCCACAACGAGAGAGAGAGAGAGAGAGAGAGAGAGACGGTCTCATCAGAGATGCTGTGAGAAGTAGCTTTTGGTTTCATCTGTCACCGTGCCCCCTCCACTGCAGCCCCCGTCGACTGGGCTTTTCTTCTTTCTAAACCCAAGTGGCTTCTACAAGGAGGCGAATGATTCTACTTTGATGGAGGCCATGTTGTAGTTGGTCGAGGACAGGCTGGACGAGATGATGACAGGAAGGTGTCCGGGGAGGGGGGGGGGGGAGTAGACGGAGAAGATGCAGCAAATGAAAAGATAGAGGGAGTTGAAGGCTTGTGCATCAGTGTCTGCATTCTGTATGTCAGGCAAGGATACGTTTGTTCATTTGCTGTTTAACATGCTCGAATTAAGTGCAGCCTTATAACTGTTTTTCTTTTCTGCATCATGGCCTTTCCCTTCGTTTGCCAGTTAATGGAGAAGAAATGTAGGAAGAAAAAAGAATAGAATACCACGTCCCTACTCACACTCGTGGGCAAACACACACACACACACACACACAGCCGTCATATCAGCAGCCAGCTCGGATCGATCCGTCCCAGAGGGAACGTCAGCCGGTCCAGCGTCTAATCGCACAGATGGATCTCCCGTCTGACAGCCGTCATAAGCAGTGAGACTGCTGCTGGATCACTTCCTGTCACCGCTGACACACTCCAACGTGAATCTCACACACACACACACACACATTTCTGGTCAAGGGGAGGGTCCAACAAACACGTCATTAAGGCCGGGGAGGGTGTATCATTTCTGTGCAGTCCCTCAGCATGCCTGCGAGGACTCCGTCTGAGTTCAAACCTCCTCCCCGCATGTCTCCTTAATCCTAATTAGAGGAGTCCGTTAAAGGGGTGTTAAGTCATCTAATGTGTGTTTTATTTACAGGGTTTGAAAGTTGAAGCCTCAGCACTTGGCAAGATAAGCGTTGAGTCACTGGTATTGATCAACAACCCCATTAAACCCACTGCAGATATATTATGGTCATTTTGCGCTATGGGACAGTAAAAGTTGTACTGATGAGGTTTAGGGTGGGAATTACTCGGGGCCCCTCGTCTCCTCCCTCCCTTCCTCTGCGCAACAATGGCCGCTCTTGTCGAAGCCCGGCCCGGAGGCGAAAGAGTTTGAGAGGCTCTCATTAAAGCGGCGTTCAGAGATCCAGACGTTCAGCTGGAGGTCCAGTCAGCCCGCGTCTGCACCAGTTAACCTTGTCCAGGTCCCCGCGGACGACTTTAAATATTCATGCCCCCCGACCCCCGACCCCCGCCCCCCGCCGCCGGAGGACATGCATATCATTTACTCTCTCTGTGTGTTCTTTCCGTTCCTTCAAGAGACGCGCATATGATTTCAGATCCGCTCTCCGCCCCCCCCCTTTGCTCTGTCCGTGATGCAGTCACCATGGTAACACTGTCACAGGGTGCACTATGGCATCATGGCAACACAGTAACTCATATTGTAAACAAACATACACACCTTGCCCGTGTGTCTCGCCCACGCTCTGGCATTTCCCCTCCTCCTCCCTCACATCGGGGACACACTCTCACACATTCATCCACACACACACACACACACACACACACACACACACACACACACACATTACACCATCACACACAAGCCCCTCTGATCTCCCGGTGTTTCCGACGCAAACAAACAGTTTAAGGTTAATCCCACTACAATACTCCTCCAGCCAACGCTGATGTGTTAGCCAGAGGTTAAAAGTTCAGAATATGGCAGTCTGCTTCTGTGTGTGTGTGTGTGTGTGTGTGTGTGTGTGTGTGTGTGTGTGTGTGTGTGTGTGTGTGTGTATATGCTGATAGGGTATGTGTGTGCGTTTTGTTTCAGCCAAACCGTGTGTGACAGGCTGACAGAACAATGAAAGCTAGAGTGTGTATTTCTGTCGGGGTTTAGGCCGAAGCCAAACTCAGCGAAAAGTATCCAGACTTTGCTCTGCCCTCTGTTGCTCACTCTTTCCCTCTCTCTCTCTCTTTAACACACACACACACACACACACACACACATATATATATACTGTATATGGCACATAAACAGAGGAATTGGCTCAAAGACACGCTGTCTCCCCTCTGTGAAGCTGAGGCTTAGCGGGTCTGACAGGTGGAATCATTTATTTACAGAGGGCACGCTGAGCAGCGCGGCCTCTGACCGGACCTCATGCTGGCGGCAGATAGCAGACTCACCTCCGAGGGCCCGAGGCAGCCGTGGGTAGCCAGACCGCGGGTTATCACGCCATCCACACACACACACACACACACACAATCAGAGCGGCTTAAGTGCCTGCTGTGATTTCCGCAGGATAGTGAAGTCACTGTGTGTCACTGTGTGTCACTGTGTGTGTGGGGGGGGGGGGGGAGCGTGTCCATTAATATTTATCTGCCTCCCTTGACGCCAAAATATGTCTGGATTATTATTTATTTATTTCATTTTTTATTCAAATTCCATCTCGCCATGTCTTGCGTCTAATACCAGCCCGGATTTACCGTACAGTCGCTGACACTGGTTGCCAAGGATTTGTGAGCAGGCCGTTGTCATGGATTTCACAAAGTAGCAGGAACATGAATTAGGTTAGAGCGGCAGGGAGAACAAAAAAAAAACATGTTATTTAAAAGTGAAAGGAGAAGTCAGCCTCGCTAATGGAAATCGAATTATCCACCTATGCCGGCTGAATGCTGAAAGACACTTAGATCTCGCATTTAACAAGTCCGTCGAAAGTATTAAAATGATGGAGATGTGAGGAGTGGAAGACACAGCCGTAAAATCACACTTAAATCTAACCAAGTGCCGGCAGCCCATTGGCTAATCAATGAATCGACTAATGGTGGCGGCTCCAGAGTGGACCGTGATCCCGCTGGTTGCATTCATTTTTCGGGGGGGGGAGACTCTTAAAGTTAAAGTTTCATGAAGGTGACATCAATATTTTAAGCTCATCAGCGTAATAATTCGGGATCAGCAGAAGGGGTGGTGGAAGTAAAGTTAGGCTGAAGCGTGTTACATCAGCGCGTCGGATACATCTCGTCAGGTCGTCGGCGTCAACCAGGCCGCCACCGAACACTTGCTGCCCTATCAGACGGCCTGATCACAGAGCAGTTCAGTTATTTATGGCGATAGTTGCTGAAATGTTGAGGACCGCACCGAATTCGATTGGATTTGACAAGGATTCAGACTCAATCAAATCTCATCTGAGTCACTCTATCAGAACTGTTACTAGCGTTGCCATATTTACTAAAGTCTGCTGTGCATGAGAGTGTGAAGACTGACTTAATAACCTTCAAAACATTCCCACACACATATATATATACACACAAAACACACTCGTAGAGGTGAATGACCAGATATACAGATGGTGATATGAATTCTTACCTGTGTTTGCTCTTCTAATAGTTACACCTGGCCACAGTATAGAGGACTGTGGAGCCCTCAGCTCTGGAGACACTGCATTCTGGTAGTGTGTGTGTGTGTGTGTGTGTGTGTGTGTGTGTGTGTGTATGTGCATGTGCACGTGCGCGGTGTTCCCAGTGGCCCTCAGTAGGAGGAGTGTTATTTACCGGAAGGAGTGCTGAAGCTGCATGTCCTCAGCCTGTGCTGCCATCAGCAGTGGCAGGGGTGTGTGTGTGTGTGTGTGTGTGTGTGTGTGTGTGTGGTGGACAGGCTAGGAGACAAGATAATTACCACAGGACCCTTCATCTGGCATCAGCTCAGCTCTCAGGTTCAACAGAGCAACTAACAGGAGCTCACAGCGAAGACACGAAGCAGGTGTGCGTGTGTGTGTGTGTGTGGGTGTGTGTGTGTGGGCACCTGAAAAATGAAGACCACTACTTTTTTTTTTTACTTTTTTTTTAACCTGGAGAGACATCTGCACGTGAGCTTGTCAGATAAAAACCCTGTGATTGCATTGTTTCCGCCTCTGCATTGTGTGCGCCCAACCCCCCCACCCCCCACACACACACCTTCCACTCCCCCACACAGCATCGCTTGTGTTATCTCGACAGGTGCAGTCCTGCCCTGCTATATAATGGGATGTGTTCAGCTTGTTCCACGCTCTGCCTGTCTGCTATCACTGAGATGGTGTTCCCGATAACTCCGCGGCCCCTGATGGAGGCTGGAGCTCTGCAGCAGCAGGGTGGAGGAACGCTGCCATTGGACAGCAGCGCTGCACGCGTGTTTGGACCGGCGCTGACCCCTCTCGTCTCCATCGGCTCATCCGCCAGGTGTTTTCCAGCGTAAATGAGTTCATGGGAGTAATGTTTGTGTGGAGAGATGCATCTGTTCAGAAGTCCATTAGAGCTCAACTTGGGAGCTTTTCCACTGGAAATTGTGCTGAGTAGGTTGTGTGTGTGTGTGTGTGTGTGTGTGTGTGTGTGTGTGTGTGTGTGTGTGTGTGTGTGTGTGTGTGTGTGTGTGTGTGTGTGCAGATGTGTGCTGGTGCTAATTGACGCCAGGTGTGCAACAGTCCCTCCGGTGGGCATATGGCCTTTTTCATGTTGCAGAACCACACCCGCTGTCCGTCATCCACTGAGAACAGGGTGCTGAGGTGTCACGGGAGATATGTGCTGCATGTATGTGCACATGTAGTATTTCACTCCCTTTATTTATATATATATATATATATATATATATATATATATTACTGTAGGAATGTGTGTCTATGCTGTGTATTTAGTGTTTGTGAGAGTCATTAGATAAAGTAAGAATCCAAAAAGTCAATTAATTCTTTGGTGACAGGAGCTGTTTAATTTCTTTTTTATTCTTGCTCTGAAAACACTTCTTCTGGTTTACTAATTCCAGCAGTAAGGTGGCCTAGTGGCCAGCAGTAGCCAGCAGTGCAGTGGCCAAGTGACCAGCAGTAGCCAGCGGTAATGTGGGCTTGCAGCTGGTAGAAAGGCTGCCAGTAGTAATGTGGCCTTGTGGCTTACATTAAGGTAGCCAGCAGTACAATGGCCAAGTGGCCAAGTGACCAGCAGTAGCCAGCAGTAATATGGGCTTGCAGCTTGTAGAAAGGCTGCCAGTAGTAATGTGGCCTTGTGGCTTACAGTAAGGTAGCCAGCAGTGCAATGGCCAAGTGGCCGGCAGTACAATGGCCAAGTGGCCAAGTGACCAGCAGTAGCCAGAAGTAATGTGGGCTTGCAGCTGGTAGAAAGGCTGCCAGTAGTAATGTGGCCTTGTGGCTTACATTAAGGTAGCCAGCAGTACAATGGCCAAGTGGCCAAGTGACCAGCAGTAGCCAGCAGTAATATGGGCTTGCAGCTTGTAGAAAGGCTGCCAGTAGTAATGTGGCCTTGTGGCTTACAGTAAGGTAGCCAGCAGTGCAATGGCCAAGTGGCCGGCAGTACAATGGCCAAGTGGCCAAGTGACCAGCAGTAGCCAGCAGTAATGTGGGCTTGTGGCTTACATTAAGGTAGCCAGCAGTACAATGGCCAAGTGGCCAAGTGACCAGCAGTAGCCAGCAGTAATGTGGGCTCGCAGCTGGTAGTAAGGCTGCCAATAGTAACATGGCTTTATGGCTTACAGTAAGGTAGCCAGCAGTACGATCACCGAGTGGCCAGAATCACAGTGGCCGAGTGACCGGCAGTAACGTGGCCTCGGGCTGGTAGTAAGGCCACCAGCAGTAAGGTGACTTTTGGTTTATGTATCGAGCCTCTGAAACTCGTGCTGCCGCCCTCATACAATGGAGACAAATAGAATTGAGTTCATATCAAAGCCCTAAAAAACTCACCAGCAGTGTGTCATCGACTATTTCTTCCAGAAAACTGTCCATAGAAAACCTTAATGTCTTTTTTTTTTTTTTTTTTTTTTTTTTTGTTTGTAATTTGTTAAACAGATCCTTAAAGGCAAAACATTACACTATAATTCATATTTAGGAAATAATGTCTCAAATCACTATCCTCTCTCAAAGTAGAGAGGATAGTGTGCGTAAAAGTGATTTAATTTTACCAACTAAGTGCTGGAATGACCCATTCAGGATGGAACATCACTTATCTTAATTCTTGTCCTATCCATCACGAGCTGAAGTGCCACTTTTTTTTTTTTCTTTTTTTTTTTTTTTGTGGAGTGAAACACTTCACATGAATAACGTAATGCGCATGCAATTCACATCGCTGAGTGTCTGCTCGATTGGGGCATTTCCGTCCCCACATAAACTGCTGCCATACGGGCAGAGGAGCACGATGGGCGGTGATTTCAATATTTCCATTTGGAGCTGCCAGTCTATGTCCGTTACTCACTGTCACTCGCTTATTATTACCTTCTTTCTTTTCTTTTTCTTTTTTCAGCTTCCACTCTTTAGATTTGGTCCTTGTGCTCAGGATATTACACTCACACAAAAAAAACAAAATGCTGGAACGCCGATTCATTGCTTTGCTGATGGACGCAACAAAAGCGAAAATAAAATGACAAGAGAAACGGCCCGCGAGGCCCTCCAGAGCCGGATCAATAGCGGAGAATTTACAAGCTCATCAGGGGCCTGTGCTGCTGCTGCTTTTAGTGCTGAAGAATCTTGTCGACACTTTGACGGGTTTGAGGTCAATGTTGGAGCGAAAGGGAGAGAACGCGGGTTAAAATGAAGACAGCCGACTGAAAAGAAGGGGTTTGAGAGGGTCGGCGCTACATTATGTGCCTCCCCTCTCTGCTGCAGGTTGCTGCTGTATTGATTTCCTCCTCGGGTTCAGCCTTACACAAAGGGGTTCCCGCAGAGACGCTTGATTTACAGATCATCTGATATGACTGAATATGCGACCTTTTATGAGGAAAGATTGGGAGACTGGCGGCAAACGTATCACAAAGACGGATCGAGATAAAGATCGCAGATGGATTGGGCTTATTTGCGCGAGTGAAACCGTGGAGTCTTGGAAGTGAGTGAGCGCTTTGCTTTCCGCATGGACAAGATCTGTTGGCTCTCTTGTCTCTGTGGTGTGAGGCTCACTGCCAGCTGAAGCAGCTAACTCGTGCATTCGCTGACGAACTTATGACGCTGCTTGCTCAGCTTTAAACTACTTAAGCCAGGACGAAATGAAAAGATCACATCCCGGTGATGTTGTGCACCTATTTAACAATATACGCAACATATCTTTGTATTCTTACATCAAAATCCAATCAAGTCTTCTTCCTGTAAAACAAAAACATGCTCGAACCAACCACTAATATCATGACACATCCAGCCATGGCACGTCGGTGTTGTCTTCAGGTGCTCAAATCAGACTCCTCCCACCGTTACGTCCCGCCTGCCGGTCCCAAGGGTGTCTGCCTGCAGGGCTCGTCGGCTCTGCAGCGAGCAACCGAGCAGCTCTCAGGTGCCAGCGTGAGTGAGTGTGTGTGTGTGTGTGTGCTCAGCAAAAACTGCGCCCTGGAAAATGTAAAAGTTAAAAAATAAATAAATAAAAAAAAAAAACCCACTGCCTTTGCCCCAGGCACCGGGGCTCTCCGGTGACTACGGCTGATACATTTCATCAATACAATAAAACTCTTGACTTGTACGGCCGGATCTGTGAAGGTTATTACGGTTATATTCTCCCATTTCAGTCCACTTTGCTTCCCTCCAGCAGCACCTTAACACAAACACCCTCCCTTGTTTCCAAGCATTTTGTCCTCCCCATACTGTATGTTACCCCATAATGTTTAATGTTGGGTGCTGAGTGTGCCCCCCCCCCCCCCCCCCCCCCCTCCCACGTGGCATTACTGGAGCGTCATCCCTGACGCCGCGCCGAGCTTGAATATTGTATAACGGCAATGTCACCCAGTCGGACAGTGAGACGTATTACCTGCATGAATCAAGTTGTCATTTCTAATTTATGAGCGGAGCTTAGCATTCAGAACACAGGTCTGGCCGGTGTGGGGAGCCGGCTGAGGCTGTCCCACCCCCCCCCCTGCCTCAGCAACGCTTCTCGTTAACGCTGCAAAACAAAACCCGAGTGCACCTGCGCTCATCCGGGTCGCTCATTTTTCTTGAGGAAAAACACTGACTGCGATCATGAAATGCAGCTGTGCATTTCCGCGCCGGACCCCGTGCCTCTTTCCTGCTCGACTCGCAAGCCTTTCTCGGCTTGTTTTTTTTAACCCGCGCGAGTTCTCAAGCTCGGCAAACTAAACTGACTTTAAACAAACTTTCAGCGCTCATTACGATGTCCTTTTTGAGGCCGCAGACTGATACGCCCCGGCACAGTTTGGGCTCAAGTCGGCGCCGAAGTGGGGATGGAGCATCAGGCTTCTGTACAGCGGCCAAATCTGCTGGCCGCTATTGATATCCCATTTCCTCTGTCACTCCTAAGCTGCTTTGCATTCAGAGGCTTTGCACTAAGCCCAGAGTGTCCAGCCCGTGGGCCGTAATACTGACTACACGGCTGGCTGTGCCGCTCCACAACAATCATTGAGTCCTTCATTATCCAGGAAACAAAAGCGTCGCTAGTGCCACACTGGGAGCCTTCCAGCCCTGAAATTTTAATTGTGCTTCCCTCATATTAGGTGGGACGCGAACCAATTTGGACACTGCCGTTAAATTCCTCACGCATTAATTCCTCTTTTGAATGTTTAGAGGCCGACATAATGGGTTTTAGACTTTGGCAGAAGATTGGAGGGAAAAGAGGATCAAACACGGAACAGAAGACTGACAATTATAAAAACCTCCTGTTGAGCTTATCGCATATTCAGCGGCAGGAGCTTGAGATAAGGCGTCGAGTCATGAGGTTTGTGTGTTTTTGATGTGTTGAAATGTTCTAGGTCCGTTCAAATCCTGAAATGTGGTTGGAATTCTGGAAAAAACACTCGGCACAAGCGTATTATTCACACCCTCGTGCCTCCCGGTATCACAATATTCATACGCGGCTCTCATTGGCCTCGGAGTCTGTTTTTGTTTGAGTGGTCGAGGGGGGAAGTGTGTTTGAGTCTCTCCCTCCGGGGAAGCTGCTGTTTGCTCAGTAATCATAAAGCATACGCAGGCACTCGAAGACAATGTGACATACCCTGGAGTCGTCGTGGCAAGTGTGTTTTGATAAATCTAATTTGCTCCTGAGTCACATTTTTGCCTCCCTCGGACAGAAAAGGCAATGATTCTTAGTTTCCATTATCCACCTGATTCCTTTCTGCTGCTGTTATTGAATGCAATATATAGGTCACGCCTCGCCTTCAGATACCATTACCGCATCATGTCGCTGCAATGTAAAGAATTTCTCAGCGCAAAAGGTTTTGACAGCTTTGCCTAAATCAGCAGGCATGAAAGACCGTGAAGTGGTGGTGGTGGTGTTGTGGGTGGGGGGGGGGGTGTGGGGTCTGCTTCCTGTTTCCCCCTGCCAATAGTTAAATCTGTAATGTTAGGTGTCATCCCTGAGCTCTGAAAATGATTTATTTACCTTCAGCTCGTCTCTCACACTCATGTACCCTCCAAATGCAACAGAGACAGCAGACATCACAGTCTATTAAACCACCTCACAGAAACACATCTCTGATCTGTGTAGCCTCTTACTCCCCCCCCCCCCCCGCCGCCATCCTCACCCCACCCCCACCCCCCGAGCAAGGTCATTCTAGGCTTCACTAATGACTGCAATCAATTATCTGGTGCTACATTAAACTAGACTGAGACTCCCACATCTCTCTGTAGCCTTCGAGCATTTAGCTCCGGTTTCTAGAGGTCACCTGACTGCAGACAAACCAGAGCAGATGATTCACGTCCATTCAAAGACCCCCCCCCAAGCAGAAAGACTATATAGTAGTCACATCTGTAATTGATTTAATGTCTGATAACAAGGCCCGGCTCTGAACAGCTGTTGAAGTGACTGATCAAAATGGCAGAAAACAATAATAATTGGTAGTCGGGCTGCAACTAATAATGATAATCACTACTAATGATTAATCAGCCAATTATTTTTAAAGTAAATGCAATGTACGTACCTAACGCTGAGGTGCTTTGTCTCTTGTGTGTTTGTTGTTGAGTTTCATGTACCTTTTAAAGGCCCATCTAGGTGACGGGCATTGCTAATTAGCTTAGGCTATAGATGCTGTGGTGTGTGGCATTGGTTAACGTCACAGTGATGTCATCAGGGTCACCTCGGCCCGGGGACTAAACGTTTTAAAGTATTGCGTTTGAAAGACAGTGAGGGTCTAACCAGGAGAGGCCCTCACGTTGCATTGTGGGAATTGTAGGACCCAACATTTTTGGAGCATGCTGACGTATACTGTGGACTGAAAGTCAGGATAGCTCAGTCTCTGCAGGGGATGGGTTGGTTTCCGTTTCGCATCTGGTTCCCAGTTGGCAAAACAGCCCGCTTCATTAAGTTCTCTCATCAAAACCTTTTTATTCCTCCCCACTCTCTTTTATTACCAAAGAGCAATGTAAAAGCATTCAGCTAATGCTGGCAAGCTTCAGTTAGCGTTAACTGGCACTAACCGACAGCATTGCAGTCGCTTTTGGTCTAAAAGACAAAAGATTGTATCAGCTGTTGCTAACAAGCGTTAATTATTCCGTTGTTTGTGGTTCATCGGGTGGCGCTCCTCTCCAGGGAATCCATCTAGCTCCTCGTCACGCCAATTTCAGGAGAATCTTCCAGTTAAATTCTAATACATATCAATATTTTAACCTGCTTAACTTAATAGTTCTGCATCCGGACCGCCAGTATTTGGAGGACGCAGCTCAATTCTAAAACACAGTTGTTTCAGTGAGTCACGTGCGTTTAATCATTTCATATCTCTCTTCTCCTTCTTGTTTTTCTTGTGGTCGTCGGTCCAAAGATATTTCATTTACAGTGATATTAAACGGATGAAAGCAGCAAATCCTCACACTTGAAGCCGTGAGCGTCGGGCGCTTTTGCCTTTGAAAAATGGCAATGAGCCATTAATGATTGATCAAAGTTAGATTGATTTCCTGTCAATCAGTCAGTCGCCTCAGCGCACCGCAGCACCACGGTGCGGAGTGAGGAAAAGCACGCCCCCCCCCGCCTCCGCCCGCTCTCAGTGGCTACCTTTTCCAGAGCTGGATGAATGTTTCATCGCTGTACAGAAAGTATTTTGTAAGAGCTGTTGTCTCCTCCACACAACGGTGATGATGATGTGGAGTCTTGGATCGGTGTGAGGCGTAATGAAGCAGCGACTAATGCAGCTCAGTGTGAGGCTGCTAAATTGACTTCCTCGGGGGGCGGGGGGGGGGGGGGGGGGGGGGGGGGGGGTTTGGTTACATTCAAAACTCTTCAACACTTAATGCAAGCAGACTGACTGCATTTCTCCCTCCACCAATTCCTGCTAGGCTCTCTCACTCTCCCCCTTATGGCCTGTCACTGTGCTGTCATGACAACCAGTTCAGATTAGCAGATCATTAGCAATAAGCCCTGTGAATGGGTGTTAATAATAACTGTAATTATTACGCTTTATTAATTATCATGTTTTTTTTCCCCCCTCGCTTTTCACTCGTTAATGCCTGTTTTTGCTGCAATGTGTTATTTTGGAGTTATTCTTTCATTGGCATGTTTTACTGCCCTCTTATCAGCGGGGTAGCCATTATTATGATCTACACTACTGCTGGCGAAGCGGTTGGTGTAGTACTTAAATCCCATTCTCAGACATTTCCATATTACATTGGCATCACAAGGGATGTAAACAAATACATTACGCAGATATGAGCAGTTAATGTGCTGCCTCCGTCACACGGCTGATAAAGTGTCACACCACTTCTCCTTCGAGCCACAACTCGGTAAAAAGGAAACACACACACACACACTTTTTTTAAGGAACGCTTCCACACCGAACCTGTTTGTCACACTCTTGTGCCCGTTTGGTTCGTTGGTGGTGTAAAAGCAAAGCAGACCAGCTGCAGGATTTTCTGAGAGATGTGGATACGTGAATTCAAAAGGACACAAGCTTACATGCGATCTCAAAAGCGATCTTTTAAGCAACGTCTGTATATGTATATATGTATTATGCAAATCAGCTGGTAACCATGGTAACATGTATGCGCATCAGACCTTGAGCGTTGGGAGTTTCCCTGATGCATCAGACAGACTCTGGTCCGCAAAATGTCAAAAATTGTGAAAGATGCTCATCACAATTTCCCAGAGCCCAGAGTGACGCCTTCAAATTCACAAAAATGGGAACTTTTAATCAGCAGACTGTTTGGGCCATGCTTAATTAGCTCCTGCTAACCACAAATTAAAGCTGTTATTACTGAATGTTTCCCCACCGCAGGAGCTGCAGCACCACAATTTAAAACTACGATCCCATGTCCTAATGTTATCTTGGAAGTGTAACACATCCAGGAGAGGACTTCTACCAAGCACTAATGTAATTTAAAGTGACACCACGGCACGGATTGATACAGCCATCTTTCAATTTGCTCCGAGGGGAAGTTCGGGCTGAGGATTTCGTGAGGTGCATCGCCAAATGAGGATATCGGTTATTCTGGGGCGAGCGTGCGGTAGTTCTGGAGGGATTATGGAACCAATAGACCCTCCTCAGGAAGCGGCGGAGGTGACAACAAGCAAACGGGATGAGGGAAATGAGGGGGAGCGAGGTCAGCGGAAGGGACGAATATGATGATTTAGTGATTTCGTCGCAGAGAGAGGTGGAGGGAGTTTCGATTGAGTGGCTTTAAGGAGACTGATTGCTATAAAAGCTGCCAATAAGTTAGAGACGAGATGTGAGGAGTCCTACACCCTGCCAGAAAAACAACACTGAGAAGACGGGGGGGGTAAAGTTAGCACAGGATGATACGAAGAAAGACCACGGGACTTGAAATGCGAAAGTCCCACAGACAAAAACAATGAAAAGCCAGAAGGATCGGGGGTGAGACAAAGAAAGATGAGGTGGGAGGCAGCGAGACATATAAAGATGGATCAAGCACCCACTGAAGTAGAGAAGGAGGGAGTGATTGAGAGGGAGGAGGTGTGGAAAAGCAGCCATGATGAGATGGATTCTACTGGACCATGAGATTGATGACTCTGCTCCGGAAAGAAAAAGAGAGAGAGGGAGTGAAAGTGAGGGAAGAGATAGCAGAAACCAAAGGGGGAGGGGGAGGGGGGGGGGGGTTATAAGAGCGAAATCCTGATGAAAAGAACCACAGCGCGCCCCACAAGACACGACAAAATCTGGAGTCTGATAAAAAAGAATGAGCCCGTTTTATCTCAGCCCTTCCATCTTGAAACAGAGCAGCGTCTTTGCACATTTCAGTATCTCTAATAGGATCTATACCACTTTTTTTTTTTTTTTGTTCCTCATCAGTTATGCGTGGTAAAAAAAAAAAAAAAAAATCCCAAAAAAAAGAAGCTATATTTCCCCTGAATACGAACCGGGCCGCTGCCACATGAAAAGAGATTATGTCTGTAGCAAATAAAAGTCTGTTTGTAGAGAAGGATTAGATTTAGTTCGGCTTTCAGACACCTTTCAAAGCCCTGCGAATTGGTTATCCATCGGTGCCTTTGAATGCGAAGTGACATTTAAAGGCGGGAAGCGCGCAAGCATTTGGGCGTAGTAAATGCGCGTTTCATCACACGCCACATTTAGAACTCCAATTCATCCCCCCTCATGGTCCGTCAGGGCGTCCAATTAGAGCGGCGACTCTCGAAGTTGCTGCCGCTCCACAGCAGAGCCTGTCCAGCTAACGAAGGAGCGGCTCATTACGGAGTAACATATGCACGGTCCACGCGTCGAGTTCAGCCCGACGTTGAGGTATGGGAGAGGATGGGGGCGAGATGGGAAATGGTGGGAGTAAACGGGGAGTGAGACCAGGAGAATGAGAGGAAGTGGATATTCATCTTTTCCCCATGAGAACGTTTCACTTTCACCTTCTCTGCCTTGATGCTTCTTCCCTCTCCGTCTCACCCCTCCTCCTCCTCCTCCTCCTCCTCCACTCAGACTCCCGGGGTGGCTCTGATTTGCCAGTCCTGTGTCTGATCCATATAGGCAGGGGGGGGGGGAGTAAGAGGGAGATAAACAGCGTTTGCAAACAGAAAGTGGTGAGAGCTGAGGCAGAGCAGGCCTTATCAATGGAGAGAGTTTCCTGGTATATACACTTCCTTCAGACCACAGAGGCTCTTATCAGAGGCAGTGATAGAACATTGGGGTAACTGCCTGTGGCATGGTGCCTCCTGCCTCGCTAGTGGACTGATGTTATGGGCTGTAATGAGTAAGGAATAAAAAATAGCTTTAAATATGTCACACGCCTTCCTGCCATAAGTGCCTTTTCGTGAAAATAAGACTGGGTATGTTGAATGTTACACATCCGGTCAACGCGCTTATCTTGCCGCTGCGGCTTCATTATGCGGTCATGATTTGCGTTGCCGCTGACTGTCTGTTTCTCTGGTCTTTTTTCAGATGCCGTCACGGGGAGCTGAAGCTGCGATGGGACACAGTAAGGCCGCGGACACGATAAGAAACCTCTCTCCTTTTCAATCACGACACCGACACTAGAGAGTAGAGAAGTCCATTATCTAAAATTAATGTCAGCCGTGTTGCGGAGGCAGCCTCAAGCTGCGCCGCCGGATCTGAGACAACCCATGGAGGCGTGGCCTCAACGCGTCCGTCGCTGCTGCCACTGGTAACAACAGCCAAGTGAACAGCGATGCCTTCTAAGGTCTCCTGCTTATACTTGCTGACAGTGGTTTGCTGGGCCAGCGCTCTGTGGTACCTGAGTGTGTCCCGCCCCTCCACTTCCTATGTGGGCCAGCTGACGATCCCCATACGCAAAACCCCCAAGGTGAACAAGAACGCCACCTTCAGTAACATCCGCACGCGCTCGCTCAACCCGCACGACTTCGACTACCTCATCAACGAGGCCAAGAAGTGCGAGGCAGAGCCCCCCTTCCTCGTCATCCTGATCAGCACCACCCACAAGGAATTCGACGCCCGCCAGGCCATCCGGGAGACATGGGGTGACGAGAGCACGTTCCCGGACGTGCGCGTGGTCACGCTCTTCTTGTTGGGTCGCAGCACTGATGCAGTCCTCAACCAGATGGTGGAGCAGGAGAGTCAGATTTTTCATGACATTGTAGTGGAGGATTTTATTGATTCTTACCACAACCTGACGCTTAAGACGCTGATGGGGATGCGCTGGGTGGCCACATTTTGCTCTAAGGCTCAATACGTCCTCAAGACAGACAGCGACATCTTTGTCAACATGGAGAACCTTATCTATAACCTTCTGAAGCCCACCACCAAGCCCAGGAGGAGGTACTTCACCGGCTACGTCATCAACGGTGGGCCCATCAGAGACATGCGCAGCAAGTGGTACATGCCCAGGGATCTGTACCCAGAGAGCAAGTACCCACCCTTCTGCTCCGGCACCGGCTACGTCTTCTCGGCAGACGTGGCCGAGCTCATATACAAGACCTCCTTACACACCAGGCTGCTGCACCTGGAGGACGTGTACGTCGGCGTGTGCCTCCGCAAGCTGGGCATCCACCCCTTCCAGAACAGCGGCTTCAACCACTGGAAGATGGCCTACAGCCTCTGCCGCTACCGCCGGGTGGTCACCGTCCACCAGATCTCCCCCGAGGAGATGCACCGCATATGGAACGACATGACCAGCAAGAAACACCTGAAATGTTAGCAGGGGTATTAGCAGTAGCACCAGTCGGGGAGGAATCGAACGTCCTCTCATCAATCGCTTCTCCATCATAGGCAAATGCCGTTCAGCACGTTGCGCTGAGCCGGAGGAACAGTGTTGACGAAAGCACCCAGGTCTTTGTCCAGTCTCTATAGTGCAAGGCCAAAGCAAACTCCTCTGTACTCTTATGTCCTCCCCCACTTGAAGGTGTTTGTGAGAGCTCAGACTCACGTAGCAGGCACAAAGTTGGGAGATGTGTTTTCCAAAAATGTGCAAAATGTTAGCAGCACTATGATTTTTATAAGGAAATACAAGACGGGAAGCTCGGAGGCTCGTGTTCAACCCCTCGTTTATACAAGACACAAACTGTCCCCGATTGCTCGACTGCAGATTACATAAATGCCAACTCTTCTTTGAAGCCAGACGCTCGCCTTTTGGGTTGATCACACGCTCTTAATTAATGAATGTTCCTCATGTATTTTCAGTCGGTGTGCTTTCTGAGCAAGGTGTTAATGCTGGATGTTCACAGTTCACAGCGCAGCGACTCACTCACATTGGCCCGAAGCGCATCGAGCCGCTTTAACCCTCGAGGGGGGAGGGGGGGGGGGCGGAATTAGGGAGCATCCCGTGACCGGACCTGTTTGCCTCTTTTCAGAATCAGACGTATTTTCTTACGGCAGGTCCACAGGTCTTTGTATTGTGCAATGAACAAAAAACAAAAAAAAACAAACGGAAAAAGAAGATGTCGGCTGCTTGCGTTCCCAAGTGATTGTTACTTCTGTTGATGTGTAATGTGCAGTTATTCGTCTCAGCCAGTGCGGCGAGCCGGCTGCAGACTATCATATTTTCTATTACTTGAACATGAAGGAGAGCAGACGTACTGTAAGAGCTGCGTGTACCGAGGACAAATATTACATTTGGGTTTTTTTTGGTTTTTTTCTTTTGAGTGCTCTCTTCTTTTCAATGACTTGAGATGAAATAAACCACTTTTATAAGACTTGACGTCGCATTTATTACGGGGGGAAAAAAAAAAACCCCAATATAAAAGTTTTTACACTGCCTCCATTTAATTCACATAATGTGTAAAAGAATACGCGGAAAACGAGATTACCGAGGTGCTCCGGCGTGGCTGTTGGATAAACATGCGGCGTGGCAACGAAGGCGCCTCATTAGGGCTGCTGTTCACTGCGGCAGCTGCGCTCAGTTTGAAGCGGGTCCCCGGCTCTCGACGCGTCACTGACGGGCGAACGCTGCTCTGGAAACAGCACGTTCCTCTTCCACGCAGGTGTGCGTGTGTGTGTGTGTTTGTGTGTGTGTGTGTGTGTGTGTGTGTGTGTGTGTGTTTGCGCAAGTGGCAGACTGCATGCAAAGTGTGATTAAATCAAATGTACCATCTGTGTAATTGGCAGCTGAGTGGATGTTTTCAACCATGATGTCTTAACAGGAGGAATCACTGAGGCGACTGGCTTTCTTTTGTTCAAGTACAGAATACGTAATACATACATCCTGTTCTGTCCTATTTCTGTTATATTCTATTTCTACATATCTATGAAATGAAGTCACGTTTTGCCCATTTTGTGGACAACCTTAGGGATTTGAATGATTTTAGATGATAACCTTTGCAGTCAGGTTCATGACGGTAGCCTACTTTATAAGCAGGCGTTCTTGTTCTTGTCCTCAGTTTGTATCATGAGTCAGTGTGGGGGAGGAATGACTCCTTGATTCGACATGTTTGCCCTCCACAGGGGCATCTAGTGGCCGCAGTCTTCAAAGCAGCTTCACTCGTAGTTTAATGGCTATGCGGTGAGAGAGCTCTTCATCTCTTCGTCCTTCATCACCAGCGCCCATGGGGGTTCTTTTTTTTTTAGGAAGAAAGTCCTCTGGGAATAAGTTCCTGAATGCATGACTGAACACCCCTGTGTCACATACAGACAGCACTTCTCAGCTGACTGTCTGAGCATGCCATGCAGAAATATGATGTTTGTTTGTTTTTTCCAGTTTTGTTTTTCTTCAAGGGGGAAAACAGTAAAACACATACACACACACACACACACACACACACACGTCGTCGTTTTCAATTGATGCCTTCAAAAACCAGGAAAATAACATGTCCTTAGGTCAGGAGCTTTTTTATCTCTAAGGTGAGTAGATAGGTGTGTGTGTGTGTCGGCATGCCTCGGCTGGATGTCAGCAAGTACGGACAAATCTGCACGGGGCAACATCACTGTAATAAGGTTGCTGATGCCTACAGGTGTGTGTGTGTGTGTGTGTGTGTGTGTGAGTGAGTGTGTGTCTGTGTGCATTGGATTTATGAACTCTTTGTTCCAGGCATCGTCATCCGAGGGAGCTGCGGCACTCCTGCGGGATTTGGCGGGCGGAGAAATGAAAAATGTCTTCTGTTCTCTGCTCGCAAAAAAGATAAACATAAAGAAATGTGGGAAGCCCTCGTGGCGAGGCCCCCTCCTCAAACACTTTCGCTCGAAAAGGAAAAAGGAAAAAGGAGCTTGTAGGCAGGAAACCCAACCGTTGCTGTTGTGATTTCCTCATCATAAAACTATTCCCGGCTGGCGTCTTTACGTCAAAGGCCTCTTTTTGATCAGTTTCACTTTTGCCAACTAAAATATAATTGAAACGGTTTTATTCCAGCGCATCAGTTTAGGGTGCGTTTGTTCTTTAGGTTTATTGTGCGAGGAAGAAAAGATCTCAACCCCCTACAGCCCCAGTATGTTATCAGTTAATGACTTAAAGATATTAAAAAAAAAAATTAAAAAAAAAAGCACAAGCATAGCCTGCTCAGTAGTACACATGTGAGATAATTGTTATTCGCAGCTTCTTATCCGCAGTGCTGTGTTTTGCATCCCTCTGATCACCCCCTATGGCATATGCAATTTGATACAATATGCTGAGTAACAGAAAGTCTGCTCTGTAATTGGCCAAACAGCCCAGTGGTAGAGCATTTAGGAGGCTAAAGCTTGGGGAAAATGAAAAGCGAGTGATTATTCCGGGGCTTGTGGTAAATGAACCTCATAACGAGCGAGGCGGAGTGCGAGACAATTGGGAACACTCCGATTCCAAAACAAAAGCGTCGGAAAGGCAGGCCTGTGGAGCCTTGAGTGGAAACAAAGAAACTATTAGGGCACCGAGTTAGACCTTGGTTTGGCTTTGTGGTCTAGTTAGATGGCGTAGAGGCTGGAGGCAAATTTCTTAATGCTGCATAAACCGCTGCTGTTTTAATCCTCGTGTACATATTCATATTCTTCTGCCTGAGATCTCCTCGGCCTTTTTCGGTTAGCGTGACCTCCTCGTGACCCCGTCCTCTGAGGCGCAGAGGAGGCTTGTTGTACCGTGAAAATTGCCGTGGAATATATATATACATATATATATATATATATATATATGTATATATATATCGGCGGGTGTGCAGTCTGCCATCTGTGCAGGCGCAGTTACACCAAGGTGAGAGAAAAGGGGCTCACTGAGAGCAGCTGGGGAGACACTGCGCCATCCTGCTCCTCCGGGAAAAGTGCCATCATCACGACGCTGCGGCTTCCAACGAACGACCACTTGACGTGCGCGAGCGGCTCTCGGCTCTCGGCGTGGGCTGAAATGACAGGTGATTTCGGGTCTGCCGGATGTGCTTTTGTTGCTCGGTTGCTGGCTGTGATGTTTGGTTGTGCAGTTTTGCGTGAACGTAGGCGACACGCCCCATTCACAAACAACACATTGTTTTTGATTTAAGCGCTTTAGTATTTAATTTGGAAACAAAAATCCCCTTTTCTGTGTTTTTTTCACAGTATCTTTCTCTTGCCTGGAAAATACAAATCAGGACGGGGTTCATTCCAGCGAGAGGACTTCATTCTAGGCTGGCGCACCGCTACGACCTACAAGCCCGGGGTCCACGTGGCTGACGGAGGCGGCTGGAGGCGTCAGGATGCTACTCTGTAGCCTCGCTAGCTTCAACTGTTCTTGAAAGGTTAGTAAAACTCAAAGAGGTGCCATTCGTCTTTGTCCCCTCCGCCAGGTTTTAAACGCTTGATAAATAAAACAAAAGTCTATTTTTTTGGACGCCGGCCGACCTCGGAGACAGAGCATTCACATTTGTTCTGAAATGACTTCTCTGCGAAACAAATCGATGGCAGCTTTCGTGGCGGAATGAGCTTCCCGCCTGCATAAATGACGCACTCCCATTGTTCACTCTCTCTTTCATACAGTGCAGTGAATTGGAGCAAAAAAGGTGCCAGTACCATAATTCAGCAGTTGCACGACAAGATCATCGCATGTGTCTTCGATATATTTGTATTTCTTATTCTTTTGACATTCAAAATTGAAAAAAAAAAAAAGAAGACCTGTATTGTGTCTATAGGAACCCTCGTCAGCTGCCAAAGTTCCTTCCTGGTCCAGTGTGTGGCGGTAAAGCAGCATAGCGTTGTTTGCCAACCAGCCAATAAGAGGCAGAGTAGGGACAACTCGAGTATGTAAAACAAAACCTTAATATCGGCATTAATATTGATACCTGTCCCTGTCGATGACAGCATTTCAGCAGCATGAATTATTTTCTGTCATCCACACCAGATAGATGGGATTTAAATAGGGAATATACATCAGGCCGACGTGAGGCCGGGGACAAGCGCGACAGCCCGGCTGAATATGAATAGCGATAAATTAACTCTTTAGTGCCCTGGGAGGGAAGCCGATCTCCTGGAACTGACGGAGGCGGCGGAGCTCAAGCGTCGCCTTCTTCCCGAAAAGCAGCAGGCTGGTATTTATGACCAGGAACAGTTGCATGCTTACATGAGAGTGGAGTCTCGTGAATACCTGGTGGGCCCTGTGAATATCAAGATCTTTGGATCCAGGGAGCAGGTAAAGGAACAGGGGCCTGCAACAGGCTTGCTGCGTGTTTGATGTCAGAGGCTTGTAATTCCAAAGCTGTGCATCAACACCGAGATCTCGCACTTAAATATACACGAGCTTCCTTAAAAAAAAGTACAAAAGCAGTAATTGCAGTCCTTTCATATTTAGTCCCCCGACTCCAGAGATACAGAATTTGGCCACTTTGCATTCATCATCAGGCTAATGTGACGGGAGGATACTAAATCCTTGTTGTCTTAATTAGAGCTTAGTGGAATGAAGCTGCTGAGGCCTGGAGCTACATTGTAAGACACTTTTGGGAAAATAGTGAATTAGTTACAGTTGCGTGTGCTCAAAGAACAGGAGTCAAACCCTCGTCACAACATGAAACTCCTTCTGCGGTCGAAATGTAGGATTCGCAGCGTCATCCCAGGACAGCCAGCCGCTTCGTTTCACGTCAGTGTTCTGTCTTTGTTGGCGAATCCTCCGATGTGATCACAAAATAGCATGAAGCCTTAAAAAATAGCTCATATCCATGTTTTCGTTGGCCTGTCCGAGACTTTAAGCGCCTCCAATGCTAAGTGTTGTTTATGAATAGTTGGACATTTTGGGAAACGCGGTTATTTGCATCTTTGCATCCAGCGTCGGATGAGACGATCGACGCCACGTTCCCGCCTGTGTGCCAGGAGACGATTAGCTTAGCATAAAGACTGAAAGCAGGGGGAAGCAGCTAGCCTGCATGGTCCAAAATGAACATGCAACTCCCCATGAAACCACAACTCGTCGTTTTTTTACATTGTGTGCTCCCAGAAGTTGACATTTCTCTGAGGAAGCAGAAGACCTTAACCACTTGGTGTAATGAATCGGGAGGCGAGGCCACCCCCACCCTTTATGAGAGGTTTTGGACGGACGGTTAAGATGACATTTCTTTTACAGCGCCTGCAAATACTCTTATTGACTCTTTATTCCCTTCACAATCTTTAAAACTGATCCATAAAAAGCACAAATAGGTGCATAAAAAAATAAAAGTGTCTGACACCCAGACACCACCACCCCCCCCCATCGCCCCCAGTTTGATTTGTGTCCCCCGGCAAGGTGTCCCTTATTTTTGCACGTTGAAGGTGGCGAACTATGAGAAGCGTTAAAAGATAGATGGCTGGAAAAGACTTATAATCCCGCTGGTGACACGTAAAGGTGTTTCACAAGAATAATTGCCGCCCATGTTTTCTCTTTAACTGCATACCTGTCTGCTTTCTGTCTCCTGCTCCATTTGTTTGCCTTCCACTGTTGCTGGCCCCATTCCTCTGTCTCCCATGTCTTTCTGTCTCAGATAATCTAAGCCTGGCTTAAGCCTCCATCCACTCTATCTGCTGCCTCCCTCTCTCGCAGCCCCCCCCCCCCCCCAAACACACACGTCTGATTCTGTTCTTGCGACGAAGGCCTGAGAAATCCTCAGCAGATGCCTGAGAGGCTGTTTGGCTGGCTCCGCGCTGTTGATAGACAACACAGCTTTAAATGTGAAAACAAGGCTATTTCGAGCAGGCTTTGCAGAGATGGAATGCATGAATTTATAGACGAAGGGGAGGGGGGGTGGGGGGGGGGCACACAAACCTCACAGACGTTTTCTTGTTTGACTTGTTTCACATTTTCTCCGAACTTGTCAACACAAAATGCTTTGTGAGAGCAGCGTGGAGGAAAATGCGAACATTTTGTGCCTGTCACGGCGAGGGCTTTCATCCTGAGCCGTTCCATATACTGCACATAGATGCGCGTCAACAAAAAAAAAAAAAATCTGCCCCTATTGATCTGGATTTCGCAGCACCCGTCGTCTTGCATTTACTAATTGGCTGTGGCGCGCAGCATTTGCGACTAGTTGTTAAAGTTGGGGCGAGATGGAAAGAACCGCCAGTGCTCAAGTTCAAGTGACTGCACCATTCAAGTATTATCTACAGGAAGTGTCACAGGCTTGGACTAGATAACACAAACTTAGAGATCATTCAAACAGGCTGGACGCCACCATAAATCCCAATGACATTCAAGGCTTCAAGGTCGACCCTTTTCTCTCTTTGCTGCCCAAAAAAAAAAAAGGCTGAATTTGCATACTTTCGTGGCTTTGGCCATCGGACAGGGCAAAATAAACAGCCCAGTACCCCAGGGAATAACGTCCATATTGGCCACCTCAAGAACGAAGTCGATTGCCAACGTTAAAAATGTTCAATGTTTATTTTCTAGCTATCTCGTACGTTCTTTTCCCCAGAGCTGAGGTCCAACATGTAACGCTGGAATGATCGACTAGCAGCAGCTGATTGGCCGCGCGATTCCATCGTGTTTTTTTTTTACGCGTCGCCCTCGCTCTGCCCGACCTCCTGTGATCGTCTCATCTCCCTTGTCAATTTTCTCTCCGCCATCCCTGGACTGGTGCGCTCGCTGTGTTTGCAGTCCCTCCCGTCTGCCACACAGATCCTATATACAGCAAAAAAAATAAATAAATAAATGAATGACTGACAATGTGAAGCCTGAATAGATGAAAAATCCTGCCCGGTGTGGAGGCTAACTTTACGGAAAATTCAATCACACCTCAAGCGTCCGGGAGATTAATAGCTGCCATTATTCATCCTGGACTGGTGGAGGTGCTCTGCGTGTGCTGTTTATGCGAGTGTATGAATGTGTGTGTGTGTGTGTGTGTGTGTGTGTGTGTAAGAGATGGGGAGGGAAGACATAGATTACGTTCCCTCTGCAGAGACTGTGCAGCTGGTAAAGATTTTTTAGTCATAATCAAACACCAAAAGTGGATTCAAAGCGCTGTTACTTGGATTAGTGTGTGTGTGTATGTGTGTGTGTGTGTGTCGGGGGGGGGGGGGGGGGGGTTATTACCCAGCAGGCTGAGGTCAACCGTTACATTACAGCGGAGGCTTCTTCCTCACTCCTATCGCTTCCAATTTAGTTAATACAGGAGAACTGTTCTTCTTCCCTGCGCTCTGGAAGATAATCGACAATGAAATTAAGTGGCGGCAGCCCGTGTCAGTGGGGGCTTGTGGAGGAGGATGTGACGGCTCGGGGCTGATGGGAGATAATCAGAGGACACAATCAGCGGTTGCCAAGAGAATTGCTCCGGGCTTCTTTTATGGCCATAATAACCGTCACCTTGGCCTGGCGCCGTCAGGTTAAGTCAAAATGCGTGGGCGCAAACATTTTGTTTGGACACGCACCCCCCCCCCCCCTTTCAGAGGCTCACACATGTGAGTTATGTCACTGTCAGGAGCAATATCGACTCCAATCCACGCACACGCTCGCTTTGGAAGGAAGGAGTGTACACTTACCCAATCATGACAAATCACCGTTCCCCCCCGGCTGTCCCACCTCAGGGGGTCGTTACAACAGTGTCGGCTCAGATGGGGAAGGAGGCGACTCGCCGGCATGGAAACCGCTTTTACTTTCATGGTATCTGCTTCATTTCAGGTCGCTCTTTGAGGTTTTCTCGCAGAGATTGCAGCCGAGAGTTTCTAAAGAAATTACTTGAATCTTTTTTGGTTGGAGGGGGGGGGGGGGGGGGGGGGGGGGAGCTCGTTGGGTGTCACTCTGGGTGAGGCAGCTGTTTAGTTCTCAGTACGTCCGGCCTCTTGTTGTCATTCAGCTGCCTGACGAAACACCTGTGAAAGACCAATGTCTGTCAGTGCTAATTACTTGCAAATGCCTATGCAAATAGGCACAGCACAGTAATTACACCCCTCCAACAGTATAAACGCACACACACACACACACACACACACACACGTTGTAGCCACTGTGGCGTCCATCCTTGCGAGGTAAATCAGCGTCGTCTGTTATTAAAATTATAATTGTTGCACAGGATAAAAAGGTTAACACTTGAGACCACAGCTCTGTTTTACACATAATAACAGTATTTAGTCCTGAAGAAATGTTGTGGACCCCCCCCCCCCCCCCCCCCAATTCTACAGATAGCACTACTGAATATCTCACGATAATGATAACATTACGAGCTCACACAGTGGGAAAAGCGAGAACAACATGTCTTATCTTTTATTTCACTGTCTAATACAGTGGTTTTCAACCTAGGGGTCGGGGACCGTCGAGGGGTCCCAAGATACGTCTGAGGGGTCACCGGATAATTAAAGCTGTTTGTTTATTAACAATCAAATGACAGATAATTACCACCCAGCTCTGCAGTTCCTCTCAGTTCTATCTAGTGTTTTAGCGTCTTCCAGCTTATTGTTTTCGTTCTGTGCCCCCCCCCCAACTTTACTGTTTGGTTCATTCTCGCTGCTAATTAATACATAAATATGGCAATAGATATATATAATATTTGGTCTAGTTGCTAACATTGGGACACAAACATGACTCCATTAAATGCTAATGTTGTTCCACACCTGCCGGATGTGTAAATGGGCAACCATGTGCTAACATGTTAGCCACAACAATTTTATGTTGACAAATCAAATCACGCAGAAACTTTTCTCCAGATGGAAAAACCACCTGTTGCTTTATGTTTATGTTGCTAAGTCTAAGCTAAGCCAAGCTAAGCTTTGTACTGTTATCGTAACTGATATAAATTCAAGAGGAATCCTTTTTTATTATTGTTTGTATTGAGGGAGAGAGAACAGGGGTGAACTCCTTCCTCTCAGGCTGAGGGGTTAAACGTGTAGGTGGATATGTTTTCTGGCTGCATTGCATTCTGGTCCACTGAGACCACTGTCGGATGAGAAATTGGTATCTCTGCCTCTGCGATGATGGATTCCCCCCCTGTGGGATTGTTGATCCTCAGCGCAGAATGGTGCATCTAAAGAGAGGATCTCACTCTTGAGACTGAAGTCACTGGTTTATTATAATAATATTGAATCGATAATTAAGTTGGTGTGTTGTTATAACAAGAAGAGGCTTCAAAAATAATCAGAACCAACCTGTTCAGTCTTAAATTCGAGACTCGGTGAGCCGGGCGAGCATCAGTGTGCGAGTGTCACGGCAAGGTCAATCATCGCCTCGTTTACCGAAAAAGCTATTTTCTAATCCCGCTAATGGGTCTGTTCAGGGGCGGCATCTGATTGAGAACCTGCTCTCAGGCGGCGTACTATTTAGACAGCGGCACATTAACGCTATCTGGGTTTGTTTCAAGCGGATTTCTCTCAGGAAGTCGAGCTGCGAGGAGAAATGTGTGAAATCAGATGAGGTTGCAGGAGGGTGGTCGCTCTGGTTCCCAGGAGCAGCAGCAGCTGCATCAACAACGAACTCCAAGCCGTGATGTAGTTTAATATGACTGTCCACGCGCCAGGTTTATTCATCCCGGGGGGGGGGCATTTTCTTATCACTGGGGTCAGCAGAGCAAAGGCCCCCAAGAGCTCGTAACCTGGCGTATCTGGTTTAAAGAGGACGGCCTATGACTCAGTACCACACCGCTTTCCTAATGAATTAGGAGATTAATGGCAGACTTCAGACATGTGAAACATGCGAACAGCGTCCAAGGTCGAAGAGCTGCGGCGCACAGGGACGCGGCTCCGCGCGAGACGTGGATCAGATCTGATGTGCGTCCAGGCCAGGCCTGCGTGTTTACAGAATGCTGGGCTTTCATCCTCAGCCCAGCGCTCAGATCATTTCCACTGAGTGCGCCGAGGTGCGTTTGATCCAAACAAACAACTGTGAGTGATTTAGGCAGGCAGTGCAAATTTTATTCATAAAAGCTGAGAGGCAAATGGGGCGAGGTTCACTTCTTTGCCCTGAAAATGGGAGAGAGAAAAAAAAAAAAAAAAAACGAAAAACCACACCAGGAAACCCATTCTGCAAAACAATCGCCTTGATTTTAAGAATCGCGTCGAGTGAGTTTAGGGTGACAAAAGGTCCGCGCTTAATGCGAGCCGAGCCGCTCACACCGCCTCGCGAAAAGCCTCCGCGACTTAAATGAGCACTTGAATGCTTCAGTAATAGATTAGGTAGTAGGCTTACCCGAGGCCAGCCACAGCACTCAGGACCCGCAGGTTATAATTTATGTCTTGCTTTCATAATTATGATTTTTATCAGGTGTAATTTGCATCACGAGCGGAAAAATGAAATTGGATTCCGATTGTTTTTTAAACGGAGGCGTGAGGCCACGTGTTCCCACGCTGTGAGAGCGAGATGCTCCCCGTCACAGTGCAGCACATGGGAAAGGTCACCTTGGAGGTGATTGTAAGGGCTTATCTTTGACTGGCTAATGAACGGATCCGTGTCTTGCTTGCCACGTCTGCACGTGACAATGTTTGAATGTCAGAAAAGAACTCGCCCCCATTCTTTGTAAACGTGAATCGTCTGTATTCCACGTTCAGCCCATGATACGTTGAGCCCTTCCCACACACGCATTAATGAATGCCAACAAACTTATTACCGGATCCTCTTCTAATTCAGCCCCTTGCTCTCCCTGTGGCCACAGCGACTCTGTTATTGGTGCTGTAATAATGATTATGATAATGAAAAGCTTTAATGGTAATGACTGTCATCAGTAATGATGGAATTAGGCTCGTGTTATATTGTAGCTCCTTTTCGCTCCCCCTTGGGTTAATGATACATCTTCAAGTATGGATTTATTTTACAATGGCCGCTGTAATTTCAGTTTTATGGGACCGTCCATGTTTGAGCCCGACAGAAGAAAAGGCCTCAGCAGTTTTTTTTTTTTTTAATATTGGCCCCCGCAGAAGACAGATTCCATTTGCTTGTGCAGCTATAGCACCCCGGTTGCTTTGTGTCTGTTCAAAGTCAAGCATGTATTTTCAGGATGTCATTCGTATCCTCAAGTTAAGAGCAGACCTGCTCAAACGTCAACACGGCCACTTACGGCCCGTGAGCTGCAAAATAACCTCCAGCCGCTGCCGCAGATCAAACACGGAACTCTACTCTTTATGCTCCCTCTCACCTGAAGCCAAGTCTCCATGTTAGTATCTTCTCCCGAGTCTCTACCGCGTTTACATTCTGACTCAAGACGCCGCCGCCGCCCCAAGGCCGGCTATCGGCAGGTCTCCTCCATCTCATTTGCTGCTCCTGCGAGCCAGCCAATTTTGCCGACCATCCTCTCAGTGAGCTGTAATGGCTTCTTTGACTGTCAGCGCTTTAAATCCTTCAGAGACCCGCTGTCCGGCACGCGGCGGGTGAGGCCAGGGCGGAAGAGGCCGTAAAACAAATGATCCCTCTGGGAAATGAAGGGGAGGTGTAATTATGAGAGGCGCGCGCAATAACCCGGGTGGATGCACCTGCACCAAAATAAAGCTAATGTGACTTCTTTTTTTTTTTACTTAGTTCACTTCGTGACCTAACATCAATATTCTGCTCGAGCTTAATGATTTATTTACATAGCTTTTAAGATTTTATGAGAAATTACCATTTAAGTCAACTCTGAGGGAAAACGGTATTTACCGCGAGCTCCCAGCAACGTTCGGGATGAGAAAAGAGACAGCGCTGCTCATGCTCTTCTCTTTGTTTGCCGGCGTTGTGCTGGTTTGTGTGAGCATACGCCGAGATCACACAAAACACACGGGGGAGCCCGCTTGCACTCTTCACACCCGACAGAGGCACATCAGTCAGCCTCCGGCGCCTGTTTTCATCAATCAGAATGCCATTGACATCGCATGGCACAAAGTCAAACAGTGTCCTCCCGCTGAATGAATTGGCAGGAGGGGCCGCGAGATTGGATCGCGCCTGAGGAATGCTAATTTCACCGGGAGTCCGGGTCTGGATATGTCGTGATTAAAGACTCAATTTCCCAGAGGTCAGCGCGGTGTGATCACATATTACCACTAACTGATGGAGTGTCTCTGACATCTGCACTCTCGGCGGGCACGGCAGTCACAAGCGGCGGCGGCGTCAACAGCCATTAACGTGGAAGAGAGAATCAGCCGTCGGATTAGATATTCCTGTCAGAGTCAAGAATTCGTGCAGTCACGGAGTTCCTAAGTAGCCGTGTTATGCTATCAATATGCTTATTCATGGTTGAGATTATGTAAGTGAAAAAGTAGGGGGAGAGGCCTACAGCAGCTCGCCGCTGTAAAAGGCTAAGCCCTGAAATGCTGCCATCCAGCATTATCTTCACATAGCAGGAAGCCCTGCCATGCATTATCCCAACATGTGTCTCTGTGGAAGGCATCTCGCAGCAGCAGGTTTTAATGCGCTGGCGCCGAGCAACACAGACGGCACTCCTCTTATTACAGACACATCACCTTGTCATTTGAACAGCTGACTGGCAGCTGGAAAAGAGAAATTCCCGGTTTACAATTGAATGGCCGTACTGGACGATTACCGCACATTTGCAGCCTATTAAATACAGATCACGTATTCTTAACACGGGCTTTCCAAAGCACGCCATTCGTTTTTTTTTTTTTTTTAGGTGGATTTCCGACCGCACCTTCCGGGCAGCGTGTGATCAGTATTCATTTCTGCTCGGCGCTGAGAAAGAAACTCGCCTGAGATATGTAATCCATCACGGTGACCACTTTCCTTGCCCTTGTTTTCTCCCGTCAGCTATTTCATCGTTATGCGGTAATGCAGTGGAAAGCAAGGAGCTATTTTCTCTCATTTAGTGGTGCATTTCTATGGAGCCCCAAAGCTGACAAAATGCAGTAAAGGTTAAATAGAAAAACTGAACAAAACACTTATTAGCTGAATAATTGAATGTAAAAAAGGAATCTAAAGCTTTATTATTATTATTTTTCTTCGACCTCCAATAGAGTTCATTAAATACATTTAAAGCTTAAAACGTTGCAGTTAGCTTAGCAGCCTTTTAAGCTAGCTAGCTATCTCCTGCTAACTCATTTTAGGCTGCTAAAGTCAGCCACCGTACACTGGCGATATATGACAAAACAACCATTTTCCATAATGCAGCAAACCAGGTGACATGCTTGATTCATGGTTTTATTTCATTTCCACGCAAAGCATAAAAAATAAAAATAGGCCCATCCATCCAGCATTACATGGCTGGGAGGAGGAATACATGATGAAGCAATTCACTTGAATTATCTCGAAGCACACCGTCTACTGTACATAAGACACATAACACAATCTGTTAAAATGTTAAGAAGGATAGTTTGACATTTGGGGAAATACACTTGCAAGAAGAGTACGTTTTCTATATTACAGCAAGAGTACACGTGTACTTGTTTGGACATGAATAATATCATCATATATTCAGGCTGAAATTCAACTTCTTCACGTCTGTTGGTTATTGTTGGTCATCAAACCAGCTTACAGGCACATTTACCACCAACCGAAGGACTGGTTTGGCGCAGTATGCTGCGGTGAATAGTGGGAATGCGCTTAGCTCTGAACACTGCCGCGTCAAGTGTGGGTTATATATGTCCTCGGGACACGCTTGCCTACCACCAGGCGGGCGTGTGAACGTGCTCGAGACTCGCAAGACCCCTCTATTATTGACAGGATCCTTACCCAAAAAATAAATACAGTCAGAGTGAACAGGTGGGTCTTCCTTTTTCTTCTTGTGATTTTAAAGTATAGCGCACTTCCGGTCCTGGCCTCTCTCGGCGTACGGCAACAACACTGCTCCTTACAGTCCTTTCTCTCGGCTGCCTTGCTAACGGGCGGCCGCTTCCCTGTGCAGTTAGCTGATTGGCGCCCCCGTGGTCACCAGCTTGTAGTAGGCTCCCTTCAGGGCCATGAGCTGGTCGTGCGTCCCCTTCTCGACCACGTAGCCCCTGGACATGACGGCGATAATGTCGGAGTTCTGAATGGTGGACAGGCGATGGGCGATGACGATGCAGGTCCGGCCCTCTCTGGCTTTGTCCAGGGCTTCTTGCACCGTCTGTCACAAGCATGAAAACAAACACACACACACATGAAGCACGCGGGGGGGGGGGGGGGGCGCCATCATCGCTTCTCCCGCACAGCAGACACACAAGCCGCACAATTATAGCAATTTCACAATCACGCGTTGATTACTATCATTAGAATGTTCCGGCGCATCAGCGCGCCGCAGAGGCCTCTTTGCTCCTCAGCATGGTTCAGCCTTCGGAGCTGGAAAAGCTACTGCACAGTCCCGCAGATCATATTCATCTCAAAAGATGCTCCACTGGAGGGTGGGCATGAACTGTGAGCTGCTGGTGATAATAATAGAGACGATGAACGATAATGACGTTAATTATAAGAATAATTAACTGCCTGCTCCTCTTGCTCTCCGTGCCTGGAGAGCATCAAGCAGCTGCACTGCACTGGGACATGAAGTGTGTGGATTCAACACAGCGATGCGTACCTTCTCGCTCTCCGTGTCCAGGGCGGAGGTGGCCTCGTCCAGGAGCAGGATCTTGGGGTCGCGCATGATCGCCCGGGCGATGGCGATGCGCTGCTTCTGACCTCGGGACAGCTGGGAACCCTGGGCGCCGACGTTCGTGTCGTATTTCTGAGGCAGTGAGGCAAGAGCATCTATATTAAATGTCCTGAATATTGCGGTGAGTCATATCCCCATTTGGACATTCACGTATTGTTTGTTTTGAAGCTAGAAAATCGGGAGGACGTGTTCTCTGTCTCTCTCAGCTTCAGACCTCCCTCACTTCCCAGAGGCCCTTTTCTTAATGGAACTTTTCATAACTTGCCCTGAGACTTTCTGGCCTTTCCCCATCACCTGGGACTGTATGCACAAAACATCCTAAGGCTAAACATAGCTCCTCACTGGCCAAGTCTCTCCAAATAATAAGGGACATGTCAGACCTAAGACTTTTTGTCTGAGATAAGTTCGAGGCAGTCCAGAGCTAGACTGATGAATCAACCGAAGCTGGACCTTTTTAGTGCCTCCTAGTGGTTTTTGCCAGCTCGTCCATTGTGTCCTTGTTCTGTTCCTGATCTCTGCCTCTGTTTGCTTGCCACCGTGTTTTCTGAACACGTGAACAAAGTAAACCTGCAAGCCTTTCAAACCATTGCGCGCAGGACGCCCCCCAGTACCTCGGGAAGTGACATGACGTAGTCGTGAAGCTGGGCCTTCTTGGCGGCGGAGATGACCTCATTCATGCCGATTTCCCGCATGTTGTCGCCGTACTTGATGTTCTCGGCGATGCTGCAGTCGAACAAGATGGGCTCCTGGGACACGATGCCGATTTTGGAGCGCAGGAAGGACACGTTGACTCGAGTCGAGTCGTGGCCATCAATCAGCTGCAGGAAGCAATGGATTTTACCATTAGTAGAAAGCGGTATAATAATCAAAGACTGGAAATACAATCCACTTAATGAGCTATCATAATACCATCTCTGCTGTAATTCCTTCTCCTAGCTTTGCAGAGGTGATACTGTCCTTTTTAAATCTCGGACAGAGAATCAGGACTACGCGCTTGCAAACCACTTCCAACTCAATTAAGGCCATTTGAATCTTGGCAGGAATCCCTTGCTGGCACCAACGCCAACCTCCATCCTGAGTGGAGTGCCCCTTCTTTCTTTCTTTTTTTTTTTAAAGTCAGCATAAATGTCCCGACTGATGTCATATAAGAGTCAGAAATACTTCAGTCCCAAAGTGCACTGAATGTCCAGCAATTGGTCTTTGACTTTGACAAATTATTCATTTATTCATTTCAGAATGAGATAATCTGACATTTGGATAAAGGTCAGCAAATGCTGTGACAATATAATGTTGCCTGTTTTGTTTTTTTTAAGTTCCACCTTAATGTCAGAAATCCAAATCCAAAATGACGACATTGTCGGAAATACTCGAGTACAACTTCACAGTACATGCTGTAGAAGTATTCATACTTCACTTTTCGTTCATTGTACATATGCAGTGTTTTTGCCGGGCGTCCTCCTCACCACTCTGCCGTGGTCAGGGTCATAAAACCTCTCCAGCAGCTGCACGCTGGTGCTCTTCCCGCAGCCGCTGCTGCCCACGAAGGCCAGCGTCTGGCCGGGCTTCACCGACACGTTCAGCCCATTCAGGACCTGGATGTCTGGCCTGGTGGGGTAGGTGAACTTGCAGTCGATGAAGTCGATGTTCCCTTGGAAGTTATCCTGAAAACACAACAGAGGGAGGAAGGGGGAACAAAAAAAAAAAAAAACCACAAAGGCATTTAAAACATCCTAACAATTGTCTTGTGGCAGCATGGTGCATAACGCGTATCCTCGTTCGTACCCATTTATCTCCCTCTCCGCTGTAGACGCTGATCTGAGGCACGCGGTCCAGCAGCTGGAAGAAGCGGGCCGCCGAAATCTTGGCCTTGGCGTAGTCTGGGGTGTAAGAGGAGGCTCTGCCAAGGGCTGTGCCGCTGGTGACGATGGCCGAGATGACCCTGCCAGAGAAATCAACGTAATGTAACTTCAATCAAGCCCTTTGTAACTCCACTGGCTCACCACAGGGTGGGGTCCTTTCTCCTTCTCCTGGTGAGACGTATTTCTCGTTTTAAAGTTACAATTCTGTAAAATATTTATGAAGTCAAACTCAGTTTTTGATATTATTTGTGGTCTGCATGTTTTAGAACAGCTGTTAAATGTATTTACGTTCAATAAGTACGTGTCTGTATAGTGGTAGTGGTAGTGGCGGAGTCCGCCATTCCCACATAGGATTCAGATTGTCTTCACACAACCGAGAGATTGACAGGAAGCATAATCCAGCATTACTGTTTGGAATTGGATCTCAGTCTCACTGTCTCACTCTCCTTCAGCTGTATCACAGCTGTGTCACGTCACTGCTAATGCTAACCCAACATTTCACTCACAGGAGATGTATTTGATTCTCTGAGGTTAGCGTCGACTGCTTAAACGTTTTATGCGTTTGTATGTTTTAATTTATTCAATTGTGGTTTTCCTCGACAGCCCCCTCCTCTCACCTGAACACCAAGCTGAAGTGGAGCCCCTCCTGTCGCACCAAGTAACCCCCGAACCTGTAGGAGGCGGAGTTGGTCAAGAAGACGATGCACTGGGCGAAACCGTAGCAGGCTCCGTACACGTTTGCCTTCTTGAGGGCCGCTCGGTACGGAGCGCCCAGCTGGGCCTCGTACATGTCCACGAAGTTCCTCTCTTTCCCCAGGCCTGCGACGGTGCGGATGTTGTTTAGCGCCTCGCCGGAAATCTGCAAGCAAAGGACTCGGCTTGAAACTCCGGTACCAGATTAAATGGCGCTGTCAAATATAAAGGCAGATAGTTGAATAGAAGCTGTTCCTAATTCTTATGTGTTTTTAATGTGTGAAGGAGAATCGGGGGTTTAGATAAAGCATTTGTTCTGTTCTTATCTATATCCTATTTTATGCTGCTGCAGCAAACCAATCTTGCCCCATAGGGACCGTTAAACTTTCATCTAATCCACTTTATTTGGATGGGTGGGGTTTACGGCATCGGGATAATTAAGAGAGCGTAAGGGAAGCTCACAGTAAATTGACTTTTGAATACTTTTTCTTTGATTGTGAACTTTCTGGCTCTCGCTGTATTGGCCTGAGGTTTTCTCCGCTGTGTCTTTCAGTACCGTGACTGCATTTTAAGCATGGGTGGGCCCCGGTAGGAATTGAGCCTGACAGCGCTCGTTCCGTTCCGAACTTGCCAAATTACAGGAGCACCCAATAAAATGCAATTGTACCCGAGATCTGAGTTCAGCTGCGGGGCTGCAGAGCTTTTCCTCGGTGATGTAAAAAAAAAAAAAAGCTGAAACCTGGAGCCTAAAATAGACGCTGTTGTTAAGCCGTCTCTTATCTGCTGTCAGTAGATAAGTCATTTGATGTCAGGTGATGCTTTTGACTTGCCGCTCAATATCAGAATGCTGCCGCTGTGGTATTTTCAAACTGGAGGCCGATAAATAAGTCACAAGAGACAAGTGGAAATGGATCTTGGCGAAAGTTGTGCGGTGCACACGAACAATATCTGACCCGTCCGGCGGCCTCCATGGCCTGCTTGTCCTGCTTCGCGAACCCGGTCAGCATCTTGGCCTGGAAGCCGCCCGAGAGGGCGATGAACGGCAGGAAGCCCAGGATGAGCAGCGTGAGCTTCCAGCTGAAGCAGAAGGACATGATGATGGCCACGCCGATGTTGGTCAGGGAGTTGACGATCATGCCGATCTGCGAGCCGGTGGCCTGAGGAGGAAGACGGGGCTGAAGAGTTATTTGGCTCGAGGTGTCGTCCTCGTGGATTGATCATCCCGGCAGAATTGAACAAGTCTAACAGTCAAGCTAGCGTAGCAGAGAAGCAGCAAATGCTATCTCAGCTTAACGCCACTTGTTGTGGTTAAGTTAGCAGCAAATGAGAAATGAATTATTATGTTGATTTCAATACGAACATCAAGACAATATTAGACACACACCTCTGTTGGTGTACTAAGTGACCCACTAAAACAATAATAAAGACTGATTTCAAGTCTAAGAAATCTGTAAAAAAAAAAAAAAGTAATTAATTTAGCCTTTAATTTGAGACCGTTTTACATATTTTCTCCAATGAAATGATGCGGCCTGCTGTATTGAAAAACGGGTGATTGTCTTTTTGATACTGAGGCTGTGACCCACTCCTTGAACTTGGGAGGCGTCAGTCGCCAGACGTGTGGTCAGGGCTCCGGGGCTGTTCCTGTGATCGTCAAACCAGCCGATCTCCTGGCCCAGCATGGCGTGAAAGCCGAGCTGCCGCAACCTGCGGGTCAGCAGCTCTCCAGACTTGGAGAAGGCATAACCCTGGACACACACACACACACACACAGAGGAAGTATCCTTATGAAATCCAAAATACCATCACTGTGATCTCCGACGTAATGTGTTCGTAATCTGAGAAAATCGCGTCTTTGTCGTCCCTGCTCCACCAGTGGGTCAGAACTCACGGGTCAATTATAGAACAGGACCTCGGCAGGATGTAGAGAAAGATTTTAATTTACCAAAATAAAGGAGGTCTCTTGTGACTTTCCCCCAACCTTGAACACAAGCCGGGGGGGGTGAAGGCAAAGCGGCACGACAGCAATCACTCTACCTGCAGCGTCTGGGTGAAGAAAGAGACCACGCCGACCATGACAAAGAACAGGCAGATACTGTCAATCTCCTTCCTCTGAGCCACAGGATCTGTTACTGAGAATGTCTACACACACACACACACACACACGACAGACATATGGATGATAATAAATAATTACCACAGTGGCTTTAAGGCTTTTGTGTTTCAGAGAATCTAGACTACAGCGTGAACCTCACCGCCAAGATTTGACTGAACAGTAGAGAGTAGACGGGGTTGACCCCTCCATTTATGGCAGCCCCGAAGGATCCAAAAAGCATGTAGGGCCACTCGGGTATGTTGTACTTCAGGATCCTGGCAACTGGAGCGGGCTCCACAAGCTCATCGTCCTCCTCCTCCTCCGGGATGGCACTCTGAGTGTCCACATGTTCAAATACAGCAAAAGCTAACTGTGTTACAACAAATACGTCTCCGGGGACGCTTCAAACAAGGGGTATGTGATTGACGCGCACACCTTGGATTTGTCTGCCTGCGACACGGAGTACGCTCTGGGGCCAAGCTCTCCAGCGATGGGAACACAAGGCTCTGGGATCAGATTGGACAGCTGAGATCGGGACCGCTGGCGGATCGAGGCTCTGCAAAATCCGCCAAAAAAAACAAAGCTTTCTGAAGCGCTGCACGCTCCAAATGTCGAGGTAAACGTAAGAGGGCAATTAAGGGAATGAAGGTACCCATTTCTGCCGTGACACAACTCAGTTTCAGCCACAAGAGGACTACTGTAATCATCCTATTTAGATGCAGGACCACGTAATGAATATTTTAGGGCGGGGGGGGGGTGAGTGATTGTGTTTGTGTAATACCTCAAACTGGCACGGTAGCTGCCTGCTCTGGATAGACTTCCCCTCTCGGACTCTTCTTCCTTGTCTAATGCAAGAGATCCAACAAAGATGGTGAAGGTGGCGATCACTTACAGTTTCTACACGTCTACACAGTTTCTACTATGTGAGGCCGCGAGGACGTCGCCCCCCCCCTCCCCCGAAGCTGGACCTACTTTGCAGACCCTTCTTGTTCAGGGCCTTGTCCCCTTGGCTCTGCAGGGTGACGAGAGTGAAGTAGACCCCCTTCCTCTCCAGCAGTTCGTCGTGTTTGCCCCGCTCCACAGCTCGGCCGTGCTCGAAGCCGACAATCACGTCGGCGTTCTTTATGGTGGTCAGCCGGTGAGCGATGGAGATGGTGGTGCGGCCCATGCGTACCTGTGACGGAATCAGAGTTAGGCGGGAGCATCGGTTCTCCTGGGGACTAGTCAAAACACTCTTGATAGCTCAATAATTAATTTTTGTTTTTTGTTTTGGGAATCGGGATGTCCCGTCCAAAACAACCTTCAAGAGAAGTCTTGATTTCACATTGTGTCAACATTTTGCGCTCTTTGGCAGCCGACGCTGATTCAGCGCATAGACCGGTCCGGCTTACTTTATCCAAAGCTTCTTGAACCACAGCCTCACTCTCGTTGTCGAGGGCAGAGGTCGCCATGTCCAGCAGCAGGAGGCGAGGATTCCTGACCAGCGCCCGAGCAATGGCAATGCGCTGCTTCTGCCCGCCGCTCATCTGGCCTCCACCCTCCCCCACCAAGGTGTCGAATTTCTGTCCAATTTTTAAATTACAGGGAAAGTTATTAGGCCTATTGGGTGCTAAAGCTACTTTGAATTTGTGCTTTGTGCTCTGAAACTCTATTTGCCCGACCCACCTTTGGCAGGTCCATGATGAAGTTGTAGGCGTTGGCCTCCTTCGTGGCAGCGATGATGTCTTCCATGGAGACGCCGGGTCGGCCGTAGCGTATGTTCTCGGCAATGGTGGTGGCGAACAGCACAGGCTCCTGCTCCACAATGCCAATCAGCGAGCGCAGCCATTGGATGTTCAGCCCTCTGATGTCATGACCGTCCAGGGTCACCTGAGATGGGGGGCACAGAGAGCAGCTGGTTTTGCTCAAATTGATGGATGATGCTATTATAGTGCTCCGCTGTGTTTTCTGTTTTTTTGCTAGTTTCAAATGGTAAGGTTGTTAGTCTTGTGCATAACCTTCATCGTGCTGCAAGAGGTCATTTCCTTCTCTAGAAGCTGAAAGGAATAAGAAAGTAAGGTGTGCAAAGCCTCTAATTCCAGTAAAAGTGAAAAATGAGGCTGTTAGGACCCATCGGCTGAATAATGAAACAGATTATCATGTACTTCTATTACCCTCGGGGGGTGGTTATTTTTGAAACGACTGGAATAAAGCTTAAAAGGAAGGAGGCGGCAGCCACAGTGTGTCGAGGGAATCTTCAATCTCGGGAGTTGACGAAAGGGACCACTGGTGGAAGAATGGCAGAGGGCCTCAGCTGTCAAACCTACCATGCCCTCTTTAGGGTCATAGAAGCGCTGGATGAGCTGAATGGCAGTACTCTTCCCGGCTCCGCTTGGGCCGACAAAGGCCGTGGTCTCCCCGGACTTCACTGCAACACTGAGCTGGTCGAGGATCTGAGTAGAGATCACACGGCACCATGGCAAAGGTGACACCGAACATTTGGGAAACTGTAATTACCCTCGCTGTGTATGATATTGAATGCAGGAGGCCGCAAGTACCTTGACCTCAGGCCTGGAGGGGTAGTAGAAGGTGACATTGTGAAACTCAATATCTCCTTTGACCCTGTCGAGCTTATATCCAGCCTCAGACAAGCAGTCAATCTCCGGCTCCTGAGGGTGGCACATTTAATAAAACGAGACCCGTCAATGAGCGGCGATGCCTTCCTGTAAGGATCAAAATCTCGTAAAAATTATAGCATCAAGCACTCTCACTCTGTCAATAGTCTCAAAGATGATGGTAGCAGCTCCGCGGCCTGAGGCAAACGCCTCCAGACATGGAGAGGCCTGACCCAAATTCATGGCTGCTATCAAAACACCAAAGAACACCTGGAATAAAGAGGTCAGTATATTAAAGCTGCAAATGAAAGAAGAAGAAAAAAAATGCACATAGATAAATCTTGTCCGTGTGGTGAATGTGATACCTGCAGCAGTGTCCCTGGCGTGTACTCCTCAGTGTCCACCACCAGACTGGAGCCATACCAGAAGGCCAGACCATAGCATAGAAAGATGACCAGCCACATGAATCCGGTGAAAAAGCCCACGATCAGACCCTTCCTGATGCCGAAGCGCTGCGCTGAGATCAAGTTCCTGTCGTACCTGTGAAGGAGGAAGAGGCGCTCACCTCGGCTGCAGCTATATAAAAAAAAAAAGTAAATCCTCAACTTTCATCTGGCGGATTTTTTACCTTTGCACTTCTTTTTTCTCTCCGCCAAAAGCAGCCACCGTCCGGATGGAGGAGAGGACCTCGTCGGCCACGGCTCCAGCTTTGGCGTAGGCCTGCAGCTCCAGCCCTGTTAGCTTAGCCACAAACTAGGGGACAGTGGGGAAGAGAAAAGGAATCGGGTGAGGTCGAGCCGATGCTACGTGACGAGAAGTCAAATTCAAGAGACGTCGCGCCTCACCAGAGCCATGAGACCGGCGCCAATGCCGATCAGCGGGCTTGCTGCGATGATGACGAGCGTTAACTTCCACCCTGTCACAAAGCCGATGCAGAAACCACACAGGAAGGTGGTGAAGCGCTGCAAAAAGATGGCCACCTGATCCGCGATGGCGTCGTTGATCTTGTTGATGTCGCTGTAATGGCAGATACAACCACTGTAACACACACACACACACACACGGGCTCCACGAGACAGAAGTCAAGCCGCCGCTGTCCCACTCACTCTGACATGCGAGTGTTGAGCTCCCCCACGGAGGTGCAGTCGAACCAGCCGATCTCCATCCTCATCACCCTGCTGAAGTACATCCTCCTGATGAGCTGAATCTGCCTGGCGGCGGCCGTCACCCACAGGGAGATCTGTCGGTTGTGAAAGGGAGGTTGTACTCCGATTTTGGTCGTTGTTGGATGTTAAAAGCGAGCAGGGCGGCAGGACGCTGTCAGGACCCCTGCCCTCCTTTTTGAAGGAGTTCGTGAGGAAGTTCAGCTTATTCGACACGAAAGAGCACTGTAAAAATGACCCTGATGATGTCATAGTGATGTCACCGGGGGGGGGGGCTTGGTTTGCTACAAGTCTGCCTTTCAAACTGGGGCCATGTGGATTTGAAAAAAATGTGGGCATTTGTCAGGCATAGCGGGTCTGAGGAAACACTATCCAATATTGCATCATGGGAAATGTAGGATCCAGCACTTTTGGAGTTTGACACACGCTAGGAACTAAAAGTCAGGATATCTCCGCCTCACCTTCTTTGATTTGGACCGTTGTTATTTAACTCTGTCTCCCGGCAAGCCTCCCAACTTTATGAAAGTCTGTTATCAAATCTTTAACCAGTACTATTTTAAAGTCAATTGCTTGACACGCAGGAAGTCAGGACGGCAGTGTTAACCCACAGAAAGTAGTCCCTATCCGGCAGATAACATTCAAACCAGCTTACCAGTCTTTCCAGTAATATGTTGTGGCATTGGATGCAGCAAGTCGATCTAATATACTAAGACATTTTACAAGTGTCAACCTCCTTTAAAAAAAAAAAAAAAAAGCCTTTTCACTGATTTGACTCTTACATGGGAGGTTGGACGTGTTCGCTAGCGAGATTGTTATGAAAGGCTCAATAAGTGCAGTTTTTAGATCCTGTGAGAAGAGAAGAGAGGACTATTTGCAGAAGATCAGATGCCATGCAATTAGCAACATTAAAAGTAGTAGTAGGCAGAATATCAAGGCAGCAGCAGCAGGAGGATTTCAGATGTAGCACAATTCCCTTCAAGATTTCATGACTGATGGGATCAAATTGTGTCTAATTTTAGGAGAGTCTCTTTGTATAAAAACGATGACATTTTAGGACCAACCTGGAAGTATCCCAGCAAGAACACGGCTGCTGCAATTCCGACATAATAAAAGGCGAATTTGGTCATTTCGTGTTCAATGTCGAGAAGCCTGAAAGAAAGCACAAACACGCATGAGGGCGACAAGACCACATAGACACTTTGCAGATGGAACCGCATCTCGCATCTCTCACAAGCCACTTACCCGCACGGCCTGGCAGTCAGCGGCGTGAGCATCTCCCATGTTGAATTGCTCACGGAGGTCCAGTTCGACGGCGTCGTCGTCGTCGTCAGGCCCGCGGTGTAGTTCTTCTTCCACTGGATGGTGCCGTTCGCGCACTCCTTCCTGTCGTCCCTCAGCTCGTTGAGCTCGATGTCGTACTCGATGAAGGTGTCGGTGAGCAGGCCGAACACCAGCAGCATGAGGGGCTGGGCCGAGCCGTGCAGCACCGCGCACACGCTCCCCGTCGCCATCATCAGCATGTCGTTGCACGTGGCGAAGCGGAACTGGGGTGGGCATGGAAGCGCACAACACTGGCATTAGGTGGACGCCTCTCTCAAGAGGGCGAGGGCTACGTCGCGAAGAGCGAAACCTGGAAAGGTACTTTACCAGCTGGAAGAAGCCAACCCTTATCGCCGGCAGCTCCGCATTTCCCGGACTTCTGTTTGGAATAGAGGGCCAAGTATCAGTTTTTATGTGAGGTTGAATGTGACAAAGCAATCGGGGGGGGGGGGGCCTCTATAGTGTGATCTTTTACTCACTTCTCCTCGTCCTTGGACGTCGCCATGGTCCTTGTCATGGAAGAAAGCAGAGCGCTCTGTGAGGCCTCTGGGTGACACTTAGTCATGAACGCATGCTTGAGACGCAGCCTGAATTCCCGCCGCTCGGGATTAAGACATGAGACTGATTCGGCCGATTTACGTGTTTACTTAAGTTGCGGTGTTGCGCATATGTTTTGTATACTTTGTAAAATGTTCCATATTCTCTTATATATATATATATAGCAGTGGCCTGCCCACATACACACACACACACACAGTATATACATACATACAGGTACACATGGACAAGGTCACTGACCTCTCTTTCAGAGAAACAGTCTTTTTCTACAAATATGAGTATTTCTTGTCATTTATAGATCTTAAAACGGTGACACACATAAAATACTCCAAAGGCCGCTATACTTACATATAGGAGCCAGCTGGTTCTGCAGCACAAGAATAGAACATTGAGCAAAACTCAATTATAATAGAATCAACTAACAGATCTCCATATTATTTGATTATATGTGGAGCTTTGTAGTTTAATAAAGCATCTTCACTGTCAAGGAAATTAAAACGTACTAGTGCATTACCGTCATCTGAAAAGTCATAGCCGTGGTTTTCCTGTCCCAGTTTTTTAATGCTCTGCAATTTCACTGAGCCGGTCGACATGTTGACTCATCTGGCAAAAAGCAAAAAAAGGAGACGTCTAAAAAAACCAGAATAATTAGCGTGTGACGGTGATGTCAGCATCTAAATCCCACTTGAGAGGACATTTATTTTGTTGAGCAGTCATCCACTTTTGAGGAAAAATAAAATAACATTAAAAAAAAAAAAAAAAAAAAAAAAAGCTTTTTGATTTTGACATTTAAGTCATGAGATATTATGAGCGTATTAAGCATAAAATTGAGAGGCTTACCCGCACGTTTCCTTTTGAAGGGGAAACTGTCTTTATTATCCTTGATTGACAAAAGGAGTCAAGTCAAATTTAAACCAGCAAGTCACGGCAGCGCTCCTACGACGAGGTCCGGTATCCTGACTCCCAGTTGTTGTGTCCTGCTTGTCACTTGGGTCCACACTGTGTGCCTTGGCAGAAGCTTGCGTGCTCTTATTGAGCAGAATTTGGCTTGGTTGGAACTCAGGGTCAGAGTCTTTTGTTTGAGGGTAAGTGTCCTGTTGGTTTATGCTGCCGGAAAGGCCAGTGACCTGGGCCGGGCAAACATTTTTAACCGCGGAGGCACCTGCGCCGCTTCTGCATCGTTACAAGCTGAACCTGACTGAAAAAACATTCAATGTCCTTGAGATGTGAAATCATTTAGCTCGTGAATCATGTGCTAATGTCCCTCTACGGACAAAAGAAAAGCTTATTTAAGGCTTCAAACGTGAAAATCTTGTCCAATTGTTTGTTTACTTGGCGCAGACCCCAATGCTATAGTTCCTCCAAAACTGTACACGGGATTATTACGCTGGCTTGCCTGTCAGCCAGGCGGATAATACCAACAAACTGGAAGCAGCAGAAACCAAACTGTTCCAACACTCAGGGAGTGTTTGGGCTGGGGAAAGGGTCCATTTCTCCGAGACGTCATAAGGTCCTGATTAGTGCAGGGATTAATAGGACTTAAGCGAAGACCAGAGGCTTTAGTGAAATATCCTTCCATGACTTTGATAGCTGGCGTAATCGGTCCTTTAAAAACAAAGGTTGCGACAGCTTCAGTGGGCTAACAACAATGGCTTCGCAGATCACTCGATTTGATACATTCGCTTACAATTGGGATTACCGCGCGACACTATGAAAATCAGGCTCAGCCGTGTCAAAAAGCTTGTCTGAAATCAGATGTGAATTATCGAGGATCGAAAACTGGTCTGACATTGTTATTGGACATAAACCCCAATTGAGCTTCAGCGGTTTTAGATTGAAGTACTGTTTTTGATTATTCTAGCAAGTATGAGGGCCAGAACTGTATAGTCATTATTTAATGTGGTTTAAAGGTTTTTCTGCTGTGGCCTTACTTGGTTAGTATTTCTGTAAAAACAGACACCACTGACTTCATGACTCTTCCCTACTTTTGCCACTGTTACGTTTTGTTTGCGCCTTCAACAATATCCCACAGTGTTCCGCAAAAGTTGCATGGGCGCTTTAAAGCTGCAACAGCGTCGTTTTACTACACGTGTGAGCGTGAGTGGAGAATGTGTGTCGACGACGTGCCGCAGGTTGACATTTAAACATTCCGCACTCGAGGTTATTGCCCTCCTCCAGCTTGACTTCCTGGTCAGCTTCATGTTGCACACACTGCAGTCATCTTCTTTCTTTTTTTTCACCTCGAATGCGGCAGCTAGGGGGAATGTCTTATCATTTTCAAAATTTCAAATACGTGTCCCCGCACATGGAATAGGCAAAGTGAAGGCTGTAATGCATTAAAATGTCAGCTGTTTGCACCTTATAAACCCTAACAGACATTTCAGTTCATTCTTGTGTTTGACAAAACTTGAGATTAGGGTACAGATTGCCAGCAGGTGTCTAGTTTGTTTGTGCATCGGTACGTCGAGTACGTCCTATTTGTTGGAGGTACAAATTGGTAAAAAGTGAGCCCACTCTGAATGACAATTTTTCTGCTGAAGGTTTGTTTATCATTAAAGTAAACAGGCCTAGATTTTACATTTTAATAATTTGAGACTCGAAAATGCTTAATTTTTTTTTTTTTTTTTTTTCTATAAGTCAGAACCTTTAATTATACATGAGAATATACTCCTTGCGATTTATATTGTCATAAAAATGACTGGTCGGTCCCGCATAGTCACACATGAAAACAAGTTAGGGCTCACTGGTGGCATTGTGCTGCCGGTCACTCACTGCTGCCTTCAAATGCTGCCAGGAAACTACAAAGAACATACGTCCACCAGGCAAAGTTTCAGAGGAAGGGGACATGATAATTGACAACTTAAGACCTGGTGACGGTTATTTCTGCAGAGCCGTCATCATCTGAAAAGTCCAGAATGAAGTTAATAGAAAACTTAGAAGAATTATATGCCATTTTATGTTGTTTTACCTTGTGTTTTTCTATGTCTTTGTTTGTAACAGCCCATTGCAAGTGTGTTTTTAAAAGGTGACATATGAAGCTCATTTATTGTTATCATGCATTAATGTTGTGTAAAGTCAAACTAAAGGGAGCTGTGCTGACCGAATTCACACAAACAAACAAACCAAAATAGAGTTAAATATAACTTTTGAAGGCCATCATTTTCTGTGTTCCCTGAGTTACTGAGACGTGAAGAGGTTGGCAAGCTGCATTAACAACTGAGTGCAAATTGCATGTAGGCCTGTTATGTTACTTTATTTTGTTTTGCAGCACTGTGCAAATAACAGGTATAGTGTGTATTTCTATTATCTACTTTCTACTGAAACATCAAATGTAGGCCTGAAGTGTTTACTTGTGCAAGAACATGTAACTGGAGCCTTGTTGGAAAGAGAATTCTTCGAGGAGCGCTTGAAGGCAGCATCTGTACAACAGGAAATGAATTACCACGCAACACTGCTGCCACCTGGTGGTAGGATTGTAAAACGCTTCAGATGACTACTGGCGCACTGAAAGATGGAGGTTAACTGTGGGAACAATTTGATTGATAAAAAGAAATAAACTGTATTTCTGACGTGTTGTGCAGTTATTTCACACATACCAAGAAACAAGGCACATTAACTATGACCTTCTGGTACACAGAGTACATTTCGGTGGGTCTGATATCATAGGCCGAAATGATGGTGGAGACGTTTCCACCTTGAGGCCTTGAGTGTATGTTGTTTTCAGTCTCCTCTCATAGAAACTATAGCAGCAATACGTTGAAGAGACAGAAAACTGCATTTTCACCCAACCAGGCAACAAAAGTCACTGCAATGTTTTAGGAATATATTCCAACAAAACAGGAAATAATCGCCAACCGAAAGGTAGGAACTGGACAGTCTGTATCAATTAATTCTGATTACATCGACACTGTCAATGATGTAACGATAGGTAATAGGAAGCAGCTTGTTGCCATTTGCTCATGCTAACTTAGCATCACCTGCTGTCCGGGGGTTTATTTAAACCTCACATACGACACATATGTCAGTCGTGGCTGGCCAATCTTAACTCTGAAGACACGAAGCGCCAAAGGAACTGGTAATGCCAACTTGACGGTAATGCTAACAGACCCGTGTTTAGCGGCTAGCTTCTGGAGAAGGTCAAACAGCTAGCAAGCTAAAGGCTAAAGAGTTGGGGGAGGCCAAAGAAAAGCTGGCAGGTCAGTGAATACCGGACTTAAATTCGTCAGGTGGACCGAAATGTCGCTCTTTATCTGCTGGACATGTAAGTAGTCAGTTGTTTGCGAACACCATGTTGTCACCATAACAAGTTCATGAGGTGTGTCAAGATGCTGGCCGAGCTAGTTTGGGAGTTCCTCTGCTCCCTGGAGGCTAGAAATGGATAAAAGCAGATTTGAATTCTCATATCAAGGAACATTACATTCCCAGTTGGGGACATACTTTGCCAAGTGTCAAATTTGAGAAGTAAGAAAGTGGCAAGTGTCATGTTGCAACAAGTGAGGCCTACATTTTGCCGCCATTATGCCTCTAAAGTCGTTACAGAAGAAAACTGTTTCAAAGGCAAAGGTGCATTCAAGTACCTGGATTTGCTCGTGCATTTTTGCACTTCAGGGCCACCACATTGTTTCAAGTCTTGCAGGCAGCCCTTCCTCTCAAACAGTAGCGAACTAATACTGTACTTACTCTTTTTTTTTTTTAGATACTGGGACATTACTTGAATTGAATTACTTTGACTTTGTGTACTTTATACCTCCATTAAATGTGAGGCAGATATTGTAAGGCTAGTTGCTATTAGTTTGCAAAACACTTTTCACATTAAACAGATGAGATAAGCTGGCAAACTGTGATTCACGCGTATTGTAAATGCAGTTCTGTATGATTTCCAAACGGCAACTAAACGCCACCCGGAGTTAGAAGTACTGTAAACGTCACCAGGCGTTAATTAAATATGGAAACCCGGTGATAAACTGGATTCATGGCGAGGGGTCCGTGCGCCCACAGTGACGTCATCGCGCCATGCCGAAGCCTCCCGCAAGCCGTCGCGGCGCGTGGTCGTGCGCCTCTTAATTTTTTGAAGTATTGTAAAGGACACCCTGCATTTTCCTTTGGCTTTGACGTTAACACAGACATCAGAGACAGAGAGAGAGATGGGAAAGCCCCGGTCAGGCAGGTAAAGAAAATAATTTTCACGAGGAGCTGTACTGTTCCCCCCCCCCAAAGAGCACATCCTTCTGATTTGAGCAATGTTTTCAACCACTTTCTACCATCGCTCATTCTGAGTGCATGAACAAGAGCGGCCATTTTTTCTTTTTTAAGTTGAGGCGTGTCACTTTGTGGTCGTCGGTACAGGTATCAGAGAGGGACGGACCTGTGTGCACATCCTTCTGATGTAACTGGTATAAAAAAATAAAATAAAATTAATACCACGTGAAAGACCAACGTTAGACACATATAGTCATCATATATTGTGTAGAATTCCTAGATTTAATCTCTGACATTACTTAAAGTAGTTGGATATGCAGAGCTCTAAGTGAGGCTGAAGCTATTACGTTTCTGGCCGATAGTTGGCGCCCGTTGCCTTGTCCTTGGCCAGTGCCTGGTGCTCATACACACACGGCGCCGCGGCTCCTGTTATCGGTGGACGGGAGTGGGGGTGGTTTGTATTTTTCAACACGGCCAGATAAACGACTGTCTGCCCGCCGCTGGTGACAGTCTAGGAAGACCTTCGCACAGCAGGTATGTTGTGGTATTATTAACTCCCGCCTTGTTAACACAATTAGCTGAGATAACTTGTAGCTAGATGAGGGCTAAACTTGACGGGATGTTTATAATAGTAAGGGCTTCCGTATTGTTAACGGGCTATTCATAAATACGTAGTTTAGCTAGGAGCCGATATGTGTGACGCAGAGGAACAGTCAATTGGTTTGGCGTTTTCATCGAAGTAAATTATTACGTTCTTATTTAAATAAATATACAATGCAAGGGCGTAACTTCCCCTAAACCCTTAGCATGGGTCTTTTAATCTGCTGAGATGAAGGAACCTCGGGTTAGTGAACTGTACCCTGTACCGTCAGTATCAACATTGCGCAAGCAGGGCAAGTGAATTAGTTTACTGCGTCGTGCATTTTAAAAGAACAGACATCTCATTAATCATATTAAAGGTCACCGTACAAAGGAAGTCGTTCGACAGATGGCTTCCTCCAGTATAGTTTTTCACAGATATGTAACTTTATTTAGTTAGCCTACTTTTAAAGTGGCACGAGCCAAGTGAGCGTATAAAGGAGTCAGTTTATGCTTATTGTTAATTTGTAATTCATGAATGTATAAGTGGCGTTTTACGGTTGTATTTGGATGAAGTGGAGCTCTTTTTTTTTTTTATACCATTTTCTATAATGTTGATTAGTTTAATCAGTAACATTTGATCGCTTTTTATAAACCGATCACATGTTTTGAATGGACAATTTAATCAGCAGAATAACTTTAACAGTGAGGGGTAAAAAGGAGTAAGAAGTACAGTATTATATATTATATGCAGTATAGTACAGTATGGAGTAGCATGACGTGGCAATACTAAGTACAAGTACCTGTTCTTGCAGTGATGTACCTATACCTTCTGGGGCTGGTGGTTTTCTACTACCTGTATCGCTGGGTCAGGGAGCTACCCAGGGTCCCCGACAAGGGCAGCAAGTATGTGTACATCACAGGCTGCGACAGTGGCTTCGGCAGCCTCCTGGCCCGCCACCTGGACAAGCAGGGGTTCAGGGTGATCGCCTCGTGTTTGACCGAGAAAGGAGAGGAGGATCTGAAGAAGTCCTGCTCCAGCAACCTGATCACAACACACCTGGATGTTCGGTCTCAGGAAAGTGTTGCCAAAGTTGCAGCGATGATCAAGGACAAAGTGGGGGAGCGTGGTGAGTGTGGAGTGTTAACTCTCTCTTTTTGTTGGGTCCAGACTGAAATATCTCAACAATTATTGGATTTGGTCGCCATGAGATTTTGTGCAAACTTTCTTATTCCCGCAGTGGGCGAATCCTGCTGATTTTGGGGATCCCCCTGACTTTTCCTCTGGCGCCGCCATGTTTTTGACTGGTTTTGAACCATTTTGACCAAGTGAAGCGTCTCAACAAGTGATGAGAATACGTTTGGTGATCTGTTAACTTAAGCTGCAAAACTGAGGACGTCTTTCTCTGCAGCTAAAAGTCCCACCTCCCTCCTACTGAGCTCCCCATTAACACTAGAATGGCTGTAGACTCGTAAGCCTTGTTTTCATTTAAGGTTGGAGCACTGTGTTTTTTTTATTGACTGGATGTCCTATGTGTCCTCCCTAGGCTTGTGGGCTGTAGTGAACAATGCAGGCGTGTCCATTCCCTCCGGCCAGTGTGATTGGATGACCATTGACGACTACAAGAGCATGCTGGACGTGAACCTGCTCGGGGTGATCGCAGTGACCCTGAGTGTCCTGCCCCTAATTAAGAAGGCCAGGGGAAGGGTGGTCAATGTCGCCAGTGTGTTTGGGAGGGTCACTGGCGTTGGAGGCCCGTACCCTGTCTCTAAGTATGGTGTGGAGGGTTTTAATGACAGCCTCAGGTGAAACATTAACATGCACAATTGGTTATTTGTCAGTATATCAACACAAAGGTTTCTTGGTTTGCACACAAGCACTGATATGATGAAATGTATTGCTTAGGTTAAGTATGCAGGCTTTCGGTGTCGAAGTCCTGTGCATTGAGCCGGGCTTTTTCAAAACGAACGTGACCGACACTGGGATCCTGACCAGAAATGTCAAGACGCTCTGGGAGAGACTGCCCCAGGACGTCAAAGATGACTATGGACCTGAATATTTCCAAAAGGGTAATCTCGAATCATCTTCTTTCTTTTTTTTTTCTTCATCTATGTGTTTGTTTTGAATCCATCTATTTATTTATTTATTTATTTATTTATTCCACCTCCTAGCGTTAGTGCTCCTAAAAGACAAAGTGGCCAAGATCAGCGATGGAGATCTGATGAAGGTGGTCAGCTGTATGGAGCACGCTGTGTCTGCCGTCCGGCCACGCACCCGCTACTCGCCAGGCTGGGACGCCAAGCTCTTCTGGCTGCCACTGTCGTACATGCCACGCTGGGTCGTAGACTACATCATGATGAAGGAGTCCATTCCTATTGCCAAGCCGAAGCAATAAATTGTGCTTTTTTTCCCTTCTGTACCCATGTGTGCACATTTTATACAATTCAAATAATACAGGCTTTACCAGTGTAATCTTCCCTTATTCCCATGCAGTTCTGTGTATCCTATTTTTGGTTGGACAGCTTTACAAGTTTAAAGGTGTACTTTGACTGTCTGTGAGCATTTACAAGGCCACCGTATCTACAAGCAAATAGGGGTTTGAGTAATTGGCCTTGATGATCGGCATGTGTGAAAGGTCAGACTTTGTTACAAAGTACATTTTGCGCAGGACTATGCTGGTTTCTGTGGTTGTCTTTGTGGAAATCCACCGTGGAATATAATTTGAATGATTGCTATGATAGTGATTCCCCCTGTGCATCTAACATCTGTAAAACTATGCAATAAGAATTATATGCAGATTGATTTTTACAACAGCAGCAGAGTGTCTTCTCTTCATGGGTTGTATATGTCTGAGTACTGTTTTTATTCATGCACACGGAGAGCGAAAGTCTTTGAGTTGTCTCTCCCTTACAGGAATTTTTCTTTTTTTTTTTTCTTTGAGTTAAAAACAATTGATTCTTCTCAAAACCTCCTTTCTCATGCCTGGTTGTGAATGACGCATATAAACTAGGTCAAGGTTGATGATAAGGTCTGCTCTCTCTCCGCAGGACAAAACATTTTTCCCACCTGACAAGCACTTTAGTCAGCAGAGATGAATGAATGAATCAGTTTTTAATTGGTTAATCCATCGTATGCCGCTAAACTGGGTCCTGGTCTCGCTAATTCAATTATATTAATAGGTATTATTGTTAAATGCTGCTGGGCAGTACAGTCAAACGTAATATGTATAATTATAGGTCTTATTATCCCTGCTGGTTCCCAATCATGGTTCTTTTGCTTGGTATGGGCATAAAACCTGCATTAATTTGCATTCTGTGGTATGAAAAAGGCCTTACAGTTAAGAAAAATGTACTTTGAACTGTGCAGTAAAACAAGTCCTATTCTTCTTGTCCCTTTTGTCATCTTCATACCCCCCAGATTGATTCAATGACCCCTGGATTGGGAACCCCTCAACTTGGTAATGAATTTATTCTAATTCACACTGCTATTCAGCAAATATGGATATTGAGAGTTTGGAAATGTAGAATACCAGCTGTGATAGTCCATCACTGGGTTTCTCTAGTGTGAACCATCAAGCTTCATGGATTTACTCCTCGTATTACATGTCATTACTGCTGCTTGTTATTTGGCCCTTGGCGGTAAATTAATGTTTATGTACAAATGGGCTCAAAAGTTCGTTACCCTAAAGTTGAAACAAATACTCATCCAGTTGTTTGTCCACGGGTTTTATTTCAGTACGTGACAACATAGTTCACATAGCTTAACGTGGCTCAAGACTGCCATCTTGTGGTCAGAGTGGATGAGGACAGCCATTTCATGAAATTCCCCATTAGGAACAAGATTCTCAACTATAACTATTCAAGCCTATAGGAAATATACAGTTGACGAGCTGTTTTATGTAAAGACAGTGTTTTATTCCATCTTTCATTGGAAACATTAAATAGAACTTTCTTTCAAGATGACGAGACAGGTACATTTGAATTTTGACATGTTTTACAAACCAAGTGCTCCTAACCACAGGACCCCTTCTTTCTGTTTTTCCTCTTCTCCCCACAACAAGTTTATGAGTGCTCCTCAGCCAGCTTCGCTGCCTTCTCAACCACTTCCTCGATGGGGCCGACCATGTAGAAGGCCTGCTCGGGCAGAGAGTCATACTGGCCTACAGGGAAACGGGTACAAAAGGCAATTTTAGTACAACTAGCCGAAAAGTTGAGGGGCACAAGCACAATCTTTATTATTTATTTTTTTAAATATAAGTACTTCAACAAGTGACACTTACCACCAAGGATGTCCTGGAAGCCCTTGATAGTTTCCTTGAGGGGCACCAGCTTGCCCATATGGCCAGTGAAGACCTCGGCCACCTGGAAGGGCTGGGACAGGAAACGCTGGATCTTGCGGGCGCGGGCCACAGTCAGTTTGTCCTCCTCTGACAACTCATCCATACCCAGAATGGCAATGATGTCCTGCAGGGATTTGTAGTCCTACAGGAGGAAAGTAAACTGGTCAGCCTGGTGAGTGCTTTGTTTTGTGTGTCAAATCAAAAATACAGGTTTCATCGAGTCCCAAACCTGAAGGATTTTCTGCACACCACGGGCGATATCGTAGTGCTCGGCTCCGACGATGTTGGGGTCCATGATACGGGAGGTGGAGTCCAGGGGGTCGACAGCGGGGTAGATACCCAGCTCAGCGATGGCGCGGGACAACACGGTGGTGGCATCCAAGTGAGCGAAAGTGGTGGCGGGGGCAGGGTCAGTCAGATCGTCAGCGGGCACATAGATGGCCTGATGGAAAGAACTGAGACTCAACTTTCGGAGGTACCAATTTAATCTTTAAACTTTATCAACCATCTAACAATGATGCATTGGCACAATGATACCGTTATCCTCCTTGATCGTTTACCTGCACAGATGTGATTGAACCCTTCTTGGTGGTGGTGATTCTCTCCTGCATGGTACCCATGTCTGTGGCCAGAGTGGGCTGGTAACCCACAGCAGAGGGGATACGACCCAGCAGAGCGGACACCTGAGAAGTAAGAGATGACTTTAGTAAGTATCAAGCATGCCATTCGACATCGTCAGCCACATTTAAAGTGGCTGTACACAGTACTCAAAGTTACAACCTTACTAGAACCGCTATTACAAATGTATCCTGTGACTTTGCTATTGAGACATAATGGGAGTTCCACAGACCTCAGAGCCAGCCTGTGTGAAGCGGAAGATGTTGTCGATGAAGAGCAGCACATCCTGACCCTCCTGGTCACGGAAGTACTCTGCCACGGTCAGTCCAGTCAGAGCCACTCTGGCGCGGGCGCCTGGGGGCTCGTTCATCTGTCCGTACACCAGTGCCACCTAGCAGGGACAAGAGATGAGGTAAGTGGATAATGTTTGCCATCATGCCACAGTCGCCAATATGCCCCAATTTCAAGTTTGAATTTCACCTTGGAAGTGGTGTCCTTCAGGTTGATGACACCGGACTCAATCATTTCATGGTACAAGTCATTTCCCTCACGGGTACGCTCTCCCACACCAGCAAACACAGAGTAACCACCATGGGCCTTGGCCACATTGTTGATCAGCTCCATGATCAATACAGTCTTGCCTACACCAGCACCACCGAACAGACCTGTGACCATGAGAAACAGATTTAGTTTTGTGATATTACCAAGTGGCTTCAAAGATAAGTGTGCGTGCACACACATCATCATCAATCATGAGCAAACGTTGATGTGTTAACACATACCGATCTTTCCTCCCTTGGCGTAGGGGGCCAGCAGGTCCACCACCTTAATGCCAGTCACCAGAATCTCCTGCTCCACACTCATGTCAGTGAATTCAGGGGCCTCAGCATGGATGGGTGCGGTCCTGGGAGGGAATCATAATTTCCAGTTATTTGTCAAAGAGCAGGACTCTTCTGCAGGCCAATAGACCTCTTAAAAGCTCAATTCTGTAAGACATTTTGTTTAATTTGAAAGTCCTTTCATAAAATGTAATAATTGTGTTTTTATTTTCAATGCAAACTCACTGCTTGGTGGAGATGGGACCCCTCTCGTCGATGGGCTCGCCGATGACATTCATGATCCTGCCCAGGGTCTCGGGACCCACTGGGATTCTGATGGGGGCACCAGTGTCCAGAACTTTCTGTCCACGGACCAGACCTTCAGTACCATCCATAGCAATGGTGCGCACTGTGTTCTCCCCTGCACACATAATAAACGTGATTTTCATTTATTGAATACTACATAAATGTTTTCCATTTGCTCACATGGGTACAAGACTGAAGGTTATAATCCACGTTGCTCACCGAGATGCTGTGCCACCTCCAGGACTAGCCTGGACTCGCGGCCGGCGACCTCCAGGGCGTTCAGGATGGGAGGAAGGCCCTCATCGAACTGGACGTCGACGACGGCACCGATGACAGCCACAATGCGCCCGTTGGCGGTGGCGGCAGCAGCGGCAGGTGCGACATAGTCTCTGCCTGTTCAGTAAAGGCGACAGTGAGTGCAATTAGCTCAGTGTCACACATGACAGTCATGACCTTGTTGTGCCGGTGGTATTCCATTTGTCTCCGATATAGCACCCTTCCGGCTGCAACGCACCGGACAGAGCGGTCAGACAACTGCGTGTCTGGCCCCTCCGTCTCAATGTCAAGGGATTGTTGTCGGCCAAACTACGAATCCGCTTTAAAAATACACCGGGTGACGCCCTCTAAAAAAAACAAAAAACGAGCGTACTTGTATGTTATGCAAGTCGATTTCTATGAATACAGTCTAATAAGCTTTTCCCCCGACTGCATAACGATTACGTGGAAAGGCTCGACAGATGAATGAACTGTACTCCGAGCTAATGGTGCTAATGCTGCCACTGTTAACGACAGACGCAGGACATTCAATGGCAGCAAGATTATGGTTATCAAGGTTTATAGTTTCAAACTCTTCATAGTTTTCCTGTTGCTAGGTGAATTTAGTGCGCGGACGTTGCAGATGACTTTCTAACCTTGCTAATCTACGAGCCAGACCTTGCTAAAACTTGTAATGCTAGCTTCGCGTTAGCAGCCTCTGCACAGTCTCACTCCGCCTCATGTCATTACACAGAGGTCATTACTGCTAGCACAAGAAAAACACAACCCGGTCCTTTTCTGATGCATGACATCTGTCACTAAGAGCATATACGCATGTATGTGCCCTTTTAAATATTTGGAATAGCTCCAACAGATTTCAAATTTGACTTTTTAACGTCAAGGCCTGCAACACAGCGTGTTGCTAGCAATAGCTAACGTTAGCATTGCCCCTGCCCTTCTCTGACAGGCGCGTCAATGAGTTATTTTCTTCACACGATTTCGCTCAAAAGCTCCAAACATGCAGGGCTTACGTGAAAGGACGGCCGGGGATCCAACGAGAGCCTTAAGGGGCTGGACCCCAGGCTTGAGAGCCTGCAGAGCCCCGGTGCAGCAGCGTCCCACAGCTCCTAACATTGTCAAAATGGCTGAAGGTGGAAAGAGACAGAGGAACTTGCGGCTTTATAATGAATGGCCGCTGGGGCGAACTGCGCGTGCGCGCAACGTAAAAGCCTATGTTGCGCATGCGTACATATTCAGCGCATCCAGCTGACATTCTGCCCTCCAGAGCTGGTCTATTTGACAGGAAATGTGACTGCTGAATGACAGCCCAAGCAGAAGGTTACCTACAATATAAGTTATCATTTAAATAATTCGTTAAATTAATGTAGACCTACATGAGAACAAAGGTGGTGCCACTGTCTCATTTGTACACCGGCTGTACCCCTGAGAGGTGACACACAGGGCAAAACAAATTAGGTAAAGCACTCTACACACCACTAGTTGCTGCTCCCTAAGCTCATTGCTTTGAGGACACAGTAATAACTGAAGGAAACTCATAAGAGTGTATTCAACATTTTTAATCCATTGAGATCTTCTCTCTGAACTGTGGTGGCAGGACATTAAGGGAACAACAGTCAGGGAGATGTAAGAGAATCAAATTGATACAGTAAAAGTGAGGGGGACAAAAATAGGATTTTGTAAAGTGAGGGGGGCATGTCCCCTCAACCCCAGTGGAAATTACGCCCTTGCTTAGTGCTACAGTATAAAGCCAGCTCAGTTGAAGTAACAGACGTTTGCGGCTGAAAGCTGTAAATTATTATTAACAATTACCACATCATGTTTGGAAGACCAGCAAATGTGCTTCCTTGGGCCTCCACATTGTGAAATTTGCAGAGCAGATACGAAATCCCACACACTGAAGATAGGAGACTATACTATGCAGAAACGTCTAGATAATCCAAAGCTGTGTTTTGAGCCTGCAGTGTGTTCTCACCAAACAGCTGACAAAATTAAGCATATTCAAAACAGTCTGTATGCATACTTAAAAACCCTGTTGTCCCACAATGCAGTGCACAAAGGAAATGGAGGAGCTGTTCACAGCTGGAAAGCATTAAAACTAATTGTGAATGGTGGCGAAACAGCTCCAGGAACCTCAGAAAGCAAACACAACAGACACTTTTTCAGGTCAAAGCGGGACAAGCACAGGTGACATTGATGATGGCTGTATTCCATTTAGGTGAGCTGGTTCCAGGGTTTGATATTGTGCATGCTGGCTCACTGGAGAGGCTTCCTCGGACACTAAATGGAACAGAGACATTGTTAATGTCAGTAGCTCCACCTGTGCTTTTCCTGCTATGATAAGTCAAAATGTCTGCTGTAAAACGGGCCCATCTTTTCCTGCTGGTACAAACAGTGAAGTTAATTGATTTCTTGTATACTAACTGAAAAATCCCCCCCACTATATTATGAAAATGAATATATAGTGCATACTGTCAAAAGTATTCGTATGTTATGCAGGTGGTATGGAATTTAAGATACAGCACATATGCATTGTAAGCCTAGAGTAGTGAGTCCACCATATTTACACTAGAGGGCGCTGCTGCTGCACCAAAAAAGACAATGTGTGCAGAGGATGGTTTTGTGCAAGTGTGTGTGTGTGTGTGTGTGTGTGTGTGTGTTCCATTTGTCTTGGCCTCAGTTCAGAGCATAATGTTAAATCTGTTTTTTGTACACCGATCCTGAACAAACATTTGTCTATTGTCTTTACAATTCAACACATTCAGTGCTCTGGCCCTTTTGGGTTGTGTATGAGCTTATTAGACATTGTAAAGACATCTGGCTTATAATGCAAGTACTTTGCAGTTTTTACCAGCACAATATTCTGCACAATAGTCTCCCAAATCCCCACATGAACTATTACTATGATCTATTTGTATTCTCTTGAGAAATTTCAAGCATCTAACTCATATCACAGTGTGAGGAATTAGCTTGTCTGTTTACTAATCCAAATGTCAAAGGTAGCAGTCATCCCTTATTACAATACAGAGCTAAGACCCCCCCCCCCCCCAGATTCCAGAGTCTTAAGTGCTGGACATCTCGCCTCAGGAACAGCACCTATCCTGACGCTGTTCGATACGCATAAGCATTTGAAGTAGTAGAGCAAGCATTTAAGCCAGCAAGCACTTTAAAAGTCAGTAGCAGCAGCACAAAGGAACAAGCACCTTAAAACGAATGGAGCAGCACAAAGCATTTCAGGACTTGTCTGAATGTAGAAATGTGATAACAGTTTTTTCTTGTTTATAGCCGCACTGAGGCAAATACCTATCAGCTGTGCTGGCGTGGCTTTAAAGTAATTTGGTATTTGGATTAGGATGTTCGCCACTCGCTTCTTTATTTTGCAAAACACTCCACGTAGAATTATACAAATCAGAAGTGTGTTCAGTCAAAATGAGTTCAAGTTCAATGTTCGCAACATAGCCGATACAGCCTTGTAGTTTTGGCTGTAACTGATTGAACAGGGCTCGGCATCACTCCTCCTGCCCACAGATCTGACTGTGCAGGCATAGATACATCTCTGCTAGTCTGTATTTGTCTCTGTAAACACATGTAGCACATATTTCAATTAAGCACAATGTGCATGCCCCAAAGTAAAGTCTGATGAGTGATGGCCGAGGATACTAAAGTTGCCGTATAGTCGAGGGGAGCGACGTTGAGATCACTTGGCAATGTTTCCCAAGAACTTTCCATGTGCTACTTGTCAGTGTTTAGAAAGATTGCGCTTGTGTTGCAGTTACTGTGGCTACAGTGATCAGGCTGCATGAGTTCACAGCAGTGCGAGAGGCCAGGCGGTGCAAGAACGGACATGTTCCTCAGCAGGATCCAGTGCAGCAGATGCCAATGTGGTTACCATTTGAAACGGGTCTGCTTCACCTGTCATTAGAAAGGTTTGATGACTCACGTTATGGTAGTGATCTGTGGAATCTGATCCGTGTTTGAATCCACAACAATAGCCTTCATTGCAAATGTTTCCCATCCCAAACAAATGCCGCGCTTGTGTATTGTCTCTATTGTCTATATACCTGGGACAGTTTGACCTTTGTTCCATGCAGCACTTTTCTACTTTTCAATATTTTTGATCAAAGACCTCAAACGTGATGAGAATGTGCTCACAGAGGTCGATTGAAACAGACAGTAGCTCACAGTGGGGTTTTTGTGGTCTTTTTAGTCTTGCTAGCGGCATAGCTCTCGGCAGTGTGGGAATGTTGGTCTGTCAGTCAGTCCTGCACTTTGGTCCAGACTGAAATATCTCCACAATTATCAGATGGGTGGTCATGAATTGTTGTGCAGACAGTCACGGTCCCCACCCAGAGGATTTCCACCATGGAGTACTATTGAATTGAAATTGCCGGGAAATCTGGAGCACACATTCATGTTCCCCACAGGACGAATTGGAAAAACATTTGGCGATCCCTTCATTTGTCTTCCGGCGCCAACATCAGGCCAACATTTACGACCCAATACCTGCAGAACTAATGACATTCCAATCAGCCTCAGCGGTGCTTTGGCTTTAACGCTTATTAGCCAACACGCTAAACTACCTCACTCCCCTCTGTATAATAGACGCTTAATATTTTACACTATAGTTTGGACACCTATTAGTCATCATCATTTTGCGTAATCACTGACTTAAATGTGGTCCACTGCATTGTGGGACTACTTTTTGAGGGCACTAATGCCTGCAAACATTCCCATCAGTGTCAGCAGCACTTGGTGTTTGCAGCGAATTGGCTCATGTTTCCAGCACTCTAAACCGAACATGGTAAACATTAGATCTGCCGAACACCAGCGTGTTAATATAATCACTGTGAGCGTGTTGGCTGCTAGCGTGGCTGTCGACTCTTAGTCGTGTTAGGTACAAAAAAAGCGCATGCAGTTTAAGTGTAGCTGTCGGCCCCCGTTTTTAGATCTGCTATGAAAACTTGTTGGGACGCACATATCAGTTTTGTTGCTATTACATGTGATGTGACACTCACCCTCGAACAATCAACAGCCGGCGCTGTAACTATATGTTGGAGGAACCTGCATTATCTTGTAAAAACAGTGGTTAAACCAAATGTCACGGGAAAGGTACCTGGAGGGGTTAGGGAATATCAAAGAGCTAAGTGGTGGCTTCCGCAGAGTCATAAAAGAAAGACTCTCTTTGTTTTCCCTCCCTTCTTCATGCCACGCACCTTTTCCAAGCAAACCTTTTGCTCATTAAAATTCAGTTGTGTGGCATTGAATAAAAAATGCCATGCCCCGCTTTTTATTGATGCCCTTTATTGGTGTCCCCATCTGCTCGGAGCATCGCTGTGCTCTTTCAGATATGACCGCGTCCAGTCCTTTATCCCCGTGCACTCGCTGAGCGAATGCCACCTAATTGCTGGGTAGTTTAGGAAACCTTTGAGCAAAGTTAATGCACACTTTAAATACAGCATAGTGAGCACATAGGCTCATTATTTCACAGTTCCTGCTGTGAAAGAAATCAGGAAAGTGAGAACTTGAAACCAAATGCGTCACAAGAAATTGTCATTACAGGCATGTGGATTTGCAGCTGCCCTATTTTGGCATCGTCATATCTGGAAATTCTGTGGTTTTCCATTTGTATAAGGCATTTCATATTGAAATTCAGTGCTATACTGTGTCCTAGTTTTGCCATATATCGTGTATTACAACAAAACAAGTGTCTGTGCTGTAAAAGTTTGATTCATCCATATGAAATAGCCAAAGCAGTTCCCTCTTTAAAACGGTGAGGTCAGACATCAGTAATGACAGCTTCTTCCTATTTCTCACTGCAACGAGTTCCAAACAGACACAATAATAAAAACGACAAAAATAGTCTCCATAAATTCTCACTTTGCTTAATCAGCTCTCCACACGAAGGGAAGAGAGCTGAACCCGATTTTAAGGAGGTCCATCTTTCAGAGGGAGCATTCTTGAGTGACAGCTCACCTTTCCTTGCTTTCAGTGATACAGTAGGCAATAAAAACACACGCCGTCATCCCTGTTGCAGAGTTATGTGATTCCAGTACCAGCTTTTATGGTTGCAGACAGCCTCATGGGATGTTAAGACTCCTCTGATCCGGGACTACATAGGAATTATAATAAGATTAAAGAGTTATGAGGCTTTTCTTTGGTGCTGCAAAGGACACGCACCAGGTTTCAATAAAAACCGGACTGATTCTGTTCACGTCCGGCTTTGAGGAGACCTCTGCCAGAAAAGAGACTGGTGCAGAATCTGACTTTAAATGTAGTTTTGGGGTGTAAAGGATATAAAACAAATGCATATTGGGTAGATCCCACCCAATGTGATATCTGAAATCTGGCTGTAGACAAATAGACAGACTCCTTTCCTGAATGAAATATTTATCAGGTTGTAAATGCTACGGTGGCACTACAATTCATATGCATTTACTTTACAGTTTACTGTTTACAGTAAATCATGCTACAGTAAATCACTTTACAGTAAATCAAGAGAAAGACTAACCAGTGGCCGCTCTGGGTGTTTTCTCAGTTGAATCATGGTACGCTGCACTTGCAAGGTGTGTTGCCTTAAGGTATAAACTGCCTATCCAAACCTTTCCGGCCTCCTGGATTATTCCGAGGGCGAGGCCCCTTGAGGCACAAAAAAACAGAAATAAAATACACTTTAAAGCAGCTATAATAGATATTATAACAACAAAGGATTGAATGTAACGTGAAAGAGGTCACTTGTAGTCATGAATGCACAGAGAATTATCACAAAACCCGGCAGTTCCCGTCATCTTGGTGGAGCTTTATACAGCAATGTTAAACTACTGGTCATACCAGTCCCAGTAAGGCTGTAGTGGCAAAACCCCTGAATGCATTGAATTGGGCATGGGTGTGTTTTATTGTTTTATGAATTCAGCTTGTTTGTTAGAGGAAGATTGTGTTCTTTCTTTTTTCAAAAGTAACGTAGTCGTGCTTTAAGTTAATCCGTTTTTTTGCCTGTACGCGGTCAAATGTTGTTAGAAGCATTAGAATCAGCCTTATGAAAAACAACTTATGTCATTATAAACCCCCCCCGACTCTCCAGAAATGTTACCACACAACACATTGCAAAAAAACCTGATAAAGCCCTGTTTTGTATTTCAAGCAGCTGTCTCAGTGAAAAGGACAAATAGCTGTTATTCCCAGGGGCTTTCCTTTCTGTTCCTGTTATAAATAGCACGGCTAACTAAGTAAAAATGACACTCGAAAGAAAAAAGCGGGGGAAAGGCACTCATTGCTCTGTCTCCCCAGCCACCCCTCCCACACTCTCCCCAAAATGGGAGTGAGTGACTTTAAAAAAGGGCTGGACCTCCCCTCATTTACTCCCAGCCTAGAATGGCTCGAATTTGAGTCTCATGAGAGCCAGAATACAGTCCAAACTTCTTGCAAAAGCGCCGCTGCTGCTGCTGCTGCTGCCAGTATAAGGTGCCTACTTGACCTGCAGACTCTCAATTAAGATCCAACAGGAGAGGACTCAACTTGATGCTCAGGACATGGAACCCAATTAATTCTGAATGAGGAATCATTCAGAGGAGTCTTCTCCCTACTTGCACTTTTTGTGAATTTCTTCGCTGCCAGGAGAGCTTTATAGCGCCGAACACATTGGAGACCTAAGTCAGCAACATTGTGAGTTATGCATGCTTGATGCCTGAGTCTCCAACACGCCTGCTTGTCAAAGCTTGTTCTCTGAGTGTGTGCAGGCTTTCTTTTCTTTTCTTTTTTTTTTGGGAAAGGTATTAAAATGTGAGGAGGTGTCTGTGTCTTTTTTTTATTTTTTTTTTATCCATCTCTGTCTTCTTCTTTATCTCTCAGGGAGGTCATGGTCCCCTCACTGCACTTGCTCCTGCTACTGTTGGGACTTCAAGGTCTGTGGGCACAGGACTATGAAGAAGAGTATGAAGAAGAGGTGGTGACTACCAAGAAGAAGAGCAAACCATACCCATCCAATTCCATACCACAAAATGGCAAATGTAAGTCGAATGCACTCTTTTTTTTTTTTTGTTGGCTCTTTTCCACTGATGCTCTTACTTGGAAAAGTGGTGTGGAACTTGTGAGGGTGGCACATATTTCACTTTTTTTCAACGGCAGCAAAAAGAGATGCTGCCACAGGTGAGAAAATAGAACACGATACTCAACAAGGACATCGCTGGAGGATGCAATCCACTTGGATTGATCATATCTCTTAGGTTTCTCACAGCCATCCATCTCCTGTGTGACCGTTCAGTGCTCCGTTACCCAAATGTTTTATTCGCTCAGAATCCTGTTTCCCCGGGCACATTCTCTCTGTGACATATTTCCGTGAAGATTAATGTGATTTATCCTCAGCCTATATTGGATCTGTGACCTCATTCCATTGCCGAAGGTTGGTGCAGCAAGTTGAGTTACTTTTATTTCCTCTTCAACATGATATGTCACATTCATGAACTTATCGCACTTTTCTTGAAAAGGCCTCAGCCTATAGAGCCTAAACAGTCGATAAATCCCCTGTACCCCCTTGAAGGCTCCACAGATAAACATTTCCCCCATGAAATCCATTTGGTTGTTATCAGTAGGGTCTTTATATTTGGCTGGAAATGAACGTAATAAATGGTATATCTTGATTTGAAAAGGTCTGGTTATATCTAGTTTGTTTAATCCATATGCTTCCTGGAGCCTCTGCTGGTTGCCTCACGGTGGCGACAAGACTCCAGGAAGTCATTGCACCCACCAAGAAATGGTCATGACTTATAACTCGCTGTAAGACCACTTGATAACTTGTTGCTTTTACAAACAAATAAGATATCAAGTGTTAATTATGGAGCTTTAGAGGTGCTGGTAGGCGGATTTTGTTACTTTTGGTCTGAGCCAGGCTGGCGGTTCCCCCCCCCCCCCCCCCGTTTCCCGTCTTTATGCTAAGCTAAGCTAATCAGCTGCATCTTCATATGTATATAATATACATAATAAACATTTCAAATAAAAGCGAATTAAGCTCTACATTTATTTAGCTCACAGGATTTGTAAGGAGGTGGTCGGGGTGGATGGTTTGCATACAAAGCGCAGGACAACTTTAACACCGGAAATCGAGGTTCGCTTCAAGTCACTGCAGACCTTGTCTGTATTAAACCAAGACGACAATCTTTCTCTTACTGTATCCAAGTGCCGTGAGTGCCTAAACATAGGCCAAAAATGTCAAACTATTCCTTTGATTCTTGCTATTTCATAGTTCATAAATGGCTGACTCCTCTTCCTTCTCAGCGCTCATCGATGAAGATTGCAGCTTGGAGTTGGCCTTTCTGATCGACAGCTCAGAGAGTGCCAAGGACAACCATGCCCAGGAGAAGCGCTTTGCCTCAGACGTGATGGACCGGCTGCAGGGCCTCCGGCTGCAGACCGGCCGGGGGCTCAGCTCCCGCGCAGCCCTCCTCCAGTACAGCAGCCATGTCATCATAGAGCAGACCTTCAAACAGTGGAGGGGCCCCGATGACTTCAAGGCCCGGATCGCTCCCATCACGTACATCGGCCACGGCACCTACACCACCTTCGCCATCACCAACCTCACCCGTATTTACCTGGAGGAGTCGGATCCCAGCAGCATCAAGGTGGCCATTCTGCTCTTCGACGGCATCTCGCACCCCAGGAACCCAGACATATTTTCAGCTGTGGCTGACGCCAAGAACCAGGGCGTCCGCTTCTTCACCATTGGCATCACGCCTGAAGCCAACGAGCAGGCTAACATAGCTCAGCTGCGGCTAATTGCTAGCTCGCCAGCCTCGCGCTACCTTCACAACCTGCAGGATAGAGGCATTGTGGACAAAGTTATCAAGGAGATTGTGAGTAAAAAAATAAACTTATTTTGATTTATTTCCGATTGCGCACAGAACTTGAGATGGTGAAATTGGTACTCCAAGTCCATTCAGTAACACTCTTACTTCCTCTTACAAATCAAAATGTAAAAAATCTAAACTTATAAGCAGAACAACTCACAACTCACCCTTGTTCGATTCCACACTCGTATTGCTGCTGCAGTCTTACTTGATCTTGCATGACCAGTAGCCTGAGGTGGCTAATGTTAGCAAACTTTAATTACACATCGTGCTTGTTGTTGAGTTGATGACTCTTCTCTTGAGCTACTGTTAAACTCTTCCAGCGCTAACATTCCTCCATTTCTTTTGCCCTTACAGTTTGTGAAATGTCATGTCTCTTTGATAATTGCTTTTTCCCAGAGGCCAGTAATTTATGACAGGTGGAAGCTTCAAAAAGCCATTATGCAGACAGACGTTTGCCAAAGGAATCAAATGTTAGCGTCTTTTACTTCCCCATGCTTCCAATAGGCACCTCTCCTGTGCTGTCTTTGCCACCGCCCACTGCTTTCTTGGCTTATTGCATCCCCGATGTACACCTGCTACCTGCTGCCATAGTAACAGGTCTGCTGTCATCACTGTGAAATAAAATTCACCCCGACAACCACTCTGAAATCAGCAGCTGGCCGGAAAAATGAGACGCTCTCAAGCTCTTCTTTGGACATGCATGTGTTGGGAGTTGACGAAGAAAAAGTTTGCCCTTATTTCCATCTGTTTATTTTGACTTCAGTGATTGGGGTTATGCTCATAAAGCTACATTTCCACCAAGATAATTAGAACATGTGGTCCACAGCAACATCCTGCAGACACATACAACATATGCTCCGCATTAAAACTCTTTTTGTGGGGAAAAACTGGGTGCAGTAAGAGCAGGAACCCAGCAAGAACGTGCATGCACGCTACATCATTCAGCCAGCTCCTCAAACGCCACTTCAAACTCAGGCTTACTGTTGACACAGGTGGTACACATCCAAATATGATAAGGGAAAACTTTACAGAAAACTTACTCACAGGCTCCTCGAGCATTGAACCTGACAGGCTGCATTCTGCTGGCGTGCAAGAGCCCAGCAGCAGCCAGTCCACCACCAGACTTTCATCTCATCGCCCCGAACAGGCAGCATCTGTATGTCATAAGCATGTGCCTTTTGTCTCAGCTGAGAAACTGTCTTTTATCTTTAGTCTCAGCTTTTGACCGCAGCACTCCGTCTTCTCAGAAGGGACAGACTGTCTGTGTTGTCTTCAGACACCCCTCCCTACTCCGGAAACATCCCCTGGATGCTCAGCGAGGCTATTTTACTGATCAATGCATGTGGTTTGTGTTTAGTCTTAGGTGGAATTTCGCCCGACCCCCCACCCCCCACCCCCACTCTCTCTCTTTGTGTAGAAAATGTGGTCGGCTTTGAAGAAAAAGCAACCAGGGCTCTGGCAAGAAAGTGTCTGTTCTAGGAGGAAGTGCAGGATGCGAGTCCACTCGCAGAAACAGGTGGAGGAGGTCGAAGGCCATTTGACAAACTGAACCCAGGCCAGCAGTGACTTTAATTGGGTGTTTAAGTAGCAGGTGTTGTGGCTCCAGTCTAATCCTACAATCTAACTTTGAGACCTGAACTAAAAGCTCAGCTCAGATTTTGAAATAGGCTTGGATCTCTTTCTGCAAATGTCTTGCTGGTGGGGTATCAATGAACCATATTGAGCAAACGTGACCACATCTTGACATTCTTCTCTTTCTTGTTCCGCAGACGGCACTGGCGGATGAAGGGGTAAGTCTCCAGACCGCGGTCCTTCCTCACAGCTCTTGATTCATGTGATCCCCGTATGTCCCCGTCTGACTCGTCTTTCCCTGTGTTTGAAGTGTCCTCTGGCCCAGAGCAAGTGTGCGTGTGACAAGGGAGAGAGGGGACCCAGCGGCCCTGCTGTAAGTATTCCTCCTACCGGGCATTGGCCTATTGAGCTCCAAAGTGTTCAAGATTAAATGATCATGAAGTAATTATTCATCGTTCTTATTTTCAATTATATGAACATTTAATTGTTTCATCATATTTTTCATGACAGTGGTGTCGTCCCCGCCCTCTCATCTTTCCGCCAATCACATTCCCCCTGCCTCCCAAGCTAGCAAGCTCAACACCTGCTACCACATTTAGCCAGTTAGCACCAGTTAGCTAGAGCAACAACGCTGTCAAAGTAATTCTGAATCATCCAACTAGCTACTGCTGTAAATAAATACAGTACGCAGACACAGCATCTCCTTTTTATTCATTTAGCTTAACAAGGGTGCTCATGCTACCCCACCTAGCAGGCTAACTAGCTCGGTGGGGCTGTGGGCGTGGTTTATTACTAAGCAGTTACCTCAGCAGCAGTTTGATTCTAAAGATGTTCCCCAGAGAAAGACACTTCACTTTGATGCTGAATAATAACCCTGGGCTCACAACCAAGCCTAGCTTGTTAGCCAGGTAGCATGAGCAGCCTCATTAAGCTAAACAAAGAAATATTCTATATTTTACACATAACATTTATTTCATAATGTTCCCTCTTCTGCTGCATACAATAAGATCAAATCTCTCTTTTTGAAAACCGTGTGTGTTCTTCTGCCTCTAAAAGACAATTACTCACAAACCGCCTCCTTTTTGAAACGCCGTAGAGGACAACACAGCTGACAAAGGCACCCTTGATGATAACAGGCTCCATAATTGCAGGGTTTGGGGGGGGGGGTTAGAAAATCGTGTGGTTTTGTGAAGCTCTGTTTCCCTGCAGCAGTGAGAGTAAAGCAAATACCATACATTCCTCAAACAGTTTATTGAGAACAGGCCTAAACAGATATTTACATGGGAAATCAGTAGAATGATGTCTGTCAAAAGAACCCAGCGACTCAGGATTGTCTGAGGACACAAGCTCGGTGGATAAGATGTTACATGCATGACTTTCTTCGCCTGCCAAAGCCATGTCGCGATGTGAGCGCTCCTCTTATTACGCAGAGAGGGTCGGCCGCAATTAGACGTAGCGGTTTTGCTTTGATGTGTTCTCGCAGGATGAGAACGGAGTAATTACCCCCTTAAACTTGATGCTCCGAACAAAAGCTGTTTCACATCACGGGCAGCAGGGCGCACACTGACGGAAGCAGTGTGTGCAGACAGAGGCACACAGTCGAGGGGGGGGGGATGCTTGAAAGACAAGAACATGCACAGTCCACAACGCACATGCATGGAAACAGAGAGGAGATCCAGACACTTGTTCGAGTCGGTCCTCTCGCACACATGCAGACAACTTGAAATCCCCTCTGACTCATCTGCTCCCAGACTCGATGGCCTTTATCCATGATGCACTTCAAACATGTTGCCGCCATGAGGCACGGCCTATATGGGTCAAGAAAAAGAGCTTGTGAATTGCGTATCGCAGAATCTAAGGTAGCTGATAAGAAGGAAGACTATTCATTACATGGGTGAGCAGCTACTTGTATCTCCTGGAGGACGAAAAATCATTGCCAAACTATATATATGTCTTATTTATAGGCAATTTTAGAATAGTTTGTTTCGCTTTCTTGCTGAGTTAGATGAGAAGATCGATGTCATACATATCTGTTAGCTTAGCTTAGCATAAAGACTGGAAGGAGGGGGAAACGGCTAGCCCGATTTCAGGCTTTAATAAATGGTATCATTGCAGTTTTTGGTAGTTTCTTGTGATCAGTCTAGTCTTTATATTGTTTAAATATAGACTGATATATGTATGAATATGTTTTTAAACTCTCATAGCTCAGGTGATGCCTGTTAATGTTCAGCTCCTCATATTGAGTTGAAACGTATTCTGCAGTATGCTTTGCTTTTTCTGCATATCCAGCTTTTAGTGGTTGGTGAAGTTTACCTTAAAAGATGGCATACTGCTGTGGAAATGAATGATTTAATAGGGGTTACTATATATTCTTCATGTATTGATGTTATTCAACAAACGATCTTCTTCACACAGATGATTTCATGCATCCGGATGCCCCGAAAGCTCAAAACACAGTGTTAGTTAGGCAGTTAGGCAGAAAACAAGTTATTTCACTTGTTTTCTGCCTAATGATGCGTCTATTACTCTCTCTACAGGGCAAAAAGGGTCGTCCTGGAGAAGATGGAAGACCCGGCTCAAAAGGACAGAAGGTGCTGCCTACTCACTTAACTCATCAGTTGTTGTTTAGTTTTTTATCAAATTGCTCCAAAATGCTAAAACTAAAATCCCTCTTTCCCTTAGGGTGAGGGTGGGCTCAGTGGACTTCCGGGTCGGGAAGGAGCGGAGGTGAGCTGAGGGTCTTAAACCAAGTTCAGGTTAAGTCAAGATTGACAAGTGCGTTGTAAAAATGTTTCCAATTTGTCTCTCACATGAATTATTACTCTAAAAGGAAAAGAGACCAGCTTTCTGTGTGTGGCAGTGTTTTGGTCGTTGCCTGTCTCCTCCTGACTTAACAAGACTGTTTTGTACACACAGGGAAAATCGGGATACAAAGGAGAGAAGGTATTGTATGGATTCTACTGTGGAGTCTCTCAAAATGCCTCCATGGTTTGTCGAGCTGTCAGGTTCCCACGCTTGTGGAAAAAAAAAACTGCAACAGCGAGAGAAACTGGAGAATTATGTTTTCCAGACCTGATAAAGTGCCTTGAAAGGGAGCGTACGCAGAAAACACTTTGGAAATATCATGGCATTTTGTTCTCCTTTTTTCACCTTTTGTTTAATGTCAAGCCTGTCTGCGAGTATCCCTACATACCTTTCTTTAGAAGGAATTTGATTCTGTAAATCCTATGTCGTTAGGTACTGTAAACCAGCTCCTTACTGAGACATTATTATCCATTACTCCATTAATTCTTCCTTGCTATGGGAAAGCCATTAGATTTGATTGTAAGTCTGAAATTATGCAAAGTGACTGAATTATGCCAAGGACTTCACTAAACAGTTTTTTCTTCTCTTACAGGGAGAGAGAGGGGAGTGTGGCACACCTGGAGTTAAGGGAGACAGAGTATGTTGCCCTTTTTAATGTTGGAAGAACTTGAAACAAAGTTCAATTATAATTTGCTGTCGCAATTCTTTTTTGTCCGTGCTTCAGTGATGCAGCCAAGGGAATCTGCTGGAACTCACCAATTTTTATCCGAGTAAAATATAAACGACTGACCTTTTATAAAGAGACACATAGTTTTGTTTCATGGTAATCACCGGTTGAAGTTCATTCTCCATATCCTTTTAACCTATATTTTATATTTAAGATGAAAGTATTCTTTATGATCACCATGGATAATTAATTTTAAGCAACTCCTATTCTGTTTTAGGGTCCTGAAGGCACCATTGGCCCAAGAGGAAATCGTGGAATTCAGGTGAAATCTACCATTCGTTTTTTATTCAATCCAATTCAAATCCAATTGAACCTTCGCTAAGCCTTAGTGATTGCTGCTCCACCTGTCAAGCTGTCCATTGTAGCATGGCACATATGCATTTCACCAATCAAAACTTACAGGTTTAATTGACACTAACTCTGTCAAGTGGTTGAAAACTAAGCTAATTTGTTTTAGAACAAGAATCTTGTAAAAGGGTCTTAGATATGCTTGTGGTGGATACATACGCGATGTAACGCTCGTCTGAGGCTAAGGCTACATGCCCCCGCAAAAAAAAAGGTCAGTATCCTCACCTGATCCATTTAAAAGACAAGAAGCAGCATTGTTTTTGTGTTGTGGGGTAGTTGGCCACAGTATTATAGTACACTATAAAAAGATATACTTTGACAAGCAAGACAGAGGTTAAATTTATGCTTTACTGTTCCAGTACATTATGATTCACTTTGAGGCTTTCAGGGTGAGTTTGGGAAATGCTATCTTGGGTAGAGGATAACATTAGCCTAAATTGTGCTATGACACCACTAGCATCTTAACTCCACAATTTAATGTAGTACTAATGGTGTGCTACTTGGCCTCGGAGTAACACCAGGTTGCTAATTCAAGTCGTAAGCCAGTCAGACAGGCATGCTAGCATTAGCCGCTTACGTTACATCAGATATCAGTGCTCTTGTGTTTTTGGTTTTGGAAGGATTTCAGAACGATAAACTACAGTCCTGTGCACACTGCTTCAGCATGTGGAGAAGGTTTGACAGGTCATGCCTCCTAATGGCTGCTAAGCTATGATTGGACCATCACTGTTCGGGGGAGGGGTTTGGCAACTGTCAATTGTGGTGTCTTCATTTCAACTATGTCACGTTCAGGGTCTGCCTGCAATACCCAATGTGTAACACTCACCCACTTATTCACAATTCAGGGTTTGCCCGGTCCACTTGGCGACATCGGACCTGAAGGTACAATGGGTAAAAAAGTAAGTATTCCTCAGTCTTGATGCTTTTGAAATCGCTTTTTTTGCTTCAATCAAACCTCTGGAATCTGTGAAGTACAGAGAAGCAAATTCCTCTGACTGGTCCTTCCTTTGCATTTGGGTGAATCCACTTTCTGCCGGGGACTGGCCTTTAAGGGGCGTCCACGTCAGCGGATTTGTCAGGATAAAGATAATGAATAACCTTGTTATCTGTGGCGTGGCAAAGGTGGAAAAATGAAATATCTTGCTGCGTGTGGAAGAATATAAAGTGGGGGTACACACACGTGACATTAGAACGTGTTTCTTTTCGTTCTATCACGCTCACGAAGTTGACATTTAAAATGCGTTTCAGATTAAATCAATTCACCGTGAGCATAAATAACATCACAAATGTCAAGTAGCCCTACAAACGGATAACACCGATCGGGTGGCCATACATTTGAACACTTACTCGTGAGTTATGACCCATCCCCACTGGAACACTTGAAACACCCCTGAAGTACCTCATCTGTTATTACCTTGTCAGCCTATTAGTCTGTTCCTACTTTTTAAGCCCCCCCTCTCCCGTGTTATAGCTGCCAATTCTGCCATGAGCCCACACTCCCCACCAAGTGCTCCCTCCTTAATTATTTTGGAAGAATGTTCATGTTGATTGTCTGGCTGTCATCCTATATCAACTGAATGGCAGACTAATGTCTGGCTTTAAACATTGTCCCAACTTGCCTGAAAGGGCAAAGGAAAGGGGGGGGGGGGGGGGGGGGTGCCGGTATGCGCCGACTAACATTTCCACGCCCTCTTCGCGCCTCTTGTGTGCCCTCCTGCTGCAAACCACGGCCGTGATTTACGGCTTCAGAGTGAATAATTGCCTTCTTTACCAATAAAGTCTTGACTAAAGGAATGAAGGAACCCTATATTACGTGTCTAAACCCCATTTCAAAAATAGCCATGTATTAGAGGTAGGAAAAGCAGTGCATGTAAGAAGTGTTGAGTGAAAGAAACCAGATTAGACAAAATCTGAGGTTTTTTTTTTGTGGTTTTGGTCATCAGAAAACCTGGACAGCTGATGTCTGATCATGTCAGAATGAGGCCTTGGACCCAGGACTCACACAAACAGAGCATCTGTGTGTGTGTGTGTGTGTGTGTATTTGCACGTCTGTCATTGCATGTCTTTTTTTTATAGGGGGAAAGGGGACTTCCTGGGCCACCTGGAATACAAGGGGAAACAGGGATCGGCCTTCCAGGATCCAAGGTAAAGCCTGCCGCCCTATTGTTTTGGAAAATGAAGTCATGGGAGCATAATAATCCACCTGTGTCTCACCCTGTTTCGCGCACGCATCTCGCTCTCCACAGGGCGATATTGGTTTTCAGGGGCGTCCAGGGCCTCCCGGTCCACAGGGACTTGGCGAGCCTGGACCACCGGTGAGTAACAAACCAGCACACACACCTCACACCAAGGCTACAGGTGGCGGCAGCGCAACATGAATTGACCCCTCGCTCAGCCCCAGCTACTCAGGTTACTCATGCTACTATACACCTGCACAAAGCTCTCCACTCTAGCATGGCACGTATGCAGTTTAAAATGATAATGGTGGCAGATGTACCATCAAAATTCGTGGTCATTTTTGAAACAGTTGGCCTTTAAACTCTGTCTCCAGCTGACTTTTTGATGTTTCTGATTGACTTATTATTCATTCAAAGGTTTGGCAAACGTAACACTATATCGGCTAACGAGTTTGGCCGGAGTTGTTGGAGCATAAATGTCCCAAAATCAAACAAAAAGCAGGACAGGGAAGCTAACGTTAGCCAAACCTTTTTGATATAGTAGCATCTTAGCTGCCATGCCGTGGATGTGCCAGATGTTTCTAACCTTACCTCTAATCCCACAAACGAATGTAGTTCAGAAATGACAGGCTCCTTTGCTTTGGCAGTAACCGACTACTGTAGGTAGTAAGCTAGTTAGCCAGGCACGCTAGTGGGTCTAGCTTACTGTAGAGCAGACACTTGTTTGCTCTTGTGTTTTTGAAAAGGTTAATAAAAAAAAAAAATTTAAAGGCACGACCCTCCAAAGTCTTTACACGCTGAGTATCGGCCGTCCTACAGCCCCATGTGGAGAAATCCAAAGACGCCTGCCATTCCTAGATAAGGTGCTAAGCTATGATTGGACAACCACTGTTCAGGGGAGGGGTTAAATGTTGAATTGGTAATTTCTTTTTTTTATGTTTCTCCAGTGGTCATTTATATTGTTTTGTTTTACTCAGGGGCCTCAAGGGCAACAGGGAGTCCAAGGAGAGAGAGGACAGATAGGAGAAGGTCTCCCTGGACCAAAGGTGAGTTGGTGTCTTTTGTGTCTCGGGCTCCTGGGGCTCACAGCTTTTCCTGAGGGGCTCATGCACTCGAGTCCGTTAAAAGCTTCGAACCCTCGTGACCCCATTTCATGCATTCATCTTCAATTCACCTACCTGCCCACTGACCTGCGCACAGGCCTCGTCTGGGCTCCAGGTTCCAGGGTGTAATGACAGGAAATCGACAGCGCCTATGGTTACAAGAGATGATAACACAACACAGAAGTTCCATAAATTCACATACAGCAGAGCAGTATGGCTCTTATTACCTCATCGTGTGATCCGGTCCACTGATTGAGATGAGAACATGCCGGCAGACAGCGGGAGATGCCGTGATAACAGAAGAAAATAGCCAGGGCACCTCGAGACATGACAGAGTGATTGACTCAGCGAGGGAGGAAAGAATGAGTCTGTTCCTCCATCTGTCTCTTCTCAGGACACGCAGACACACACACACATTGTCTCTGTCCCACGTGGATACGCAGAATTCAAAGATTAGACCTGTTCCTTACCCCAGCTTGCCAAGTTCCTTGCCTTTTCCCTGGGAATTTGGGTTCTCTTAGTGACCCGAGGTCCAGTTTCCATTCTACAATTCTAACATGACAGTTTTAGGCCTACATGTAAATAAAAATGAAATATAATTGGGTATTTGTAAAATAACCAATTAAATCACTTGCTTAGCGGAAATGAAGTAACGCTGTCATGTGATTTTAACATGGAAAAACACTCCTAGCATAAACTTTTAAGAAGGAAATAAACGTAATAAACTTCGTCTGAACTTGGCCAGAAGTTCCCGGGATTATCGAAATACTGATACTGATAATACTGAAAACGCCAGCTATCAAAATGCAGCATGTGATAAAGCATGGTAGAAATGTTTAACAGCGGCAATATAGCTGAATAGCGTCCACACAGTGTCATAGAATTTGATGGGTGACCTTTAACACCAGTCTAGGCAGAACACTGTTGTGCTGTGTTGTTCTCGGGGGTTAGGGTTAGGTTTCTCATGTGTGTCCTGTATTCTTTCACCGTAAGTAGTATGTTGATGTTTTATTTAATGAATTGTTTAATGTATTTTTCACTCATGGTTTCTGAACGAAACAAAACTAAAAGGACGTTGATGTCCAACACCAATATAATCCATGAAATTGCGACATAATGCATGGCCTTAACAAACTGGTCCCCAGGGTCCATGGTCATGATAATCTGCCCGTGTGACAATGGGGGGGGGGGGGGGGGGGTGGACTCCGGCTTTCAAATGTTCCCTTTTGGGAGTGTTAAACTTTCCTCCAGGCGTGTGAAATCAGCACTGTCCCGGACTTTATACACCAATCAGAGTTCCTTTCATGCTGTTTTAATAGAACAGAAGTATTTATAATATTTTCTACGAGGGAACAAACGGCTCTCCAAATCAACACTGTGTAAAATGTGAGCGCTTCCTTTTCAAATTGCAGGTGTAAAATCAGACCAGACCCCCTTGTTGTTTGGACAAATCCAGACAGTTAAATTGAGCGTGATTAAGTTAGTGGAATGTCTTCAGGTAATGATAAATGTAATCACTTTATGCTGTGTTACAACACTAACAGAGTGGCTTTAAATCAGAGGGTAACTATAATCCTAATTATATATACTATAACTGTAATTCAGGTGAAAATCATACTTTTTCCACTTCTCACGGACCTTCATCTAATATATCACTTGTTGACTTTCCTCTGCGATGGCAACAGCCAGTTTCCACCCCTGAACAGGAGGAGGCGTACAGAGTGGCCTCGGGGGGGTTACTCGTTTTTCCCTCAACAGGAGGATTTGACCGCGGACTTGCAGATGGCGTTCTTCTTTTTAAAAGAAGCGTTCCTCACATGACGTGTCTCGACAAGTCCCAGATTCACAGGAGCTCGGCGGCAATATTACCTTTTTTTCCATTAGCACCTCGGCTTGTGTGCCAAAATCGAGAGATCACAGAGTTCACGACAATAAATCTATACTTCCTGAAGCTCACGTGCAAATGCCGCATCGCTGTGCTCATCAGTGCTCTTCTGCGTCTGTCACTGTATTTCTGTTGTCCCTGTTGACCTTGGAAGACAGACAAATGTTCTCAAGAGAAATACGACTTTCTCTGCAGAGTCATACACAGACAGACATTATGCTGCACTCTTTTCACTTACTGTCAACTTGGATTACTGCTCTAATCCCTCACTATTTCCACTCCTGCCTTTTCTGTTTCTCAAGACGCTTTTATGCTTTTATTTTTGTTTTGTCCCCATAAAATGGTCATTTACCTTAACCCTAACTACTGAGACAGCGTTAAAAGCACACTCAGTATGCAAACGTGGAGATGCCTTAGGCCTTGGGCCCCACCCACCACCACTATTGGTCCAATATGCAGCAAACATAGTTCAAACCACACTTTTAAAGGGAGTCAATGTAACTTGCGAAAGAGGAAATAACACTTTCTTCCCCTTTTACGAATGAAAAGCTGAATTCATAAGAAATAAAAGACACTCTTGCTAATTCAATACATGCAGAGGTTTTGCAGCTGCAGCCTTATTTAGCTTATGGTGGCTAAAGTTAGCTAGCCTCCTTTAGTGGCGTCATGAAGTCAACATTTTAATGTATCCAGTACTTTAGTTTATGACATCCCCTCAGCGGTACTCAGTGTTTAGCGCTAATTAGCAAATGTTAGCATGCAAAATGTTGAACATGATAAACATTATACATGTCATTGCCATTGTGATGTTAGCATGATGATGTCAAGCATATAGCTCAAAGCGCTGCTGTGCCTAAATGCAGCCTCACATGAGCCGCTGGCATGGCGGTCTCGTCTTTGTCGCGTCTCTGATAAGTACTCTTGATGTCTATGATTTCCAAATTGCAGTCGTGTATTTGGATATTAGGGCTCTGTCATTTATGATGTCACAAATCGCTCACATTACATTCATATTTCGCCCACTTTAGGTGAGGAATGTTAAAACAGCCTTCTAGATCATTTACACCTGTTTATATATTCAATTCCAGGGGAGGTAACAGGAAAAAACATTTTGAGGCAAAGAGGTTTGAAACTTGGAACAACTCACAGGGTCTTTGAAGGGCATTGTGTTGGTTTCTGTGGGAACAATCTGCGGTAACAATTTACACACACTCGGTGCCAAAGCCGTCTGACAGTAAAACATCTTTGTCTGGATGCTGTTCCTGTAAACAGCGCCGTCCAACTAAGCCTGACATGTAGACATCAACATAAACAGGCATTTAGAAGGAATGTTTTACCCAAACCTCAATCAGAAAGCCCACATTTGGCTTCACAGCCTGTTGTGTAACAGTTCGTACTGGCCGATTCATTTGGATATCAGATGTCCGGATTGCAGTTTTTATCACAGAGACTGAGCCTTCCCATTAACCTACGTATGCTCTTAGATTGTCATTGTTTTCATATATATTAACTGCTATTTCAAGAGGCAAAATGCAATATCTTCTCTGTTTGTCTTCACAGGGAGAGCGAGGCTTGGAGGGGCCGCGGGGGCCCAGAGGACAGCCGGGCACTGGAGTCAAAGGAGACAAGGTAGAGCACAGAGAGGCTGTAAATAAGACGCACAGGCACGAAGATAAAGCCAGAGTCCTGTTTGCAAAGACGGCCAAGAGTTGGCAGAGCTCACCGCTGAATGCATTCAGCATGGTGTTATATAGGAGGTCACAGTCTACAGGTGATGAATCAAGGTTAAAGCCTGGGTAGTGTAGGAGGACAGCAGCCTCACAGATTCGGGCTGATGAATGTGGGAACACCAGCTCTGCACTGGCACGGTCACACAATTACATAAAGTTATTCTCTCCTACCTTTCAGGATGTGTTTGCAGATCTTTGCAGCCATCTGGCAATCCGGGGACATTACTAGAAGACTCTTGAGTTGATTTGAAATGTGTTTTAAAGTTACATAATTGTGTCACTTGAATATGATGGTAACATTTGGGAATGAATGGAAATATGTGGGTCTTTTAAAGCTTTTTACATGGGAGTTCTTGGCATGGACTGTGCTGACTGTAGCGTTGTAGGGAAGTTCATCACAGATAATTGCAACGTTTTCATCTGACAAACCAGTGCCGACAGGGTTTTGTGTACGTTAACATAATAACTTTATGATGTTAATGTCGCATGTGACATGTGAAGACAATGAATCAGGAAAACAAATGTCATCACGTTGTGCGCATAAGAAGATTTTACTGCATGAATGTACTCACGCATTGCAATTACCAGCGTACTGTATATCCATTACTGAGCCAAAAGGAAATGCACAGGATCTTTACAGTGGGATGCTTTCCACATGCAATAAATCATGCAATGCACTGACATACTATCAACATTTACATGCTGTAATCATCATTAATCTCCATTCTTATCTGAACCTGCAGGGGGATTTTGGCCCTCCAGGTCTTCCAGGGCCCCTCGGCCTCCCAGGAGCAGGCATACAGGGCGAGAAGGCAAGTACTTCCCACTGAGGCTCGGCATAACATGCTAAACTAAGGTGGTGACCACGGTGAACATTATACCTGCTAAATATCAGCATGTTAGCATTGTCATTGTGAGCATGTTAGCATGCCGTACTTAGGTATCCCTATTGAATGAATGAACTGGGAAAAGGCAACTATGGGGGGCTTGAGCACCATAATAGTTTTTGCCCCATCCTTGAATTCCAAATGATGGAAATAAAGATTAATTAAACCAACATGATGCATAAGTGGCATGACTATTCGTGTTTTGCAGCACAGCTGGAGACTCAGGGGAGATTGTATCCTGCTGACAGCTGAGCCAAAGATCGCTTCACTGATATCAAAACACGAGTCAGTGACTGTCGGAATATGGCTATAGTCCACTGCTGGGAGCGCCATGTGCTCTTACACAGCACCACGAGCTCTATTTATGCACAGCTGGTCTTGTTTAAAGCACAAGGTAACGTGTATAAGCAAAACTCGGAGTGTTGGTTACGGTTCAGCAGAGTGTGGAGGAACAGATGATAAAGTGTTCAGATCATTTCTCTTTACTGATACAGTGAGTCGAAGACGTTTGCAACATCAACGTCTGATGCTGAACTGAGCATTATATTGTGCAAAGTGTGTTTCCAGGTGTTGGGGAGTAGCACTGCACATGTGAAACAAGTTGCATAAAGACTTTTGTGGCTCCAGAGGGAGCTGTGCGAAATCGGATAATTTGCCTCGAGTGACGTCACTTGAGTCGGCGTCAGCTGGGGCTGAGGACTACATGTTTAAAAAAGGAATAAAACCTGGGGGTGTGGAGTTGGAAAGAAGTGAGCTCACCAGACCTCCTGCAGCTCACCCCTCATCTCTACTTTAGCCCCTACTAGCATAACACACCCAAATCTCCTACCGAACTTCCAGCGGTTGCATTGTGGGTCATGGTGTTCTTTGTACAGTCCCTTAGCCATCCATTTTTTGATCAGGCTTCATTTTTAATACATGGCTTGTCTTTTCATTACTGCATTCATTTATCCTTTCAGGGCATGGAAGGACCAAGGGGGCCACCAGGTAGCAGAGGCCCACAAGGAGAGGGCATGCCTGGATCCAAGGTTTGTGCAAACACCCTCAAAGCTACAACCTTGCACAAAATGTTAGCATCAGCATATAATAAATATGAATGTAAGTTGCTAATATGAAGTTGATGTTATGTTGTCTCGTCTCGCTCAGGGGGACCAAGGTTTGCCAGGCGAAGTTGGCAGCCCAGGAGAAAGAGGAGCTGGAGACTCCGGAGCTAAGGTGAGTCAAAACTCCCATCAGCAGCAACCATCTATGTTTTTACAGTACTTCATGAACTGACACAGACGCATGAAATCTGTCCTCAGGGTGAGCCAGGGTCACCAGGAATATCTGGTTTGCCGGGCCTGCCAGGGGAGGACGGAGCCCCCGGACAGAAGGTAGTTTAACTCACCACCTACAGTGTCACATGTACACATGTCCTCCAATGTCAAAAATGATGAACACGTGTATGCTTGTGTCTCAAGGGTGAGCCAGGAGCTGTGGGTTTCAGGGGGCTCGAGGGGGCACCAGGAATCGGCACCCAGGGTGAAAAGGTAAAGACGAGTGACGTTTCCCGTTCACTGTCTTTTTGCATGTCTCGCTGTGGGACTTTGCTGACCTGTATGTAATAAGGAAACTCACAGCCATCAGGTTAGTAACTGTATTCCCAATGTGATCTTTAAGGGCGACCAAGGCCAAAGAGGAATAAGGGGCCTGACTGGTCCACCTGGTATTGCTGGACCCTCAGGACCGAAGGTGAGGAGCTATTAAGCCATTGTTAGCTCTTAAATAATTCAATATTGTTTTTGCGTCACTGGTAAGAAATGATGAGAAAAGATTTCCGAGTTCGTGATTTTAACCTCTTTGCTTGCATTAACCTTCGTCAGGGAGAACCAGGGGCACAAGGCAGGGGGGGCTTACCTGGCCCGCCAGGCCGTTTCATCTCCGGGCCCAAGGTAACTACTCCCAGTGTACTGTAGTAGCATTAGAAAACAGTGGACGCTTGTTATTTTAAGAGTTTTTCATGATTGCCAAACTTCACAGGGTGCCTGGAACTAAAAGTAGAAGTACCACAATGTAAAAATACTTATACTTATTATCAGCACAATGTACTTATAATATCAAAAGTAAAAGTACGCTCAAATATAGTGTAACTGAACTGACTCAGTAATGACAGTTACACTGCAATACTGAATATAAAGTTTGCTAACATTTGAGCATACCAGACCAATAAAGGCTGTGAAGTGTGTTGTATTACCCTTAATAGTTCAGTTGATAACTTTTCATGTAATCAACTTACAACCAAACCAACTTGGTGTAGGAAAGGGAGGGTGGGGGGGGGGTCTGATTAGGGGTCCACAGCTCACATTCCCTCACAACGTTAGTACTATGTTAGGAACCTGTAATATGCTGTGTCATGACAATATACAGTTCATTAGTGCCATCATGTGTTCTAGGGTGATCTTGGCCCAAGTGGTCCTCCTGGTCCTATTGGGGAGACTGGCTATGGACTTCCTGGTCCAAAGGTAACACTCTCCAAAACAAGAACAGAGACGATGTCAAAGAATGGGACGGGAAACGCACCGTGTGCACACATCCTGTCCTTGTGCCAACATTTGCTCAGAATTTCACTTCATAAAATGCTGCAGCGTGTTTTGTACTTTAACCCTTCCCATGTTTTGATGTATCGCACAATACAGGATCACGCAACGGAGCAGAAAGCACATGTGTCCATTTACACCCACATTCCACCTCAGTTCCCTTTGAACATCTCTCTGTAAATCACTTTGCATCCTTTGCGTGAATGAATGATCGACTTTTTATGTATTTGTCGGCTGTAGGGTGACCGCGGAGATCCAGGCCCTTCAGGCCCATTCGGTCCCAAAGGAGACGGCTATCCCGGCCCCACGGTGAGGAACTAATTTAAACCCTGAAATGTCCACATGTCCGTCCATAAATCTGTGCGTTCCTACCATCCATCTACACATTACACTTCAGTCATCCATCCATCTGTCTTTTGTCTTTCTTATTCTACCCATTAGTTCCAGCCATGCATCCATCAATGAGACATTTATTACCAAAAGTTACAGTAGCTGACCCTTATATATCTTCCGAGCATGTTTTCCTTAATTAAGACCATAGCGAACGTGGCGCAGTAGGGGCAAGTGTGGGTATATGTGGTCACTGGAGAAGAGATTTAAAGGAACAGTTTGACATTTTGGGAAATATCCTTATTCATGTATCACTTTTTTTGCCGAGAGTTAGATGAGAAGATCGATACCGCTCTCGTGTCCGTATGCTAAATATGAAGCTACAGGCAGCAGACGGTTAGCTTAGCTTAGCATAAAGACTGGAAACAACGAGCAGCGTAAAGACAACAGTCCTTGGCCGGGACTAGGAACTTCCTGGAGTCTCCGCCACTTTCCTTGCAAAATGTCGAACTGTAACTTTAATAGAGTGTATTCTACCTCCAATGTCCTGTGTTGTTTAGGGGCCCCCTGGTCTGCCTGGACTTCCAGGGGAACCCGGCCTGGAAGGAGTGGGCGTCCCTGGACCAAAGGTGAGAACTGGTTGATCTGTCAGGCCAAAAATTATGTTTGTCAAGTAAGTGCGTGTCGGCGGCAGGAAAGAAAGACAGTGACTGTTGTCTGTTGTAGAGTCGCATGTGTGAACATTTTCAGTAGCCATTTAGTCTTACTCTAAATGATAAAATGTTCCTTTCTTTTGAAATAAGGGACCAAAATGTGAGATAGTTTCCCTTTACACTTGCTTATATCACATAGCATTAGCAATAGAATTGGATATCATCCTGGTGCAGCAGGACAATTTCTTTGGCTCCGTTTTCACAACAGAGTTTCAATGTTTCCACCCACAGAATACACACAACTCATGTTAGCACGAGTGTCAATGCTTATTACAGTGTCCAGAGTAATCTTAAGGACGTTCTGAAATGTAACACTGATTACAATTCAATAATAAACACACACAATGTTGCGAAACTCGGAGTGTAACATTTTGTGTTACTTCAACTTTTGGCAAAAATGAACCTCTTTTGAGAAAACTGAGCCGCCAAATTCTGCAAGATCAATTCGAGCTGCATCTGCATTAAAGACAAGTGAACGCATCTCCCCAGTGAAAGCTCTCCTCATTCGTTTAAGGGAAACTAATTAAAGGAACGATGTTTTCCTCAGCGCGGAGGTGCATTTGTGTGATGGATTATAAATTGCCGCGTTGTAAGTGTTCATATATCCTCGCTGCGTTTTCTTCTTTGCAGGGGGACGTTGGTTTCCGAGGGCTGCCTGGTTTGCCAGGACCTCCAGGCGAAGGCCTCCAAGGACCTCTGGTACTTAATAACTTTTTTCAGATTTGACATTACTTCTCGCTAAAATGACTTCCATTTTGACTTGTCATCTAAACGCTTTAATTCATAAACAACAGAATTGGTATTCTCTCCCTGTCAAGGACGACATCGTAATGTGTTTACTTATGCAGAAAGCCCTCCGTAATTTTATTTGACATGAAACCAGATGGTCGTGATTGAGTCATATTCTCTGAAGAATTGCGTCTTTGCTGCAGTGTTGGAGAAAAAAAAAAAAGAGGGCTTCATCTTGTGTGCGAACATGCCTGACGCAGGGGCCGTATATTCAAATGGTGCCAGTTCATTTGTTCAGGGTGTTTATCAGGATTACACCCCCCCCGGCCCAACAGCACATTGGTGCAGAGTGTGAATCTCCGCCGACATATGTGTCTGATGAGACGCACTTGGCCTAACAGGCCTAAATGAAGCGACACCCAGCACCCACATGTCCACGAATATCACATCCAGAGTCCCTGCAGGCTTTCAGACCAGTGTTTCTGCGGGTCTGAGCGCTGTCACGCAGTGGCGGGCAAGATTTAATTGAGGACTCAACTCGAGCCGTCAAAGGGGGTGGGGGGCTATCACATCACACTGGCAGCCTTCAGCCCTTATCCCTGTCGAGAGACTGGTGGTGTCAGAAATCGATCGCTCACTATTATAAATCCTCACCTAGAAAAAGGGCAGGCTGTTTCAAAGTGTGTATCACATCCATTTTCCATCCTGTTCAAGAAGGACGAGTTATTGACTACATGTGTGCGATTCATGGAACATGCTCTTCGACTGTTTTTCAATCACCTTGTCAAATGACATCTCCTCCTTCTCTCTCATAAAAAAACAAAAACAAAAAACAGACTTTATGAACGTGCAAATATTTTCCATTTCAAAAGTTGAGCTGCTGGACACAAGACGTCTCCTACGTTTCAAGTTTCCACATCACACATTTGCGTACGTTACATATTGGACTATGATTGGCTCCAACCTAGCTGTGATGTCACAAAAATTGCTCTTAAACCCACCGAACTTGGAGAAACTCGTCCTACAAAACACATTTTAGAGTCTTTAAATTGAAGAAAAAGTAGTTTTAGAGTTCAGAAAGGCAGTACATAGTCTCACTTTAAACCCCCCCCCCCCACAAAAAAAAAAATCAAATACATTTAAATGCAACATGAAGCGTCTTTCGTTGTTTACTACTCTACAAAATGTCAAATTGAAGTGAAAATGTGGGCATGATTTTACGGCCATCACAAAGGCAAGGAAGCATCAATAAAGTACCAGACTGGAATTGATCAAATAAGTTGTTTTCCTCTACACTTTCTAAACGTTGAGATGGTAAAATGTCAAGCGAAACAGAATGTAGTCCATTCCAATGTGATGCTCACTGTGACCTCTGTACTGCAGGGTAACCCTGGGCGGCCTGGCCCCCCAGGGCCAACGGGGCCACAAGGACAAGGAATTCAAGGGCCAAAGGTAGGCTAACATTTTTTGGGTAGAAATTCATCTGGAAACTATCTGAGAGATTGATGCAAACGAATGAAGTGCTTTTCATGTGTTTGATTCAGGGTGAACAGGGGTCCCAGGGCGTGACGGGGCCAAGGGGGCTACCTGGAGAAGGCTTTCCTGGAGCTAAAGTGAGCCGCCATGTTGTCTGGGACTTTTTCATGTGGGTTCACGTGCTGTTATTATGTTTCCGATCGCTGACATTTCGCCACGCAATGTGTGACAGGGAGACCGCGGCACGGCAGGGGAGAGGGGGCTGAAGGGAATCAAAGGGGATCTTGGAGATCCTGGAACCTCGGGGCAACCTGTGAGTGACACTAATGATGCTTTTATACGTCCGTTTGCTGTGTACTGCTTTGTGCTCTGCAAAACCTTCCTCCTCCATGTGAAAATGTATCAGAATGACGCTGTAATCCTTGTTATTACTCACTTCAGCAAATATCTGTTGGCTCACTTTTAGAATAATATAACTACTTTTTCTCTTTTAATGTTTGTATTCTCATCTCAGGGCCGACCTGGTGTCAAAGGCGAAGCAGGCCTCACTGTGAGTCTTCTCACGATATTATATACTTATTAGTACTGTACTCCAAATTTGGTGATTTTGAATTTGTACTTTTCTGATAAACTGAAGGATGACGTAGTTTTAGTACAACCATAACCAACTACAGATATAGCAGTAAAATGCAGCAGTAATATTAACGCAAAAACGTCATTTATAATTGTAAAACACTGACAGGGACCATCTGTAGAATGAGTACTTTTATTTTAAATACCTTCTGTTGATAATACTTACTTTTACTTAAATAAGGTTTTGAATGCAGGACCTTTACTTGTGGTATTAGTACTTTCACTCAAGTAAAGGATCTGAGAGCGTCAGTTACTGCTCGTGTTTTATTTCTATTTCTATGCTCTGACTGTGTTGGTGTATCCCTTTCAGAGAGAGGACATCATCCGAATGATCAAAGAGATCTGTGGTAAAGTATCTTGTGATCTTTGCGATATTTATTCCACCTCTCAGTATTGACAGCACAAATGTTAGACGAGAAGGCTTGGTTTCTGATGTAAGCCCACTGCCTCGTCTTATCTGTAAATCATTAGGTCAGATTCCGCCGAGTGAACCTCGTCGAACTGACATTTCAGCCATGATCTCATATGCTGGTGTGATGTGATTCCAGGATGCGGGATCAAGTGTAAGGAGAGGCCAATGGAGCTGGTGTTTGTCATTGACAGCTCAGAGAGCGTGGGCCCCGAGAACTTCGAGATCATCAAGGACTTTGTGAACGCGCTGGTGGACCGGGTCACCGTGGGCCGCAACGCCACCAGGATTGGCCTGGTGCTGTACAGCCTGGAGGTGAAGCTGGTGTTCAACTTGGCCCGCTACGTCACCAAGCAGGACATCAAGCAGGCCATCAGGAACATCCCGTACATGGGAGAGGGCACCTATACCGGCACAGCCATCCGTAAAGCGACCCAGGAGGCCTTCTACAGCTCGCGCCTGGGGGTCAGCAAAGTGGCCATCGTGATTACCGACGGGCAGACGGACAAGCGGGAGCCAGTGAAGCTGGACATAGCGGTACGAGAAGCACACGCCGCCAATATTGAGATGTTTGCTCTCGGGATCGTGAACACCTCGGACCCAACGCAGGCTGAGTTCATGAGAGAGCTGAATCTGATCGCCTCGGACCCAGACACCGAGCACATGTTCCTCATCGATGACTTCAACACCCTGCCAGGTCAGAGAAACCTATCTTTGGGTCGTGTTTTGGTGGTTTCACCCTGCTGCTTCAATACCAGAGCAGAGATATTGGCTCATTGCCCCTATATCTCTGATAGCACAGAATGCTAAAGATATGTCTGAGGTAGCTGAGGAAGAGTGTTGCCGTTTCCAGTCAGTGCAGTTGGAAAATCAACTTGCAGAGACTTGAAACCTGCTCCTGTTTCCAGGCTTTGTGCTAAGCTAATCTAATAACCTGCTGGCTCCGGCTCATTATTTAGCACACAGACATGAGAGCGGTATGGATTTTCTCATCTAACTCTCAACAAGAAAGCGAATGAGAGTATTTCTAAAAATGTCAGACATTATTTCATGGTAATTCCGCCGTCAGTTGAGCTATGCTTTGAAAAATGGTTAGCTACATAAAGAGATAATTAACTGAAATATGCAAAAGCACAGCTTTGTGCTGGTCCTTTTTAATATCACAGATGTTAGATAAAAGGCTTAAAAGCAGCTTCATCTTTTCCTGAATGTTCTCAGTTAGCTGGAAACGTTTCAGCCTGACTAAGAGTCGTGCTAGCAGCAACTGTGAGTTTGTGCTTTCTCCAAAGATTGCGATCTCCAAAGTCAAAAGACCGACCGACAAATGTCACAGTTGGTGTTTCCCCAATCTTTATGTGTGGCTCTGACTCCTCCTCTCTGTGTCCTCTCTCAGCTCTGGAGTCCAAGTTGGTCAGCCAGTTCTGTGAGGACGAGAATGGAGCCCTGATATATAACAGAATCACTAACGGCTACAACGGCTATGGTAACAACGGCTACAACGGCAACAGAAACGGCAACAACGGGAACTATGCCGTCGGCGGCTATGGCTACCGGCCTGCGACTGAGCAGGAAACACTGAATGTCCGTCAGACTGGCGTCAACACCGGCGCCAGCACTCACAGCCACGGAGGCCGGGTGGAGACCACCCAGCATGGCAGCAGAGGATCCAGCACAGGACATGTATGGAACACATGAGTGCAAATTCACATGCATATTCTAAAAAAGGCACAAAGTGTTTAAACGCCGTTTGCCGGTTTTGTCCCCACCAGGGAGGAGGAGGAGGAGGAGGAGGAGGGCAGCATGTGTTCACTGAGACAACAAACTGGGGAACCGAGCGCGGGGACACTTTTAACAGACCTGTCCCTCCTTCCAAAGAGGACTCCCCCAGTAACCGAGGATCCTCGTCATCCTCTACAAATATAACCACGTCATCCTCAGGTGTATCTGTCCAGTACGTGCCTGCTCAGAGACCAGCTCTTCCCAAAGGTAAGCACGGTCTGTTCTTTTATATTTGCTTTGTTTTCTTCAAGGGGAAACTCTCTTTTATAGCCAGTGCATGCAGAAACATGACACACACTCAAAGACTCATTCACAAAATGGTTTGACAGCAGTTACAGAGAAACACAAGCAAAAAAAAGCAATCACTTACCAGGCAACAGAAATAACATGAATCCTGTCTGCAGGTTCCATTGAGATCCAACAAGTAACAGCATTTGCCTTGTATAATAGCACCCACATAGTAATTTCTTTTTCTTTTTTCATCTGTGAAATAAAATGAATAAATACAAGTTTCGGCAAGTGGGGAAAAAAAAATGTTGAAAAAAATATCAGGCTCTGAAAGTTGTTGTTGTAATACTCATTTCGGCCACAAGAGGCTGAAGTGCACCACTACCGCATGTTTTCAAATCGGACGAAAAAGGCATTCATGTTTTCTGCCAGGTGAGTTTTAACTTCTCCACACACCCTTTAAACACAAGTTACATGCTGTGTGTTGTCGTCAGGTTAGCGCCGATTAAAAATCCATTTCCATCCAAAAGAAAGACACGACACGATTCATGTCACATAACTCGCTAACACACAACATGCAGTATCCGGGAAAATGATCCTATTGACCTGCCGGAACTTTATTTTTTCACCTGAAAATGTAAGGAAAAACTGGACCGCCAGAATGTATATTTTTCTCACTTGCCTCTCAGGGCTTCCATACAGACGCATGTAACTGTGTAAAGATGTGTTTGAGTGTACGCTCCTGTATTTGACAGAGCATATAACACAGAGACAGACTGAGCCCCAGTCCAGTTTGTTTAGAGGACATGTGATCCTTGAACATGACCTTTCTAGAAAAGCAGTCCCTGGATCTGCGGTGGCCACAGTGTTGTCCCGGCTTCGGTGGGGGGGGGGGGGGGGGGGGGTTATGATAAGTGCTTTGTGATTGACAGGCCTCGGTAATGAGGTCATGTGGGTGAGGAGCCGGCAGGGCCAATTATTTTTGATGCCTCGTGGATGATTTTCTAGAATCTGCTCCTTCCTAAGAGCGGGGCGAAGTAACAGATGTTGCCTCAGAAGAGAGCTACTTTGAGGTGGGATGGACAGGTCATCGAAGGAAGAGGGTCGGTGAATTATTTTTCGTGATCTAGCTTCATCCCCCCCCCCCCACCCCCTTTCCGTCATGTGACATTTTCACCCGCAGAGACTGTCCCCTTGGACCCCCGCTGTGGCTTGGTTCTGGACCAGGGCACGTGTCGGGACTATAACATCCGCTGGTACTACGACAAGCAGGCCAACGCCTGCGCCCAGTTCTGGTACGGAGGCTGCAACGGCAACAAGAACCGCTTTGACACAGAGGAGGAGTGCAAGAGGACGTGTGTGATCGCCAAACCCACCGGTACTTTCTCACGATCCTTCCCCGCCATGTTAACCTCAGTCCCGGGCCGAGCCGAGTCCACCAGCAAATCTGTCCTTTTCCTTCAATTTTCTTTGCACCTTCCTCAGGTCATAATACATTTTATTGCTTCCAAATGTTTCAGAGTATTGACTTTTTCATGTCTTCTTTTCCCAGGAGGCTGAGTGAAGGCATCTGCCATACATCTGCTGTAGATACTTCAAGGAGGGGCAGCTAATACCAGCCATTTTTCGCAGGGTTATGTAAAGTTACTGCATAATTCTCAGGCATATACACGTACACTGTTGATCCGTATCACCGCTCACTTCCTGTCTTTGTGCCCCCCCCCCGTAGCACTTATTGTCCTCTATTTACAGTGAAAGAGAGCCTGGCTTTGATAGATACCTCCATTGTTTTGTCTTGTTTTTATATCAGCATCTCACGCAGGAGATACTCCATCACTCCCACTCAGGAATACAGACGAGCACTCTCACTGTGTGTGTGTGTGTCCAGTTCCCCTGGGGGTTCCCACACCGATGGGACACACACACACACACACACACATTCACACAGTCTACGAGTGCTGCAAAGATTGTGGGGGAAAAAAAACGGACTGTTTGCTCAACATGACCAATAATAACTCTGGTCCCTTGTCAATGTCAGAATCTGAAATCGCATCAATCGATCGATATGCCATTAAGACATAGTGTAGGGTTTAGTAGTGCGCAACCACATGAGCCAATAACACACAGCAGTGTGAAGTGAAGCCTCTCATTACTTATATCAGCAAAATATAGTTTCTTTTTTTTTTTTTCTATATAAAAACGACTGATGCTCTGTAACTTCATGGAATAATTTAGTGCATTTTAATGTGTTTTATGTGTTTTCTGAAAGAAAATGTGACTTTTCTCGTGTGTGTGTGTGTTTGTGTGTGTACATTGTTTCACTTCTTTCTTACCACTAACTCTCTGCATTTGCTCGAGCAGTATTCTTACAACGTAACACTGATGAACAGACACACACACACACACACACACACACACACACACACACACACACACACTGCCCTCTACTGGGTAACACATGCTGATGTCACTGCAGTACAAGATACTGAGTGAGCAGAATTTCACTTCCGTCGTTGAGCAACTGGTGTGTCACTGTGTTTCCCAGCTGCACCGACTGTATGAATCCATATTGTACTGTTTTATTATGTGGTCAAACCTTTTTAATAAATCTAATCTAAACTAATATGTGCAAAGGCATCACATTCATGGCAAGGGGCTGCACGCATTTGTTTTATTGAGGCTGAGCGTTCGCTTTATTTCTCCATAATAACAAAGTAGGAAATAGAATCACTGTATCATGACATGGATCTTGCGTTACCTCTAGCAAAGAGTGCTCCATTTTGTCATTAGCTTACAGTCACTCCTTTATTCAGCATGGAAGTCAAGTTGCCATTAGCGTAGCATTTAGCAGTTGTTGGTTCAAACGTAGTGGCTGGAGCACTTGGTCAGTGGCAAAAGTCTCACTTCTGTTGTGCATATTAATGGCGCACGTTGTGAAAACAATTATGTTTTACTCAGATATTCAATGCTTAAATGTGGTTACATCGTCTCAAATTCTCAAAGTTTTTCCTCTGAAATGATTAAATGATGATGATGATACTGATATTAATGTAACATTATTGTTATTTTAAGATGTTGGGGGGGTGGGGGGGGGGGGGGGGGGGGTCCAGTTTTTTCTTAGTCAAAGGGTCTTAGTCTCGCTTTCAACACAAGCCCCCCCCCCCCCCCCCCCCCCCCGCCCCAATAATTTTCATACAGCCCCTAAATGCTCTGCAAAAAGAACATCTTAGAACTTTGCTTCATTAATCTACTGTGGCAGAGCGTTCTTACGCACACTGTGCCCCCACCCCACCCCCACCCCTCGCTTAAATTACACATTAGACGCTCCCCGACAAGTGGCGTAGTCTGATCTATCTTTAGTGCTGCCCACAGGGAGAAATGTTACCTAACTCTACTCGCTCCTCACACTTCCATCAGGAACTGAAATCAGACCGAATGTTGATGCCGACACTTCAGTTATGGACTTGCCACTTCACATTTTGTACTAATACATGCGGCTGTGTGCAAACTGACGCCTTTTTCTCTTCAAGAAGAATTCAAAAATAACAAAAAAAAAAAAAAATGTCTTCAGCACTGGAATGATCTCAGGGATTGAAGTGCGTTTTAAAAGCAGAGCAACACACACACACACACACACACACACACACACACACACACACGACCAAGCAGCTGGACAATAATGCACCCCACTGCTGATTGGTGGACAGAACAGCTTGTGTGTGTGTGTGTGTGTGTGTGTGTGTGGCTCTCACCTGTTTGTGCGTGCAGCTGCTGCTGGTCCATTTTTCTGGTCCATTTTTAGCACAATGTTTTTGTGCTCCTCAGTCTCCCTTCAATAGTGCCATGCTTTGATAAGATTTTTTTTAATTTTTTTATTATTATTGATTTAGGTGGTTCCTTTGGTGGAATTAAAAAAACAAAAAAAAACAGTGAAGAGCTGAAAGATATTAGAAATAACTGGAAATATTAACTTACTGTAGAAATAAAAGCACAAAAAGAGAGTTATTGAACTATAACATTTGTGGCTTTAATCAATACTGTTTGCAGAAACGCGATCAACAGAAAATTGATCCGATATTTTCCAGTTCCAGCTTCTCCAAGTGAGTATCTGCTGCTTTTCTTGATGCTCATTTTTTGACTTTTTAATAGACGAGAAAAAGAATGACTTGTTGCAGCCCTGGTCGCATCTAGATTATATATTATGGATACTAACTTGTCTTGGTTGCTTAGTGACAGCTGATGAATTATAAAGTATAAATTGTATGTAAGGCTAAATCTGCACAGTTGATATATATAATCTGTAATAGGATTGAACGAATGAATGATTTATTTAAAAAAAAAAAAGGATGAATAAAAGGATGATCTGTCTCAAGTCAACAGAACATATTTTTTGAGTGTGACAGCGACCGCTCTAAATATCCTCCCGGTAATACCTACAGCTTGAGGCGAGCTATTCGAGGGCTTTGACAGCATTGTCTCCGCTGTTTGTCGGCCACATGACACTTTGGGAGCTGAATCATGGTGGCATCCCCCCAGCCTGAGCAGCCAGTTGCTTCTTTCAGTCTGTGACAGCAGCTGCTCGAGCCAAGGCCTGCGCTGCGCTGCGCTGCGACCTGGCCCAGTCGGATTCCACTGGAGCTGCAGCAGGCAGGGGGCAGAGGGAGCTAAATTTAGAGTGGGGTGGGATTAAATTGCAAGGGGTCTTCACACTGGGAACCTTTTCTCTGCTCTGCCTTTTCCAGCCAGGACCGACTGCCAAAAGGACCCGTGGCCGCCGTCTCCTTCCGTTCTCCACAGACCCCCTTGTTCACCCCGTCGTTTCCCATCCTGACACGCCATGGACCCCAACGCCATCAAGGAGGAGCTGCGCCTCTTTCAGAGCACCCTGCTCCAGGATGGGCTGAAGGAGCTGCTGAATGAGAACAAGTTCGTCGACTGCACCCTAAAGGTAGGCGACCGCAGCTTCCCCTGCCATCGGCTGATCATGGCCGCCTGCAGCCCGTACTTCAGGGAGATTTTCTTCACAGAGGATGGGAAGGAAGTGGAGAACACCAAGGAGGTGGTCCTGGAGGACGTCAACCCTTCCATCCTGGACATGATCATCCAGTACCTCTACTCGGCCGAGATTGATCTCACCGATGACAATGTACAGGATATAATTGCGGTGTCCAACAGATTCCAGATCCCCTCTGTCTTTACAGTCTGCGTCAACTACCTTCAGAAGAAGCTGTCCCTGGGCAACTGCATGGCCATTTTCAGGATGGGCCTGGTGCTCAGCTGTCCCAGGCTCGCCGTGGCTGCACGCAACTACATCGCTGACCGTTTCGAGCTCCTCTACAAAGACGAGGAGTTCCTCAAGCTCGCAGCCCACGAACTGTTCGCCATCATCGGTGGAGACTCGCTAAACGTGGGGAAGGAGGAGCTGGTGTTCGAGGCGGTCATGGCCTGGGTCCGCCAGGACAAGGAGCGCTCCAAGGTCCTGAAGGATGCTTTCAACTGCATCCGCTTCCGCCTGCTGCCCGAGAAGTACTTCAAAGACAGAGTGGAGACTGATGAGATCATCAAGGCCGACCCGGAGCTCCAGAAGACGATCCAGGTCATCAGGGATGCCTTCAAGGGGAAACTTCCAGAGAAACCCAAGAAGGAGGGGGAGGAGGGGGCCGACATGGAAGGAGGTGAGGAGGAGGACAGCCCATTCCCCGGCTTCCTGAATGACAACCGCCGACACGGCATGTACGCGCGTGACTTCATCGTGATGATCAATGATACGGCGGCGGTGGCGTACGATGTCAGCGAGAACGAGTGCTTCTTGGCGGCCATGTCGGAGCTGGTGCCGCGCAACCACGTCAGCCTGGCGTCGCAGAGGAACCAGCTCTACATCATTGGGGGACTGTTTGTGGATGAAGAAAACAAAGACGTGCCACTGCAATGTTACTTCTACCTGGTAACTAGGTTTTTCTTTTTTTTCATTTGTCGCTCCCTTTGTGATAAAATGCTGCATAAAGAAAATAGGAAATATTCTGATTAGCTTTCTGGCATATCTTAACGTTAAATGTGAGATATAAAGATTAAACAGCATGTCAGGCTAGCTGTTTCCTCCTGCTTCCAGTCTTCATGCTAATCTAAGCTAACAGATACAGGCCTTAAATAGTTATATTTTACAGCATCGTCGGTATGTGGACGATTCTTTCTCTTCTTCGTGAGGAGATAATGGGCGCTAAGAGGGTGCTTTTCTCCACTCTGTTTTAATGCACCTTGTGTGTCCCCCCCCCCCCCCCTCACAGCTGGATCCACTCACGTCTGACTGGGTCGCCCTGCCGCCCATGCCATCTCCGAGGTGCCTCTTCAACATCGGAGAGAGCGAGAACCTGCTGTTCGCCGTGGCTGGAAAAGACCTCCAGACCAACGAGTCGCTGGATACCGTGATGTGCTACGATGTTGAGTATGTGTCATTATTTGCCTCTTTGCTACCCCCCCCCCCGCACTTTGTTTCTCACCCTATCTCTCACCTTTCACCTTTAGTCAAGTTTCCAGGTGATAATTACCTTCAGGAAATTAACAAAATGGTGTCCTATAGAACATTTAAAAAAAAGGGAATGTATAATTAATCATGTTTTAATGTGATCTCACCTTCCGCTGTTGATATTTAACTTGCTCACGTTTATCACTACCAAGTGGGAAATCACGCACGTGGCGATGAAGCGCTTGCAGCTCTGAGCAAAGCAGGGAAGGCAACAAATTCAGGGGGGGGGGGGGGGGGCATAATAAAATAACATGGAAGGACACGCTTTAAAGCTGTGACTTAAATGTGAATTCCTCAGGAAGATGAGGTGGAGCGAGACCAAAAAGCTTCCTCTGAAGATCCACGGCCACGCTGTCATCTCCCACAGAGGGCTGGTCTACTGCATTGGAGGAAAGACAGATGACAAGTGAGTGAATGAGTGAGAGAGAGTGCAGCTGTTTGTGGTCCGTCATTCTGACCAGTCCGGCGCTGCCTACGCTACCGTGATGGAAAACACTGATCCTGTGCATCTCTTGTTTAACGGCACAGTGATAGCAAAGGACAAAGTAAATTAAGTAAGAGTATATAAACCTACATCCAGACACTCGTCATAACCAAATTCGGACTGAAATGTATCCGCATTTCAGAGAATCAATCGGTATGCTGACAAAAGTCGTACTCTTGGGACGCTCCTGCTCTTATTTCAATATTTGCTTTCAAAATGTGCATCATTTCAGGCAGCCCCAAAAGGTATGTTAGCTCCGGGACAGTATGGTAAGTGTTATCTATCAGTGGGGACAGATGTAGGGAAATAAACACTTTGCTGATCATATTTTTCATTCTCGTTCCAAATGATCCTTATTTACAGTTATGTGCTGATTTTTTTCTTCATCTAGTTTATGTTTTTTTTAAGTTTCACTTGGACAGAAGGTGCTTTTTGCGACAATTACTCCTTACGAACTGAAAGAACACAATATTCTCACTACAAATGAACATCATTTGGCCGCCGTGTTCCATCTTTCGACACTAAGAATGCCACGATTGTATCCGTCCCTCCGTCTCCACAGCAAAGCCCTCAACAAGGTGTTTGTGTACAACCACAAGCAGTCGGAGTGGAGGGAGCTCGTGGCCATGAAGACACCCAGGGCCATGTTCGGGGCCGTTGTCCACAACGGCAAGATCGTGGTGGCTGGCGGAGTCAATGAGGAGGGCCTCACCGCGTCATGTGAAGCCTACGACTTCGCAACAAACAAGTAGGACTCACTTTGACATTGTTTTACCTTTTCAGCTGAGGAGTTGTGTTGAAAAGTGACAACCACAAAACCCAATCATGAAATCTCAGAACTGCCACATACCTCGAGGTGTTCACTATTACATCAGAACATGACACGAATGAATGTAAGAAATTATTCAAACTCAACACATTATGATGAAATCTGTTTTCATGAGTCTTATTTTCTATTAACACATTTTTTTTTTTATTTCTTAAGGGCATTTCTCCCAGTTACACTTTTATTTAATGCCACATTTTATTTCATAATGTCACGTTTCATACAAGCAGCAGGCTCACAAACTGCCTGCTAGCTAGCTAGCTAGCTCCTATTGGCTACTTCAGAGAAGGACTGTCTTTTTTGAGTTGTGTGTCTTTATCTGAAAAACAAATTTAGAATCGAAAGGTTGCCGGTAACTCTGGATTAACCAGCTAGCTGCTGCCGCTAGCGCTGGCTCCTCAGCTTGAAGACGTGAGATAAAAGTGTGATCGGCGAAAACACCACTATGGAATCGGAAAAGAGGCACTTTGAAATAAAAATGTCCGGAGTGAAAATGAAAATTAACTCTGATAAACTGAAAATAAGTATGTTAATAATTATGGGTTAATTTACAGGTATATATTGTACATGTTATTTATTTCACAATATCCTATTTACATATTTAATATTGGACTCTTTTGGCCTCCGTATACCACATCCCAGTTACCTCAGCCATTATAAAAGATGAAATTGGACGACTGTGCCAAGATGTACAACAGGCACCTATAATGAGAGCTCCATCTTCCGGTTGACCTTCTGCTAACGCCGTGTCTCCTCAGGTGGGAGCCTCTCACAGATTTCCCCCAGGAGAGGAGCTCCGTCAACCTGCTGAGCAACGGCGGCGCCCTGTACGCCGTGGGCGGCTTCGCCATGGTTCAGACGGAGAACAAGGAGGTGGCTCCCACAGAGGTCACCGACGTCTGGCAGTAAGTCTTCTCAAGTTATGGGTCCAACATGTGCACGTTTCCGTTGGTTGCCATGGCGCCCGTTTTGCGAGATCTGACTCTCCTCTTGGTCTCGTCAGGTTTGAGGATGATAAGAAGCAGTGGAGCGGCATGCTGCGGGAGATGCGCTACGCTGCCGGATCTTCCTGTGTGTCCATGCGCCTCAACGCTGCCAGGATGCCCAAACTGTAGACAAAACCACTTTCTTTCTTTCTTAACCCCACCCCCCCACCCCCCCTATCCCCTCCCCTAGTGAGCTGCCTCCGAGGCGTCTCATCCTCTGCACTCGGATTACTGCGTGTCAAGTTGATCTTTGACATTAATTTTTCTCTAAACTCAGATGATTTTTATCTGTGCTACAAACACTCGGTTCTGCTGCCTCTTCAAAAACTGCACCATCCCCACAGTATAACAAAAAAAAAAAGAGAGAGAGAGAGAAGCCACAATTTAGATTGATCTATAAAGCTCTGTTTACACCATTTCTAGCTCTTCTTTTGTAAAATAAACATTTGTAAACTTCTGCTTCCCTTTACTGCTTTTGATTTTGTGTGATCTCCAGGAAAGTGACATTACAGAGGCTGCATCAACACGTCGAGGGCAGCCAAGGGAGAAAAGATGTATGTTTGTCGCGTCTTTGTACTTTCAGGTAAACAAGGAAGCGGGACTGGGTAAATAATGGCAGGTGAAGGACATTTAAACACGGCATAGTGATCTTCAAACATGTGCGTGTCAGTGTGAGCAGAGACGGAAAAAACAAAGGTGCCTGGAAAAGTTGAAGTGTATCTCTCCTGTGGCACTTTTTACACAATAGCAGAATACTGTCACAGGAGGTGGGGCGTTTTACACCACCTGCACCTGTGTAAAGCAGCAGCAGTGTGCCATCCCACTCGTTAATGCCTCGAGTGAAAGAAGCTGAAGTGTCGATTTAAAGCACTGAGTGAAGTTGAAGTGGGGAAAAGAAAGCTGTTCGTTGAAAGCTGCTGAAATGTCAGTTGAAGCGGCAATAAGTCGTGTATGAGCAGTGAAAGTTGTGGGAAGTTTCAGTGTAAGTGATTACCAATTTACCACCAAAGATATTTGGAACTGATTTCAAAGTTGCTCACACAGCCTCACACAAAATCTCTGGCAGCTGCTCCAAAGTCTGAGTTCGAACACTTGTTTTTACACTTGTTTTCCCACATTCTTCCTTCACTTCCTGATGGCTTTAATCAGAAACCAAGGTCTGCGTCTGTGCCAGATATAGCTCTGCAGTGTCACACCAGGCTGATCACACGCCTGTTTGACGAAGTGACAAAGAACAAAAGGTGCACCGGAGAGTTCAATTCAATTCACCTGAAACCCGATCTGTGTAAATAAAGCGACCCTCCAGCTTTATCAGCTGGAGCACGGCACACGGAAGCAGTTAGCGCACATGGCTGAAGGTGAAGCACACAACAGTGGGCCCTTCAAGCAAAAAGTGTGCTGGAGTTCCCCCCCCCCCCCTCTCTGGGTGTAGAAGAGGGAGAGAGCGAGTGGGAGGAGGAGGAGGAGGAGTGACGGAGGAATGGATGTGAAAACAGAGATGAGACGCTGAAGGCTTGGAGTGAGCGCTGACGAGGACGCTGTGACTAAAAGTGAGTAGAAAACCCTCTTTTTCAAACTGCACCTTTCGTGACCTTCAGCCTCCACGTGTGCATTTCCCGCGCTTGTTTTTATCTTTTTCCACCAAACTCGTATGTAACGTGATCTACGGTTTAACAAGCTCCTGCATTCTGAAACCCGAGCGTGCACGCGACGCGTAAACGCCGCCCGGCGTGTCTCCTCGCGTCCATGACGAGAGCAGACTGCACTGACGGCAGCACAGGGAGCAGCCATCACGCCAGGATGCCATGGGCGCCGTCACACCCCCCCCCCCCCCCCCGAGAGGCTTTCAGAAACGAGGAGAGGAGAAGATTTTTGTTTGTCAAGCAGTAATTGCCAATGACGTTGAGGGGGAAAAAGGGAATCGTGATTCGCTCATAGCTCTATTTTTTTTTTTTTACATTTGTATGTATTCACAGGAATGTGCTGTTCATCCGGCTCAAAACCAGCAGCGCAAATAATGCAAAAAGTTCAGCATGCACATTTGAAAACATTCAAGCTGCACCTTTTCAGCATTTTTCTGCTCATTGTTTTGGTTTTCGGCGCTTGCAGCTTTAATGTTTTGGTATATTCTCACCGCTCTCCGTATGTCCACTTCACATGGCGACGTCAGCGTTGGGTTTACACCTTGTTGCACAGCATTTAATGCTGGTTGAAAGTTCTCAAATTGTCCCAAGATCCCCCTTCTCTGATTTACTTGTTGCAAAAATGGTTTTTCACACTCAACAGGGCTCCGCCATGGCCAGCATCCTCTACTACGGAGAAGACCACAACTGCACCGACGTGGACCGACTGATGAAGCGCTATTACCTGCCTGTCTCCTACGCCATCATCTTCGCCGTGGGCCTGGTGGGCAACGTAACCTCCATTGGCATTTACCTGACGAAGCTGCGTCCCTGGAAGAGCAGCAGCATCATCATGGTCAACCTGGCGCTGACCGACCTCCTCTACGTCCTCAGCATGCCCTTCCTGGTCTACTACTACAGCAACGGGGATTCGTGGACGCTCGGCGACTTCATGTGCCGCTTCGTGCGCTTTGGCTTTCATTTTAACCTGTACGGGAGCATCCTCTTCCTGACGTGCCACGCGGTTTTCCGCTACGTGGTGGTGATCAAGCCTTTGAGGGCCGCGCAGGTGCAGCAAAAGTTTTGGGGTATAATTGCGTGCTCGGCCGTCTGGATTGTCGCCGCGGCCGAAATCACACCCATGTTGACGATAATATCCTTGGAGGAGCGCGACAACAAGACCTACTGCTTGGACTTAGCTAGCACCATACCCGTCAGTGACATTCGGTGGTACGGCTGGCTGCTCACTGCACTCGGATTTCTGCTCCCTCTAGTGGTGGTGTTCATGTGTTACATCGGCATAGTGAAGCAGTTGGCCAAAGGGCCCCACACGACCAGCCCGTGTCGGGTGCGAGCGCGGCGCGCGACCGTGCTGATCCTGGTGGTGTTCGTGGTGTGTTTCCTGCCGTACCACGTCTTGCGCGTGTTGCGGATAGAAACTCGGAGGTCGCAAGAGACGCCGTGCATGGCGGAGCGCGTCGTGCACGCGGCATATATTATCTCCAGGCCTCTGGCTGGACTCAACACGTTTTTTAACCTGGCTCTGTACACTCTTTCAGGCGATAAGTTCAAGAGGGCCTTCCTCAGTACTTTTTACAGGAAATGCTGGCTGACCAAGGCCAGGTCGCTGCTCCATCTCGCCGTCGTCAGCAAAGCAGGCAGTGACATGCCCGCTGCCTGACTGGTGACTCCCCAACGCCTGACTTTTTTTTTTTTTATTTCCCTGTGACTCACACTGTGGACATGATGTCGGGAAAGCTGCATGACAGCTGCGGTTTCTTTGTGTGCCTCCCAGAGACAATAAGTACTTTTGGTTTGTCTTGGGCAGAAACTGTGTGCCAACCCCTGGAGTGCAAATATAAATGTCTAAAGGTCAAAGCTGTGAGATGTGCATGCGAAATTTGACCTTTGTCCACACTTCTTTCTTTGACTGGAATCGCATGAATGGACTTTACCTGACAAACACGGCAATGGATTCATTTGTTTGCAGCCACGAAAATAACTTCAGTCACGAAGGTTTAAGTCTGTAGTCCTAAAACCTGGACGTGAGTTTGCATTTCTGAGCTGTGGGTTCCCTTGTCAGATTTTCATGATGTTTTTTATGCTGTACATTACACATGCACGTGAATTTGAAACCGTTTCACCGACTGAAACTTTAAAAAAATTAAAGAATTAAACTGCTGTGGTTTTAGTAACTGAACTTCTGCTGTAGCGCCACCATGAGGTTCACATTTGTGGTTTTGGGGTGAAATGTCTCAACAACAATTGGACTTGGTACAGACATTCATGCCCCCCCCCCTCAACATGAACTGTAATTTCTAAATTCAAATTTTCATCTGCAGCCTTCATCAGGTCCAAATCTTCTGATTCCGACCAGCCTCAACTGAACTTGCTAATTAGCCAATGTTAGCATGCTAACACGCTAAACTAAGTTGGTGGAGGTAAACGTCGAAAACATAGCATTGAGATTGGGAGCGTGTTAGCATGCGGAGATTAGCACTTAGCTCAAAGCCCAGCTGTGTCCAAGTGCAGCCCCACAGAGCTGCTAGCGTGGCGGTGGACTCCTCCCTTGCCTTCTTTTCCTGTGTATTTTAAATTGATGCAGAAAATAAGGTATGTGTCTTTAATAAAAACGTAGTTTTTACAACATGCCGTGTGTTGCACCTGTGAGGATCTTAACGTTGTTTTGTGTTGGGGGTTTTATTTTTAGCGTGAAACTACGATGGTTTTCGTTCGTGCACTTCCGCTTCACCAGTGGTTCCCAACCTTTTCGAGTCGCGACCCCCCCCCCACCCACAGAATGATCAGGTAACCCTGAAGTTATATGTTTAATGCCATGGTGAATAATAGATTAAAACTTGGTCATTTTTCAGGTTAGGTTCCTTTTTCTGAATTTACCATTTAACCCTTTTCTGTTTGTGTTGCATTTCCGGAGTCCACAATACTTTGGAAGTGGATGGACATTTAGGAAATGAGTGCAAAAAGAGACGACATCATTCATCATGGTTTGCTGCATTTGTCTCCCCAACAGGGTGATAAAGTGATTTTACAGCCCCAGCTACTGATCTGTGAAAGACACTCAGGTTGCATGGAGGCAACTCAGCCGAGTTCTCTGTGTGCGGATGCGTTCACCTTCCCCATGAGCAAACAAGGCAGGCGGCACCATTCCTCGTTTTCAAAACTGCTCCCTGCGCCGCTGCACAGAAAGAGCTGACGGCGAGAGAAGCGAAGGACTGGAGTCCCTTCCAAGAGGTCCGTGTTACGACATCACACAAGGTGTGTAAAAATGTTTGAGACGCACCGAACATCCGTGTATCTTTATGTAACATCCCGGAACAAACACCCTCCGTAGATAAAGGAGGCTGTTCCACTGTTTGTCCATCACTGGCTGCAAAACTGCTTCATCCTGGATACCATATGTCGTTCTGCTGCAATGCCCTGCCCTGGTCTGTGGCCGTGATCACAATTAAAACTGCTGGTAAGCTGAGCCAAATAACAACGACAGAGATAAAAAAAAAAAAAAAGGTGTTTTCTGTGTCCATGTGTGTGGAGAGGTAAAAAAAAAAAAAAAAAAAATCCAGCGTCATTATCACAGTTTATATAATTCTAATCTTTCTCTGATACAAGCAGAATAGAGACTGCAGCTGGGGATGGGAAGGCTATTTTGGTCTGTGGACATGGCCATTTCCTTCTCCTGCCTCCTGACTGATCTCCTCCTCATCCTCATTTTCCTCCTCGTGAACAAAACGTCTGCGCCGGAGTGGAGCGGGGGGGGGGGCTTATTACAGCCACAGGATATTAATATAAAGCAATCTTTTCCCGCACCCACCAATCTCGCCGGGCCTGTTGTCTGTGGAAATGTGTCGAAATAGATTGTTTTTTTTTTTTCTGCCGGAGTGCAAGTGGAACGTCGGTGGAGCCGAGTACTGTACGTTTGTCAGATTATGGAGGAGGGGGGTGGGTGGGTGGGGTGGGGTGGAGAAAGCATTCAGCAAGCCCCTGGGTTTCTTTCTATTTTCTGCTGCGCCAGCGTCATGGTCAATTGAAGTTTAAATGATCAAGTTGGAGGCGAAAGAGCTGGTGATCAATGAGCTGATGGTGGAAATACCGATGCTCTTTCTCTTTGTGATGTAAGAGCGCTGAAACTGGCTCTGACAGCCCGTCTTTCAGGCCCGCAGCTCTCCAAAAACAAAAACCCAAACAAAAATGTGCATCAGCGTGTCTGTGCGTGCGTGGATGTGGAAGAAGTTGGCACACGGCGTGAAGGTTTCACATTTTTTTTTTCCCTTTATGGTGAGAACATGCTGTGAAAACAAATAAATAAATAAATAAATAAATTAAAAAAACCAGGAGCAAGGCAGAACACGTTCATGTACACATGCGTACCAGAGAGAGAGAGAGAGAGTCCATGGTGGAGGGGGGGGGGGACAAATTCACATCACTGGATGCTGCATATTTTTTTTTTTATTGAACACATTTCCTGCGAGAAATTGCCTTGATTGTTTCTGTATATTGCAGCTTTAATCGGTCAGAGAAGAGAAGAAGAAAAACACACACACACACACACACACACACACACACACTGCAGACCTTTTGCAAAGTTTGTGCTTTGATATTCGCATGAAGCCAAACACGGCAAAACTAACTACAAGATGTCACTTATCGACACAGCGCTAGATCACAGACATGACACAGAGGACCCTTCGAGTGATTCGCCATTTTTAAATATAGACCGGCCTCCCTCGTGGCGCGCGGCAGTTTTTTCAGTTCCACTAATTCTTCGCGAATTTGAAGACAAAAAAAACATTTCCACCGCTTTGAGGACATTCAAAGCACTCGCTAATGAATAAATAAATGCAATTCACGAGCGCGGCGCCCCAAAAATAGCCGTAAGAAAAAGCAAAAAAAACAAAAAAAAAAACAATACAAAATGTTTATGTTGCCATGACAAATACATCCATCATAAATATTAAGACACCGTTCGGCAGTCCAACAAAGCGCTATGAGGCTACGAGGCTATGAGGGCAGGAGGTTTTTGGCAGATTCACAGCAGAGGGACGGTGGGAGGAGAGGAAAGCACAAAGAAACAACGATCAGTCAGTGGTGGTTTTAGTTCCGGTGTTCTCCTCACCACCGCACCACCTGGCTGCTGTAGTCCTCTGTGGTGGCCACCTCCTCTTGCGCCTTCACCTCCTCCTCTTCCTCCTCCCCTCCCCCTCCTCCTCCTCCCCCTCCTCCTCCTCCTCCTAGCCTCCACAGCTCGGCCAGATAGGTCCTGTGCATCCGCTGCCTCTGCTGCCTCTCCTGCCACCTCCTCAGGCGCTCCTCCTGGTGCTGCTTCTGGCGGTTGTACTGGTAGCGCCGCAGGAACAGCTCCTTGGCGTACTCGTACAGCTCCACGTCGAGGGCGTTCAGCCCCTCGATGCGCCACCGCACCTTCTCGCTGATCCCCACGCTGGCGGCGCGCGTGCTGTTGATCTGCGTGAAGGCCCGGATGAAGCGCAGGCCGAACGTCCGCTCGAACAGGTACTGCGTCTTGCGCTGGAACTCCGTCAGGCCGTAGAAGGCCATGTTGCGCAGGTTGGCCTTGGCGCTGGCGAGCAGGACGCGGCCTCGCTCCAGCTCGCTGACGGAGGACATGTTGTAGCAGCCCACCAGGCTGAGGTCGGCCAGCATGCGGACCTGCCGGTTGTTGGCTAGGTTAGAGGGGCAGCTCATGAAGTCCGCCAGGGGCACGCCCGTCCAGTCTTCGCCACTGTAGCAGGCAGGGAGCTCGTCCTGAGTGGGCGGGCGGCCGTCGCACATGTGGAGGGCGGTTTTCCAAGTGGCGCCGCGCTGCACGTGCTTCCACTCACTGAGGTAGCGTGACACCGGGTCGCGTAGCATGGTGATGTAGTAGAAATTCCTGCAGAGACAAAACAAAGAGACGCATAAGACGGGCTGCCCAGCGTGCACACAGGCTCACGGAAATGCTGGGATTGTGTCCAGATTGCCTTCCTAGCTAGCCCCGCCTTCCTTCAGCCAGGCATTGCGGCGTTTTTACACTTTGTGTTTTCCTTTATGTTAAACTAAGCTAACCGGATTAAAGTAAATCCGCATAGTCCCCAAAATGTCAAACCGTTCCTTCGACCCCTAAGACCGCGTGCCCGTCCGAGGTCCCCTCCTCTGCAGGAGCCCGCCTTTGGTGGATCATCCACTTTGGTTTTGGCACCAAGACGGCGCCGGGATGAAAACGCTTGTCGGTTATCTCGTGCCCTCGTTCATTGCTCACTGTTGATGACTTTCATCGTTTCAGTCAAATCAGCCTCAGCATCATTCCACTGAATTACAACAGCATTACAAGTATTACGTTTGGACAGCGCCCTGTGTGTGTGTGTGTGTGTGTGTGTGTGTGTGTGTGTGTGTGTGTACGCCATCAAATATCTCATATCCTGCTGCAGTTAAAAACAGGCACATGAGCAGGAGGAAAACGCCACAGCGCTGGAAGTATGCAGAGAGCGGCGGAAGTGTGATTAGGGTTGAAATGGAAAACATCAAGTGCGTCTGAGGGTGTAGGAGAATAATGACAAAGAAGGCGATGCAAACCACGGCATGTATAGCACTTAATGTCCTGCAGATGTGAAATTATTTTTGTTTTCGTCCCACTAATCTGCTCCTGCCCACCTCTGGTAACGAGTTTTTGTCCCCAGCACCCTTTGGAACGAAGATTGCTGTAACCCAGCTGCACTTAAAAAAAGAAAAAAAAAAACCTTTCAACTAACAAACGCAGCCTTCCGCTCTTCTCCACTGAGGAGACCAGCAATGACCGAGATTAGCGGGGAGGTGACTGAAGGAGTCAGCGCCGGGAGAATTTCAGCCTTTTTCAAAAAGTTGTGTTTTTTTTGTGTGTGTGTGTGTCAAAAAGGGAAGACAACACAGATAAAAGTGAAATTGAAACGCGCGCAAAGATCAGGGCGACCTCACAGCATCGGAGACGGCAACCAAATATGTAGCCCAAATAAAAAAAAAAAAAATTAAAAACAACCCCCGCATTTTATTTCTCTCGTTCCGCAGGGCTGCAGTTTATCTCCAGGGAGCTTTCATTCAACGGCTAAATAAAGAATTCGCATTCAAGGACGTTTCGCTGCGGTGCTGCTCTTTGAAATTCTCCTCCTGATTACAAGAGTGGTCAGTTTTCAGCACGCGACGCATTCCCTTTGCCACCACACGCGCGCCTTTATAACTTGCCGGTGCCTCGTTCTTTTGGACTACCTGTTGGCCTGCGGGTGCAAGTCTCCCTTGGACCGGATTTTGGCGATGGAGATCAGCTGGACGGGCTCCCAAAACCACATCCCTTGTGGTTTCTTTGTGTTCAACATATACTCTGTGAGTGTGTGATGAGTGAAAATGCTTCATTTGAGTTACTGAAGCGCTCCACAGTCATATTAAGGCCTGTTTTGCTACAACACAGCGAAAAACAGGCAATGCTCACAGCTAATTATTAACCTCATTTGCTCTGTTGCTTCCCTGCCAGTTACTAAGGGACTGTATGGAAATTATTGGGACAGGGATGGGGGGGTGAACCTTTATGTTTCACTTGTTTTATTTGGGACGGACACACAAAAGATGTGATTTAGCAGTCCGGACAACAACCTCAGGTCCCACCACCCTTCGCCCTCCCACCCATCAACGCACATTGCTGGGAAATCATTTTCAGACAGCCCCTAAGATCTCCTTGTCATTTCAGAACTTGCAATTCCCTCCCTGTCCAGCAGTTGTCCCCAGTGTGTTGCTTCCTTTCCAAACCAACGGACCTTCCACACCCACCTGCACACCTGCTCACCGACCCCTCATAGCTCCCCAGTATATATATATATATATGCCTGCACTTTAGTCATTGTGAGCCTGCTGTGTGTTAGCTGAGGCCGGAGCTTTCTACAAAGAGAGCGTCTGTGCAGCAGCTGTAATTGCTTCCACTGCTAAACTGAGAAATCGGATTAAGCGAGAGGGAAGTTGTGCTGCTGAGCGAAGGAGCGCACGGCCAAAAGCGGCCTTAAAAGGTCCGCGATTTAGCAATTATTGCCAGACGGCAGATATCAATCAGCTGTGATATGTGCTTAAGTGAGTGCCGTGATGATATCATGGCGGAACACATCCGCAGACAGGCACGCCACCCGGAGATAATGGCCGTCCGCGGTGGAAGCTAAGTGAATTACCCTGCCATCTTCGGCGGGTTGATCGGACAGCACTAGATGGACACACACACACACACACGACCGGCTGTTGCTCGGTCTTTTCCTCCTCCTGTGCCTATCATCTATCTGTACAGCTCACCGCGAGACAGCCCGATCAATAAATGTCCATGCAGCCCGCCTTTCTGCGTCTGTGCTTTCATCGTGACCTATTGACAAAGAGCAGCAAATGTCAGAGCTCTCCTCTTACTCGCGTCAGGGACAGGGGCAGGGGCCGGGGGGGGGGGGGGGGGGGGGGGGTCAGACGATGAAGGTCAAGAATAATTACTCGTGGGATGAATGGCCGCAGGTTTTCCCGCGCTGGAGACGGAAAGCGTCGCTTTGATCCAGCATTTGACGGCGGTTCAGCCACCATGGCATTGCCAGAAGGGGGAGCCCTTCAGATCCGGGACGTAACAAAGTGCTTTCAACTGAAACAGCTTTTCTTAAACCTGTAATAATCTTTCTTTTCTTCTTTTCTTTTTTTTGTCCACTTGGGGGCCAACAACAAGCTGGAAACGACCTTTTTTTAAAGTTGATATGGCTAACATGTTAGCAAACACTGTCGCGAGGCAACGTTAGCATTCCTTTTTGAAGTCGTGTTTCTGGCCCACCTGATGAATCTAACTCCTCCGTCGGGCTCTTTAGCTGCTAACTGCGCCACACTGTCCGCTAGCACGCCGCTACACCTGTCTGCTGTTTGGTGCTCGGGAAACGGTTAGCTCAAAGGCGCTAAAAGACAGTAAAAACTCTAAATGTTGAGTCCGGTGCTAATTCTCGGTGGCTTCGCAACCAAAAGCGGCGCCCCTTCATGTTACACGTGGCCGTTTGATCTACCGGTAACATAAAAATATTGACTACGGCAGCTTTAAATGCTCTGCTGTTTCTAAATCCTCCAGTGTTCTTGAACTCTTCTTCTTCTCTTCGCTAACGTGCTACAAATGGCTTTCAAGTCCGTTCGGGCCTGAACAGGAACGGGAACCTTTTCTGTTTCCTCGGACACACTGATCGATGGAGCCCGACTCTGATGTGCTCGGAAGGGATTCCGAGTGAATATATATATATATATACACGAGACGCTGAATCTACTCGTGGCACGTAATCGCACGCGCCCCCGTGCACGGCGGTCCCTAAAAGTGCATTCTGCTACCGATCAATCCCGACGCCTCGCCCGCGCCCTTCTGTCACCTTTCCCCCACACAGCAAACCTGCAAACACTATCGATCTCGCTCTCTCTCTCTCTCTCTCCCTGATTGTCTCTCCCTCACTCTCTAAATCACCATCAAAAAGCTACAGAGGAAACTCCCCGCGAAAAAAGGATCGATATCTGCCTTGTTAATTCACTCACTACCATCAAGGACACGGCCGGTCTCATGATAAAAGCTTTGATGGAAACCATTTATGCCCGCCGAAAAAAGAAGCAGCCCAAGCAAAGAGTCTCTGGATCGACAACAATCTTATTTTATTCCATCGTTTTAAAATTGGCAGCACGTCGCGTTGTCTCTCCGTTGAGGCGTTTCTGAGGAACGCTTCCACTGCTGCAGCTCAGCCTCAGCGCGGTTCCGGCGAGCGCCGTATCACTTTCGAGGCCATTTCTGTCTGCCAAGTTTTGGGGCAGTGGAGGGGGGGGCAACTTTAAAAACAAGCACAGGGACTCCACATCGATTTGCCACCGAAGTCAGGGTGTTGATAGCTCGCACAGTTGGAGAAAACCCATTTTAAAGGTGTTTCTGTGCCCCTAAGGGGTCCCTTAACCGTCGCCTCCAAGAGGGAATTATGATCTGACGAGGAAAAAAAAAAGAAAAAGAAAAGAAAAACCTTCCATCACCTCCGTCTCCAGTCACATGCTGTCTTTTTAACGGTTTAATTTTAACCTCCCTAAAAACACCCCAGTATGATACACCAGTGGTTGTGATGATGGCGGCTTCGCTAAAGGTTTTGGGGTGTGAGTCACTCACACACACACACACACACACACACACACACGCACGCGCGTCTCTCGCATCAGAACTGAAGAGAATTTCTTTTCAAGAAAGAAAAGCCGTGACGTATATGTGCGATAATGGGCCTCATGCAGGAAGCATCCGTGATTTGTTCTTATCTTGTTAGTGCCCATTGATTCCTGGGATTCACCAATATTTTATTTTTGCTTCACGAGAGGTGGCACTCGCAACGAGACGAGAACAAGGACGTCTTCGTTTTCACAGCCCACAACTTGTTTTTTGCGAGGGAACACAAGTTTTGCATTCTGCCATTGCTGGGTTTGTTGACCTTCCTGTGCAGAACTTCTTCTTCTTCTTCTTTTTGCAGCCCAGTTCTTGAGCATTTGCACACGGCACCGCGCCTGCCCTTATGTAGAGTTTAGGGGGGGCGTTACCTGTGCTGCTAACAAACAATCAGGCCACGCGCCTCCAATTCATCAGCAGGTGGGAGTCATCACTCAGCGCACCTGGGTAAGAGCAGATTTGGACGGTTGAGAATGTTTGGTGCGTCTTATTTTTTTTTCTCTTAACCGAAAATTAAGAGGAAATATAAGAGACATTTAAGAGAACGCCCAGTGTCACTTGTTTCTAATGCAAACCCTGTTGGCCAGCCTTCTAAGGAGTGTGTCGTGGTCACAGTTAATGTAAGTTTTAACGCTTTGAAAAAGAAAGTTTACTGGAGCGGCTCAGTTGGAAGAAGGTGCTGGAGATGTCACGTTCGTGGGCTCTAATCGGCAATTTAGCAACATTTCCGAGTGAAAAATCTGATGACATGTTTGTAGTTTTTGCATTGCCGCTGTCAATTCATTCCCATTGAACCACACCAGAGCAGATGAGCTGAGTTCTTGACCGCTAAACCCTTAATTAATATTAACTAAGAATGTTTGTCCAAACCAAAATCTCCTCTCAAAACCGGCCGCGTTCGCAGTGGAGGTGTCGAATGAGCCTCTCGGCAGGGAGAGAGCAGCCAGGCCCCCGGGCCTGAGAGAGGATTTTGTGGATAACGCTGCATTCGGCAGAGCTGATAAGACGCTGGCCTGCTTCGATTTTTCAGCTCAGCCGGCTTGACTTCGGGTGAACGGGGCGAACGACTGAGGAGCAGGAGTAACGAATGGGAAGAGCTGTCGAACACGAGTGAGGGGCGCAGATTCAGCGGCGGCAGCAGGTCCGCATGTTAGAGGGGATGTTCTCAAGATGGCCGAGTGAAGCTGCTCAGCTGCACAGAGACCGGGTGGGGGCGGGGTGTCTCATCACATCAGCCTCCAGACCAGGAGGTCAAGCAGGATCCATTTTCACTCATCTGATTCACTCTCTCTCGTGCTAATGTAATCTTTGTCTGCCAATTAGAGGCAAAGTGACCCCCCCCCCCCCCCCCCCCCCCGTCCCCATCTACACACAGCGGGATCACTAACCAACGAGCTGCAACGCTCTCCTTCGGGGGGCCCCCAAGTGATCTGCCGAGGCCTCCCCTCGCACAGATTGAGAGGGCGAGCGGAAGGAGCCGGGCGCTGCACCGTGATCTTCGTATGAGATGCTATTTTTTGGGGGGGCGAGGGGCGATAAAGGAAAAGCCCCGGGTGTTGCTGGTGTGGAGACGAGGGAGCCTTTCCAGAAAAGGCGAGGTGTCCAGGCGAGCGGAGGGTGTGAAGATGTGTTGCTGAAAACTAGGTGACAGACTGGATGTGAGGAGATGCTGCCAACCGACACTCCTGAACAGATTAAATGATGCACAGCGTTTCAGCGCAGAATCATCTTCCGGGGGAAACGAGCCGTCCGTCTGTGTTTATTCAAATTTGGCCGCGTTCCAGGGGAGCTGCATTTTTATTTTTATTTTCCCAGAGTTCATTTGGCTTTCAAACACACCCACGGCGGGCGCAGCGTCGAGGACAGCCGCGCGCACACGCGCACAACAGCCTGCCGTGTGCGGCTTTAGTAGCTTTAGCGTCTTAGACTTAACCTTTGCTTGACATCTTAATCTTTGCAGCTTTGTGAGGTGTCAGCCGGTCCTCCGAGGTCCACGCAGATATGGAAGGGATAAATGGGAGGCTGCGCTCGGCAAAGGTCACGTCTGCCCACACAAACTACGCAGGAATTTCTGAAAGGCAATCCACTTTTTTTAGCAATATGTGAAGGCTGCTTTCAACGCTGTACATTGAGTCTTTGAAAACCTGCGAGTGATTCACAGCTCGCATCCTTCCCGTGATTATTGCTCCGCAGAAATCTACAGAAATAAACACAATTTTAAGGTACAGCGTGCCAGAATCGGGCGCTAATATAGGCCCGGGCAAAATCAAGAAAGATGAAGGGCTTATCCGTCACCCGTCCCACAAAACGTCTGACAGCACAGAACAGAAAGCGTGAGGAGGTTTGATGGATAGCATATAATGATCTGTCTGCCAGAGCCCTCCCCTCCGCGCTGGGCTTTTCTTCTTCTTCTTCTTCACTATTTCAACCAAATCGTCACACACTGTTTTGTAAAAAAAAAAAAAGAAAAAGAAATCCAGTCGACAGGTTTCTGAATAAATCTGGACTTCTGGATTAACACCCCCCCCCCCACACACACACACACACACACACACACCCTCCTCCTCCTCCTCCTCCTCCTCCTCCCCCCCCAGTATAATAAAACCTGTCTTCGACTGCCCCTAATCCCCCTAAGGAGTGTGGAGATTACCAAGATCCTCTATATATCTCGCAATTCTCACAAGAATACAAGACGCCGCTCACTGTCATGAAGGGAACGCACTGAGGGCTTTGATTTAAAAAAAACAAAAAAAAAAAAAACACACGTTGTGTATGAATACGTTCTTCAACTTGATCCCATATTCCACCATCGGATCACTTTTTAAAATCTACGATCTAATTGTGGGATTCAGTTCTGGTTATTTCGACCGCTGCACGCTTTCAAAATACCCTCGACTTTAGCGCTTCGCGTGGCTCCACTTTTTTTTTTTTTTTCTCGAAATGGTGATTTAAAAACACCTTCTTTTCGTGATTAAAAACGCATTTTATTCCCTCATAATCGCCATCACCGTCATTTTATTCATATGTGTTTTAAGAAATGCCCTCCTCCTCGTGTCTTGATGATTAGACTGTATCTAAAAATGAAGTCTCATGAAGTCTCTCATCATTCTGAGTCATAATCGTGTGACACGTTAAGTCTTTATGACTGCACAATAAAAGCAAGGGAGGATATTTTGAAGACTCATCGGAACCTGAGCGTATAGTGGAATATAGCGTCATTTATATACACACCGAGGATCTGTTGTACCTTCAGATATAGAGCAATAAACGGGCATGTCAGAAGTGAAATCCGTGATAATTGTTCAGTTGCCATGCCAGCTGGAGCGCCGACACCAGTGAGCGCGGTGCAGCGTGTGCATCACTGCGACAGGATGTGTTTAATTGCTTTCCTGAGAGTTTCTTGAGGACGCAATTCATAAATGCCATCACGGCAACAAGAGTCAGATGAGACGATCGATCCCACTCTCCTCCAAACACTGAGAGTGGTATCATGGGCGTGTATCCCAAAATGTCAAGCTCGCGATTTCAAGGTGGATATTTGCTTCATGTATTAATAGACCAATGCTGTGCACGCGAGGATGAAGCTAATAAATCTCAAAATGAAATGAATTTTTCGAGGGTCAACGTGTAACCCATGGGTAAGAGCCGCCCCTGGTATCAACATCAATATTTCATGAACCACAAATTCCCCCGCTCGCTTGCCTCCCTCCACATGGGGAGTTCAGAGGTCATTCGGCTCTCCGCTGGGCGCTAATTGCTCATATTACCGTTCGTTCTCGCTGCAAGGCACGTGATCAAGGTCACATCTCCCATGATATCGTTGGCGCCGCAGGCCGTGGCATAAACCGCCGTATGCCAAGTCGTGCGAAAGGTGACGTGACAACAGGCTGGTTGTGTCATGCCTCATTAGCAAAACACGTGACGTCACTGCCTTGGCCTCCCCCGCAGAGGCAAGCCGGTGTCGTGTAAGAACAGGGAGCAGTGGGAAAAAAACGAAACGCTACCTGAAGAGGTTTTTTTTTTATTTTTTTTAATGCTTTATCAGCCTACATCACAACATCAGACTGCAGCATATAGGATCTCCCAAAAGACCCCGTGCATTCACCCTTTGCCAGAAATATAACTCTGGTGTCAGGCACTGCACTTCTACTTTCCCACCCACGAGAAGTGACGAATCAAAGGCTCAAATGTCTCCTAAACAGCAGCGGACGGGAGATGTGCAGAATCCAACACCAGTCGTTGGACTTTTGTTGTTTTAGTTTCCTTTAAAGGGAGACTGTGTAACTGTTTTGTCATGGGATGAAGCTAAATGCTACTCTTTAGCATCTAGCTAACAAGCATTGTAACAGTAGCATATGTGGAGCACAGCCGTAAAGAGTTAGCCAGCTGACTTGGCAGTGTCTGTTACGCAGCAATATTTAGCTAAACGTTGCTAACATTAGCTAACATTTAGCCACCGCACTGGTCATACCAGAGCAAGTAAAGCTGCTACAGTCTTAAACAGCCTTTTCATTAGTAAGAGGAACAATGTGATACCCCCCCACACACACACACACACAAAGTTACAGTCTGACTTTTAAGGCATCACATATCCGCTGGGAGCAGTTTGTGTGATTCCTGGCTACTGAAGGTCGTATTCTCCCCCCCCCCCACCCCCCCGACAATCCGCGCTCTTGTCACATTGAGTTTTCACAACAATGTGTGGTTGTCAGCAGCTTGAAATAGCTTGATGTGTAAGCTCGGAGACTGACATTACAGTCAAAAGCGGCGTCGACAGCGAAAGGGCATTTCAGAAACACTCTCTGCTTCAAACTGAACACATTTTCTTAATAATATACGGCCGCCTCTGAAGTCTCCGCACATGGCTCTCTTTGGCTGCGGATTTAAACCGACTCGCTGTAACTGCAAGGGGAGATTAATGTCAAAAACTTGCAACCAGATGTTTTCTCCCCCCCCCCCCCCCCCCCCATATAGTATTTCAGTGAAACATGGTTTATAGCAAGAGGAAACAGAACATCACATCATCTTTAAAACTGCATTTTGATAAAATAATATTCTTCACCATGATTTCATCCCTGTTTGGCTACTAAACCATGTCAACTTCCTGCATTATTTTTGCATATTTTAATGCCTTTTAGTGTCATTATCATCACCATAATAGGCCAAATGAATAGCTGAAACCACCTTAACTGTGCCCAGAATGAACTGGGCTAATTAGACTCAGGCTGATCTGAGTTTTTGGCCAGCCTGCATTCTTTGCTCTAATCTGAAATAATGAGGTCAGGAATAAGGTTACACTCTCTGACAACTCAGCGTGAGGCCGGCTGCCGAGGACAAACAGGGCGGCCCGGCAATTGAAGCGGGCTTTGACGTCTGGCCTTACAGCAAATTTATATAGCCCGCTGCCATGTGAATGCTGTAGCCCCGTGCTGCGAGCAAAACCCCCGCAGGAGCCCGTGACCAGCGGCGCGGCCATCAAAAACTACTTGAACCGGCCTCGTATTACTCACTGGCGTTTGCGTGTCGGGAGGGAAATTGCCAGACATAAGGAGGGCGGATGGATAGACGCTGGTTAACACAAGCACGTGCGCTGTGATCAAATTCATCACCACCTGTTTGCTGTTTGCGTGTCCTCTGAGAAAGTGCTAAATGTAATAAATGTGCTCTGATTTCACATGGACATGTTGAAGCCATTGCCCGCTAATTCCCATACAGCATCGCTGGCTGAGCTTTCACCAAACTGGAAGCGGTTGCTATGCCAACTCGTCTTGTAACCAAGGAGCTAATTAGCGCCCTCTTTTTCTTGTTTTCGATTTTTATGGATGTATCTACCTTGGAGAAACTTTTCACGTCAACAACCACAGGATACGCAGTACACTAAAAATATCAGTGCACCTATCACACTGCAGGGATGGCCACGTTTTAGTAAGATCAGTCTGTGCGTGTGTGTGTGTAAGTGTGTGTGTGTGTCGGAGAGAGGTGATTCCAAGGTGACTATGAAGTGCTCAAAAGCAGGCAGCTGCTTCTGTATTCGGACCGGACCACATCCACGCACGCCACATGTGTACAGTAATAAGGTGAATCCAGGTAAAAGCCATTATCTGCTGCTGACACACGGACCGTGAAGGCGCTCCGGCTCAACTGACACGTAGGTTGCGAAAAGGCCTTGGAGTGCGCCGTACATCCGGTGTGCAGTCAAGCATTTTCAGTCACACTTCACCTCGTTCCACAACCCCGCACCCTCCCCACCCCCGAGACCCAATTATATATATTTCATCAAGGGACGGAAAGTAGGGGAAAATGAGGCAGACGTAAGGTGGGCGTAAATACTCACTTTAAGTACTGGTTCTGCGGAAAAATGGCCACCGTGGCTGACATGTTATTATATATGACATTATTAGATCGTTAATGCACTGGTGTTTTTCATTCTTGGAGCTGGTTCAGGTGGAGTTACTTCATGTGGAGCGACGCCTGCGTGACTTCGCCTCCCTCACAATCATCTCAGCCAGGCCCCCCTCTTCCTCTGCAATTGTGGACTGACACCTGAACTTGGATGGGAAGCCTGTCTGTAGGCCTCTGAAATGTGACAACCGCACAGGGCTTTTAATGCGAGGGGTCACGATCCAAAACATTGGAAAGCGCAAGCCTAATCTTAGACAATGCATTTAGCTTATAATGTAAAATCTTAAATCTAAAGTAACTATAGGAATATATATATGTTACATCTTCTGCTCAAGTGAAATCAGCCAGTGTCGGGTCTGAGGCCTGAGATAAGACTCTCTCCGCAGAGAAGTGTGGGCGTCGTCTATTCCAATGATGTTTGATCCCTGGCTGTGTGCACTCCCATCGCTATATGTGACTTGTATAAGACGGGAGTCGTCCTTCGACACTGGCGTGCTATTACGGAGTTGGCTCGTCTTCTGCAATCGGACTAGGACACAATGTTTGAGTGCTTTATGAAATACATGAAATCCAGCCTTATGAAATACTCTCAATGATTATGTCTGAACTTCAGGTCCCAACTACAGTAGAAAGCAACAGGGATTATATTTATATTGGAAAAACAACTATAATACTCTTTAACCTCTCTTAACTTCTCTTAACAGAGGGATCGGGGCTGGAACACAAAACAAATCTACCACAGCAGAGTGAACTTACAGAGCGGGACAGAGTGGCATTAAATGTTGTATTACGTTGAGCAGCAGCATGCCTTAGCACACACACAAACGCACGCACAAACTCTGGTTCCATTCCCTCCGCTGCCATCGCCGTGTGCGTCACGCTCCATCACGGAAGGGGCTACATCGCCCGAAGTGACAAGGACAAGGGCCTTTCAGGTCTGATAAAACTGCGACATGGAGCCTCGTGGCAAACGCCATCATTGGGCGCAGAGTGAGCCCTGTGTGTGTGTGTGTGTGTGTGTCGTCTTCATTCAGCCGTTTTAATCTAAAACGACAGGAGGCCTTGACTTAATTGTTTGTCTGTTTCCCGGCTGATCAGCGTGGCGTCGTCGACATATATATATATATATATATTTTTTTTTTTTTCCAGAAAAATCAAACAGCCGTTATTCCGGGGAAATGAGAACTTCATGTGACAGATTTGTGGCTGTTGAACGTGTCATGACTCACTGCTCGTCCACCAAATTCATGGGTATAGAATGAGTTATGACTCATGGTGCATTTGGCTCAAATCTGCTACCTTCCTCTAAATATATATATATATATATATATATATATATATATAACTGCGCACACCAGACTTCACTTATAAAAGCTGTTGAAACCAAGGAATTTATGGATCACAAAGGGTAGAAATTCAGTGCCATCAAACACAGCAGGTGCAAATGTGTCCTTGAGGCAAGACGCCGAATCCCTAAAAGCTGCTCAGGAGCTGCGGTGACCCCTGACCCTCCCTGTGGAAGGGCCCGGCAGCAGGGATCAATGAAGCATCACATTGTCAGTGAGCACATTATATCAGATGTCGCCTGGCGGAAACGTCCTCCTACAATAGTTAATTCGCCGCTCCTTTAGCTCTGCGAGTGGGAACATGACCCTCCAATCAACACCTGAAAGAAACCAATTGGCACTGCAATAGAGGGGGGGGGGGGGTGGGGGGGGGAATTGCTGCATGGCTCAAATGTGGACCAGTCTTTAAAAAAATACATGAAGCCAAGTCGTGTCTGCCATCAGCCATGTCTGTACACAGCAAAGTGCCAATGTTAATGAGTGCTGACCATTATATTGACTTGACAAGTGTTGACTGGAGTGTTGTTGATTCACTGGCAGTGCTGAGACGGCTCAGAGGCGCCTCTTCAAAACTATTTAGGAGCGTTACAATAGGTCTGATGGCTGCCACAGAGGACAGTTAATGGATTGGAAGGACCCCCTTTAACGCCCTCTTGCAGCATATGGAGATTTGCTCTCTGAACCAACTGCACTGGTAAATTGGCTTCCACACGCAGGCGGCACACCTCAGAGGACCCTGCCCTTCTTAAGCGATTTACTCCCTGAAGCTTAGCACCATCGGTTCTGTAATTACAGGACGGTGAGGCGGGCCGGTCAGCCCGTCTGCTGGCTGCTCCTGAATGTGCCGCGGGAGACGGACACGCCGCGCGGTGTGCGTGTTAACGCTCCCCAGCTTTGACGCCCTGTGTGCTTGCATTACCTGCCAACAAGAGCACATCATGTCTGGTGTGAGCAGCCCCGGAGGGAATTGAAATCCAGTGAAAAGATCCAGTTACCTTTGACCGAGTGCGTCTCGGCAAGCAAAAGGAAGCTTTACAGCTCACTCGATTAGAGCCCAACCAATTTATCGGCCGGCCGATTAAAGCGGCCGATTTTTACCTATCACACATATAACGGAATCGGCGTATATGTTGTCCGATTTCGCCAATATTAAAGGTGTTTGTTTTTTTTTTTTTACATAACATAATGCAGAAAAAGATCCTTGTGTTAATTCAGACGTGGTGTCATGACATAGTTGGTCCAGCAGAGCGCGCTCCGACTCCATTGTTTACGACACTCGCAGCACCGTCTGCAGGCGCGTGGCGGAGTCCGCGTCACAGACGAGCAGACTGGGGGGGTCCGGAGTCAAGCGCGGTCATGTCTTTACGGTAAGTTAACAAACAGTGACCCCCACCGTTTTCACCTTTTCAGTATAATATAACCCTGTCCTGACACCCGTCGTGTCACCCATGCTTATCACGCCGTTTGCTATGCTAGCGAGGTAGCTAGCCGGCTGTGGTAACGTACGTTATATCAGTCACGTTACAGCGAGAGCAGCCCTTCACTTTACGCTGCAGCTCAGCAGACAGCAGTGCGGTGATGCTCTGAGTCTCTTGAGAGTTAACTTCACGCCATGTTGTTACCAAGCCGGTAAACTGCAAAGCTGGAAAGTAAATGAACAACGCCCCCGTATTTTACTCTCCCGTGAAACCCCGCCACCTCACACTCGTGCTACATTAGCTAGCTAGCTAGCTACCTAGCTACCCACGTAGGTACTTTCACGCCTTGTTAGGCGAGTGGAGGCTAATGTGTTAGCGCCTTAGCTCGTTCTGGAGCGGAAGGGTAACGTTACGAACGGTTTCGCCCATGACTCGCGGTTTGACACCTCCCCCTACCGGCCGAACAGTTCACAACATTGAAAACGTGAGTCTGTTTTTCCACCGGAGACGTTGAAATACGTTTAAATCAGAGGCGCCGTTCATCTGTTGACTCGGCAGCACAACATGTAATGCAAACCAGTTTGGTTCCGGCTCAATATATATAATTCAGCTAATGTCTCACACTTTTTATATATATATATATATATATATATATAGATGGATAAAGGTGGAAAAAGCAAGGCGTGGGACCACTTTACCAAGGGCTTGTGGAAAAACTCTTCTGCCCATTCAGTTGTTCATTCATACTCTTATATAGGCTTGCCCTACACAACACGCTATGCCATCCTTTGCAGTGATATTGCCTTTTTTTTTTTTTATTATTATTTATTTATGTTTACAATGCAGGAACAGTTGCCTTGTTATTTCTTTTTCTACAGGCAGCATTTTATGTATATTTGATCCTTTTTTTCTTAATTCAAGAAAAAAAAAAAAAAATCAAGTATCAGTCGGGCTCTGCACTCGATTAACAGTTATTTTCCTGATCGACTAATTGAGCCGACACTTGCTCTACAACATGTCGGAACGCTGTGGGGAAAAAAAATGCTCAATGTGCCGCTGGCTTTGTCCAACCTGAAGGTATTCAATTTCTAATGACGTCAAACTGAAAGATTACTTACAACCCATCATTGCCCCCCCCCCCATTAATTTCCTGTCCATTGACAAATCGATTGATCGACTAATCGTTTCAGTTACACCCAGGAATCTGTACGTCTTTTGCGATCGATCACCGCTCACATGGGGGGGGGGGGGGGGGGGGGGGGGGGGGGGTATAATTCAATGAGTTGGGTGAAAGAACAGACTTGCAACTGAGTAAAGGAGACAAAGAGGGAGCAAATGAAGTGAGTGAATTAGTTCAGTGAGTTGAGTAACTGAACAGGTAGACAGATAGACTACATTACATTCTACACACACACATGTATATATATTCATGTATCAGACTCTGACGGAGGGAGCGGCAGCAGCCCACCTCCTGACTGCACCTGTCCCGCCGGCCACACCTCACCTCTTGCTCTTTTGGACACTCTTCTTGTCCCTCTTGTTCATCACCACAGGCACGCAGCTCGTGAGCTCGGTCCAGTCGGCGTGCAGCCCGCAGCTCCAGCCCGTGGAGAAGCGGGAGAAGAGCCACGACTCGGCTTTGCCCGGCCGGTGGCAGGTGCACTTCCTTTGGCCGGGCATGCAGTCGCAGGGCTGCTCCAGCTGGATGTTCTTGACCAGGTGCCGCCCGAACGTCGTCCCGCCGGTCTTCTGAATGTGCAGGAACACCATCACGTCGTCTCCTCGGATGTTGAAGTCGACGTGCCGGTCCAGGTCCCGCTCCGTGAAGTTAAATCTGGATGTGATTTTGGAGGGAAGGTCCTCGTCGGCCTCCGGCTCTGTGTAAACTAACTCAAACCCCGATGAATACCGCTGGAATAGCCCCTTCTCGTCACTCCTGAAGTAGCAGGTGTTGCTGTCGGTCGGGCACACATACTGGTAGCCGATCATTAAGAAGAGCACCGCCGCAATGGGGATGAAGATGAGTCTATTGAACTTCTCCTCCATGGTGGACAACTGTAACTCACGCCGTCGGCACGTCGTTTCCCTCTCCCCCTCGTCTCATCCTGCAGTCTCACTTCAGGTACGTGTGGTGCCCCCTGTTAGTTACTAAGTCCCGCTGGCAGGTAGGGACATGTCCCGCCGGGCAGGGCAGCTCTGACTGGCCTCGTCCTGCACGAGAACAGGTCCACTTCTCAAACTTGAAGCTGTCACACTAAACATTCAGTTGTTCCCCAAAACACTCAGACGCCCTTTTCCTCAAAAAAAATAAAATAAAAATGGAGGCATAACTCGCGCGCAGTAACACCTTACGAGACGTCAGTGCGAAACGGCACATCCCCGAGCGAGGAGCGTTCGGGCTCGGCTGTCCTGTAAACGCCAACTGCTGATCGGTATCTGAGCCAGGAGCACCAGCGACAAGCTAGACACGGTTAACGCAACAACTTCCGGTCAAGACTTTCAAAGTAAATAGTCTACGGGCGCATTGTCACATTGCCCTGCATTAAAATGGAAGAAAAAATAATTAGAGAAAGGTCTGACTAGACTAGATTTGTAGTTGGAGCCCCATAACTTAAACAATCTCGCGTGTATTTCGTCAAAATCGTCAAACTCAACAAAAGAACAAATTAGAAAATATATAAATTGGAGTCTGAAAAGACAGTAAGTCGCAAATATTTAGTTTATGGCACCTGATGAACATAATCGTGTTGACATCACAAGTCACCTTAAATCGAGCTGAATTATTTTAAGTGAGTACTGTGTGAATACTTTTGTCACACGGATAGGCAGTTTGGTTGGTAGGCTTACATTAATGTGATATATGTATGATGCCAACTGTTACCTTAAATGGTATTGCTATGTCTTTACCTACTTATATAGATATATTTCATTTAGTGACAGTGAAGAATAATAAGAAATGAGTATGTGTATGTAGCACAGAGCTGGGATCGAACCCGCTTATCCGCGGCGAATGGCAAGTGTTATACCCGATGAGCCGCCTTGGAATCCAGTAGTCTTTTGGGCCGGAATTACAGCCATCCCCGTCGAAGCTCAGGCCTCTTTTTATTTTGAAGACTAAAAAGATCACATTTCCGGTTTCAATCGGTCTGGCTTGACTCTGTATCTGCGCCAGTCATCTGTCCCGGCTGCCGAGCCAGTGACGCAACCGCATCTCTAATCGCACACACACACACACACTAGCGCTTTGAGTGGCCTAGAACAACTGCTGGCGTAAATCGATAGAATTCCAATATTATAGGAAACACATATAGGAACTTAAACGGAAATGATGCAAACAACAGTTATGTAAATGGTATATTTGACGTATTTTGTATTGCCTTTAAATTCCTATCTGCCATCTGCTGTTACACAGTGACTTTAAGGTGTCAAACTCATTTGTTTATGCTTATTCCATATGGTAGGATATCATTGTAATATTGATATAATACCTCTGTTATATTCTTAAGGGGGCTCAGGTCTGTTAGTGTATCCGCTGACAAGATGTTGTCTTGATATCTTTGGGCATGTTTGTAAGATTGTTGTAAGCGGGTCTCCACAGAGTGAGCTTTAAAATGTGACTTCTGTGATACGAGTTACCAGGCAGCCAACAGGAAAGAGTTAAATCCTCAGGCGAGCGCCAGCCGAGTCATTTCAGCACCATGGACAGATTCCAACATGTCAAGTCAATAATAGGCATCCAGTGTGAGAGAAGTGTGTGTGTGTGCGCCTACCATTGCGTCATCATCCTATATAGGTTTTCCTTTACCCCTGGACACCAGCAGACGTGGACATGTGATGCAGTACAGTCGAATCTACAGGCTAGAACAAAAGGCATTTTAGCCCCCAGTAATGGATTTCCTTTAAGCCTGCACTGATCAAAAGCTTTTGTTATTTGCCTTAAGTTACCCTCCATCAAGAGATTTAACCAGGATGCACTTTGGTATGTATTCCATTCAATCCTCTTTCCTCACTGAATGCACTTTGACCTCTTGCTCAGACCCTGACTTAATCTGTATGTTTAGTTTAGTCCAGTTGTTCACCTCTCTTTGTCTCAGAGAGGGGAGGACAGAGTGGTGGGGTGGGGGCCAAGAAAGGAATCTGTTCTGGAAAGTGTCAGGACAAGAAATATCTCATTTTCTAAAGGTCATGCAGAAGTGAACTGCTGGACTTTTTTTTTTTTTTTTTTGGCCTCAGTGACGATAACATCCTGTGTCAGCATGCTCTTTACCTGCAAGGCCTCTTCCACGTGATATCATATCGTTCTGCAAAAGAAACCTTTCCTACAAATGGCACGCTGATTAAAATCCGAGCAGAGTCCCTGATTGGGAAAGAATCTGCATGATGGTTTTTGCGCAGCGAAGCGAGGCCGGCGTTGTTCTGGCTGTGCAGCTGGGATATTTACGAGGTCCCTGACGCTCACTACACAAGCCTTATGAGAAATAACCCCGGGAAGTGCTGATTCAGCTGGCTGCAGCAGCAAACACACAGCCCCCCCCCCCCCCCCCACAATAATGGAACTGGAGCTTCCTGGAAATTATGATTGGATTGGTTTGGGTTTTCTGTTGATCTGTTTTTGTCTTTTTCATTTTCAGCAAGGCTGGGCGGACGCAGCTGCAGATGTGTGTGTGTGTGTGTGTGTTTTGTATTTATTGGAATTAGTATTGATTTTAAAAATGATGTTGAGGGGCATTTAGAAAGTCCCCTTTTGGACCCTTGCTCTGGTGAGCTGAGAGTTTCAGGGTGTTTCTAGCAAAATGAGCAGCCCGAGACTCCATCAAGGAAAGCAAATGGAATGTAAAACTGCTGCATGAAACAAATTTAGAGGGTGGAAAAGGGAACTATGGGATATCACAGCTGCTGTTGAGTTTGAAAAATGATCCAAAACTTTACAGCCTCATAGCATCAAGAAATATCTGGCATTTCAACAAGCTTACACACCAAAAGTAATGGGTAAATCCACAGAGGCAAAGGCACAGCATCTTCACCTCTCATCTCACAGCCTGATCTGCCCACATCACCAGCACCATCATCAGATCTACAGGTGGAGGCCTCACGCATCCAGATGTGTTCTGTCAGCTGCCAACCTTTTGCGGAAAACGTACAGATGGCGGTGCTGTCATGGCGACAGCTGCTCCTCCGTCGCGCGCTAACCCTCTCCCGTCATGTCGGGCTCCATGTCGGGCCTCACCTGCCCACTGGCTGCTGTCACTGATCACCTGACTGCTCAGCTGCTGCTCGCCACCTCATTACTCCCCGTGTAGCCTACATAACGGGCAGATCACCCTGCCGCTGTCTGTCAGGTGTTGCTGCAGTTCCCTGTCTAACTTGGATGAATTTGTTTGCTGTGCTCGCTGGCAACCTGTTGCCGATTATAAGACTGCAGTCTGCTTATTGGTGCTGGAAATACTGGGGGGGATGGGTCCGGATGCCATATAATGGTGCCATGTTGTTGTTTTTTTTGGCCATTCATTACACTTGAATCACTGTTGAGTCTGAAATGATCCTGGTTTTACATATTTACTGAAGAATTGGCCCCACCTGAAGGAGACATGGTGTAAGTACTTACTTACACTTCTCTGTTTAAACATGTTTTAAAGCACTTTCAAACATGAAGCTGTGTCCCTTTTTGTTGTTGTTGACCTTCCTCTAATAATTTAGCACATTCAGTAGTATCATTTTGACTCTGCATTGTTGGTAGGAAGAATTAAGAAGTCTACAGCCACGCCAGCACCTCTGTTATTGTCCTTAGGCACAGCTCTTAGCACGCTGAGCTAAACGTCAGCATGCGAACATGCTCACAGTGACCATGCTAACACGCTGAACTTTAGCTGGTATGTTTACCATGTAGGCTGCATCTTATTTTTGCGTGTTACCGCGCTAACATCTGCTAGTTAGCGAGTCGGTTTCCTGCTAGCCTTGTAGCCACGCTATATAAATGGGCTAAATTAGCTACTTTTGCTGCCATATGTATTTGTAGCATTTTGGGAACAACAGCAAACCACATACAGCGTCCTTTTTTAATTGGCTGAATTAATTGAATTAGTGTTCAAATTGGTTTTAATTTTTTTCCTGATTCAGATGTTTGTGATTATGATCTGAACGATATGATGTGAGTTCCTACAGCAACACAAAGTACAGCTGGCTGATGAATGTCATTAGTTTTGCAATTATTTGTTCATAAACCAAAGTATTGTACAAATTAAAACTGACTTGAGCTTTACTGAACAGCTGTGAAACTTTTATTGACCTTCATCTAACCTTTCAAGTACTTTCTTTATTTGCAGAATTTAATGTTTTCATTGTAAATCTTATTATGAGATGCCTTAGAGCATCTTCGGTTGTAGTGAATTGGAAGCTCTGGCCATTTGCCTCGGCTGCATGTGGTGCGAGTGACTGAAGACGTGTGAACTCTTCCCCCACAGGGATCCACCGGCAGGCCAGCAGACCTGCAGCGCAGCGGCGGCACCACGCCAACCTGTGCTGGGCTCCCACCACAGCCTCATCCAGAAAAACGTTTAATCAAAAGGGACACTCTCTCCACTTGGTCCTGCATGAAAAGGAAGCGGTTGGCCCCACGCTGTGCACCCTGGCAGCTCGACAGAATAACCCAGATTGGTCCCACCATCCGCTGCACTGCGAGGACATTGGAACGGAGGCCTGTGATACAATCTGCATTCTCCAGCAGGTAATTGAAGCTTTGGGGACACGGTTGATGGTGATGTGTCCTGCCGTGGCCTAATCAGCCTTCCTGTCTTTACCATCAGCGCTGATGGATGTTTATTGTAGGCTCAAAACAGGGCCTGCATGTCGCTTCCCGCAGAAGTTGATTCGAGCCGCTGAATGAATGTCAGAAGGGAAAATTACTGTAATTTCACTCGTCAAGCTTTTTTGTAGCATGTACCCTGATATTAAGGTCACCTTTTTCTGGCTTCGCTGATTGATTTACGCACTGCTGTGCAATTTCACTGCCAAACATACCACATATATGCTTTATATTTTTTTTCATAATTTTGACATTTGAGGTTGCCTCTCTCTTTAGCTCTTCTCCTGGTTTCTACTCCCAACATTCACACCTAAGTGAGTAATTGGTTGATAATTTCCCAAACTGTGTCAATTTGCAGGGTTTTTCTGTCCTGCTGCACAGAAACGTTACACTTTTCCTTCAAATGGTTAAGGGGTTGACTCCCAGTGCACCAGTCCTGCACTGATAACGCTATTACATGGAGCTTCTTTAGATAAGACTCCAACCTGATAACAAATAGTTGCGGTCAGGGGGGGTACCCAGGGCCCCAACACTTAAACTGCTTGTGCCGCCAAAAAAATAGGGCCCTTAGACAGAAAAACTGAAAAAAGCTAAAATAAGTGAACATATATTGGCTTTTTTAGTAGAACTGCTTTTAAAGTTCCTAAATTGCTGGCCCTGACACATTTTTCAGTAAGATACACAAAATGTAAAACTGTCTTTTTATGCTCCACTTTCTTAATGAGAGAGGTCCACTGAAGGAGATTCATTGCTCGTGCTCTCTAAATAAACATTACAGTGATTCAGGAGGAGGCTTTAATGCTGACAGTCCCAAGGACGAAAAAATGTACCGCGATAGACGGAAAGGAGCAAACGGGAGAACAAGCCGGAAAATAATCCGTTAGAAAAAAGGAATGAGGAGTCGTTAAGGGCAACAGTCGTCTAAACCGCGCAGGTAATTATCCTTTAATTAACATTCCCCGTTCCTTCTTCGGAACGTTTTTCAAACAAGTTTCTTATGCCGAGTGGTATAAGGTGTTAAAAGTGGAGACCCTGAAGTGAAATGTGATTATTGATGTGTTGTGATCAAGGCAAAGGGGGAAAAAAAAAGAAATATATGGAATATTTCATACAACTTGCATATCTACCAAAGCCAACATGTACTATTGGATCAGAAAGTTTAATTAGGCCAATGTGTTCTGTCTGTGAATGGTGTTTTCTTTTTTCGCTTTGAACTTAATTGTGTCAGAACGCTTTTTCGTCTTTTAAAAAAGCCCAATCTGTGACTGCAGCAGGATGCCTGCTTTAAAGAAAAAAAAAATAGTGTGCAGGCATGTTTGTTTACACGGTGGCTTTTTTAGAGCCACTGTTCACCACCTGGATTTCATATCGTCACTGTGAGAAGAGCAGGTGTACATGTGCATCTTTTAACGCTGTAAATCCCTAAAAGGTGCCATTTTATTAGTGTGAAGGTGGTAATAGGATATACACTTCTTAATTTATTGTGCAATGAGTATAAACTGATGACATTACGATTTCCCAGAGCCCAAGGTGGCGTCTTCAAATCGCTAAACAGTCCAAAACACAAACATATTCAATTTACAGCGATGGAAAAACAGAGAAAAGCAGCAGCAAATGTTCACGTCGGGGAAGCTGGAGCCAAGAAATGTTTGGCATTTGTGCTTCATAAATGACGGTTTATCTTGGATGTTGAATCCATACAAAAATCAAACTACTCAAAATTTCAATTTGTTTTCTACAGAGCTGGCTGTTTCCCATGTGTATTTCCCAAAAACTCAAACTATTTCATTACATATGAATGAAACTGTGGAATGCGTGAAGCCACTTGCAACACACAATCACAGTCTGATGAGTAAAGATGTCTGTATGTTTGCTTTTACAACCTTGTTTCTCGTATTTTAGATGGAAATCTGACATAGAATAAAATGTATCACTCGCAAAACCTGTACAATACAAAATGTCAATAACCTTTTTAAATTACATTTCTCAACTTCTGGTGTTGGCGGATCCCCTGGATGAAAGAAACAGATTATATTGGCATTATAAAATACCAGTTTCCCTAAGATTTGATTTATATATTTGAAAATCGGTTCTCCCTGGTGAGGTTCAGTCTGACTATGGCAGATACTGGTCCATCCAGCCAGTGTGTGTGTGTGTGTGTGTGTGTGTGTGTGTGTGTGTGTGTCTGTGCCAAGTTCACCATGCTTTTGAGCTGAGTCAGGGACCGTCTGGGCCACGTGCCCAATAACTCTGGCAGTCAACAGTTCACTATTTTACAGCCAATTTACAGCAACATTGCTTAAGACTGCTCGCAGCGTGATTCTGGTCATCACACATTCCGGGCACACGCACACTGGAAAGTGTCCCGGTCTTCAGCCCTGTTTATGCTCCCATTGTTTAAACTGCATCCATGCCAGCTACCTGGCAGCTGGGCCCCTTTTGTCGCATTAGCCGTAGAGATGGAATAATTAATGTCTGGCCAAATCCGGCCATGTGTGCCCCCGCCCGTGGGTAATGATTAAATTCGTGTCACAACATTTGCAGGTACTCAAGCCTTTAGTAAGTAAGAATTTAAAAGAGAGGGGGGAAAGATTTGTGCTGCACTCTTTGGGTGAGGTGTGAATTGAAATAAGTCATTATCTACAGAAAACACCTTCCCGAGAGGCAGCAAGGGAGAGGCTTCAAAAGGATACTTTATTTTCGCAATCCAGACACATTGCAGAAAATAGGAGAGAAGCGTGCGGGGAGAATCTCTGGGAGGCCGGTTATGGCAAGCTGCTTAGGTAACTGCATTAGACAACCAAACATCAAAGCCTTAAATATTCAAGGGGCCCTGAGATGGCGCGAAATGTACAAATGGATTATTCCTCCTTGAGTAAACACGCATAGAATATAATAACGTGGAAGAGTGAGAAGAAAGGGTCTGCAAGGGAGCATTTGGCAGATTTCAGTGTTTCAGGATGATGGAAATGGTAAAATAAATATTTATATATATACATGATGAGAGCAATAAAAGAATTGTTTCCGAGACAGGGTTAGGGTTAGACACCTTCCCCGCCAGCTCTCACCAGTAAAACCAATTCAGCTACCCACAATATCCAGCTGTCACCCGTGACACTATTAGTATTGTGATGCTTCTGTTGCGCTCTCGCCCTACATTTCGCTGCCGCTTCCAAGAAGACTGTTCAACAAGGTGTCTGAGGCTGTGATGAAGCGTGAAAGCCGAAGCCTACAGGAACGAGTCCCCGCATCAGAGACGGGAAGGAAAAAAAAAGAAAGAAAAAAAAAGAGTCTGTGGAACTTCTCCTGATGTATGGGTAGGATGCCTCGTGATGAATGGCCAGCCTCGTTTCCCAAACGCCGCTCCGGTGCAGCAGCTTCATCACTATGCAGCTCTATCTTCATACATCTAACTCGCTGCCTGATTTATTTGAGGGTATGGCAGAGTCGCCAGACCTTGCGTCGAACGCGACAGCATTTTCGTGCACAAGTACAAATGCGTCCGTGGACGATCGTGAAGGGAGATACATTTGTAAGATGGATGAATGGTGCACATTTGAATTGCTAAATATACAGATGCTCATTTCAAGGATTTACATGGATTAGTTTGTTATACATGTAATATTTTGATAGTATCTCTGAAGAAATATCGAATGTATCCAGTGGCAAAATGCAAACACATTTCCCATAGAAATAATGATTAGTTCAATCTCCGTGTCCATACCAGAGGACTGACCTTTCTTTACCTGTTCAATATTCATGCTGCCTTGTTGAGGAGGTCCCTTCAGGATAAACCCACATCAATAAGAGATGTTTAGTCTGGTATTAATGGAAAGGAGATTTTCGACATTATTCAGGGGGTCTTTAAACATGGCTGTGATCCAGAGTTAAGATGTGTGTACGACCATCTGGTTAAGATTCAGAATCCCAGAAAGCTTGTCGCCCACTCGCGGAGCTCAGCGCGTCCCATCCTGTGGCCGCCTATTTAAAATGCACCGTGCATGTGTGGATTTCTTCTAAGGATAACGGCAGCCCTAATGTACAATCTAAGAAGATTGTTCTGTAAGCCTTAAAAGATCATATCTGATAGAAAACGAGATGAAACCATTTCAGAGCAAGCTTAACGTGAGCCCCAGAACCGGTGCAAGTGGTGCAAGACCAGAGGCCGTGTTATTCTCTTATCTTTGTGGCCGAAGCTCTGTGGCAAAGCATCCCTCCTGGCATTTAAAACGCATGTCTGCGATAACATCATTGGTTCTTTTCTCCCTCGCTCTGGCCTCCAGAGAGAATCTCCTGAGCATCTCTAAATGTCACGTTAAGTGCTTCTCTTGTCCCGTACTGACACAAAAAACGAGGCGCCCTCGGAATACAAAGAAGGGCCCGTACTGGATGGCTGCCATAGCTCAAAGAGAGCGACAGTTATCTTCTTCTCTTCTTACCTCATTTGTTCAAACTGTCAGAAGTAACATTTAGCCTCTAATAGGGCTACCCAAAGGACGGCAAAGACTTCCGCTCGTGGTCCTAACTAAATTTGAGTGCTAGACTGCGCTCATAAAACACATGGCTGCTTGGAAGGTTGTTATTATCATTGTGGTCAATTTAACACAAATTAAAACACTCCTCCCTGTAATGCAGGTATATATAAAAATCAGCAGGAGCACAAGCAGTGCACTAATTGTCCTGTAACTTTATGCTAAGAGGAAAATATCATTAGATCCTCTGGGTAAGAAATCAGGAGAGCAATGGTGTAAAACTCCTTTAAATGCTAATGTCATAACAAGGTGCTATTTTAGCGCTCAGGAGCTGAGACACGAGTGCGAGACAGAAATTAAATTTCTGTTAGTAGCTGCCTCCACTGTGCTGTCTTTTTTTTTTTTTTTTCTCATAGTCGTTGACATGCAGGCAAGTTTGAACACAAGGTGGGGAAAGTGCACCGTGAAAGTGTGCAATTAAAACAAGTGGTGACTTCAACACGGAGTACAAAGACTAAGCTTCTCCTCTTGATTTTGTCACAACAATGTAATGCAAAAGTACCGTTATAGGACTAGTTAATAAAGAGAAGACCCCCCCCATGTCTTGAGCCAATATGTGGTTTCACATGGTTGTCTTTATGTTCCGTTAAGCTAACCACCTGCTGGCTGTAGCTCTATATTTAGCTTACGATTACGTCTTTCTGGTGACTTTTGAGACCTCCATTTTTTTTTTTCCTTTTTGGGAATTCCAGAACTCCCCTCCTCTCGACTGTCAGCTAATGGTAAGGCTAGTTAGAGTCACATAAGTTTAGCGTGACGTCATTATTTTTTACTTTCACTCCTTAAAACCTTACAAAAGTGAAGTTGTAATGTAATGAGGCCATGAATGTGCAACTTATTAGGCAGCAGGATTTAGCTACTTTCCATTGGAAATAGTTAGCCAACCTGGGTACAGTTAGCTGGGAAGTAACGTTTCTTGGCCGGAAATGGGACTCCCTGACTAGCTTCCAGTAAAAACACATTGTGAACCAGATATAATGTGTTCATTACTGAGGTTCCGAGGTGATGGTGGGTGGATTTTTTTTGTATGTATTTACTATATTTATATATTTACTTTGGATAGAGCCAGGCTCGCTGTTTGCCCCTGCGTCCAGTCTGTATGCTAAGCTAAGCTAACCGCCCCCTCGTTCTAGCTTCATACAGAACAGACAAATATTAAGTGTGATGTCAATCTTCTCATATAGCTTTTGGCAAGAACGGCACATGTTTCCTAAAACTTAAAACTATTCCTTCAAACTGATAATCACCCAGGCTTTCACCCTGCCTTCAAAAACACTTTTTTGTTTCGACGGCACGTCGCAGGAACTCGGTTTGTTTCCTTCGCTTTTTCAAAGAGTACGTCGTTGTGGATGGGAGGAGATGTGCAGGGTTTGGTAATGCTGCAGACACAAGCTGGATTTCATACCGTCTTACAATAAAGTCTGAGTTAAGTTTTATACCCGTGAGCACATTCATCACACGTTACTCTGTCCATGTTTTCGATCTCTATTACCTGCGTTCCTTCCAAAGGATCTGCTGCTGTGGCTGATTTGCCCTATAGAGCCCAGGCCTCCTCGCTCGGTGGGAGGATGAGAAAAAAAATCAGTGCAAGCCTCGTCATTTGTCTACTATATATAATTCTTTAGCGGCGGTACCTTTTCTGACCTGAGCAACATTCATAGGGGACAATGAAAGGAAACGGTGGGATGCTTCTCTCTTTCTCCCCACCCCACCGCAGCGCTCTTTCATCTCTCCTTCCCACAAGGCTGATTCACCGCTTGTGACCCCTGCGGCTGCCTCGTTGAAAATAGACAACAAAGTGTCTGAGATGAGAACCGGTGGGCAGTTGTAGGCTAGATTGCCGCTCTGCTGCAAGTTGGTCGGGCAGTGGCGAGCACTCTCGCTGAGCTGACGACTTCGATTTGTCTGGATTCTCGTCTCGTAGAAGGGAGCGGGGCCCGGCACTGCCATGACCCCACATGGACCTTTTTTCTTTATGGAAGATTTCAAACGAATACAAAATACACATTGTTCCCTTTCTTTTTTTATGTATGCATTTACATAATTAAACGAAAGACGTGGTAAAGGGCAATTCTTTTTCATTTTGACATGCATTTTCCATGCCACGTTAAAATCAAATCACAACACGGACCACAAAGTGAAGGGTCGTAACATTATGCGCTGCAAAATTCATCCACCCTGTAGTCTCGCTTTCACCCATTCAGGCAATTCTAGCTGTTTACCTTAGCATTAGCAAATCCTCCTCCATTAAACCCATGGAAGTATGAAGCCCTCGTGCAGTGAAAACCTAGAAAACCTTTTGGCTTACGGGCTCGTCGAGCAATTTTCCTTCAAGTGAATGGCCGCCACCTTGGAGTCCGGTATCCAGCACTTCTAATTACATCCATGGGGATGGCAAGCTCTGCTCATGGTTCCGCCCCTAGGCTGCGATTGGACGGTTGATCCCCATGAAAACTGGAGACAGTGCTTAATCAGAATCAGAATCAGAATCAGAAATACTTTATTGATCCCCGGGGGGGAAATTGTACAGTACCGGTGCTCCCATTCCAGAGTAAAGTAGCATAATTTAGAACTAAAAGTATGTACGAATATAAAAATAAGAAATAGAAAATAAAAAATATACACATTTACAGTATTTAAGTGAACAATGAGGTAAAAAAAAAATATATATACAATAACAATGTATATGTATGTATGTGTTGCACTGAAGTGTATGACTATATATCTATTGCACTTAAACATTTAAGAATAAATAGTGAGGTAGTATATGAACAGGTGAAGTAGATACAGATTTCCAGTCTCTTCCTGAGTGTCTGACACTCAGAGGGAGGAGTTGAACAGTCTGATGGCCACAGGCAGGAATGATTTCCTGTGGCGCTCCGTTGTGCATTTGGGAGCAATGAGTCTCCCACTGAAGCTGCTCTTGTGTCCGACCACTACGTCATGGAGAGGACGTGAAACATTGTCCAAGATGCCCCGCAGCTTGGACAGCGTCCTCCTCTCTGACACCACCGTCAGAGAGTCCAGCTCCACCCCCACAACGTCACTGGCCTTGCGGATCAGTTTGTTTAGTCTGTTGGAGTCCGCCACCCTCAGCCTGCTGCCCCAGCATGCAACGGCATAGAGGATAGCACTGGCCACCACAGACTCATAGAACATCCTCAGCATAGTCCGGCAGATGTTGAAGGACCTCAGCCGCCTCAGAAAATAGAGACGGCTCTGGCCCTTCTTATAGAGGGCATTAGTGTTCTTTACCCAGTCCAGTTTATTGTCTATGTGGACTCCCAGGTACTTGTAATCCTCTACAATGTCCACACTGACCCCCCTGGATGGAAACAGGGGTCATCGGCGCCTTGGTCCTCCTCAGATCAACAGTCAGCTCCTTTGTCTTTGTCACGTTGAGCTGCAGGTGGTTCTGCTCGCACCATGCGACAAAGTTCTCCACAGCAGCCCTGTACTCCTCCTCAACACCTTTGCTGATACATTCAACTATTGCTGAGTCATCAGAAAACTTCTGAAGATGGCAGGTCTCAGTGCAGTAGCTGAAGTCCGTGGTGTAGACGGTGAAGAGGGAGGGAGAGAGGACAGTCCCCTGCGGGGCCCCGGTGTTGCTGACCACCCTGTCTGACACACAGTGTTGTAAGCGCACATACTGTGGTCTGCCAGTCAGGTAGTTGACAATCCAGGACACGATTAACGACGCAATACGCCTCTTCACTTTGTTTTTTCCGTGTTGTGATTTGACTTTAATGTGGCATGGAAAATTCTTGCCAAAATGAAAAACAGTTCACTTATTAAAGAGAAGAAGCTTAATAATTGTCCCTTTAAACATGTTTGTCATGTAATTATGCCAGCAGATGCATAAGAAATGCATAAAAACGACGTGTATTTCACTTTATTTCCTTGTTTTTATTTAGGGATTTTAAATCTACCACCGTTTTTTTTCCCCCCCTCGTTTATCTCCCGTGTCACGACATTTGAATGCATCGCTCCCCGATTTATACACTTTCCGTGCAAACAAAACTGCTGTATCCTTATCTGGGAGCCGAGTACAGCAAGCCTGACTGTACACGGCATTTCAGTATGCAGAGTGGTCTGAATCCATCTCGTCCTCTGCAGGGGAAGATAAGAACCTCCTTCATGAATAAAGATGTATCGGCATCCTCTGCTCTCTGTGTTCAATGTGTACTTGTTACAGCGGCCATTATTTATAGTCCCACTAAGGCCCAGAGTGGTGAGAGTGGGTCTCATGGGGAATTGGGAAGTGGAGCCACTGCTACCTATAGTGGGAAAGATATACCACCTCACCCCCGCAGAGAACTTGGAGCAGGAAATGAACTCATAAATCAAGCAGTAAATTGAGTGTAGGGCTGTGCTTACTCATCTCAAGAGGTCCGCTCCTCTTCCTCCACACACCCCTGCTCCTTTTTACCGCATGACTAATGCAACGCCGCAACTTCTCTGCCCGCGCGTGTGTCTCTCTCGCTCTGGTAAACTCTTATCAAAAAAGTGTGGATTTCATTTTCAAGTGAACATCATAACTCTGGCCTGGAGGCTACAGTGAGTGTATCTAGGAAGGCTGCACGGAAACGTGAGTGTAGCTGGGTCCAGAAAGGAGAGCCCATCAGCGTCTTGTCCTACAGCTGAACTTCACCGCCTCATTGTGATGCCACCGGTGAGAGCTGACTGTCTTTACCCGGACACAGCCTGTGAGGAGAGTCTCCCCTGCCCGCCTCAGGCTATCCTGACAGTCACGGGGGCCCTGTCCGGAGGAATTAAAACCTCCATTTATCAGGACTCGACTGAAGCTGTCTGGGGACCGGCCGGGACGAAATGGCACACCGTCCTGCCTCTTCCAGCAGTGGGACTCTGATTGAGAGTTCAACACGCTGGGATGTGCCCATGCAGGTTGTTTCTTGACAGCATGTGTGATGTAAAAAAGAAAAAAGAAAAAAAAACCCCGCTTCACACTTGTTTTAGTGCTGTGCCAGCACCTGCATTGTCCTGAATGTGAATCATCCTTTACTCTGATGCTTAAAAGAAACATCCGGAGAGCAATTTAAGACTGATCCTTTGAATACAAGGCGGTGTGTGTGTGTGTGTGTGTGTGTGTGTGTGTGTGTGTGTGTGTGTGTGTGTGTGTGTGTGTGTGGGTGGATGGATCTGCCCTGCTGAGCGTCGCTCCCCATTAAAGCAGGGACTGTGTCGCCTCCTGCAGCTGCTCTCCATCACAGCAGCGGTAGGCAGCATTCCCTCTGACAGAGAGGGCGGACAGGCGGGAGGAATCGCCGTCACGCCGCTCCACAGTGACCAGATCTCTACTGACCTCCGTTGGTGAAACGATGCACACGTTGGCGAGGCTGCCACGCTCTCGGGAATCCACTGAACCACAACCTGCGGCGACGCAGCCCAGGTGTTGAAAGACTGGTTCATCAAAATCACAAAAAGACAGCTGTGACAAACTGTGGTTTGGGTGACTTTTAACCTCTCGCTCTACAAAAGCTCTTGATGGGTGTTTTTGTATAGAAAACATGTTGTCCTTCTTCTAACCTGCTCACACAACTGTGATTCTTGGTTCCAAGAATTGAAATGAATTGTTTTAGTGGTGGAAAGTAACTAAGTACATTATCTCCAGTTTAATTTAGAGGTTTATGGTACTTTATACTTCTACTCCACTGCATCTCATTTGTGTTTCGAATAGCTTCCGACAATCAAACTGGCTGACATGAAGGCATCACTCTGATACAGTAGTTACACTTACATTTTCTTATCTAGTTTATGAAGTAGTACATTCTGGACAGGATGCGCTACCCTACTTCTAACCACATTTCTAGAGGCACTTGTACATGCTTATAGATATTTCCTACCTGACAGTAATTAGTATTTCATCCTGGGTGGGTAGCGTTTAGGGCCAACAGCTGCAGTTTAGCTGGTGGGGTGGGGGTCACTTTTTCCGTTTTATCAGCTGTGTATAATCTATTAACGTGCAGTTTGTTTTGCTTTTGCTCACAATTTCACAGCAGCAGGTCCCCGATTTAAAAAGGGGTTGATGAGTCGATGACAATTTCAGCCGCCAGGGGGAGCCCGTTGATAAGACTAGCACACCTACTGTATTACGTCGCAAAGTTTTCCAAATCTTCACTTGCATCCCTCAAGCTGTCTTGCTTTTTTCTCGTATTTCAACCTGTTCTCTGCTTCCAACGAGTTCATCATGTTTTAGTCGGTTTCCGACATGAGGACCGCGTACAACCCCGACTCCCTCATCCCCCTTTTTTTTTTCCAGGCTCCCCATTTCAAAGCCCAGCGCCCTGCTTCTCCCTTCCCCCCTCCTCGCTGCGAGCTGCGTCAAATCGCCACAATATCACCGGAAATGAGGAGCTTTGCCCTCAAAGTAAAGGTTTTGATATGATTCGGCCCTGTGAACGCTAAACATGAAACTGTGCCTTTACCGATTTTTTTCATTACAGCAGCAAGCAGTTGATAAAAAACAGATTTTATTGTACTGCATAAAAGGCATAACATACAATGAATGCAAATTATAGACACAAATATCACGATATTTGCAAAAGTACAAATGACATATGACAGATTTGAAAAATGATAAGACATGGGAAAACTATGTATTTAGCAGAACAGAAATGTGTATATATCAGTTACATGGCTATGAATTGAGCTGTAAAAACTATTTTTTAGAGGTATTTAAAAATAACATCCAGATTTTTACTGTTTTGGATGTGCCAGATTGAACCAAGATCGATTCCTTTTCATTTGCAGTAATTTGCCAGGACCCCTACCTAAAAAGGTGTTCTTTAAATTTAGTTTACACATTCAGTCTGTTCGTTGCCCCTCGTCAACCTTTTATTTTGAAAGTAAATACGGGAAGTTGGGGTATTTATTGTCGTTAGCTTCATGGCGCTCTTTTTTTTTTCCTCTGATCAGGGATTTAGGAATGTGGAGACCAGCAGCTACGTCACCCTCAAATCGCCTGGGGTCCCGTCGGCAGAAAACTTTTCCAAAGGCTATGAATTAGTGAAACGAACCCTCTGGTAAGTTGTTTTAATGGCGTCCTGCAATATATAGCTACCTCAACATTTAATAGTCACAACTGTTGGTGATGTGCAATACTGTTATACGTTGTTTAAAGTTTTGCCCAACACGTTCAACGACTAAAAAAATGTCCGTTAGCTAGCCACGCAGAAAAAAAAGCAGAGGTTTGAAAGACGTGAGCCACCATAGTTACGATGGTGTGACGTTAGAGAAAAGCTTCCATTCCTGTGAAATGTCTTCTAACAAGTTTAACCGTTGCTCAGACAAGTTCAAGCATGTGTGCCATTGTTCAGGTTGAGGTCAAGCAAAGGGATAAGAAAAAAAAAAAAAGCCTGCCCCGACATGAAATGATTGTTTCGGAAACGTGATGCCAGTAAGAGATTAGCGGTATTTGCTGTTAGCAAGGGAACCCTTTTCGCTAAACCTCCTCGTGCCCATTTGCAGGTAACGTTAGGTTGCATTTTACGTGTTTTTTTTTCACGCTGTTGAAGTCGAGCGAGGGGAGATTTGTATCCTTAAAAAAAAAAAAAGCTTTGAGACGCATTGCTGTCGTCCCCGCAGGACAGAGCTCGCCTGCCGCACACTGTGGGGAAACATTTGCTGATTGCCTGCAGTGTTTTGATAACATTTCTTCCCCGTAGGGAACGCTAGTCTCTGTCTCCATGGTAACGCGGCGGACGCCCAGCCTCGCCGTTGTCGTGTTGAGCTGCCTGTGTTGTTAAACGGGGGCGGAACCGGAGAGGAACGACGGCTCCTCGATTTCTTTCTCCCCGTGAAGGCAGCACCAGTCGAAGATGGTAAGGAGAGCACGGCTGCGTCAGGACAGCAGCAGCGTTAGAGGTAGACGGAGAGGGAATCTGTGCTCTGCTGGTTTACCTCGCCAAAGCAGATGCTGCCGGCTTCCCCCCCCCCCCCCTTTCACTCTCTCTTCCTGTGATTGTGGGGTGCATATAGGATGCTAATTGGTTAGCTTAAATGAGTATTTTAAAATCTCCCTTTGCTCTTTTGTTTCAGCCATTTCACGACGGAGCCTACTACCCCTACACCAGTGACACCCAGGGGACCCACTCGTCAGCAGGGATCCCATCCCTCCTGAATTCCCCGCTCAGCCAGCCATCTGCAAACGGCAACTCTGTACCTGCACCAGGCATGACTCCATCCAGTGGAGCCTCCGCCGTCCTCCCCTTCAAGTTCCGCCCGCGCAGAGAGAGCGTGGACTGGCGGCGGATTAACGCCGTGGACATAGACCTGGTGGTGAGCCAGCTGGATGTTGATGCCCTTCAGGAGCACATCAGCACAGTGACCTTCTGCAGCCTGGACGGGGAGCGGTGCCAGCGCTGCCAGAGCCCAGTGGACCCGGCCCTGGTCAAGCTCCTGCAGCTGGCCCAGCTCACAGTGGAGTGGCTCCTCCACTGCCAGGAGTTTCTCGCCCTCAACCTGCGCACGGCGGAGGAGAGGCTGGCGACCGCCGGCAGAGAGCGCGAGCAGCTGCTGGTTCAGCAGAGGAAGCAGGAGGAGAGGGTGAAGGCGCTGACCACCGAGCTCAAGCAGAGGAAGAAGGTTATTCGCACCCAGCAGTCCCTGCTCACGCCACGAATCATCAGCAGCCAGAAGGTACTGCTGACATGCTAAACGCTCACTCTGGGGAGTATCGGTTACCATTTGCATTTGACATGTGTATGGCAAACAGACAGCTAGCTCCCTTACCCTCTACCCCTTTCGCTCCTCCTCCTCAGGGCCCCCTCTCTGTCATTGTTCCCGAGATCTATTCACAGCTCTGGCTTTGTGCGCTTCGCATCAGGGTTTAGAGGGAAAAAAAAGAGAAATATCAGAAGGCTCTTATAAGAGCCTGACAACATTTTGGTCCTGAAATCGGTTGTTATGTACTGTGAAACCTGCCATGGCTGCGTTGTTGTGGTATGGTTATAATAAGCTTTGTTTTCAGACTGGAAGAATAGGATTTAGAGCTGCAGAACAGATGGTGTCATTTGGTGGCAATTAGCTTTTTTTTAATCCACTTACAAAACGTTGACAAGAGCAGTAATCAAGATGACTGGCTGACTTCCACCTCCCCCACCCTCTTATACACATGTCCTTGTAGAGTGTTTCGTCCTTTTCTGGTGTTGTTATTTGTGATTTGTATATATATATATATACATTTATATATATTAGATCCTGTTGGTTTATCTGTTTCCCTGTAATTTCCCTGCAAATATAGTCTGTTACCATTAGGTTATTTATAGCACAAATCAAAAATCTCCTTGTGTTCTCCAAGTGTACAGCCACCACTGACCCGGCCAAGCGGTTGCCAAGGCAACTGATATAGTGTGTCATGACAGCATGTGGTTGCTAGGTGTGCGCTGGAAGCTCAGTTAACAGAGGTGGCTCAATAATTGATAGAGAGTGCATGTGTCCTCTGAGGACCTTTGGCATTTGCGACTTGTCATAATGTCCACATTTCTCCCAAAAAAACACACAGGGCTCTCTTTGAAGGCTAATTTAATTTCACACCCAGTTACCACAGTTATTCCAAACCCTAATGTAATTACATCACTCATAGACCTCCTCATTGTAGCGGCACACCTCTCCGCGGCTGCCTTTTGAGTCTTTGCTGCCATATGGTGTGACAAGATATCAGTAGCAGCAGGTTTAACGTTGAATGAAGTCACGGCCACAATGAGCGGCGGAGTTAAATGTAGCATGTGATGCGTGTGTGTGTTTGTGTGTAGAGCAGAGACAGCTATCTATTCTCGCGTTAGTGAGCCAGAGTGTGGTGACGCCTGCCGCGGGGAACAAATCAACATCACTCACGCTATCTGCCTGTTTGGAAACACATGCCTGAACTCAGCGGATCGCTCCTGTTTGGAGCGCAGTCAACGTCTTTATCAGAATCAGAATCAGAAATACTTTATTGATCCCCGGGGGGAAATTGTACAATGCTGACCTGGGCCTTGTCCGAAACCTTATTCGCTCATTCACCACTTCCTATATAATAAAAATATAATTAGTAGTAAGCACTCTTACAAATTATGTGTACACACTGAGAAATCAGACCAAAAAAGATAAAATGGCACACAGTACATATAGTGCCCTATATATTAGAGATGAAACAAGTAATCGATTAGCCAATCGTCGGGGGGGAAAAAATCTATTTTACGAAAGACAATCGTCTTCACCAATTTGACAACACATGCGCATTATAACACATGGATAGCAAATATAGAAAACACAACCAGCTTAAGAAACAAGAAACAATACACAGTCAAGTTTGTGCTCTCGGTTTTGTTTTCTGTATTTGCAGCGAATAGCGTTGCGCTGCATGTGTGTTGTCAGGTTGATGAATGTGTTTCTCAGTTTGTGTGAAGTGGTGTTTTATTCTAAATGTTGCGCGCATGTGTTGTTGAATTGGTGGAGGTGTTTTCTTCATCTGCTTGTGTTTGGTCTATTTGCGTGGGTTTTCCGAAGCCGCAGTGTGTTGAGCCCTCGAGGCCGTTGTAAAATAGGGAGTGATTTCAGACACAGCCCTGATTTGTGTGATTGCCTATTGATTTGCGAACCGGTTATTGAAGTATAATAAGAGTGAAACATATATTGTGTGTACTATATAATGTTTTGATGCCAACAAGCAGCAGGTGATATATTAATACTTGTGTGTTGTTTCTGTCTTTCAGTGTCCACAGTGTGACAAGTCCTTCCTCAATTCCTCCTTTCTCCAGAATCACATACAGCGCCGCCACCCTGACGAGTACGAGATCCGTAAGTCAACCAGTCAGAAAGGTTTGCTGAGCAGTTTAGAGAGAGAGAGTATGATAGTACATGAGCTACAGGTAGGAGTCAGATAGGAAGACGCATGAAACAATTTAAGGTTGGATTTAAGGAGTCTCGTGAAGATGTATTTGGTGGTGAACTATGAAACATCCCCCTCATATTGTCGTGTTACATACAGTATGTTTGTTGACTTCCTTCCAGAGTTGCGGTCAGACAGTGAGAAGAAATCTCAGATTGAAAGCCTCAAATTGGAGATCAGCAGTCTGAAGGAGCAGATTGTTCAGCAGCAGCAGGTCTTGCAAGTCAAAACAGCTCAGGTAGGAAAACCAGAGCATTGTGATAGAGCTGTGAGCAACTGCAAATTTATTGGGTGCTATTTTGAGTGATTTCTAAAGCAAAAATGCAAAACTATTTCTTGTTCCAGCTGCTCAAATGTGTTTTTTTTTTTAAATGTTTGTTGTGATTCCAGGAAAAAGAGCAGCAGTCCACGCACAGAGACCTGCTGAGAGAACTGGACCGTTTTAAGGCTGAGGAGATGGCGCGCATGGACAGAAAGATAGAAGACAGCAGGGACGGCATGCGCAGGGAGATGGAATTCCTTTACACCCGAAATATTCAGGCTCTCAATGTATGAAAAGGATACTTTTATAATCCCTTCAGTAGCTTCTTGATAGTGTTTATTTCCATTACATTCCTTTGGCCTTCAGGATATCTCATACTCTTACCTTCTTTTACTATTTCACACATATTTTCATTCACAGGAAGCAAATCAGAATCAGACAGCCAAGCATGAAAAATCAGCCAGCCCTGTTCACTCGCAGCCAGAGAGAGATCTGGACAACTACAAAGAGATGCAGATACAAGCCATCCAAAAGCTGGAACACCAACTGAAGAAACAGGTCAGTGCAGAGGGCAGACATTGTTTTAAGACCTGGAAGTGAATTAAGTTATTTTGACGACAAAAATATTCTCTTTTAGGATAAAAAGTGGGAATCCAGGCTGCAGGAAATAAAGGCTCAACACGAGTCTGAAAAGAATCAGGTTTGTTGTAATTATCACGCCATTAAAGCATTTAAAGGTTAAATATGTAACAAGCTTTTGTTAGAAATCAGCCAGCTGGAAAATGCATCCTCTCCCTGTGGTCCTCCAGTTGCTGAACGAGCTGAGCAGAATGCAGTCGTCTGTGTCTGAGAACCAGGAGCGCAGCCAGAGGCTGCAGCAGGACATGGGGAGGAGGCTGCAGGAGAAGGAGCAAACCATCAAGGCTCAGAGGGAGCAGGTTAGCACTGATTCACACTCACACAACCATCACCGCCCACTGCGATTATGTCGGGAGAGGAAGTGAGGCGGAGGGTCAGCCCTTGTTCAGGATATCCTGTATTTGCTACACGGGCTCGGATTGTGTTGTATTGCGATATGATGATACTGTACATTTGACAGCAGCCACAGTGCACGGGAAGCTTTGCTTGGAATAGCTCCACTTTTGCCACTGAAGATACAAGATTAAGTGGCTGAAAACGTAACAGTATGTTGATTGACGTGCATCTCATTGCATTTGCATTTAAAGTTAAAATCCTTACGATTTCAGTTCTGGTTGATTGGCAACTCCCGTGGTTAGTAGTGGTGACAACAAGTGCGTTTTAATACTACATGCCCCAGAATTCCCTGCTTGAGCTGTCAGAAATACAACAGAAGAGCAGCTAGTGTATCTGTTTACAGTGCAATGAGTATGTAATTCAAATCAACTGTACATTGAGGACATGCAGAGGGGCACATAAATCACCAGTTGAATGCTATTAATGTGATGCAGTAGGAAATGTTGGGTTAGCATTAGCATTAACTTCATACAGCTGTAGGAGGGTGAACAGTAAACAGTGAGGCTGATATCATTGAGATGAAACGGTAACACTGGATTACATGCTGCATCGTTTCCTGGTGCATAGGTAGTAAATATGAATGGCGGACCCCACCACTTCCAATAACAACTATTATATAGACAGGTAATTACAGAATGTATCCACAATACATTGAACGGCTATTGCTGAAAAATGCAAACCATAAATACCAAAAATGGGGTTTAATTTCATGAAAATCTTAAAGATTATAAATTAGAGCGAGATTAGAGATTATTCAACCTTTTTTATGCATGATCATGAGGTATAATAAGTGAATATGTACTTTTTTATTTTACAGATAAGGAATATTTCCTCACATCCACCCACCAAAATAGTGGAAGTACCAGGTATGGGTTCAGTTACTTTTTCCATTAGAAAGGTTTTTCACTGCACGTATGATCCTAATACATGGTGTTAGTCATGGTGTTCTCTCTTTTTCAGTCATCGTCAGTGCAGCAGCTCCGGAGCCTAAACCAAAGAGAGTTGTACTCGGTAAGTTAGTAGAAGCCAGCGGTCATTAGAATTAGAAAAATTAGAATATAAAAAACATCGTCACCCCCAGAGAGGCTGAGCATGTGCTTTCGTGCATGAAGGATTTATATAAAAACTTAGCACCCCCCCCCCCCCCCTCCATCTCTTTTAACGCATATTTTATGCCTTTGACCTCATTTGCTGTCTAATTAGAGGAGCCAGTCTCTGCTCCTAAGCTGGATCCTATACAGGAGCTGTCAGAAGAGGAGAAAGGTAAAACGGACAGTGAAGCCAACAGAGCCGGCCGACTGCATGCTGTCTGCATGGATGCATCAGTCTGTTGTGGGCAGCCTTTTCCTTGAAAGGCATGACCTTAGTACGAGAAAGCTTTTGGGGGAAAAAGCTCCCGATCTTTGATGTTCTGTGACGCCTGCCACGTCAGTACTGCCGATCATTGCGTCCATCCGTCATCTCGTTGCCTTGTATGTGGCAAATAAACGTGTAGACATTCTCCTCTTCTGCCTGCCCCGTTGCAGTCACATCCATCTATCCGACTGAACCTTTGTCATGGAGCTTGCAGTGAGAATTGGCAAATGCATGCTCATTTTTTTTTTCCTTCTCCGTTTTGCCTCAGCCGCCTGTAATTGAAGTCTGATTGTCCATAAATGACTGATAAAGTGAGATGTTTGTTTGTTTGTTTTTTACAGATTCAAGCAGCATCTCTGAGAGGAGGCCAGTGGAGAAGAAGCCCGAGCCTGTACCAGAGAGGAAGCAGAGGGCGACCAACAGTGCTCTGAAAAGGAACACCAACATCAAAAGAGATATGCGGCCAGAGCTCGAGCAGGCTGTGATAAAGAAGCTGGAGAACCTGGGAGTCAAGCCTGTAAGTTCACACTTTTAAGTAGGGTTGGAAGCTTAAGGAGTATTGTACCACACACAGCCTGAAATGTTCTTTTACTTCAACATTGCTCGTAATTTCCTCGACCTCCTCTCAGGATCAGAGTGGTCTGAAGAACAAAGAGTTCAGTTCCATCATGGCCAAGGTGCATTCAAAGCGGGAGAGCGTCGCAAAGGGGATGCCTGACTTCTGGCGCCACCGGGAGGAGATAGCCGGCGCTGCAGAGCAGAAGCTGGGCGCTCAGAGGAGAGGCAGCGACCCTGCTCCTGAGTCACAGGCCAGATCCAGACAATCAGTTCAAGGTGAGTCATGAAAAAGCCTCTTGGCACAGGAGATACTGTACTATTGTCTTAAGAGCTTGTAATAGGTTTTGACAGTGTGTGCATCCAACACTGTCAGTCTAATCTGTGAGAGCTTGTTTGCCGCCACATAAGCTGATTTAAGCTCTGACACACAGTCAGTAACTGATCCACTAATTGTGTTTTAAATTAACCCGTTGTCATCCGCGTGCAGTGTTGCAGATCCGGCCTCGATCCAGCAGCCTGCCCTCCAGAGCCACCCAGGTGATGTCTGGACCTGCCATCAAACAGCCCAAGACCCCCCAGCCGGCGCCAAGGACCAGGACCACCACCCAACCTAAGACATCCACACCCAACACCAAGAGCTCCCTGAGGACCTTCACACCCAAGTAAAGAAAAAACTGTGTATAAGATTAAATGGTTTCCTGTAGTTCTTCATAAATGTCTAACTGGTAAATGACCAGTGACCAATACGTTACATACCCTAAAGATGCAACCAGACCACAACACAATCACCCAAAACCACCGTCAGAGTATTGAGTACTGCAACACTCAAATGTAAAATTTAACTTGAATGATAAATGTGTACAGATAACACATGTGGCCATGTGCTGGTTATGAATTAGGTCTGACAAAATCTTAGTCAGTATGACCTCAGCTGCCTCCTCTTTGTGTTTTATGTGGCTTTAAGGAAAACAAAAAGGTTGAACATTGAATGATAAGTATAAAGCTGTTTCTGTGGTTCTTGAGGACCCCTCCTTTCAGTTCAGATGAGGAATCCGAAGAAGAGGAGACCGATATGGAGGAGGAACAGGTCCAAAAACACCACAGGGGCAAGTCACCGCAGACCAGACTAAGCCAGGCGACCCCGGTCCAAATCAGAGCAAGCAAAGCCAGTCCAGTCCAGGCCAGGCAGGCTCCGGCCATGCACTCATTCTCTTCCAACCCCCAGCAGGCCAGGGGGCCAGTGGGCGGTGTGACCAGGACAGCAGTCACAAAGATGGAGAGCGATGATGAGGAGGACGACGACGAGTGGTCAGAGGTCAGCGAGCTGCAGGAGATTGACCCAAGACAACTCCAGAGTCACAAAGACCAGAACGGCAACGTGGATAAGAGGAACTTTGGTAAAGGTAAGTTGTCCATTATCCAAACTGCCTGCTCATACATTTAAATACTTTGGCTCTAGTCAGTCATAAAAATCATAAAATGGGTACATTTGATAATAGTGAAATGGTATGTTTGTCCTTGTAAATATAGACCTGTAGATTACCTGTAGATTTTAGAGTAGATCTTTTCATAGGTCAGGTAAATCCTGTATATATTGTGTATATATGGATAATAACAATGTACTGTATGAAAAGACAATTGAAAACAACGTGACAGTGTGAAAGGGGTCGATCGTAGTGATGACTCCACAGATAATTATGACCTGAATCTGCAGCTCCCCTCAGCTTTACAGAGCTTTATAGCAACTTTCAGCTCATTGTTTTGCCGTCCGGCTGTAACTTCACTGTTTTGGTTCACGCTCACTCCTCTTATGGGGTTGCTTTTGGCCGCAGCAGGCAAAAAGCTAAAAAAAAAAATCCCACAATATCAGCAAAAGGGGGCAACACAACTAAATCTAAACTGGAGTTTAGATTGGAAACTATTATATAAAACAGGAAATGACAGACGGGCTATTTGTAACATCAAGGTTAACAACACTGGAATCCACAAGTTCACTGGAAGATAAAAAGTCTGGGAGAGGAATCAGAGGCTCTGCAGCCTTTTCCAATGACAACCGTACGGGAGACCAGTATCACATTTTGTTAGAATATAAGAACGTAGGCTTATTGAATAAGAGGGAAAAGTATTTGCTAAACTACTACTTAAACCCTCAATCTATGTTTAGATTCAGTTTATCATCCGTCAAAGTGTATTAATGAAACCACACGAATGTATTTTATGAATTGCCCTTTTCTTTTAGAGAACAAAATCAATGATCTGGCCAGAAAAATGGAGAAGCAGTTTGCAGACAGAGCGGTAAAGAAACCAGCAGGGGGCATCAGCATTTTACCACAGAGGAAGGACGAGGTTCAGGAACTCACGGTGAGATTCACTCCCTTTCATATACAATGTAGTGGCTTACTTGGTATTCTTATGGAGCAAAAGTTAGCCTCAAGCTAGTTGCACTGGATGGTAAAAAGTATGAATAATGTTTCTGTCTGTGGTGACAGTACACAGATCTGGAGGAGAGCAGTGAGTGGTTGGTCTCCTCTTTAGAGGACAGACTGGAAATGCCTAAACCAGCTCAGGGGTCTGGGCCAATGAGGAAGAGCCTGGACTCACCCAGCACCAGCGTCTGGGGAACCTCCACAGGAAAGGCTCCCAAATCAGGTCAGTTTGTCCCCCTTATGATCTTTACAGCAGGATATGCAGAGGAGGAGTGTAAATGTGGTTTTATAATAAGGTGCGTTGATGGTGGTCTCTAAACCCAATTATTTTGTGCCCGGCAGGTCTGACTGAAGCTGGAACCGGAAGCACCCTGAAGAGCAGCCTGTTCTCCCTCAGTGACATCAGTGACTCCGAGGACATTAGCAATAAACACAATAAACACTACAGCTGATCAGGTGATGTAGCTCTACGCCAAGTACAGACACAAAGACCTCAGATCCACAGTCCATACCAAATAGCCATATTTTGTACTGTTATTATATGGGCACTGTAACACAGAGAGAGCAATACTTAACAAAGGGATTTTTGTATAGAAAAGGCCGTCTAATAAATACGTTAGAGATAAATGAGATTATAGCTGTGATGGATTTGTATTTTCAGTCTCACCTTACGCCTTGTGCCAATCTTTGCTTGGCTTAGACCTCTTCTGTGTTCAACTTGAAATAGATTCGGTTTTGTATAATATGTGAACTACAACCCGCACTCCAAATGAGACACTGTTTGCAGTTTGTGTAAAATTGTGTACATCAAATTTTATAACGCCTTCATGCGTCAAATGGAGCAATGAGATGTGATTTTTGTATAGAAAATATTTATACAAGCAATAAAAGATTTTCTTTGTGGAATACATACAATATCCAAACAACTGATTTATTATTACGAATTTGCCACTTCATCATTTTCGATACACGATTCTGATCTTCAAGATGATTCAAGCCTTCATAAAGTCTGCAGACTGTTAATGCCCCCACCACTTATTAAATGAATATTAACTGTCATCGGTCAACGGAAAATCCTCCATGTCAGTGCTTCATTCTCACTCGCTAACTCAGCCATGAAGCTGATTTGTAACAGGAGCAACTGTGTTTTTTACGGGGAGCGACAGCTGTGGCAGCTTCCTGTTCTGACGATACCTTCAGTATCACTGGCTCTTGTGCGAGGGCTGCCAGGCCACGATAGGAACAGGGTGCTGCCACAGAAAAGAATGGTTTCTATTTCAAATGTGTTTATGTCTAAAGGTACACCTGAGCATGTCTCGGCTTCATCAGGGTGGTGTCTGAGGTTGACCACTGATCAGTCACGGGCCATACCTGGTGTACGTGTCTGGCTTGGAGTGCCATCTTCTGGCGACTGAGAAGAAGTTCAGCTGCGGAGGACATATCTACCGATATCTGTATCTGAAGCCACACTGAAAAAGAATGCAAACTTGTTTGAAAAGAGAACCTGAAAGGGAGGCTGAACTAACTTTGTCTGTTTTTCTGAAGGCATTCTTTATTGTAACATTTACACAAAAAATAATTAAATTCATATGAACCCGAAAAGCCAAGAGTAATGTTCAAAAGCTTGCACACAATGGCACAACACGCAACTACACAAACTTGGTTCAGCCATCCACATACAGGTGGAGAACTCAAAGAATCGTAGGACATAAAAGAGATCTATCCAGTTGCTGCACATTTCATGGAAATGAAACAACCAGTGTACTTTTTTTCAATATGTATTTAAATATTTAGGAGTTGAGAGGATGTGTTTGTCAAAGAGGGGGCGATATTTAGATTATTTTTGTTCTCAAAGAACAGGAAAGCAATTGGATGTCCAAGGAGGGATGTGTTTATATATTAAGAGGTTGGTTTCTCCACTGACGGGGTCTGAGAGGTTGTTTGTAATATCACATGTCTTGTATTTATGGTCATTTATGTTTCTCTTGTATCCCCGAGGAGTAAATATGGTGTTTTGTAAAAAGGGGTTTTTAAAAGCGTGATGCTTCCAGTCTTTATGCTAAGCTAAGCTAACCTGCTGGCTGTACATAGACAGACACGAGAGTGGTATAGATCTGCGCATCTCATTCTGTATTTTCCCCCAAAGTCACTTCCTCAGCTCAGGGTTCCCCCTCCGGCTCAGACGAAGCTGTCCCTGCTGAAGGTCCGACCCGTCCTCGTTGTGGCTCTGGTTGCTCGGCTCTTCCTGCCTTCGTAAAACAGCGGCGGCGCCAGAGTCACTCGGGACGACGAGGCCGGCAGCATGTAGGTCCGTCTGGTCCGGGCCGTGGCGTAAGTGGCTGGTCTCCGGGGCCTTTTCTGAGAACTGCTGACATATTTGGAACAGGAGAAAACATGGTGAAGTGATTTATCTTCTGCAGTCGCTGTGTTTTGGCTCCGCTGTGGTCCACTATGCATGTAGGCCACGGTCAGAAATATAGAGAGGTTATACTGTTTACGTGAAATATAAGAGGTTTTATATTTACCTTGATGGTAGGCCTTCTTTTCCAGAGAAGTAAGTGAGCACCGTCCCTCCAGAGAGGAGAAGGATGGAGCCTCCCCAGCCAATGAAAACTGCAGCTCCAAGTTCAAATCTGAACGGCAGGTATTGAGATATATCAAGAGTCATGGTTTGCAGGGACGTTGTAATAATGATCACACTGCTTGAAAAGTACTCACTTCTGTTCCCTGAAATGTGGATCCAGGAATTCAGTTATGACTTTGTTGGCCCACCATGAGTAGGTGATCATACCACAGAATCCTAATGGAAAACATACCTTACTGAGTGCACAACAAGTTCAATACTTGTACTACTAAAAATAAATATCTTTTCTCTACCTGAAACCAGGTAGGTGACACCGCCTGCGAAGGTCACCCTGGCATTGGCGATGTCTGATCCACCTATTTTAGTGCATTTCATCCCTACGAGTGTGAGGACGCCTCCGAAGAAGCCAGTGATGACGGCGCAGACAGCGAGCGCTCTGCAGGCGTGTAGGAACGCTGAAAAGAAAGCAGGTAGCGGCATGAGTATGTCAAATGTACCATCAGCACTCTAAGACATTTCTAGGACTGTGCTGTTGTTTCAACAGGCAACCTTCGTCTTTGCAATGCCTTTAACCAAATTCATTAAGGGACTGTATGAAAATTATTAGAGGGAGACAGGGGGAAGGCTTGTAGAGAGGGTAGTCTGGGTTTTTTTTTTTTTGTGGGGGGGGGGGGTCTTTTAACTTCTTCTCATAAAACAATAATAATAATAATTAAAAGATCTAAAAGTTCCACCACAAAGATGGCTTTCGATTTGATATTTGACTTCAGGAAGAAACGCCTCCAACATGCGACTCAAGCATCATGTAATTGAGGGACAGTAAGATATCTGATCTCATACATATCAGGCCAATCAGTTAATTCATTTATTTTAAGTGGTATACCCAGTGGATAATATTGGGTGGGAAATATTCATCAGTAGCCACAGAGCTGCCACCCGCCCCCGGTTCACTTCTTCTGTGGCTGTAATAACTGTCTCCATCCCTGCTCTTTATTCAAAACTAGACTTTTTATTTTATTTTGAAATAGTGGGGCGGAGGCTATATTTGGCGAGGGTCCAAAGAAAATATTGATAATGCTGGGGAGGGTCTTGCTATTTCATAAAATTTAATATACAGGATGCAGCCCCCCTCCTTCATCCCAGTCATTTTTGTACAGTCCCTAAAACTGTTGAATTAAAGCTTAATAAAGTAATTCAGAGTATCCTACCAGGCAGGGCCAGCATGGAAGGATAGTCCTTGCAGTCGGACACCCCCGTGGTGTCTGAGATGCAGTCCCTCCACAGGTTGGAGTAGTAGTTGGAGGTGGTCAGCACGATGCTGCCCACCTCGGAGAACGTCCAGTACTCGGTGGGAAGAGTGGAACACACCAGGATCCAGCCGCACAGGCAGGACACGAAGCAGCCGATCTCCATGTACATCACCACGGTCCTGTACTTCATGGCGAGTGCTGTCCCTCAAGCACAAGCTGGTGGAGGTGCCGATCAAAGTCAAAGTGAAATATAGAGAGTAGCGTCCACGTTTGAGCTGCTCCTCGCCGTGGGAAAGTGGACTGAGCTCTTTGCTGATGCGCGGGTGTCAGCCCAGCAGTGTGGGTGTTTGGCTTCCCTCTCGTCTTATCTGTTAGACAGTTTTGCCAAGTAAGCATCCTTCGCGTTCCCAGCACTCAGGCGGGAAAAGGCAGAGAAGGGATTACGTCTTGCTGGATCACGCCAGCGCTGTGGTTTCCTCCACAGTTGCAAAGTCAACCAAATGTTTATTTTTCCTTCTTTTCTGACCTCATTAAAACCCAAAATGAAGGAAAGTATTGAAGTGGTCATCCATCGCTGAGCCACAAACTGGGCTTGGTGACAAAATTCAGAAATGACCGTAAAGCATTGTCATATATATCATATATATAGATATATATGACTTTTTAGTACTTTTGTTGTTAGAAAACTCTAATAAGAGAAATTCAAATAGGCTTATTTTGATTTTGGGAGAGGTTGTGCAGCATAAAAAAAAATATATATATATATGTATGTATGAAAGTCATGAAGCATCGAGCTGATAAAACAATATTATAATATAAGTTTGTATTTTGAGCTGTTAAAGATGAACCCCAAACAGAACATTCGGGTGAAACTCACAAACAAGCACACCGTGTCATCTTTTGTCAGCTCCTTTATTTTTGGGGTAAAGTTAAAAAAAAAAAAAGAATGGCAGAGGATGGAAACCATTGTGTTTACATTGTTTATTTTTGCACAAGACTCAATAATACAATACATTTGATCTGTCTGACAATCACAGACAGATCAGACATGGCGCTTTTGAATTTCCGATGATGTGCTGCACCTTGAACTGGGCAGTTAACATTCACCTGTCGTGTTACACAACCACAACAGAAGCCATCTTGTACAGAGAAACGCTTTGGGAGGCTTTTGACCTTTTTGACGCTCTCAGCTCTTCCTCCTCCTCTTCCCTCTCTCTGATGGAGGGAACTATGGGATGTCTGCTGCGGAGAGAGTATTGTGTCCAGTCAGAAACAACAACAACATCAACAGTAACTACATGAGTGAGTTGTTACAGCCCTGCGTCTCTTGGAAATAGCAGCTATAGTTTGGGTGAAATGATTCAGTTTCAATGGTGTGTTGACAAACCTGTTTGGGGGGTCAGCTCTGCATGCAGTTGCACAGTGAACTGTACAGCCCAGTAAAATGAGGAAACTCCCCACCAGGCCGAGGTACAGGGGTGGTCCAATTTCATAGCTGAAGAGATAGAAGTTTGAATTGGCTTCTTCTCACATTTACTTATTTATGAGCGTCATTCAAAGAGCATGTTACCTCAGCTTTGACGGATCTGCTTTGCTGTGTAAAAAAGCCGCCGTCACCTTGTTTATGTATAAACAATAACCAGCCACGTCTGACACACCTGCATGAGGGAAAGCCGATGACACATGGGGGATGGGGGGTGGGAAACAAGACGAACCAGTGAGCGGATGTTCTGAGAAGCTGCGTTCGCATCAGCCGAGGCTTTGTAAATGCCAGCAAGTCACACTCACAGCCCGCCAGATGGAAAGCAGATGCTGTTGTTAACGTCCTGTCTTTGCTTCGCCGGCCTCCACCGATGTGCGTGCACTCCATTCCGGAAAATGAGAGCACTGTGCCGATCAAGCCGACGCACAGGCCAATCATCAGGAGCCCCCTGACTGCCTGGATGTACGCTGATAACAGACAAACACACATCTGGGTCACGAATTCATTCATTCATGGCTGAGATCATTTGTGACCGACTTCTGTTTTCGCATTCTGTCAGCGGAATCAAAGGCAATGAGTGATTGTTTGTCAGTGTACCCACATTTGACTGCCCACAGCACCCCAAGGTCCACACAGTTCACCAGAGCTGTGGAGTCTTCATAGCAGTCCTTCCACAGGTCAGACCAGTACCAGGCTGCCACCACTACAGAGGAACCCCCTTGACCCCCCAGCTGGGCCACCCTCAAGTGCGAAAATACAAAACGTGACACAAAATGACAAAGAGTAGTATTACCACAACCACGAGGATCCATTGTGAGTATGTCAGCTAAAAAAAATCACTTGTGACGACGTCTTTTTTTTTTTTTTTTTTTTTTATGATTAAAGCTGAAGTCCTGTTGAAGTGCTTCAGGTGAATTCTCGCTCTTATTTCGCCTACCTCCAGTGGTCCATCGCGAGGGTGCAACCCACAAAGCCCCAGCCCAGTGTGCAGAGCAGCAGGCCCAGGATCTGAGCCGGTCTCCTCCACATCCCTTCACTTTGGTAAATAGAAGAGCCTTCACCAATCGAGCGCAAATAGCCACTGAGATGTTCAGACAGTGCAGCGCTTCATTTTGTGTCGCTGTGTTGTTGAATGTGTCCGCCGTGCTGCATTTGGAGCAGCCTCCTGCCAACAGTGACTTGAACTCAGCTGGAAAAGCAGTAGCCAGTGATGCCAGATGTGAGGGTCTTTAATGCCCCCCTACCTTGTAAAGGAAGTGGTCCACCAGTGGTTGAAGAAAACGAAAGGCAGGAGGGCTTCGCTTCAGATGAAAGCTGTAGGATTGCTGCTGCTCGGTGTGTTTGTGGGAAGGTTTGAATAACAGCAAAGCAGACACTGTTTACTGTCAACCAGACCCGATCAGCCTGGTGGAGTTTTATTCGCTGTCTAAAAGGCCACAGAAAGGCGGACAGCACCTTAACTACAACCTAATAACAACAACAACAACAAGGATTTGTCACACAATCTTTAATACAAAATTTCATACATTGAATAGAAAAGCGTCCCCTGTTAATCTCAGTCATTCACGTTTGTCCCTCACATAATGACTCATGTGTTCAAATGTAAGAGTTCTTGATGAACGGCGTGGTCTCACTCCTTGAACTGCCTGACAGCGACGACACCGTCCGGCTGCTGCTGCTGCTGCTGCTGCTGCCGCCGCTGCTCCTCGACTTGGACAAAGTTGATACGCTGGACGTCGACGAGAGGCCGGACCCCGATCCAGACCTCGACCCCGCAGACCCGGCGGTTCGCCCCGTCTTCGACGACCTCCCTGACCTGGCCGTGCGCCCGGATCGCGAGGAAATGCCGGACACGTCTGAGCGCTCCGACTTGGACGACAGTTCGGACACAGAGGACACTTTGGTCTTGGAGGTGATCTCGGACACTGTGGACAGAGCCGTGGTGGACTTGTTTTGCTCGGGGTCTGGTTGCGGCCGGACGTTGATTACCCTGGAGAGAGAGATCAAATGTAGTCAAACATGGCAAACACAAGCTGGCAGAAATACATGCTCATTGTAACCACTCCATGTGTGCAGGCACGAAGCTGTAGGACTGTAGACATACTGAGGACATGAGTCCAACTAAAGCACCAAAACTCTTTTTATATATTTAGATTTCTCATGTTTTATTTCTTGTGTCAACTATTTCATTATGTTTTTGTCATTTTTTTCTCAGCATGAAATGCAGCTTTAAAGCCCCCTCCACACTTTTTCTTTATAGACTGGATGCAAGAGGAGTATGAGTCGTGGTCAGCACTGGTGTAGAGCTCCTTCTAGTGTTCCAACTGATCCATAGCATGCAGTTTTTTTTTTTCTTTTCCAACACCAGACCTCTGTTAGTTTACACCGATGGCTTTAGGGTTACATCACATGGTGAGAGGGGAGTGTACCCACAATGAACACGTGCACACTCCCACCTTTTAAACCGCTCAGTGCTAACCGAGCCTCAATCGTTTTGGATGATGAGTCATTCCGCTTGAGCACACGTGGGGGGGCGCAGGGGCGGGGGTGCTGGTATTTATTGAGGAAGTGGAGAGTTATTTATTCACTTCCCCCACCTCGACATGTTGCGACAGCAGCATGTGTTAACACTCACGTGTCCTCTCCTCCGCAGAGCGGCGCGCACACCGACCACAGATAGAAGACACCACCGGTCGTGTGAAAGCTCGAGCCGACCCAGCCGAGGAACAGCGGGGTGCCGAGGTCATACCTGTTGGTGTTAAAACAGAGGGGCTGTGATCTTGACATCTAAATATTTATGTTTTATTGAAGCCGCTCTTGCTGAAACAGGTTGAATAGTTACACTGAAGCCCTTTGACTTACTTCAGTCCGTCAAAGTCTGGGCTGAAGTATTCTACGGAGACATACTGTGCATAAACAGCATACCCACATGTGGACAGCAAACCTGAAGAGAGATCATGTTGAGAGAGACGGGAAAAAACATATTTTAAGGATTGCTATTGGTGCTTTCCAAAAACATTTGTAATATGTAATTCGTACCATAGATAAAATAAGATTAAGTCAATTGCAATATTACGCTAGTTTAATGGGGTTCATCTTTTCAGGCTCCAAGCGTCAAACAAATCCATTTCAATTCTGTCACCGTTGCTACATTCTTAAAAAAGTCTAAGTATGAATAAATCACGGTGTGCTCTCCACTGCACACAAACGACTGCACCATTACATACAGACATCTGCTCACTGTCCTCTTATTAAAACTGCATTACATTACCGCTGATTATGTGGCACCATCCGCCGGCGTAGATCTTCTTGTACTTTGACCGGTCTTGTCCCCCAATGTAGGTGCACTCCATGCCCAGCAGACTGAGCACAAACCCCAGCATGCCCAGGGACAGAGCTGCCATCAGCAGGCCTCGCACTATCTGGATGGAGCCTGGAGTCGGACACGAATAGACGTTAATGAGCAGCTGAGACCCCTAGGCTTGTCAGATGAGGTGGAAAATGTGTCACCTACCCTCCACAGACCAGAGCACAGGGTAGTCGTAACAGTTGCTGACAGCGGTTGAGTCTGTAAAGCAGGATCTCCACAGGCTGGACCAGTACCAGGCCACCTTGATGATGGAGGAGCCCCCCATGCCCCCGATGGAGGTGATCTTCCAGCCCTCCATGGCCATGGTGCAGGCCACGAAGATCCAGCCCAATGCTGTCATCAGGAAACCCCAGATCTGGACCACACGAATCTGCATGTCTCACACCTCTTGCAGGTAGGTTGTTTTCTCACGCTCCTACTTTTAGTCCTTGATCACTCATCCACCATCCAATTTTGCTTTGCTTTTCTTTTTGTTGTTGTTGTTGTTTCGACATAAAATGGCCGTCGCTTGCTCATACAGAGGACGGGCACATCCCGAGCTGGACGTCCAAATGGGAGCCGGTGTCAAAGTGGCCTCCGTCTCAGCTGCTCTTCTCAGAGGAAGGAGAGGACGAGTCATCACGGGTACAAATCAGGGGTGTGTTGTTGTTGTTTTCCCGGTATTACTGTACATGTGGGTGAGAGACAGCAGTCACGCAGGTTCCCATGGGCCACAGTTGGATCTCGACTGAGAGTGCTCACCTAAGCATTTATCTCGAATTACCAATGCGACCTCACGCCCCCATCTGGACTTTCCCTCATGCGCAGATTGTCTTATTTCTATATTTAACTTTCTTGAAACTATGTTAAATAATCCTGCAATTACTGGCACTGTGAATTCAGTTAATGCCCAATATAGAAGCCGAGGTGATAGTAATGAAATTACCACTTAAATTGATAGTAATTAATTACTAATTAAAGGGGTATTCCCGCAATTTTGGCGGGCAGCTTGTTGCTGATACAAATCACATTTGATTGGAATTACAATGCGAAAGAGATAACAACCGATAACTGACAATAATGGCAGACAGGAGTAGAAGAACTTGGAAATGTATTTTTTATTTCACTGTGTCTTTAAAAAGCTCCGTTCAGAGCCACACATGGCATTATACTGTTTTCACAGGGTGTATAGTAACAAGCAAACTGGGAGCACTTCATGTGAAATGATGAATCACAAATACCTCTCAGTTCACGTGTGCACATTACATCCTTCTTTTTTCTTTTTTTTTCTAATTTCAGCATATTTACAACTACAATTATATCACATTGCTTGAGATTTGACCAAAAACAGTGCACATTTCTGCATTAGTGACCTTTACATGTTCCACGAAGCACCGCTGCTATGATCTAAGTCGCTCGAAGCGTCATTCGCGACTTTGCCTCTGGCTTTAAGCTGCTGGTTATTAGCAATTTCGCCGAGACCCCCACTGTGCTGCGGGTCTCATAATTACAGCGCAACGTCTTTGTGCCGTTGTAATTAAGAGTTAAATCTGAGGTAATGAGAGTTAGGGGGAGTGATGAATGTTCGGCGGGGATGAAAGAGCTCCCCTTTGTTTCAAAGTCCTCTCGGCTTATGGCAGAGTTATTGGTAGAGGTAGGGAGATATTGGAAAAGGTGGACTGCTAGTGGCTTTAATTAGCATGACACTGGAAAAAAACCAAAAGAACAAAAATGAACAAAGGAATGCCTATGTGACCTGAGCTGACCAGGCTTTAAAGAAGCTGCAGCGGCAGCCAGCTCGACGCTTACACGTTGTGAAGTCTCCTCAGATCTGTCGGGCATCAAACGTGCGTTGGTGCTGCTCTCTGGTGGTGCGAATGCAGTCGTGGGTGGAGGGACATGGCTCGGTGCTGTCAGACTTCAGATCAATCAATAGGTCTAACGTCACCCCCATCAGCCGCACTCGGCTGTGCTTGGCGTTGAGTGCATCATCAGCAGCGTTAGCATGCTGACGTTAGCATTTAGCTGTGCCTAAGTACAGCCTCACAGAGCTGCTAGCATGGCTGTAGACTCCTTGGCGTTTAAAACTATGCAGTATTTCACAAGAAAAAAAAAGCCAATATTAAAGAATAGTCTGATATATAAACACAACTGACTGTAACAGTCATTTCCCACCTGGGTAATTACCTCTCTACTCCTTAAATTAATCTAGGGAACCCCTTGTCAATCTTAGTTGTAGCACTGTGAAATTTGAAGGGTACTGCACAGTTTAAGTCATTGTATTTTACAGGGAGGATGTTTAAGAGCCTCAGAATACACCAAAGACACACCAGAGGCAATTTAGAAATGTCTAAAGCATTGTGAAGACATGTATTTTCAAAGGATGCTTTCAGGATTTGTAATTGTTCAGGTTTCTGTCAAGAGAAAACCATTTAAAAAAGTGTAAGCCAGAAAGAGTTTGATGCATTACATGTGGTTTTAACGCCCCTATAAGTAATGCAGACACAAGACGATACAATACCACCATTATATCAGAGAGCATTCTGCAGAGCCCAGGACACCTGACACTTGTTTACGGATGCAAGGCGCCGGAAGGCACGCGGCGGCTGCTCTCTGCCAGCTGGTTCAAGTATCCAACCTCTGGGCCAGGAGGTTTTGCGTAACATAGCCCGGGGTTCCTATTGATAATAATTCCTAGGTGGGGATGGATGGCTGATAGGAGGGGAAACCTCCGGCCGTGCCTCCAGCTCCGCGTTGTCATCTCAGGGCTCAGATGTGACCTCGTGACCCTTGGAGGTCAGATCAGTCCAGGCCAAGAAAACCAGAGAGGCCTTCTTATGATCATTTCAATATTAACAGATTTTATTCTTTTTTTTTTTGTTACTTTTATTTACTTATTAAAATAAGATTTGGTCACATTTACAGAATTTTGTTGCTTCCAAAACAGCATGCTTATGATCTAATGGTCTAATAATACAAACACCTTGGAAAAGAAATTAAAAACAGAACTGCTTTAAATGTGGAAAAACAAAAAGAAAACACGTTTATAACCACTGAAGTTACAAAACTCATATAACATACGCTGACAAAAAAAAAAGGTGCACTTGCCATCTGTGTGACATCCTGTAGTTTTAAAGGATAGGAAAGCCAGAAAAATGCTTTAAAATGTATTGCAGACTCCTTTTAAATATTGATGTCCAACTGGCCTTTGACTCACGAACGATAAAACAGACATTTAATATGCGTCCAGTAAGACAGGCAGGAGAGGCCAGCTTGTTGAAGGTGACCGGAGAGTTTGAACGGTGTTTTGTGCCAAATCAAATTTCCTGCCCTAAAAGAAAAGCAAGCTTATCTTTTTACACACGGGCCATTGACAGAAATGTGCCAAAAAGCGGCCATATTTAAAGCCGAAGTCCCGTTTCACACATAGGCATTTCTTCCGAACTGCCTCGGCGGCTCCCCTGGTTCCTTGTGCTGGCCGTTTGCTGTCTTGCTGTGCTTGTTGCGTGTTGTCACAAATGATGCAGCTCTACTGTAGGAGTACTCCGCCCTGCAATGGGAAAAGAAAAGAAATGAAGCCGTGCAAAAGCCAAAAACATGCCGTATGCTTTGATCCCCATTCCAGTTAACCACCGTTTGTCACGTGACTTAAGTAAAAGGAGACACGTCATTTTAAAGTAGGGCTGCAATGCTAAAATGTTCTGTGCAGATAATAAATAAATTATTATTATTATCACGAATGTGAACATGTATTTAAGGATTTTGGTGGACAACAGGATAGCAGTCTCTGGTTATGACAAAGTGGTTAATAATCAAATTTCTGGCGCCAAATCTTACTGAATTTTTGCTGAAGAATAAGAGTCTACAGCCACGTTCGCTTCTCCGTCAGGCCGCACTGAGGCACAACTAAATGCTAACGTCAGCACACTGCTCACAATGACAATGCTAACATGCTGATGTTTAGCATTATTATTATTATGTGTTTGCATGCTAACATGCGATATTAGATTACAGCTGAGGCTGAATGTCATTAGTTAAGTATTTGGTCATATTGGACAAATTAAAAAACATTTACCTGATGACTTTGGCAAAATGTCAAGGAAACCATCCAATAGTTGTTGAAATAATTGAGTTTGGACCAAAGTGGTGGACTGACCAACCGACAGACATTACCGTCCCTAGAGCCACGCAACAGATGCGTCGATCCCAGTTTCATATGATTTAAGTAGAACAAAGACTTGAGGAGACCTGTGATTTAAAGACCACGACAAAGTGATCATCCATCAAATCTCTGGAAGCCACATGTATCCTTACTGGCCTGGAACAAAATCCTGCTGAATATTTCTTTGCATCTTCCCTCCTTTCTCGCTGTATCCGCAATATAAGGCTATGCTAAGCAGGACTGACACACAGAATGATGACCCTGGATGTCACCAAAAGAGAAGGTCTTTGCCGGACGCAACACTTCCCTAGAGGGTGCCCTCAGTCAAGGTGACTTTCGCTTCCAAAAAAAGTCCTTATTACATGGCTGTAACAAAGGAAACATTCAGCAGTCAGCGGCCGTATAACTAATCAAAATGACGATCATACCATTTGCCTTGTATTTTCAGCAATTATGAGACAAGATGTTGAGAGAAACTACTGGATGTTTTCGACCGTAACCGTCTCTCCGTAGCAGTTAAAGTAATTATTTAAATTGCACGATCGAGTTAGCAACTCGGCGCCGTTCAGAGTCCGTCCAAATCAGATTCCCTCTCAGTCCTTGTTGCCGATGACGGACGTGGGATCACATTGCTAGCACCCAGCATGTCAGAAAAATCGAGCAATCTTGCCTGATGCTGAAGCCTTCAGACAAGGAGAGACAGAAGATAAGTCCTCCGAGGGTACACAGCACAGATCCAGCCCAGCCGATGAAGAGAGCTGCTCCCAGCTCAAACCTGAAGGGTTGAGGTGAAAAACAAGAGAGAAATGCACGACTGGAATTCCTTTCATCTGAATGTGGTTTTGATCTTCTGTCAAACAAATCGTTACTTTAATCCTGAATACTTACTTCTGGGCAACAAAGAGGGGGTCAAAGAAGTCAGTTGTGATCCTGCGGGCATATATGGAGCATGCAGTCATGCAGCAGAGGCCTGCGGAGAAAAGTAAGAGGATTTCTACTTCAAATTCTGACTGAAATCCAAGCAGAAAGAGCTGATAATGTAATTCAGTTGAACATTAATTTATTCCAAAAAGCTTCCTGAAGTGCATCTCAAATGCTACATCCCCCATAAATCCAGACACGGAGAACGATACGCTTCGTGGCTTTTACCGCTGAGGATGAAGTGGAAGCCAGAGAGGACAGTCAGACGAGCCTTGGTGGTCTCCGAGCCTCCTATTTTCGTGCACTTCATTCCTACCAAGGCGAGGATGGCACCAAAGAAACCCAGACATACGGCGGCGATCATCAGACCCCGACACACCTGGATATAGGCTTCACGACAGTGACACAGAAGAAGGGAGAGTTGGTCCTTGGTTGTCTCATTTTAAGAACTCGTAGGGACAAACCCCACTGCTCTCATGTGGCCAAGAAAATCACATCACAAGAAAAAAAAGCTTTAAAATGAGCAAAACCCTTTTTCTTTTTGCCCTTTTAATCATCTGGTGACCCCTCAGATTAATTCAACCTTTATTCAGACCTTTTGTGAACCGCTGCTTTCAACCAAAGGCTTAGAGGAAAAGGACGGGAGTTTGAAAAGGAGTTTAAATTGTTACTGTAGAGAGCAACACTCTCTTTTCTCAAGTGACAACTGATATGTTTGCCTCACGACATGAGAATTAGAACATCTACAAGCAATGCCTTTCCTTAGTGTTACTAGCAAGTAACGGGAAGTGACAAGTGACCTCTGTATGACTGTATGACTTTCTCAGATTGCTTCATTCGGATCCATTAGGAGGTTGTGTCATTCCAGCTCAGCTCATTCGCTGGCCTTCAACTTTAAATGTTGTGGTTGTTTGTGGCCTGAAGCCAGAGTCAGAAAAGGAAATATCAAGTTCCAAATGCATTTATTTACAATGGGGGTCATTCATCCAAAAAACAACAGGTGTTCAAGATTTTGGGCATCAGTGCTTCGGTCAGATGGACAGGCGCAGATGCACAGTTCCTCAGAAACGCGCACAATGATATATGTATTTCAGTCTCTGACCTCAAAAAGACAGCGTCATGCACCGCTACAGCAACAACAACAACAACCACAGTCACCTCAGAACTCACCATCCAGAGCCAGCATCGAAGGAAAGTCCTTGCAGTTGGAGACACCAGTGGAATCCGTCACACACGTTTTCCATAGGTTGGACCAGAAGGTAGCTGTGGTGATGACCGTCCCGTCCACAGAGGACACCTTCCAGTAGTCTGTCGGCAGGGTGGACGACACCAGGATCCACCCCGAGATGGTCAGTAGAAAGGCAGCGATCTCTGTCGCCATGTTTCCCATTTTTTTTCCTGTGGCTCGGAAGTCCGGACTGGGACAGGACAGAGATCTTTCCCTCAGCAGTGACAGAGAAGGAGGTGGGAGGGTCGGTCCGGGACAGGTGCGTCAGCGTTGGCTGTTCTGCAGAATTTTGCTTCTCCTTCACCTGCTCGGTCAAGCATCTACGCCTGGGAACCAATACTTTTGCGTGCATATCATTCACTGATGCACAATCGCTTGTTGTGTATTGTTTGTGTGGTGGTGGTGGTGGTGGGAGGGCACAGGGGTGCACACACTAGTCATCACTCCACACAGTGTGCATAGGGTCTGCAAGGGGATCTGCAGGAGGAGGAAGTCTTTAATTGAAAGGATCTGAAAAGTCTTTGACAGAAGGGACACAAGATGAGGAACAGAGATAGGAGAGATTTGTATGGCGGATTGACTGAATGAATTCTAATTTGACATTTTCATGTCAGTTCATGTCATTAAGTTTCACGGGCTGCACCAGAATTTCGGAATCCAGTACTTCAAGTCCTCATTATAACAGCAGCACCAAAGAAAGGCAGTGCAACGAGTTAGAGTATAAATCTATACTGGTTTTACAGTGTTATGGCTCCATCTAGTGGCAGAAAGGAGGTATTGTTTCAAGCTACGGAGAAGTGCATTTCCTCGGTCGGTCAGTCCAACACTGAAATATCTCAACTGTTTGACAGATTGCCATGGCATTTTGCAATTATGCACAATCCCTTAACTTTTCATCTAGCACCATCATCAGGTCACACTTTGAGTTTGTCCGATGCTCTTGTTTATGACCAAATAAGACATTCCCGTCGGCCTCTGCCTCAGGTTGGCCCGTTGTAGCTGGAAGTTTATGGGCTGTTGTGACAAAAAATATGTTAAAGATCCGCCTCACACCACTATTCGCAGTGGTGGAAGAAGTATTCAGAACATTTACTTTATACTCCATTTCAAGTTCTGCATTCAAGATTTGTTTTTGAAATGAAAGAACAGAATGTACTGAGGCATTCACAGTCGTACTTTAATGTCGTCGTTGGTCGTGCTTAATCTGTTTGATAACTGTTATGTTAATAAATGTAGTTATGTTAATATATGTAGTGGAGTAAACCCCCTCCACACACACACACACACACACACACACACATGCACATAAACACTAGCACCATCTCTTCCAGTTTGTTTTGCTCGTGTTCTCTGTGAATTTTAATCTGTTTTTTTAGTTTTTTTTATCAGTGTTGTTGTCACATTGTGTTCTGTGCTGGTGCCCTTTGTTGTCTTAACGGCACACTTTGTGATCAAGCTGACATTGTTGGACTGTTACTGTAGGGTAACTTGATTGAATTTGATAGTGCGATTGTCATCAACAGTGAGACCACCAGAAACAGAGAAGCCGCACTGAAGGTTACTGCACGACATGACAACATTTAGCGGAGAGACGAGCTAATTACAGACTCAGTCGGCTTCTGGTGCGTCCTGTCGGAGCTCTGTCCGAGGGCTGCCGAGCAACTATTACAGTACAGCGAGAGGACTGAACTTTGAGCAATTCATTTTAAATGGGGAGGGGGGGGGGGGGGCGAAGAGTGACAGGAAGATGGGGAAAACGTAATGGTCGCAGAAGGTCAAAAAGTCATCGAAAGGCAGTCATAATTTAAAATAGGAAAAAAAATAGAAGATGTTGACAAATGTGAAAAGCTTAATTAATCCTCTGAGCAGAATGAGGCCAGGTACTAATTCATTAAATTCCTAATCTTGTTCTGAAAAACTGTTTGCAGTGTTGTGGGTCACACTCCTCTATTGCAGAGCTTTTTCAAACTAGGATTAGATCAAATCTCCCTTTGTGGGGAAAGAGAGGTATTTTTTTCCAGGGCAAATAATTACCCAGAACATTTCCAGACCGGCGTCTTTAGCTGCCCCCGGTCCTGGGACAGTTTCTGGGGTCACGAAATGGGCGCAGGTCAGTGCTCCCATTGTCAGCATCCCAGGAAAACTAAACCCAGGTGTTTTACTGCCAGTGAACGAAACAGTGGGGTTGTGCCGAGATCATTGTCACCTAAATCTCTAGATAGTTGAAGCCCGGATGGCGCGTTTCCATGGCCGCCGTTGCCGAGCAATCTCAGAGGTCCTAATCCTGTAAACCCACGAATGAAAGGGGAGCAGCTGGAACAGCTTGTTATCTGTGTTGACATCCCATTAAGACTATGACTGTGATAAGCTGATGATCTTCACCTTTCCACTGGCCGGTTTATCAGTAGATATCTTTCTTTTAGTGCAAATGATCAAATTCTCCTCCCATGTTAAAAGTCCTTCTCTTTGAAGATTTAACCCCCCTCCCCTCTGAGTTTATCTCAAATTCTATTGCCGATTTTCTTACTCTAAATCAGAATGATTCCACCGCTTACTCCTTGTTATGGGGGTCGCTTAAAGCATATCTTAAAGGGCAAATCATCTCCTTTTCATCACAAACTAAGCTTCATGAGCTCACATCAAAGATACTTCAGCTTGACCAAAACTATACTTTAAACCCCCCCCCCCCCCCCCCCCCCCCCCAAATGCAAATGATAACTTTTATCCCAAACTCAGTCTAGCCGGATAAAAGTGCCGCAGCTGTACTTTGTGTTCAGCGCTAATTAGCAAATGCTAGCAATGCTGACATGCTAAACTAACATGTTGAATATTAACCCTGCCAAACATCAGCATTTTAGCATTGTCATCGTGAGCATGTTAGTATGCTGATTTTAGCATTTAGCTTCACGCCTCACTGCTAGCATGGCTGGAGACTCTTAAGTCTTGCCCCCCCCCCCCCCCCCCCTGTATTCTCAGTAGCCTTGGTCAAGTTTACAAGTGTGCTACTATCCCTTGGAGTGGCAGAAGCTGGCTATTTCAACAATTTATCTATTACATTTCTGTTCTTAGAACGAAACAAAATGGAGCACGTCTTCCTTTGTGCACACTGAGGGGAGAAAACGTGAGAAAACAATGGGCTGGGACAGCATGGGAAAGTGTGAGCGCTGATCCCCTGCAGATGAATGTTATTGGGCTGAGTTCAGCTGCTTGTAATAATCTCCCGCTGGCTTCTCTCCGTCAGCCCCCTCCCCAGTCAATGCTAGCTAAACATCAACAGGGGGATAACGTGTGAGGTGTGAGGGCCAGGGCCACTCCACTCTGTTATCATTACATCGTCAGTGTCAGGATGATAGTTGAACTTGGTTGCATGTGACTGGGTTTTTCTGTGAAAGTTTCCTTGAACATTGAAATGGGAGAAGGAGGGTGAAAGGTGTTGGAGGGAGGTGTTTTTTTGTTTTTATCTCTCCAGGTCTTTTATTTCAGTGCAGGAAACACCTGCGGTGTGTCAGAGGGCATCTCTCATCTACAGCCTGCCCTTTATTTATAGGATATCCTCTCGGTGTGTGCATCACGTGTCTCTGTGTTTGTGGAAGGGACCAGAAAGACAGCGAGAGACAGAGCACGCAAACAAAAAACAGGCTTGAAGGGAAATTTAAAGCAGTCATTTCCTATACCGTGGACTAATTGTGATTAGAAAACCGCAGAACTCTGCCAAGATGCTTTAAGTCAAGTCACATATTAGGATTGGCACATGCACTTCCCCCTTATCAAGAGCGACACATTTTACTTGGTTAAAGTAGATAAAGTCAGTCTCCGAGGCGGCGAGGCTGCGCAAGTTCAAAACCTCTTCGTGGGAGTGTGTGAAACAAAAGAGACGAGGAACTTGATGTGTAACTCTTGACAGGAATTACACGAGCAACACTCCTTGAACACACCTTTTGCAATGATTTAACATAACGCATTATATATGACCTTTTAGTCATAGTCATATTGAAACGTGTATGTGTGATAGTGAACCTATGTTAATAAAAGGAAGTGTTCATAAACTCCTATAAACACATCCTCTACCTTACCTGTGGAACAGTGTTTTCAGGTGTTTGGTGTTACATTAGACTTGCATAAATAGTTTATTTCTCTATCATACGAGGCTCTCGGATACTGTAAATGTCGCCCCGTTCCGACAATAAGTCCAGCCCCCGCCTTGCTCACATGTTTCCAAATAAATCAATGTAAATATGACTCAAATTAGTTTATGAATTCTGTGTCGGTGTTCTAAGCCAGTCGCGTGAACGCAGAGCAGAAGACGAAGCCAATAGCGTGTGGCGACAATTATTTGTAGCCAATCAGGAGTCTCCGGGGCGGAGCCGTTCAAGGTTTTTTTTTTTTTTTTCTTCTAATCTTTTTCTTTTTTGTTGGTGCTATGAGCTCGTGTGCCTGATGAAACACGTAACACACCTTGGGGTCCCGACCTCCGTGTGACATGTGCGTACCTCGAAGTTACGCCACTTAAGCCGGAGCAGCAGTTTTCAGAAGGGGGGAGAAAGTTGAAGGGGAACTACCGTGTGAGTGCGGGCTACCATGGAAAAGGACAGTAAAGGTGTCAAGACCAACCCGGCGGCGACGGCGAACCTTTTGTCCAAGGTATTTTTCTGGTAAGTCGACGAAGCGTGCCGGATAGTGAGCGGCGTTAGCTACCGTCAGCGGGGGAGGGGACACACTGGGTGTCTTGGTTCGTATGCAAAGTGTTTGTTTTTCCTATTACTCCACGGTGACGTGAACATATCAGTAAGTCCGGTTAAGTGTAAACCGAAAGCAAGTAAAAGAAAGACGTGTTGCGTTTGAGCGTTCAATAAAATGTGACTTCACCCGTGATTTCCCAGTTGGGTGAGAAAAGTTTTGATAGGAAGTAGGGCCCCCCCCCCGCCCCCCAGTCATCATTCCCCGCGTGTTTATGTAAGGTTAGTTTCCTGTTGAATCATTTGCTTTGATTACTCAAGTCTAACGGGAATGTTGGCTCTATCAAGGGCGCAGACCACATTCATTGTTGTTGGCAACGTACTTAATAGGTAATAAAACAGTTGTAACGGTTGTATTGTTGACCTCCGGCGCATCAGACCATGAACTAGTGGTTCACCACACTTTTCACACTGTGACACCCACGGGTCATTTGGGTTTCATGGTTTTTAGCGCTTAAAACTCTCACAACACCACGTATAATTGGTGATCGTGGGAGTAAAATCATACATTTATACACTGTGCTCATATTTCTCTGTCCACCTTCTCACCCTGACTCCTTATCTCTCCATCAGGTGGCTCAATCCTCTGTTCCGCATTGGATACAAACGCCAGCTGGAGGAAGATGACATGTACGAGGTGCTGGCGGAGGACAAGTCCGAGAGGCTGGGTCAGGATCTGCACAGGTATGGGGGCCTTCAGAATCACCTCATCACAGATATCTCATTTTAAAAAGTCGAAACACTTCAAAACAAAACTTCAAAAATTCAAGTCACTTTCGTTTTGACTGCTCAGTGGAAAGAAATCTTTAATTCCTTGAGATTAAAGACATCTAAATTACTCTTTTTGATGTCTACAAGTATGATGCTATCAGTTAAAATGCAGCTGTAGATGTGAAAGTGGAGCTATGACAACTCAAATCTACACTAGAGATGTTTTCAGTTTGAGTTAAAACAATGTAATGGACGTTCAAGCTATCACAAGGAAGAGATGAATAGAATATGAATAGTCAAAAATAGTTTTGACCCTATAGGTCCTTCTGACTCATAAGGATGTATTTATAAATGTCTTGAATTATCAGTCCCACTAGACAAACTGCTGCTGTAGATATCTAAACCAACGTCAGAGGAGAGCAGTGACGGTCTCGCTCGAGTGTATCAGGAGATAAAAGATGTGTTATTCTGAGTGGACATCTTGAACAGCTGTTGGTAGAACGTCGCGCGCCTCCACCACAGATTCCTCGGTGATGAGCTCCTTTCAATTCGCAGCACATCCTCGCTGCCGTCGGCCGAGCAGCCGCTCCCATCGCTTAAGGCCGAATTGACCACCGCATCGATCGAGTCCAGTCGCACGAAAGAGATATCGGTGTTAATGAAGATAGTCCTTATCCTTGAATCCTTTCTTTTTCTTCTTGTAAATGTGAAACACGAAATACTTAAGCAGCGCGAAAATCCCTCATTTGTAGATCTTGTCATGTCACAGACTCCTGACGCTCGCTCCTAGCAGGCTCATACTTCAAGGTGCCTTGTGGAGTTTTCCTGTAAATAAACAGAAGTTGTGTTTACATTTAGTGTTACTCATCAACACACACTGGATGTGCCCTTGAGGTCTAACAGATGCGACGAATGCCTTTTCTTTCTTTCAATAAGACACGCGACAAGCCGATATTTCTTCAGAGTTGGAATCCGGCGTTGTTTACATCCAAGTGCGCTAGCAAGCAGTCTTCTTCTTCCCTGCCTTTGGTTTGCTGCATCAACTTACATGCAAGTGCACATTCCTGGTATCACTTTGTAATGTGAACAGAGCATTTCTACTGTTTTACGCTGCGATCACCGCAGCAAAAGATGCTATAGATATGACGGTCACGCCGGTGCAACACTCTCTGTAGGCACTCACTCTCTCTCTCTCTCTCTCTCTCTTAAAGAGATTAACCTATTCAGAAGTTCACGAGAGAAATAAGCAAACATTGGAGTCATGATATTGACTTTTGACATTTTGTTTCCTATAAAAACAAGTTGCATGGCAGGTGTTGTATGCAATAACGGCCCTTGTCAACTCTCAAGTCAAACATTTCCAGCATTATCTGGAGGCGGCCGTGCACAGTTCAAGTTGCGACGACTTTAACAATGATGGAAAAGTGTCTGGCCAGGTTAATGATTAAATGTATAACTGTATTGTAAAGCCTTGTGTTTGGCAACATGTGCATGCTTGCTCGTAAACTCAAAAGATGCACTGGGTGTTTAGGGAAAAGTAATCTTTTTGAGCCCGTTATGTGCTCTAGAAATGTGGATTTTAGAACCAAACACACCACTATTGATGGCTGGGTTGTTTCACGGTCTGTATTCCAGCAAGGTTGTACAGTAGTAGTGTAACAGCTTACTGTCAGCCGCTTAATTGACAGTGAAATCTGAATTTATCACTGGCTAAACAAGCATAAAATCCTGTCCTCAAGGCATCCCAGCTCTGTTAGTCATGAGTCATTATTTGTTGGTGTGTATTCATGCACAGTGTTGACAAGTGTTGATTCAACTTTTGAACTGCTTTATTGAAAAAAGCAATGGCCATGCCATTTCCCCAGTCATATAGATATATCTATCCATAGAGCGCTGGTGGAGCGTCACTGAAATAAAATGTTTATAAGAGTTCAAAGGTTTTACAACTGCACCAAGTCTGGTGAAATGTTTCTGCAGCTGTTTACAGTGCCATCAAACACACATCGGAGAGCCACACTGTTGCACTGGATTTATTTTGACTCAATCCCATATACACCGTCCTGTGCTGAAAGGGCTACAGCACCACATGTGTATTAATCCGCCGCTGAGAATAGTCCCCAACAAATGCACTATTTCCTCCTGTTTCAGTGACCTGAAACTACAGTGCCCAGCTGTTTTTAGGTTAAGTTATTGAGCCTTTTTTAAAAATGTAAAGTATGTATTTGTGAGCCGTGTTTTTTGCGTAACATAGATGGTTGTAGGGAAGTCGGACACATTGTCAATTTTGGTCTTTTCTGTAATGGACTTCTCCAAAAGTCCATGGTGTTTATGCTATATGACAGAGGCATAGCATTCACCATCACTGTCTGAAAAATGTCTAAGAAGGGATCGCATCGGTTTCCCAGCAAAAAAAACCCCATTTGATTAACTGAATGAACGATACACACCCTTTCCCCTACCGTCACGGACAGACTGCTTTTCCCTTTTTATATCTGCTCAATGTTATAAAAAGAGGGATGTGATTTATTTATTTTTTATGGTCACGAAAGCCCTTCAGCTTTGTTATTGAAAGTTGTTGAATCTCATCTCTGCAGCTGCCACAGGAGTTGCCATTAGCAACCAAGACAAGTGGCTGCAGATATGAAAATGATCACAGCAGGCGCGAACTTGCCTCTGACCAGACAGATTGCCTGACTAATGCTAATCTACCTGTCTTATTGCGAGCGTTGCCATTTTTCGATTACTCAATTATGTGATCGCTGCCTCCCAGGCGAGTCCTGACTCATCTGGATGCAACGCTCGACTTCTTCTTATTGCATCCAAAAAAAGAAATGCATCACATGACATGGCGTCTTTTATGGAACAGATACTGGGATCATGAGGTCCAGAAGGCTGCCAAAGAGCTGCAGACACCTAGGCTCTCCAAAGCCATCATTGGGTGCTACTGGAAGCCATATGCAGTGCTGGGGTTCTTTACCCTCATTGAGGTAAGTGTGTTGAGCTTTTGCAATGAGGTGAATAGGGTGCTGCCGTAATCATTAAAGCAAGCAAACAGACGCTCAGCAGCATATTTAACAGAAGAAATGAAACAAGTATTTAAATGTGTTGATTAAAAACAGGAGATTTCATTTCAGACCCATGGGTATATATAACCGCCCACTGTCACACTGTAATTATTGTGTCGTGATGCTCACCCTTCTCCTCCCCTGCTTATCAGGAGGTCATTAAAGTCATCCAGCCGGTCATCTTGGGCAAGATGATTCAGTACTTTGAGAGCTACGACCCGGACGACACGGCGGCTCTGCACGAGACCCTCGGCTACGCGGCCGCCTTGTCCGCCTGCACCATCGGCCTGGCGCTGCTCCATCACCTCTACTTCTACCACGTCCAGAGAGCAGGCATGAAGATCAGAGTGGCCATGTGTCACATGATCTACAAGAAGGTCAGCAGGAGGGCGGCTCGCCCGCGCTTCTTAAAGCAGGACATGAAGTTCTGCTTCATTGTGATTTGAACTTTAAAATGTCAAGGGTGCTGAGATTCATTCCCGAGTTCTTGTCCTGGCACAGTTCTACCTTGTAATCCTTTAAGAGCTGCCAGACACAAAAGGATAAAAGTGGGAATGTTAATTATAACCCTTTGAATGGGTTTGTTCAACAAAAAAAGCGACTACTTCAGTTACTTAATATGGTCAGGGGAAAAAAGGGATTGTGATGTTTTGCAGAGTTGTACATCCTCTTGCGCTGGTTTGATGCTGCTTCGCTGATGATGGCTCCTGTCTTTTTTTTTTTTTGTCTATCCAGGCCCTGCGCCTCAGCAGTTCAGCCATGGGAAAAACCACCACAGGCCAGATTGTCAACCTCCTTTCTAATGACGTCAACAAGTTTGATGATGTAAGTGAACTTTTAAGGCTTTTTACAGGACAAGAAGCAGAGGGGCTGCTATTTTCTGCTGCTCAAGTTCAAGGCAGTACAAAATAACACCTATTATTAAATCAAATCTCTGCCCTCCGTGTAGCCAGTCCTCCAGCATCTACTGCCACTTCCTTTCTAGCACTGTGGACGCGTTTACCTTTTAAAGAAACACAGATGAAATAACGTTACAAAAGTAAGAAATAAACTAACAAAAGTACAGGCCTATATACTAAAAAGTGATTCTCAGAAAGTAGAAAGTTCAGGTTCTTTTTGCAGCTAATTCTAGATATCCCTCCACCTAGACGACTGAGAATCTGTGACTATTAACTATAGGATCTGGAAAAAGGAAATGAATGCATGTTTGACCTTATTATGCAAGCCACCACTAATGAAACATTTGAGTTCTTGGCATGATCAGAGCTGCGAGATATATGGGTTTGATGGGTGTGACATGTTTTCCTTCTCTGTGTGCGGTGTCCTTAGATCTCTCCTGGTGCGAGGTTCAGGCTTGGTTCGTGCTCTGAGCCTTTTGTGGCTCGCTGGAGTTTCGTTTTAATCAGTGATCAGAGCCTGCTGTGAAAACTCCACAGTTTCTGGAGGGCGTTTAGTTTCTTGGCAAAGGGCTGTTAATTAGACCATGTCATGCCTTCATGCTGGTTTGGATTAAAGTCTTTGAGAGTAGCTGTCGAGTGAGTCTGCCCGTCCCGTAAAAGCTGCCAGACCCTCAGAACAGTGATCACTGCGTGACTCAGATGTGCTGGGGAAGGAAATACTTCTTGTCCCGTGTTTCTTTGCTTTCCTGTTCACGTTGCAGCTCATTCATTGTACGTCACTCTTCCACAGGTGACCATCTTCCTGCACTTCCTGTGGGTGGGGCCCCTCCAGGCAGCGGCGGTCGTGGGGCTGCTGTGGGTGGAGATCGGTCCGTCGTGCTTGGCAGGCATGGTGGTCCTCATGTTTCTGATGCCAGTGCAAACCATGTTTGGAAGGCTCTTTTCGAAGTTCAGGTGACACACACACACACACACACACACACACAATTTCACACAGAAGTAAACAAAAGCAATATTTCTAGTCGACAATTATTTAGCTGGCTGAAATTACGGCTGTTGCTAGCAAACGAATTAACATAAGATAAGATCAGACAAGATAGTCCTTTATAAATCCCTCGGCGGGGAAATTTGCATTGTCACAGCAATTGCACAGGATAGTGCAATAGCAGAGACATAACCCGTTATAAAAAAGCTTCTAAAACTAAAAGAACAACTATAATTTACAAATGTCCAAATTCACAGAACAAAAGAAAGAAAGGTGAGGGAGTCGTACTGTATTGCACACAGAGCGACATCAAGAGTTGGCTGAAAACTCGAGTAAGCCGGCTGAATTTGATCGACGGTGTGGAGTTTTTCTTCCCCCACAAAGAGCTTTTCCAGAGGACGAATCTCGATACACTACACACACATTTTCTATTGTTCAGGTGTTTCACTGGGGACAGAGGTCTCCACTAAAATGACCTGGAAACTCTCCAGTCCCCAGCTGACCTGCTTTAAACACGGAGGCAACAAGCATTCCCGAAATAAACGCGAACTGCTGCATCACTGTGAAATCATTGTTGAATAATAAGAACAGGAAGCGCAAAGGTAAAGCAATGTAGCTGTAAATCTTCATCTTAAGTCTTAATCCTAGTTTATAACCGCTTTAGGGCTGCAGGGCGGCGCTGCTCTAGTTCCATTTGACTTCAATTAACTTTTAAATAGCTTTAAGTAGAAGTAGCTTGTTATGCAATTGTGACATAATAGACGTATACATGCGCACACGCGTACAAACTCGTTTCGTTGAACTGTATTTCTGCCGTATTTAAGCAAAGCTAACCTACCTTTTCTCCGCAGGAGTAAGACGGCCGTTCTGACTGACAGCAGGATCCGCACGATGAACGAGGTGGTGTCTGGCATCAGGATCATCAAGATGTACGCCTGGGAGAAGCCCTTCGCCAATCTGGTCTCTGAGGTCAGAAGGTAAAAACACACGAAAGGATTCTTGCGGTCTCCGCGGTGAGGATATGTTCCGTTCAGTTATTTAGAGAGGCACCGGCTCACAAATCGAATCTGTCCAATTCGTCAAGAAGTGTTCTTTTTAGCGAGAAATGCACAACATTCACCGCATAAGCACTCATTTTTACCCTCTATTCTTAAAGGTACAGGAAACTCAAGTCAAATTGAAATAGAGCGGAAACGTCAATCCAACCGGTGTCGAGCTGCTCAGGTTTTGGGGCACGCCCACTGCTCTCAACTTCAAAGAAGACGTGTGATTAATGACAGGATTAATGAAAGAAGGCGTCTAGTACAACAGGTAAAACGTGTACGCCATAAAACGTCTGAGGAGCTTATTCCAGGTGAAGACAAAGGATGGAACTTGTAACAAAACACACACGCAGAGTGAAATATGACGTGTGGCGGTGGTCGCTGAATCGTTTTTGATGCCGTTTGTGTGTTGCCATGGCAACCCACGTGGCCCACGTGCCTTTGTTATTCCCCCGGCCCTCTTGATTTTATACAGTCTAATTTAAAGGCCCATATCATCCTAGTAACCATTTAAAAACCAAAAAGGAACCATTTATAATAAGTCCATCCCATTTCATATACACATAGAGTTTCCTGTACCTTTTTTTTTTAAATGATCTATCTGTTTGACGTGTTTAGTTTACATATCGTTTAAGCAAGGTCTGACAACATGCGTGACAATGTGAGCTATGCGAACTGGTCTGGATTGGGTCAGAATTGATCCTGCTCCGTGGCCAGGATGAAGTTCTAGCCAGGAAGGCGGGTATTCAAATCCTCCCCCTGCCAAAGACCACCGTGATCCCTGACTGATGTGATCTGGATCAGGAGTTTAATTCAAAGATGAAAGCACATTCCGAGTAGATTCATGTGCCTCTGATAAATGCCTTTTTAGATTTTTGCCTGTGCGATTCGTTTATTCAGCTCGTCATCAGCACGAGGACATTTCAAACTGCGCAGAAAGTCCGTGATTTGTTGGAACTCTTGTGTGTCGTCGCAGGAAGGAGATCTCCAAGATCATGAAGAGCTCCTACCTACGGGGTCTCAACATGGCCTCCTTCTTCTGCGCCAGCAAGATCATCGTCTTCATCACCTTCACCCTCTACGTCCTCCTGGGGAACACCATCTCGGCCAGCCGCGTGTTCGTGACGGTGTCGCTGTACACGGCCGTGCGACTCACCGTCACGCTCTTCTTCCCCAGCGCCATCGAGAAGATGTTTGAGTGCCGGGTCAGCATCCGCAGGATTCAGGTACGGCGCTTTAACGTTAACATTTTTAAACTTGTGGTTTAGTATTTACAATTTATATCATTTGTGCTGTTTTATTTTGTAAAACCTCCCCAAAATGCACATTTTGTTGAACATTTCTAACACGTTTTTAGACAAGTAGTATGAATAAAACAGCATATTTTTCAGGGATGCTGCTCTTTATTAAAAGTCTGAGGTGGGCTCTTACTTGGACTCGAGATGAGCTTGGCACGGCTTCGGTGCATGTTTTAAAGTTATTGTCTCCCCCCCCCCCAGGAAATAATTCCTCCCCCATGCAGCTTACAGGAAGGCTGGCAGCTGCAGAATGAAGCTTCTCTTTGGTTTGCGATCCTGTTCAGATCACAGACTGCAGAAGCATCGCGGCGCCATGTTTTTTTCCGGAGGTTTTTACACGCTATTGAATAAGTCTCTGGTCGCAGCCTTCCTCACAGACGAGCCTCCCAGTTGCAATTGTAAGGTTAAACATTACTTTCCCGTTTGATGGACTCTCGGACGAGTGTAACTCGAGAAACTAGTCTTCAGTCAGCCTCATCTTTAAGGTCTTGCCTGGCCTTGCTTTCAGTGAAAGGCTGCAGTGTTTTGGCTGCATCCAGTTCTTTTGCTGATGTCAGGGTTCAGGCTGCCAATCACTTCGTCCCGGCGCTGCTGCTCCCTCCTTTTTTATTTGCAAGATACGGTCAGCTTGAGATGCGATTTTAAACCTGCGAAACCGGCAGTTACGAAACGTAACGATTTACCAGACCACTGCAGCAAAAGACCCATTTAAAGACCGTGATCGTTTCTGTGTGCATGTTACATAATAACTCGTGGAGACGACAGGAAATGCTTTTACTGTTATATGACTGGTGGGTTTTTGTATAACCCTTAGAACCTGGCACTGACTCTGTTGTTTGTTTGTTTTTTTATGGTCAAGGAGTTCCTGATGTTGGATGAGATCACAGAAAGGGGCGCCGCACTGCCACAGGAGGACAAAAAGGACGCCTCAGTGGAGATCCAGGACCTGACCTGCTACTGGGACAAGGTCAGAACCCTTGTGCTCACTGCATGCTAGGAATTACCCTGAGCCAATCCGGAAATTGTCTTTAAACTTTTACCACCCACTGTTTTGCTCATGGGACATTAGCACTTTGTAGACTCTAACCCTAACCCTTTTTGGTTGTTGTGGTCATTAAGAAAAACAAAAAAACAAAAACAACCCTGGCATTAAAGTACTGTGTCTTGTATAGAAACCTGATCCATGTTGGTTTCTTTGTTCTGGATATTCCAGCTGTCCAAAACGCGTTATTTCGCTCGGTTAAAACAGGAATCCTGTTTTTAAGGCTGGAATGAAGCTGCTTTTTTATACACACACACACAATGTACAGGTTCCCCTCTGATACATGATATAGAATATGGTCAGGGTGGTACGTTTACAAGAATCAATTAGGAATCCTTGAAATGGAAGCTGTGATGGATGCTTTATATTTTTTATGCAGATTTCTGTAGTTGTCAAACATGTTGAAATGACTTTAAGAGGGAAAAGATAAGAGACTTAATCGTCGTTGGAAAATGAACCAAAAAGATCAAAAAAGTTCTTTACGGACACAGTTGCATCATTACTGGGTTATTGTTTTATAATGTTTTAATATGTTTTGTGCCTCCTGCAGAGTCTGGATGTTCCATCTCTGCAGAACATCTCCCTCACTCTGACCTCAAATCAGCTGTTGGCTGTTATTGGACCAGTGGGAGCTGGAAAGGTCAGATATCTGCCACCATTTCAGTCACGCAGGCGCTCGAATAAGAAACCCCGTGTGACGGAGAGTTTACGCGTGCGCACCAGTCAGCTCATGTCCTCCCTCTCTTTGTGCCTCCATCCAGTCGTCGCTGTTGAGCTCCATCCTGGGAGAGCTGCCGAATGAAAAGGGGGTGCTGAAGGCCAAAGGCCAGCTGACCTACGCCGCCCAGCAGCCCTGGGTGTTCCCCGGAACCATCCGCAGCAACATCCTGTTTGGGAAAGAGCTCAACCCCCAGAAGTACGAGAGAGTCCTCAGAGCCTGCGCTCTGAAGAGGGTGAGAGAGAGTTTCATTATCCCCCCCAAAAAACCCCCCGCTGCACCAGTCAGAGTCAGCAGTCATGTTGCTCCTGCTCGTGTTTGATGGAGAGCAGCCGGCAGCAGTCAGTCATTTTGGGGTTTTTTTTAATTAAAGGCACTGAAAACACATTTTCTGAATCAGCTTCTTGCTAAGAGCTGTGGGGTATTTTCTGCCAACAGTAAAATAATAGTTATCTATCTTATTTTATTATGAGACTGGCTGTTCCTTATATATATATATATATATATATATATATATATATATATATATATATATATATATATATATGTTTTATAAAATTCTTTAAGATTTAAAAGCAAGTTTCCAGGGGCTTTCAAGATGATGCATCGATATAAGCTGAGCCGATGATAGCCACAGATATTAGCTGGTAGATGTTAGCTGATATACGCTGAGGCTTCGAGTCTGTAACCGGGAGATTTCTCCGACCAGCGGACCCCAAAAAAGCACCGCCGCGACCGGAGCGTATCGCATCACAATAGCTCTAAAAAAAAAAACAAGCTGACGAGGTGCTGTTCATTCATTCCTCAGCCACCGACAACAACAAAAAACTGCTTCTCAGGCAGCAGCAGCATTATCTTTTCTGGCTGAAGGCTAACGGTATTTGAATGGCGTTACACAAGGGGATTCCACAGAAGTCTGTTGCGGACGCTTACGACTTTTCTCCTGCTGCTTTGTGGCTTAAACTGTCCGCACGGCCCCGTTTGTTTGTCATTCTCGCAGCCAAGCATGTCTGTTTGAGCTGAATTGGTTGAACTCTGATTGCACTTAACTGTCATCATCTCTAACCTGGCATGAGGAGCGGTGTCCAGTAAATGAGTTACTCGTGAGCCCTGAGACTTAGAATTGGGCAGAAAGTGCTGAGTCACAGTGAGTTTACATGCTCTTGGGTAACTCGTCAGCTTGAGTAATAAACAGTTTCCGTATTCGCTGTAAGGGATCCAGTGAGTCCCAAGTATTAAAACCATATTTTGACACACATCTGTCATGTTTAATGATAAATAAGTCTACAACTAATGCTTGTTTTCATCGTTGGATTAATCGCATTGGCGATCAAATTGGGGGAAATGTCTGTCACGATTTGCAGAAGTGTCTCGTTTTATTTGTATGTGACATGACTGAATATCAGTGTGTTTTTGAGTTCTGCGTTTAATCACGTCGTGCCGTCCGCTGGCGCAGGACCTGGAGCTGCTCCCGGACGGAGACCTGACGCTGATCGGGGACAGAGGAGCCACGCTCAGCGGGGGACAGAAAGCTCGAGTCAACCTGGCGAGGTGAGAGGACAGTTCCGCGTTATATTCTACTTTATTTTGATTTGAAGGTATAAAGAAAACCAGATTTTACATTATATGCTAATTAGACATTAAACATAAAAAAAAAAAGAATTGCTACATTATACACATGTATTTATTAAAAGAGGATTTATTGAAGAATGCGTGACACGACGTTAAAGTTCAGATCAAAAGTTGAGGTGGAGCATGAGCGCTGTTATTCAGCGTGCTGTGGGGAAGAAGATAAGCTTTGCTTGTGCTGGCTGACGCTGCTGCTGTTTCCCTGACTTGGCTCTTCCCGGATCGGGAGGCTCCAGTCGGCCACCCTCTCTGAGCTGCAGAGACTTCAAGTAACCAAAGCACTTTACAAAGAAGTTGAACAAATATGAAAGTGGACAATTAAAATGAAAATCGACGTAGATTTATGTCAAAATACAAAACGCTGCCGCACAGAAACCCAGTGAAATACAGACAGAATATTCGCAAATCATCCTCCGCGTGGTGCAGCAGCTGCATGCCGTCAGTAGATGCCAACAAAGTAAACTGTGTGTGTGTGTGTGTGTGTGTGTGTGTGTGTGTGTGTGTGTGTGTGTGTGTGTGTGTTCCGTCAGGTCCGTGTATCAGGATGCAGACATCTACCTCCTGGATGATCCTCTGAGTGCCGTGGATGCTGAGGTCGGGAGACACCTCTTTGAACAGTGAGTGTATTTAAAGTGAACTCCTCTTCTCACCACATGACACGTGAGCCATGCACATGTCTGTCCAGTTTATTCCCTCCATACAAATCTGCATGCTCTCACATGCACAAATTATTAGAGCAGCAGGTTAAGGTCTTACCCGGCAGTGGGGATTTATTTGATCTGCCAAACTGGACAATACTGGAGTCTGGTTAAACCCCCCCCCCCCACAGCAGGAGAAAGTTCCCGTAAAAAGAGGGGCGGAAATGTATCTGCATTGTTACATAATGTAGCTTTGTTACTTTTTCTTTGTTTGGAGCTTTTCCTGGTCTCCCCATTAGTTAATAGTGTTATTAGTGTGTTAATAGTGCTATTGTGTTTCCTAGTGTTATTTGGACTACGTCGCTTTGCGACAAAATGCATCTCAAGAGAGATCAACAGAACAAAGATCAAGAAAAAGGTTTGCAGCGTTTGAAAGGCCAGAGTCAGGAAGAGGTGCGGTGCAGCTAGTGTCAGGCAGACAATTGAAATCGGCCCCCCTCTTCCTGTTACACTCTTCCTCCTTGGATAATACAGTCCCACAGAGGTTCACGTACCAACCTTAACAAGGGATAGAAAGGCACACACAGACGCAGTCTCTCTGTCTCATTGGAATTGTAACATAACACCATGTATAACAGTATATATATTAGTACTACCACCCGACGCCACCTTCACTCTATGTCCATGTGTCAGGTGCATCTGCGGCCTGCTGAAGAACAAGCCTCGTGTCCTGGTGACGCACCAGCTGCAGTACCTGAAGGCAGCCGACCAGATTGTCGTTCTCAAGGAGGTTGGTGCACAGAGCAACGTAACCAAACGTTACTACAGTACTTACACTCTTACAAAAGACAACCTGTCAGTCTGGACCGTCTTTTGTCTTCTTTTCTCTGTCCAGGCGGACGTCCTCTGTTATAACACCTGACGTTGTAACATTCACCTGTGACAGAATATCTAGTAATACTAATATATAGTGTGTGTGTGAGCTGCCCTGTAGCACCACCTTGTGGTCAAATCACTGGTACTGTTTGTAGAAAAGCAGAATCAGACAGAGTGTCGTTCCGTGCAACTTCACAATGAGCATTACAGCCTGTTCATGTCACTAGTTGGACATCAGATTGTTAGTGTTTTAAGACATCAGCACCAACATCTTGGTATGACGAAACGTTTTAACCATAAACTTTGAAACAAAGTGTGTGTATACATGATGAGACAGCGTTTAGGTGCTGGCAGTGGTGTGTAAACACAAACGCAGATGTCCTAACTGTGTGTGTGTGTCCATGTGGCAGGGTCACATGGTGGCAAAGGGGACGTACACAGAGCTGCAGCAGTCCGGACTGGACTTCACCTCCCTGCTGAAGAAGGAGGAGGAGGAGGAGCAGCAGCAGCAACAGCCTCCTCAAGACATCCACGCCAGGGACAGAACTCTGTCCCAGAACTCTGTGCTCTCGCAGACCTCCTCCGTGCACTCAGTCAAAGATGGAGACCAGTTACCGGTCGGTACATCATTACCCCGCTTATCTGTTTGTCTAAGCCGCAAACTGCAGGTATCAGAAGATTACAACCTCAATTTCATGTCACTGCTGCTAATCTGAAATCAATACTATTAAAGTTAATGTTAATTCCTGTTTATCGGCCATAAGTAGTGTAAGTGAATACTGGACTTAACGTTCATCAGGTGAAACAAACACGACTGCAAGTGAATGACAACGTCGCTCCGTGACTGCTGAATGTGTCAATGTGCAAACAAGTGGTTGTCTCTGCTGCCCTCAAGTGGCCAAGATTAGTTATTGCAGACTTGATGCAACTTTGCATTTTAGCACATTGATCTTTGAGGAATGCCTTCATGTCCCTGTTATTTCACTTACTGGACGATCAAATTCATTCTGTTTTGCTCTCCACCCCGCTGCATCACATCTGTTGCAGTTTCACACAAGTTGTTGTTAAATATGACAGTTGTCATATTGTGTTTCCATTGACAAAAATCTTAACTCTATCTAAATCGGATCAGTTAGTCTTGCTAAAATCTTTCTTTTATTATTCAAGTTTGGTTTGATATCTGCGCATAAAGTGTGAGTTAATCCCGGTGTCGTCCGTACAGGCAGAGCCGGTGCAGGCAGTAGTGGAGGAGAGTCGCGCTCAGGGAACCATCGGAGTGAGTCTGTATGTCAAGTACCTGAGAGCTGGAGCCAACGTCGTGATTCTGCTCAGCGTCATAGTGGTCAACATTCTGGCTCAGGTACGAAGCAACAAGCCCAAGGGAGGGGCACTAAAGTTCATCCACATGTTTAGCTCAGTGAAGGCATGTGAAAAACATTTCACTGTCCTCTGCACATGAAGAGTCAATGTAAGTATTTAGAGAACGACACTAACCTATTGCCCATTCTTTTTTTTTAATCGTCCAGGTAGCTTACATCATGCAGGACTGGTGGCTGGCTTACTGGTGAGTATGAAGCATGGGTACATCCCTCACTGGTCTCTTTTGTGTGGTTTATTTTCATCGTGCTTAACTTTGCAACATTGACTGATCAGGGCTGACGAGCAGGAGAAGCTGAATGCTCTGAACGCTAACGGCACCGCCGTCCAAAACGGACAAAACGTCACCGCGGAGCTGAACACAGACTTCTACCTGGGGGTGTACGGAGGTAATCTGAGAACCCACGTCGCCGTTTACTCTGCTCAGCATGTCACCTGCACTGCGTGGGGTAATGGAGAATATTGTTTGCTTGTTTGTTTTTTTTACAGGTTTGACTGGGGCCACCATCATTTTCGGCTTCATCAGGAATTTGGCCCTGTTCCACGTGCTGGTGAGGTGTGCACAGTCCCTGCACAACCGTATGTTCACCGCCATACTCAGAACACCTGTGCGCTTCTTTGACATCAACCCTATTGGTGAGCAGAAGTTTAAACATTACCTTTAGCTAAGAAGCACATAATAGTATATGAGGCATTAGTTGGTTCAAGTAATGCATGTATGACATCACTAAAAAAAAAGCTTTAATGTCACTACAATGAGAAGATTCTCCACATAATTATAAACTGTAGAAGTAAATGTTATGATGGTTTAAGTTGTTATTTCCATAGTATGTCATTCTCTATATTCTCTCCTGTCACTCTCAGGAAGAGTCTTGAACAGGTTCTCAAAGGACATTGGCCAGCTGGATTCAAACATGCCTTGGACTTTTGTGGACTTTATTCAGGTGAGGAGGGACCTCCTGTGGACTGATTTCTATGTAAAGGACTCGGGACCACAGACTGTATATAAAGACGGATGACATATCGACTCCTAAAAAATGAAGCCAAAACGTCTCCATCGCCCCCTTGTGGCTGGTTAGCGGATGGGACATGGGCCAAACTAAAAAAATCAAAGTATACGTCATATTAAATGTTTCCCAGTAGTTCTTATCACGCTGATGTTCGTTTGTTTGTTAGCGTCGCCCTGGTTCCATCGATAAAAAGCCATTGGGATTTTGGATTATTGCAGAAAATAAGTGGCTCTGTGGCAAACAAAAGTTTAGGATAGTTACACGTTTTGTTCAAACCCGCATTTTTTTTAAGACACGCAAAACCTTCAAAAGACCTTATTTCAGGCTTCTAACCAAAAACCCATTAAAAAAAGCCCTTTGATTTCGAGACGAGGAAACCGGAAGTGTGACTCTTCTTCTTCGATTTTACTGGCGGACTACAAACCAACTTTAAGGTGCATACCGCCACCTACTGTCAGAAATACTTTACCGTCGGGAAGCGACCAATGCCTTGTCCATGCAGCGTAACTGTTGGCTAAATTACAGGTAGCTGGCTAACCAGCGCTAGCTTGCGCGCTAACGGTATCACCAGCTAAATACGATGTTATCCATGATTCTAACTGTTTTTGATGGGCTGGTTTGGTTGATTCGGTTTATGTCGAGGAAGGAGTGAGGGCGGCTGCTTGGTGAGAGACGCTCATTCAGGTAACTAGCTAATCCCACAGAGGCCAGCAATGGCGGAGACGGCGTGAAATGTTTGAGCCAGAACATTTTCACATTGAACTCCGGGATTAAGGGTGTATTTCGACCAAAACCATGGGAAGACTAACGGTTGGAACATTGTATCAATCGCTCAAGTGTATAACTAACGGTTGCTTTCTAGTACCTGAGAGCAACTAGCTAACCGTGGCCTGAGCTAAGGTTAGCTAACTTAGCCAGGCTGCATGACTCTGGCGTTGGTTGGTCGATTGAAATACTTCACATACAGCATGGGAACAAATTACAATTACATGTGATTCTTAAATGAATATTTTGTCATTACGCGTTTGTACACTGTCGAATTTTATTTTATTTATTTTTTGTGCAGGTGTTTCTGCAGATTCTCAGTGTGATAGCTGTGTCGGTGTCTGTTATCCCCTGGATCCTCATCCCTGTGCTCCCTCTGCTCCTCATCTTTCTCTACCTGCGTCGCTACTTCCTGCAGACATCCAGAGACATCAAACGCCTCGAGTCCACCAGTGAGTGTCCCTCAATGCAACAGTCCATATATATATCTATATCATGTACAGTATGCCGGCTGGGCATTGTGAAGTGAGTTGAATCAAGTGTGAGTCAACCATATGTGTGCCGATGTCTCCCCCGCAGCTCGGAGTCCAGTCTTCTCCCACCTGTCGACGTCTCTTCAGGGCCTATGGACGATCCGAGCTTTTGGAGCAGAGGAGAGGTTCCAGAAAGCTTTCGATGCCCATCAGGATCTGCACTCGGGTTGGTCTCAGCGCGTTTTAGATTCTAAATTCTCTACTATTCATAAAGACGAAGCTTTCGTGAGCCGTGTCACTTTAGTGTCGATAACATATTTCCTTGTCCTCAACAGAAGCCTGGTTCCTGTTCCTGACCACCTCTCGCTGGTTCGCTGTCCGCCTCGATGGCATCTGCTCCATCTTTGTTACCGTCACCACCTTTGGCTGCCTGCTGCTCAGAGACCGTAAGGAACACTTTAAATTTTGTAACCTTAAACTGACTCTGTACTGCACTCTCTTTCTAAATATCACCAGCGTCAGAAACGTTCAAATGCTAGACATGTATGGTAATATTTTGGTTTCAAGTGATCATCTTCCATTGCAACAAAAGCTATCTTTTCCCTTTTTTTCTTGTTAGGTTTGGACGCCGGCTCCGTCGGTTTGGCTCTAACCTACTCCGTCACGCTGATGGGCATGTTCCAGTGGGGTGTTAGACAGAGTGCAGAGGTGGAGAACATGGTAAGATATTCCTTTTGACTTTTATTCATAACTTTGTGTTGATCTGATATTTGAACATTTATGTGAGGTATTTGTGGTTGAAATTCTTCATTTCTTGTGCAAAACCAAGGTGTGTGTAATAAAAACTATATATATATATATATATATATACACACACAACCAGTGGGTTTACCAGTTAAACACATGAGATAATAGTCCTCAAATGAATATGTATGATTTTGCACACATGGTGAGATACGCTTTTTTTTCAGCCAGCAAATTTGACCCAGAAAAACAAAAAGATTAACGAACACTGTCTGCTTCATCAAAGTCTAAAGGATAAAGGAGAAAAATTTGTACAATCAATGTAAACATTAATTTTATAAAAAAAAGAATGAAAATGAATTCTCTTAGCATTCAATATTGATATGAATAATTCTAGATAAATGTTAAACCCCTCTATAGTATGTAATGTACACTTTATCCCTCCTGTCTTCAGATGACGTCAGTGGAGAGAGTGGTGGAGTACACTGAACTGGAGAGCGAAGCACCCTGGGAAACCCATAAGCGTCCTCCTCCTGATTGGCCCAGCAAAGGCCTGGTGACGTTCGACCGGGTCAGCTTCTCGTACAGCGAGGACGGGCCGCTGGTGCTGCAGAATCTGAAAGCCATGTTCCGACCCAAAGAGAAGGCGAGACATCTTTTCTCTTTAGAGGCCCGAGCGCTGTTGTTTTCACACGCCGTTGAAGCCAAGCTAAAACCGGCTTCTCCTTCTCTCCCGGCTGTCAGGTCGGCGTCGTGGGTCGGACGGGTGCAGGGAAGAGCTCTCTGGTGTCAGCTCTCTTCCGCCTGGCGGAGCCTCAGGGGAAGATCTACATCGACGGCGTTTTGACCTCGGAGATCGGCCTCCACGACCTGCGACAGAAGATGTCCATCATTCCTCAGGTAAACACGGGCAGACCTACATTCACTGCGTATTAAAACTGACAACCGTTATCATTGTAGCTCAGCAGGAGAGCTTGCATATTTACTTTTACAAGAGAAAAGGATTTGATAACTGGGTTTGGGAAAAAGTAACAGTGTTATTGATACAGTCCAATAGTGGTGGTTGTTTCTGGTGCGTGGGGTCTATTTTTGCCTTGATGAGATGTTGCAAGTGGAGGTATTGTAAGTGTTGTGGCGTTATGGTCAAAATGTGACCATTTCGTGCCGATTAGGGCTGATTTGTTTTCAGGGAGGTCTGGATTGTGCGATTATGGATAGGTAGGTCTGTCATTGTTAGGTCTTTGCATGGATTCATTTAATAAAGTATTGCAAATGAGATGGAGTTGGAAATGTGGTGCTTCTCGGCCTCCTCGATGTTTTGTTGTAATGCAAGTAGTTGTATTCTGGGTGTTTTTGTTTTAAAATGTTGTTAGTGTTTCCAGTGTGTTGAACCACTTAGCTGTGGGTTGGGATCATTGTCGCAACACATCCTATAATGGTTTTTCAGGAATTGTTATTGGTGCGGACGCCTGTGATGTGTTTTGACGGAATGTTGCTGCTAATGGTGGGGTTTTTATGAGATATGCCCCCCCCCCCCCCCCCCCCCTGTTTTCCAGGACCCAGTGCTGTTTACAGGCTCCATGAGGAAGAACCTGGACCCTTTTAACCAACACACAGATGAAGAACTGTGGAACGCTCTGCAAGAGGTCAGTACCAGCTAACAGCTCAGTTCTTGCGTTGAAGACTATCTGAGGTGGCCAGTTACAACAGGAACAAATTAGAGGCAAGATTGAAATTTTATTTTGAAAAAGTAGTATGTAGGATCAAAAATACAGAAACTAAACGACCCCCTTATCTGAGTTACCGCCTCCTGTATGCACCTCAGTCATCTGCGTTTTCACTCAAATGTCCCCGTTTACATTATATCTGTATAATGTAATACCACAATAAGCTAGTGTCTGTATCTGGTTGGTGGTATACCACTGTTTCTATTTAATATGGGACGTCGATAGATATTGTAATTAAACTGCGTTTTCTGGAAATTGATAAATTAACCAGACAAGGTCTGATTTATGAGATAGTTGCAACCTCACAACAGCATGTTCTCATGCACTCAGAGCTGCTATAATAACAGCGAGTGTCTCATTGTCTCCACAGGTGCAGCTGAAGTCTGTGGTGGAGGAGCTGCCTTGTAAGCTGGAGACGGTTCTGGCCGAGTCGGGCTCCAACTTCAGCGTGGGCCAGAGGCAGCTGGTGTGTCTGGCCCGAGCCGTCCTGAGGAAGAACCGCATCCTCGTCATCGACGAGGCCACAGCCAACGTGGACCCCAGGTACTGCTGACGCAACTCACCTCACCGGCAGTCGTAGAGAGCAGAAAAGTCAAGTCTAGTTAGTGTCTTAACGAGCAACAGTAAGCAAAAGTGTTGGAGATGTTTCAGTGGATCGCTGCAACGTACTGCTTGTTTGGAGAGCTGATTGTTGTTCCATTGCTATCTGCCTTGTTAGGAGATCCAACATTGTGAGATGTTGGTTTAGTAGTTTTGTTCTCGGTGTGTGGAGGTAATGGTCAGTTGTGCTTGCGTGTACAATGAGTGCATATGTCTGATTCTGTAAATCGCATGATCAGGTCTTTTTCCCATTTGAGGTGCTTTGGTTTAGTCAGCGGAAGATAGAAGTTTATACATTACATACATTTTATATTCCGGTGTGTGTTAGAGATATTGCAATGTTTTTGAAGCAGTTATGGTGTTTGGTTGTGTTAGTTTTATTTTAAGTGCTTCTGTTTTTCCAGTAAAATGTTATTGCATACTATTGCCTTGATTTGAGTCTTTTAATTGGAGATATTGTAAGTCTTGCTGTTATGGTCAAAATGGCATGAAGGTGTGTAATACCTTTCTTTACAGTGGAGTTTGATTGTGTCACTATGGATAGGTAGGTCTGTCATTGTTAGGTTTTGCATTTGGTTAGCTACGTAATAGTGTTGGAAATGTGGTGCTTCTGGGCCTCGATGTTTTGACTGTTGCAATATGTCCTTTTAATGGTTAGTTGTAATGTCAATCAGTTGTCTTGTATTGGTAGGAAGTTCTCGTTTTTGCCAGTGACAGGCTCAGCTTGTTGTTTTGAGTGTCTGGTACAGGTAGTAAAACACATGTATTGTGCCTCCGCAGGACAGATGAACTGATCCAGAAAACCATCCGGGACAAGTTCAGAGAATGCACTGTGCTGACCATCGCTCATCGCCTCAACACCATCATAGACAGCGACCGGATACTGGTGAGTCCTGACTCATGTCTGTTCACCAAATATGGAACTAGAGCCAGGTCCAGTGTGTATGATAAGCTACGCATGTCCTGACTCTAGCTCCATACTTGATTCACAGACTTGAGATTGATATCATCTATCACTATCAAAGGTTGTGATATTTTCTGCTTTATACTACCAGGTATACAGAGATGACAACGTTAATGTTGTTTTGTGTCCAGGTTCTAGATGCCGGGAGGATTCACGCGTATGCAGAGCCTTACACCCTCCTTCAGGACCCAGGTGGTATATTTTATAAGATGGTGCAGCAGACAGGAAAGCAGGAGGCAGCAGCTTTACTCCAGGCAGCTAAAGAGGCGTACGACAGCAGAAGCCATCCCAGCATATCAAACGGACACGCAGAGGCAGCAGACGGTAGCTTGGTAATCTTTGAGACAGCTCTGTGAGCTTCGCCAGAGGACTTCAGGCCAACATCGATCACTATTTATTGTCTGCGCTTTGTATTGTTAACAGATTGTTGTTCAGTTACTGATGCATTTTGGAGCAATTGCCTATAAACAGCCACATAAAGGAATAACTAAGTGCCTTATTTCAGGTTTGTAAATAAAGGATTGAATACTTGTTTTTACTTCTGTTGTCTACTATATATAGAATGTCGGCATCACAGATGCAGCAACTTTAAAAGACAAAATGCAATTTTCCTGCACAGCTAAATGCTGGACAATGTGCAGTCTTCCTGTTTACATCTGGAGTTTATTACACAGCAGGCTGTCAAGACTGCAGAAAAAGGACATAACATCGAAGCTGGTGCATACTTTACAGGCACATTTTTCACCTCACCTGTCTGGCTGACTCCAGCAGGGCTGCTGCCTGGCTCGTCTGTTGCACCATCTTGTAGAGAGCGCCGTCTTTGTTTTGCAGCAGGGTGAAGGGGCGGTCTAACTCCTGGATGACACCGCCGTCCAGCACCTTTAAAAAAATGAAAAGCAAGCGCAACAACAAATTAATAATACCTTTAATTTTTCCAAAATAGCTACACATTTAAATAAGGCATTAAATCAAACAACCAAAGGAAATGAGTTTCAAAGACATGACAGTCACCGTGCTGTAGTCATTTCCAGTATCAAGCTTAAGTAAGCACAAGTCACATTTACTTTTACAGGAAGAACACACGATTGGATTTTGACATTCCTTTAAAAATTTCAAAATAATGTAAATACACATTTAAATAAGTAAACAATAAGGCATTAAATTATGAAATAAAAAGACAAGGGAGAAAAAAATGTAATAAATCAATCAATAAACAAACAATAGAAGACTATAATGGATTTTGTGTAATTATTTAGGCACATATTGTTGTTAGGTGCACAATTTTTCATTTCATCTCAACTTTAAAAGTACAAGTGGAGAAATGGGGCTTCCTCATTTTAGACAAGTTGTATTTCTTATTTATAACTATAAAATCTTAAAAGTTGTGTTTTGCTGCAGCAAGCTAACAAGCTAAATGGCTTTAACTAATACATTTCAGTCAAATAGTACCTTCATATCTAAATATTAGTGCGTTACACTCAGACAGAAGAGAGGGACTCACCAGTATCCGGTCGCTGTCTATGATGGTGTTGAGGCGATGAGCGATGGTCAGCACAGTGCATTCTCTGAACTTGTCCCGGATGGTTTTCTGGATCAGTTCATCTGTCCTGCGGAGGCACAGCAATGACAAAAAAACAGATAGGCAATCATCCAAAAGAATAAGAAATGGGAGAAATATATATATATATATATATACACACACACTGCTGCCCATAAAGTTGGAATCTTCTCATGAAATGATTGTGACAATGTGATTTATTCTAATCTGAGACAAAATGCATGTAAAAATATAAAGATAAAAGGATAAGATAAATAACAAACAGTGCAGTGACCAAAAGAAGAAACTGTTTCTGTGGTGGGAGGTTTTGCTCCTGATGGACCGCAGCCTCCCACCAGAGGGGAGGTGTCAGCAGCGATCTTCCCTGCTCTCCTCAGGGTCCTGGAGGAGTACAGGTCCTTAAGAGGTGGGAGGGTTGCAGCCGATCGCCCTCTCTGCAGAGCGGATGATACGCTGCAGTCTGCACCTGTCCTTGGCGGAGGCAGCAGCGTACCAGACAGTGATGGAGGAGGTGATGATGGCAGTGTAGAAGTGAACCAGCATTGTTTGTGGCAGGTTAAACTTCCTGCCACAGATATATTAAGTGTATATCTTCTCAAAACTTTATTGATCAATCTCTTCCAAACATATCACAGTGAAAAATTAAACCACAAACAAAATTGGGGGTATTTAACCATAGGATTAAGGGCTTTGTTTCAATTTTTCAACCTTGGGCAATTTAACAGGAAACACATATTCGAGGGGATTTTGTGCATAAGAATGTCCAATATTACTCTTTCAAATGTGCAGCCTAAAGTTGTTCCCATAGACCATGGGTGTCAAACTCTGGCCCGCGAGGCAATATAAAATTAATATTAGAGCTGGCCCGCCGGTACAGAACAGCGCATTCACCGCTAATACTACAAATCCCATAAGGCTCTGCTCTTGTTTTGGCGCGTCAATCAGGACAGGACCCAGACATGCCCACTACTCTGTCAGTAGCGATCTGTGCTTCGGCAGGAAAGCCCCCGCTCACCAAGCCTCCCCGTGCCTCTCGCCCAGACATTGATGAACTAGCATCCAAGAAAAGATGCCAGGTATCTGGCTTGGGCACATCAGATTAGATCAGTGTGTTGCAAACTGAGCAGTAATTAACGTTTTCTTTATGCACTTTTTCTTGCTACTCCAAGGCTTGAATGGTTGGTTCATTCATTATTGTTATTTTATTTTCAAATTTATTAGCCTGTGGAAAAAGTTTATTTTGATATTTACCTCAGAAGGCTGCAAATAGAAAAAACACATACAATTTCTATTTAAATTTTATTTAATATGCCATTGATAGGTTTTTTTTTTATTTGAAATCCGATTTTGCATGTCTTCACTATTAAGTTACATAAGCGTTGCTTGTTCCATATTCAATGTTAAAGCAAAACTTGTTTGGGTCCATATTAAAAGGTTAATTTATTCAACGTTGGCCCGTGGCTTTGTTTAATTTTAAATTTTGGCCCACTGTGTATTTGAGTTTGACACCCCTGCCATAGACCCTTCTTGCGTGTGGGAGGCAATGGTTCTCCAGGATGTCCCGGTACACCACAACACAGCAAATGTCTTGCCTTTTATAGCGCCGCCAAACAATTGTTAAGCATGAATTCGTTTCCCCTGGGTAACTGGGACTCAGTATGTAGCCATTGCACCTGGTCAAAGGTGATTACTCATGTGTATGAAGAGGAATAAAAAGAGGAATGTGTCTGAAAACAAAATGAATCCAACTTTATGGGCAACAGTGAGATGCTTGTACATGATGTATATCTGCGTGTAGTGGTTTTGCGTCAGCAGTACCTGGGGTCCACGTTGGCTGTGGCCTCGTCGATGACGAGGATGCGGTTCCTCCTCAGGACGGCTCGGGCCAGACACACCAGCTGCCTCTGGCCCACGCTGAAGTTGGAGCCCGACTCGGCCAGAACCGTCTCCAGCTTACAAGGCAGCTCCTCCACCACAGACTTCAGCTGCACCTGCGAGGAGCATGGAGACGGGGTCAGGGGAGACCTGCAGAGTCTACGTGTGAGCTAGAAACTCTTAGGAGCGTGCCGATTGGATACTTGCCTCCTCCAGAGCCGTCCACAGGTCTTCGTCGGTGTGCTGGTTGAAAGGGTCCAGGTTTTTCCTCACCGTGTCAGTAAACAGCACCGGGTCCTGGGGGACAGAGACCAGACAGAAACACGGTTAGAAACGGATCTTATGCGGGTGCTGTGGAATCCTGCCTTCGGAGGAGGTCTGCTCGTGTTTACCTGAGGAATGATGGACATCTTCTGTCGCAGGTCGTGGAGGCCGATCTCAGAGGTCAAAACGCCGTCGATGTAGATCTTCCCCCGAGGCTCCGCCAGGCGGAACAGAGCTGAGACCAGAGAGCTCTTCCCTGCACCCGTCCGACCCACGACGCCGACCTGACAGCCGGGGAGAGACAGAAGGACTGTGACTGAGCATCGTCCGCAAAGTGGACTCTGACCGTGTGCAGACCGAGACTGACCTTCTCGCTGGGCTGGAAGGTGGCGTTGATGTCTTGGAGGACCAGCGGCCCGCCATCGCTGTAGGAGAAGTTCACCTGGTTAAAGGTCACCAGGCCTTTGCTGGGCCAATCGGGTGGAGGGCGCTTCTGGGTTTCCCAGGGCGCTTCGCTCTTCAGCTCCGTATACTCCACCACCCTCTCCACAGACGTCATCTGAAGAGACAATTAGCCCATTATGCTACACTTGGCATCTGTTGGGTCTTTGGTGGTGTATCCTGATGGATGTTAAAGGTATACAGTAAGTCACTCGGTTCTCACCATGTTCTCCACCTCAGCACTTTGCCTCATGGTCCACTGGAAGTTTCCCACCAGTGTCACAGCATAGGTCAGCACCAGGCCCACCTCTCCAGCCCTGAGGCCTAATAAACACAGAACACCACAAGAATCAAAACATTATTTGGATTCATTTGAATAAATAATAATAAAGCTTTATAAAGAAATGGTTCCTCACCATCTCTGAGCAGGATGCAGCCGAATGTGGTGAAGGTGATGAATATAGAGCAAATGCTGTCGAGGCGGAGGGCAAACCAGCGGGAGGTCATCAGGAACAAAAACCACGCCTCTGACGCCAGAAAGAAAAAGTATTTTAGTAAAGACAAGGACTGCTGAGCATTTTGTAATAATGTCGTAATGTTTTGTGGTGACGTCAACGGCATTCCAGCTACAAATGAAGCTCGGAAAGCCAAAACGTTAGCACGGTTAACAGCGGAGGAGAACCTGAGTGCAGGTCCTGATGCGCATCAAAGGCTTTCTTCAACCTCTCCTCGGCTCTGAGGGCTCGGAGCGTCCACAGGCCCTGAAGGGACGAGGACAGGTGGGACAACACTGGACTCCGAGCTGCAGGAAAGAGGACAAAGAGGGGGTTAAAACTACCTTTAATGTCACTCGGCAAGGCTAAAGTCTTTCTCCCAGCCACACGGTGCAATTATGGCAAGAATGCATGTACGTACTTGTAGACTCCAGACGTTTGACATCTCGTGATGTATGGAGGAAGAAACGCCTCAAGTACAAGAAGATAAAAAGCAGAGGAACGACGGGGATGAGGATGAGGGGGATGACGGAGGCCGCCACCACAACCACGCCGACGTTCTGCAAAAACAACTGCAGGACAACAAGCGCCGCGCCGTGAGGAACACCGACAACGTGCACAGTGGTCTCAATCAAAAAGGTAATGATGTCTCACTTGATAGAAGTCCACGAAGGTGATGGGTAACGTGGAGTCCATCTGGCTGACGTCTTTGGAAAACCTGTTGAGAATTCTTCCTGCGAAGCAGAGAAAGTCAAATCAGTTCGAAAAACAGCACCAACGGGGAGTCCTTGCTGAACACAGTAAACTGGAGGCGGTTGGGAGCAGGGCTCACCTATGGGGTTGACGTCGAAGAAGTGAACGGGTGTGCGGATGATGGCGCCGAACATGCTGTTGTGCAGCGTCTGCGCTGAGTTCACCAACCCGTGGAAGATCACCAAGCTCCTGGCAAAACCAAAGACCACGGCAGCTGCTGTCAGCCCTAAAAGAACAAAGTGTTCTACTTAAACATGATGTCGTCAACAACAACAACAACAACAACAGTGCTTTAAACATGTGATAATAAACGTAGGAATGGAAGGCTTACCCGAATAAATGCCGAGGTAAAATGTGAGATTGACCTCTTGATCTGGGCGAGTCGCATTTATGCCATTATTAATGCCGACAGCAGTGGATGTGCCGTTCGAAACCTCCTCTCTTGCCCTGACGAGATGAACACATCAGAAGAACGCGTCAAAACAAACGCCCATATAAAAGTGAGCGGCTACGGTGCATTAAACACAAGCATTAAACAACGGACTCACCAGTGTACCAGCCACCAGTCCTGCAGAATGTATGCAACCTATGGATGGAGACAGAAGTTCAATAAACCAACACTGATTCAAACATCTTAGCTTTTTGGTTGAAAATGATTGTTGTTGAATAATCTAAAAACCATAAAATGATAATCTGTTTAAAGTAGCAATGTCTTGACACAATGTGATTCAGTTATTCCTTCATTTTTCATTTGTATGTAAACTTTCTTTTAATTTGTAGAAGAACGAAACGACGACACCCTGACTCAACTGAAAGAATAAAAGAACTGGCACCTCAGCTATGACACTGAGCAGTACTACGACCGCCAGCACCAGGTGGTTACAGCCTGCAGTGAAGTACGTGAGGTAAATGTGGCTGCTGACATTTCCTTCCTCTCGCGTCTCCTCCGCCATGGTCCGAACGGTTTCAGCCTGCAAAACAGGCGAGGAAGACGATCCCCATCTTCGTAATTCAGGCTCAAACTTCATAGAGTCAAGGCTTAACGTGTAGCGTCAGGAAAATACAGCAAAAACTCATGTTAAAGAAAATACGATGTGGACGTTTGTCATCAGGCAAAGTCCAAAGTAATTAGAACGATTAGTAATGAACTAGTGATTGAGCAGTGGTAAAATGATGGTGGTCATCACTTCCAGGAAGGTGAGATTTTATTTTGAAAATGTACCTACAGGAAGCTGCTCAGGCCGGTTGCTCTCCGGCGGCAGGAGGCTGCTGTGAGAACAGTGCGAGCCGCGCGAGCGACTCGTCCACTGGCTGTGCAGCGACAGTTTGTCCGAGTCGGCTGATGTGGAGCGCCGCTCCTCGTCGCTTTTCAGCAGAGACGTGAAGCCCTGCAGCTCACTGTAGGCACCCTGGGCCACGATGCGCCCCTGGGGGACGCAAACGGAAAAACAAATGTCGAAATGAGCAAGAGAAACGGTGTCTTTGCAAATGGCCTGAACTTTAAAAGACAGTAGAAGGCGTCATTGAAATATTGGGGCAGCACACACCTCCTGGAGGACCACAACCTGGTCAGCCGCTCTCAGGTGCTGCAGCTGGTGGGTGACCAGGATACGACACTTGTTCTTCAGCAGGCCGCAGATGCACCTGATCGTGAACACAGAGACAAACGTTACAAATTGTGTAAAAAAATAAAAATAAAAAAAATAAAAAAGTGTCTAACTGCTCGACTATGAGGGTGGATTGGTCTGTAGTCAAAGACAATCTGGACAGAAATGCTCACTCACTGTTCAAAAAGGTGTCTCCCGACCTCAGCGTCCACGGCACTTAAAGGGTCGTCCAGGAGGTAGATGTCCGCCTCCTGATACACGGCCCTGACAGAACACACACACACACACACACACACACACACACACACACACACACACACACACACACACACACACACACACACACACACACACACACACACACACACACACACACACACACACACACACACACACACACACACACACACACACACACACACACACACACACACACACACACACACACACACACACACATTAATGGAGAGGAAGAAAACTGTATGGAGTTTACTGGCGTGCACCTTCTGCGTAACACACAGGTGACAGCTGTCCGTGTGCCCTCACCTCGCCAGGCTGACGCGAGCTTTCTGTCCCCCGCTGAGCGTGGCTCCTCTGTCCCCGATCAGCGTCAGGTCCCCGTCTGGGAGCAGCTCCAGGTCCTGCTCGACACATGCGCAAAAAGTTTGCTCAGCGAGTTCAACATGTCTGTATTAGTGACAAAATATACACTTCAGGAGATATGAATAAATCTTTTCGCCACGATGCTGCGAGTGGCGACTGGGCAAAACTGTAAAGGCTGAGCGGTGGCACCGAATCCAGGTCTTATTATGCATCCATGCCGAGGCCACCAGAGACTGTGCCCGGAACTGCGTCATCTCTCACCCTCTTCAGAGCGCAGGCTCTGAGGACTCTCTCGTACTTCTGGGCGTCGAGCTCCCTCCCAAACAGGATGTTGCTGCGAATGGTTCCGGGGAACACCCAGGGCTGCTGGGCGGCGTATGTCAGCTGACCTTTGGCCTTCATGGCGCCCGTGTCGTGAGGCAGCTCTCCCAGCACGGCGCACAGCAGGGATGACTGTTGGGAACGTGGACGTTATAGAACACGACATGCGGTGAATAGAGCCTTTCCTTTGTGAGCGCTCGTGTTTATTTAAGCAGGTTGTATGAAGCTAAGCCGGTTTACACAAGTGCACTGACCTTTCCAGCCCCCACTGGGCCAATTACAGTCAGGAGTTGGTGCGACTTCACAGTGATACAGATGTTCTGCAGAGACGGCGCGTCCAGACTCTGACAGGAAAAAAAAACAAAAAACATGCAATTCCTTCCACTTTGTCACATAACAGATCTGTAAAACCCCACACTGGCCTTTCCGGCTCTTACACTATGAAAACTATATTCAAGTCCTACGAGACACGTACAGTACTATTACCACAACACTTGTGTCCTGTAAAATGACATTACAAGAGAGGGAAATATCAATTTGTGGTCAGAACATTCACCTTATCCCAGTAGCAGGTCAACTTCTCGATCTCAACAGAGTTCTCCTCCTTCTCCTCCAGGGGGAGCACAAAGTGTTCCCTCTCAACCTCTTCCAGCAGGAGGAAATTCTGGGAAAGTGGTGAATCAGAAAGTGGGTCGCATAATGTTTAACTGTACATTCTCCACACTGATGGCGGGACGAAAAGCTTTACAAAGTCAGAGTCTTTCCCCATGTGGCCTGCAGGCTATTATCTCTGGCATTATTTCCATGGATCTTCATGTGCCTGCTTGTGATCTTTGTGAGTCATTCAGGGCTGTAATAATTACGTGGAAAGTCAAGATGCTATGTTTCTAAATTAAAAAAAAATGTTCATACATAGAAAGCATTTGTTGGCACAGCACAGACCAATTATTACTGAACACAACAAGGTGGTTGTGTAATGTTCTTGGAACGGTTTCACAACACCAAAGCTTTGGGAGTTGCTTCAGTAATTGTGTCTGAAGGTCAACTTTGACTCTTTAAAAGTCAACAAAATGATGTAATTCACACCAGAAAACAGAATTACCTTAATCCTGCGGACGCTGACCGCGGTCTCCGACAACTTCTCTATGGCCAGTGGGAAGAACAGGGTGACCGTGAGCTTGATTGTGCCATAGAGGGAAACCGTGACAAACACAGTGCTGGCGGTGATGGCGTTGCCCAGGAGAGCGTAGGCGGTGAACGTAACAAAGACGATGACCTTGCTGCTGGCGAAGAAGGAGGCCATGTTGAGTCCTCGTAGGTAGGAGCTCTTTAATATCTGACTGATCTCCTTCCTGGGGAGAGAAGACAACGCATGGAGAAAAGTGTAGGCTTAACGTTTAGGCATGCAGAATATGAACAACAAACCATCTGGATTATTATTATTATTATTTATTATGCGTTATTTCATTAAACCTGCAGCGACCAATAACCACAACCTCAGCTTCAGTGTCTCTGTCTGCACCTCCACCAGTCATCTAACCGTGACCACCAGTCTGTATCCCCCCTCCCCCGACCTCTTTTACTCTTCAATCTCAACAGGTCGAGCTAACCACAGTTTCCTCGGCCGGTACACCGCTGGTGCGACCCGTCTTCATTTAGTTAACGTTTTGCTCTGAGTTAATGAGTCATTTCTGCCTTTCTACCAAAGAACTGAAAGCATGGTAGCTTATACACAAACCCTACAGCACTCTGCTCATCAACATGTCTCTGCCTGTCGGTGAAATATCTTTCTGTCAAAATAATACTTTACAGAAATGAGGGCTTTTAATTATGATGTGACACTGATCCGTTGAACAGGGTAAATCTGACCGATATCTTAATGAGATTAGAGCCTCTTTACCTTTCTTGCTTCATGTCAAATCATCACTCCAGGGGGAAAAAACACTGGGAAGCCACAGACTGCTAAATTACTTTGACAGGATACTGAAACTCCCAATAGATAGATAAATTTTTCTCTTCTCGACACGTTCCTGAGGATGACAACGGATTAGCAGAAACAAATTCCACCAGTTCGAAGACCCTGCAGTAGGACGTCCACAAAATTGACATTTTAGGGCCTCGGGGGGGGGGGGATGGTAGAATGTCAGCATCTCAGGTCACGTGGCGAAGCAGCGCTTAGTTTTTCTGCCACATCTGCCTGGAACAGACTTCCAGATGAGCTTAGATGTGCTCCAACTTTCACCACTTTCAAAATCAAGCAAAAAAAAAAAAATTCTGTGTGTTGCTTGCGCTTTTGCCTGTGTACTCTGTAAAGTACTGTATTGCCTTTGGATACGAAATGTGCTGCATAAATACATTTTCCTTTGGCCGTGTGAGTTGCACAATAGCTTACGTTTTGTTTGACATTTCATAACCTAATAAAGGGCCTTAAATCAGCGCCGCAAAAACAGTTTGAATATTCTTTAAAAATATATATTCGATCTTCACCTTCTGGCTTCAGTCACCAGAGCGGAGAAGGGCTTCTCCCAGGCGTACATCTTGATGATCCTGATGCCAGACACCACCTCGTTCATGATGCGGATTCTATCGTCAGTAAGGACCGCTGTTTTGCTCCTGCAAAACAGAAAAACTAAATTAAATAATTCTTCACAATGTTGTGGCGAGGTAAGAAAAATTAAGACTGATTTGTTTGTTGTTGTTTTTTTTTAAAACACACATTGTAAAGGGATATGAATTTGGTTATCTACCTGAGGATGCCAAAGAGCTTTCCAAACCAGGTCTGTACAGGCATCATGAGGGCGATGGCTGCCACACCGGCCAGACACGAGGGGCCGATCTCAATCCAAAGCAAAGCGACGATCACCATCGCTTGAAGAGGTCCCAGCCAGAGGTAGTGCAGATTGAGTGTGATCTATAAACGACGGTTAATGGTGAGCACAGCCCGAACAATCTTTACTAAACTCAAAGTAAAAGTTAAATAAAGTAAGTACAGGAACAAAACTCCTGGCCTTGTGATCAACTAGCAGCCAATATCTCTAAAATGTAGCTTTCAGTTTGTTTGTAGACTTAACAGTTTTTAGTGTTTGGGTGTTTTTTTGGTTACCTCGTCAAAACGATTGACATCATTTGAAAGGAGATTCACAATTTGACCGGTGGTTGTTTGCCCCATGGATTCACTGCTGAGACCAAGAGCCTGGTTGAGAGAAATTCCAGGTGAGTGTCGCTGAAAGAGTTCACTGCATATTCCCAAGAGTGACGACACACTCGAAACGAGACTGGGCCCACAATGGCTGTCACAAATATTAAGTTTCACAAAGTCTGCTGCCTCAGTTCTTATGATGGCAATTTGCATATACTCCAGGATGTTACAAAGAGTGATCAGATGAATTGCAAAGTCCCTCTTTATCCCACAAAACAAACATTTCCACTGCATTTCAGCCCTGCCACAAAAGGACCAGCTGACATCGTGTCGGTGATTATCTCGTTAACACAGGTGGGAGAATTTGACCAGGAAGAGGCTGGAGATCACTCTGGCATGCTGACTGGGTTCGAATAACAGACTGGAAGCTTTAAAAAGGAGGGTGGTGCTTGAACTCATTGCTCTTCCTCTGTTAACCATGGCTACCCTGCAAGGAAACGCGTGCGGCCATCACTGCTTTTGCACAAAAAGGGGCTTCACGGGCGAGGATATTGCTGCTCGTAAGATTGCACTTAAACAAACAAAAACCCCACAAGTTCTGACAAACTCCAAGCATTGATTACGCAAGAATAGGCTGCCATCAGTCAGGGTGTGGCCCAGAAGTTGACTGACAGCATGCCAGGGCGAATTGCAGAGGTCTCGAAAAAGAAGGGTGAACGCTGCAAATACTGACTCTTTGCATAAACTCAATGTAATTGTCAATAAAAGCCTTTGACACTTATGAAATGCTCGTAATTATACTTCAGTATACCATGGTAACATCTGACAAAAAGATCTAAAAACATACTTGTGTCATTCTCAAGACTTTTGGCCACGGCTGTAGCACATGGCGTGCGTGCCTATTCATTTTTAAAGCCAGTGAGGAAACTCCAACGCAGGCTGTAAATTGACAAAAGCTGTTGACTCTTCACTGACCTTCCTGTATATCATGTGACACATGGCCAGTCTAATCTTCATGCCTGTTCTTTGGACGTGGTAATAGTACAGATGTTGGAGGATAGTCAGTCCGAAGGTGGAGAGGGACATCGCGGCAGCGTAACCGTACGCCAAGCAAAGGCTTCTCTGGTCGTGGGGGTCGTAATTCTCAAAGTACAGGATTATATTTCCCAGAAGAAGTGGCTGGATCACTTTAATTGTCTCCTTTTATGACAAAGAATGGCACAAAAATACAGTTAATATGCTGCACACTACAAACATAAAAAACACACATACAAGTGACCTTAAGGACAAAAGAGTCTCTGACAATTTAGCACAAACTTACCCCAATTATATAATACAATTAATGAATCTGATAATATGTAAAGGAGGCTTTAAATAGCCAGAGCGTACCAGTGCAAATACAAACACCCCGGCCACTGCGTAGGACCTCCCGTAGCACTGAAGAAGAACTCTGGTGAGTTTTGGCTTCCGAAGGTCCTTCGCAGCCTTTTTAACTTCATGGTCCCAAAATCTGCAACGAAGAACGTGCAACAGCATGTTTATTCTGCGCTGGGACATGGCAGCTGTCAAGCCATAACTCCTACGGTAATGTTCTTATTGTACAATCTCTAAAACTGAATTTTGATCTGTGGGTGACATTTACATGATTAGGAAAAAGACAACTTGATCAACAACGGTCGTGCGTCCTGACGAGCACCTTTCCAGCGGTCTGATAATGTACCTCTGTAGTTCCTCTCCCAGTACTTCGGACCGGTCCTCTGGAAGAACGCTGAACATGTCACTTTCCTCCAGCCTCTGTTTGTGGCCGAGGTGCAGCAACGGGCTTAACCAGCTGCAACACACCGTTTATTAAGGCAGTTAGAAAGCAGGGAGGACTTGTGTCAGTCAAACTGAATATGACTCACACTTAACCTCCTGTTGGTATGACCTGTACTTGTGAAGGGCTTTCTCATGCATGAGTTAGAACTGGTTAGCTTTGCAAGTAATGTCAACAGGCAGGGCAGGGTTCTCTATTCCTGTTTTCCTGTTTGTCAATGGTTTACACAGTAGATGACTTGGGCGGGCAGTTGACCGTTGTAGTCTTATGCTATTCCACTGATCGACCGTAACTGAACCATCCATCGGCATGAGGCAGGGAAGGAGGCTGCAAGTGTGGGTGTAAACGACGCAAGCTTCAAAACAAAGAATTAAAGAAATTATAATTCGCTCTGGAAATGTTTTACGAGTTCCTTTTAAGGTCTGAAATTGTTAGTGCTGCGGCTCTGCAATTGGATGACTTGGATTGACCGGGTCTGATTTTGGCTGCTTCATATTAATGACGCTGTGTGTCCTTGTTTAATGTTTCATGTTTTAAAAAAAAAAAAAAAAATGTATTATCTTTTACTACTGTGGGCCATGGAAGTGAATAAAGTACATTGAATTGACCTGTAACGTGTGAGGTTCAACAGCACTGCAGGCTCCCCCCTTTTCTACTTGACCCCCTGCTGTGCACCATTGTGTTCTTCGAGTGAACAAGCTCATCCACAACCACTGCCCATGAACACACACAACTGGAAGTACGACGACTTGTAGAAACAATGGGGATTGAATCATCTACTTGGCTAACACTGTAGGTGTTGAGTATCCTATAGTACAGTACTATCACTTATGTAATCTGACAACCAGCTCTGGCTCCTTGATGTAAACTCATGCTTACAGTGCTCTCACGTGCTTTCTAAACGTATTACTTTGAGATCACTTTCACTGTAATACCGACTGCCATAAATCACTGCTAGAGTACATCACACAACCATTGGGTGGGGGGTTTGAAACTCTCGCATGAGAGTTTCAGCCGGTGGTTCAAGTTGAGAGAATCCAATCAAAAGTCCAAAAAAAAAGCATTATTATGTAATAAGTTACATATGAAACAAACTCTCGTCGGGGATCAAATACAACAGTTATACAACAGTTATCATTATTTCTGCGCTCCAGAGCCAAGCCATGAACGGACTTGCTCCCGACACCGACAATGCAGCATGTCACTCCCGGATCATTGCGTAGCAGCGCACTATGACCTCATTCGGATTGCGACCGGGCCGCGAAATCCGATATTGTGACGGTGGCCACTCACCACAAAAACACCCGTGAAAGAAACCCGGCGGTGGCCAGCGGGTTGAGCCTCTCCGCGTCCTTCTTCGCCGCCATGGTCGCTTTGGCACCAGTTCAAGCAGGTGAGCGCTGGCAGCCTCTGCCCTCGGAGTTGGTGAAGACGCGACTATCAGTGCGCGCCGGTGAACTCTGTAACGACTTCATTAACTTGAATGTGTAGTTGGCTAACATCACGTAAAGCTGAGACTCGGCCAATAACGCCGCTGCTGCTGCTGCTGCTGCTGCGGGGTCTTCCCGATACATCGTACATACTCGGAAACACGACCGACTGCACAAAAAGGTGCCGAATGGAAGCGGAGAGGGAACTTCACTGATAAGCCCGGTGTGCTGCATTACTCATTGGACAACTCAACTAGTGTTATAAACGCGGACCGTTAGTAGCCTGGAGGTCACGCTTTATTTAATCAATCTCATTTTTATTGTTTGCCATTTTGTTTTAGATTTATTGCACTGGTCAAACGTATGATTTCAGGTCTCAAGTAGCCCAGTTACTATTATCATCACTATCAGTACTTATTATGAATAGTACTACCACACTACCACTACTACTGCAGCTATTACTATTACAGGTCATATAAGTAACAGTATTACCAGTGGTGCCATTTGTCAGTATTATTATAAGCAAGCATTTAAAACTTAAGCCGTTATATTAGATTTATTAGTAATTACTAGCCTATATTTATTCTGTCTGATGTTGACCTCAGCTTTTGCCCTCAGCGTAAACATCGACCACGTGCTTGTTGCGCAAGAAGTGTGTTTGTATCACTTGATTTGTGAACACACACACACACACACACACACACACACACACACACACACACACACACAAGATACCGGCCCTACGGAATTTGCGGCAACAACGAGGATTGTATGCCCTTTCCCACATACTCGAGCGGCACCTGAAGGCGCCATGTGCGCGACCTGCTTTTCCAAGCCTATCTTCAAACGCGGGTCGTCACGTGCAACAGTCGACGTTCACGAGTGGAGAGGCCCGCGGTGCAGGCATCTGGAAGTCTGAATAACAAAGGGGGCCAAAACAAAGTCAGCAATTCCCCCCTCGCAGGAGAAAGCAATAAAACAACAACAAGACAACAAGGGAAATTGTGGGCTTAACAAGTTGGTCTGGCCAACACATGGTGCGTGCCCCCCCTCCCTCCCTATTACAACAGGGTCTTGTTTTGCATCCTGATAGGACCTGGCACTACGCAGTGCTGCTGTAACACCGCCAGTCAATAAAAAGGCCCAACAGGGAGCTTTAACACTCGACACTAGAGCTAACGCAGTTGTAGAGAAACGTCAGTGTGATTATGCAGCAGTTTCTGGACTTTGAAACCTCAGCTAGGAAAGGCCAGGGCTGAGGAATTTGTGTCGCTGGAACCCGGTGACAAGAGTTTTAAAGTCTGTCAAGAAAGCGCCTGAGCAGGACTCCCATTACCTCCAAATTATACATTCAACACATGTATTTAATATACCAATGCACCCAGTAGAGCCACATAAGATTAAACAAGCTTTTGATGCAAGACTAGTCTCTATTTGATAACATATTATCCTATGAAAACATTATGAAAGCTTTTAAAAAGGGGACGCAAAGGTGGTGAAAATGTGGAAATGCTGGCTGAATATTGTATCAAGTCAGTTAGGATACTGGTAGTATGTTATTGAAAACTAAGTCCCATGTAAAAGCCACAGAGATAAATGGAGTATGTTCATTTTTTCTTATTTAGGGTACATTTGCAGTTCCACTAAAACACCAACAGAGGGAACTAACAGCCCATTTATAAATGTTAACGCTCAGGCCACATGAATAAGTTGCCGGGGAAGGCATTTAAAACGTTTTTAGACGTTACATTAACGTTTACATACTGCTCACAAGTGCTGCACCTTGGTCGTGATGGGATGGAACCCGTGTCCATTTAGTTTTAAAAAGGTTGGAAATTTGGACATGTGAAAACGGTTATCTCGATCCAAAATATCCTCTCCTCGTTTATTTCAGTGTGATTCTGATCTTTCTGCCCCCTGCAGTAGTTCAAAGCTCGATATTTAAAAAAAAAACAAAAATCACAATTCAGGGGGAACAAACGTGACCGAATACCACCTTCTTGAAGTTTACCTGAAGTTATCGTCGCTGACCGAGCTGTGCTCTGGGGTGCGAGGGCTTCCTTCGGTCTGTTTCTGTTGGCTGTCCATCTGCATGTCTGCAGTCACTGCTGCATCCCGGGCCCCAGCTGTTGCTGTGTCACATCTTGTTTACACCAGGGGCCGAGGCTATGTTTGACCTAGTTGTTGAAAAGCCCAAGAGGCAAAGTCAAAAACACACTGCACGTAACACAGACATGGAAAGAAGCCATTTTGCAATAGACATGAATGAACCCATTTGTTGTTGGGTGTAAAAAAAACCCCCAAAACAATTAGGCGTACTGAACATAATGAGCAAACATCAGTCACTACTCCAATGACTAATGCATCTTGTTCAACTTTCTTGTTTATTCATATAGAGCAAATACTAGAAGACACAAGCACACAGGTTTTGAAAGCCAGACGAATGAAATTAAACAAGTCAATTTAAATAATTTAATTTAAATATTGTAGACGGTGTGTTTCTTTCACTTGAGGATTTTTTTATTAGGTTGCAGCCATTACAATGGCAACTCTGGCGATTTGACTTTGGATCACATCAGTTGAGTCACTTGAATCAAGAAGAAATGGCTAATACAATCTTAAAGAAGTTAAGCCCCCATTAATATGATCCCCACACAAAGTCCAATCAATCCCAATGACAATATGAAATTCATGAGGAGGCCAATATGACATGATACTGTAAATCTTTTTCCCCCTATAGCCCATATCACATTTGCAGAGCCGATTAGCTTACATTTGAACAAAACATTGACAGGCTACAAGAAGTGTTTTTGTAGCCTGTGAGTGGTTTCACATCAAATTTTGCTGAGAAAGGGAGCGAACCCACTAACAACCTGTCTCAAACCTTCAAACAGTCCACTGAAGGCCTGACAGGTTCAAAACACACACACACAGCTGCCCGGTACAACCAATGTGTACTGGGAAGCTCACGATAGCCTTGACAGTAGTTTGTGAGGTACAACGGTGTCTTTTAATTCGCATGTGAAGCAGTTTTCCATTCAGTGAGAGAGGAGGTGTGTAAAGTCCAGGCAAAGAAGTGACCCATTTGTCCACACAGGTGAATAAAGTCCCACCTTCAACTGATAACAGGCAGCTACTGTCGTTGGCTGCTCGTATCCGGAGTCACATCCTCATTCTGTGGTAAACTGAGCAGTTCCTGGATCCTTTGCATATCCTTGTTGGTTTCCTCTGCCTGAGTGCTGACGTTCAGATCTCCAATCAACTCGTCTGTCAGCTGCAGACGGGCCGCCCTTATGATTTGAAAGGCGGGAGAGTGAGTGTTTAGTGCTTGGTGAAATATCCTACAAACACATAAGAGAATATGATCACACATATATATATATATATATCGGACCATTCTGCCAGTCTGAGCTCGTAAAGTTCCCTGCGCTCTCTCCTCCTCCTCTCTCTGGCAGTTTCTCCAGCCAGCGACTGCATGCTGACGATCAAAGCCCCGGTGGGAATCCTGAGCAGAAGATAGTTATACATCAAATATCATAAACCTGTATTATGTTTAATGTAGATTTGCATTAGAACACAATACAAAACAGAAAATACACTTGTAACACGCTAATGTAAGTTTATTAAAATAAAAGGTAACCATTCCTGAAGACACTTTACCGGACTGGAGAAGCGCTTGCTATGACGTAATCTGTTTGGTAACAAACCTAGCTGTCACATACAAGGTGTCAAAGCAGCTACGTGGCTATGACAGCCACGTGTCTGGACAAGGGGACGATTCTTGGGTGAGATCTGGAGCGTGATGTGCTTTCCGATTAGCTGCCTGCTTTCATTTCGCCCCCTTTGGCCCGGACTGCACCTGGCATAGCCAGGGCCGGGGCTGTTTGCACACATCAAATGCTCCAGGTGGCTGGTCCCTCAGGCAGACAGTGAGAGGGGGGAGGAGGCGGCAAATGCTAGTATGGAGCCAACAGGAGAACAGACTAGGGCTGAGCCAACACGGAGCTGATGATCACAGAGACGATCCAAACCAGCCCCTCCAGTCTGTTACACCGTCAAACGCCGCACACTCCATCTCCATTATACAATCGCATTCGAATCTGCTCCTGGCTCTGTGCACTCAGCTGAAAGTGGCCAGAGGAACGAGTGAAAAGTGGGACAGAGAGAGAAGAGAGGGTTGAGGAGAGAGAGGAGACGGAGTGAAGCATAAGTCCAGATCAGACCATGGTAGATGGAGATGAGAGGCTGGAATAACAGAGATGGTATAAATGGGGAAGGGCAGCTGCTGCCTTGGCCTGCCTCCTTGCTCTTGTACCCAAAACATGGCCCTCTGCAGTGCACATGAGTCCCTCTGGCACCGTGAACAGAGTTGGAGGTGGGGGGGGTGGGGGTGTGGGCAGGGGTTCAGCTGGGCGACAGAGGGTTGCTGGAAGGAGCGCAGCTGCCTGCCAGAGTGCTCACTGCTCTCAAGCACAGCGGCGTGAACGTGGACACGCACACACGCACGAGCAAATACGCGTGTCCGTTAAGATATAAATGCATTGCGGCCTCTGACAATGGAACTCAACTCTAATGAGGACTGAAGTGCTTCAGGGCAGAAGCTAGACTAGTTACTGTGAAAAGCTGGGACTGTCAGGGTGATCAATGGATGTGAATGGACACTTGCGGAAGCAGAAGCCAACCTTACCCCAGCACTGCTCCGATGATTGTCCCTGCCACCAGCCCTCCCAGGCCCAGGTTCAGTCTGAAAAGGCCTCCAGTCACAGCTGTTCACACACAGTGACATTTATTATCATCATCCATAACTCAGTGTGCTGGCATGTGCACTGAATGTGTTAAAACAATTTGTCACCAGGTTAAACGAGCATCATAAAAGTTTCATTGTTATTGTCAGTACCAGAAATGTAACTATTAATTATGAACTGTTTGGGAGCTGAACGGCTGTCCATGCATACATGAAACTGGACAAAAAACAAATAAAACACATTTTCTGGACAGTGAATTTCAGCGAGTAATCTATTTTATATTTAGGAGTAAAGTGTGGAGCCGCTCAGTACGTACACCGAGTCTGTATGGAACGACTCCCAGATGGAGACGTGTGAATGTGAAGCGGCCTTGCGGCACAGTAAGCACAGTAAGCTCGGCCAGCTCTCGCTGGATGAATAAAGGTTTAAAAACAAGAGACTCGCCTCCGGCTGCAGCATAGTTGCTGAGGGTAGATTTGTCTCGGTACACGGACAGTCCTGTGCTGACAGAACTAGAGAGGGCAGGGAACAGAGAGAGACGGGTGAGGGAAAGAACAGCTGTTCACAAAATTTAAAATGCGGCTTCTCAGTCCGATTGAGAGGAAAACATCTGAATCTAACTCTTGACCCGATGCAACGGCCTGGTACAATCCATTTGTTAGCTTACTTGAACAAGGTGACAAAAGCAGCCACTCTCCAGCTCCATCTCCATCCGTATCTCACGAAACCCCGGATTGCTGCATTATGGGCTGAGCGCTGATTTAGACAGAGAGGACACGCTGCTGCATTACTACCACGAAGCTATAACATTAAAGTTCATTTGTTTCATTCTACTCTTGGTATTATTTATTATTATAATCCTCTGCTAGTATTCAATAATAGTTAGTGGTACATATATACACAGTTGACTTTGTGCCATTCACCCACTTACCACTGCTTCCACTCGGCTAGTATAGAGTTCCGCCTGGCTGACTTGGATATACTTCTGCCTGGCGTGGCGAGCTGCTGGCAGGCCTCCGTAGATCAAGCCCGCTAGTGCAGCAACTACGCCGCTCTTTATCACGTTGGTCAGCTCCTCTGGGTACCTCTGTGTCGCGCTGCAGGGAGACAAGAGCAATACTTCCTTTTGAGAACAAGCCCAGTGCCGCTTATTACCTCATATTTACACGTCATTAGAAGTGCCCTTTCCAAAAAGAAAAGTAACAAAATGACAAAGTGGAGTTGTGGTCAGATATTCAAATGTTAAAAGTACAAACTAGAAGCTGGAACCAGGGAATGTTTCGTAGTTTTGCTTGAAAAACTACTATATCAACATAAATTGATTTACAAAATGGTGGCCAATTAATTTTCCTGCCAATCAACTTCACTGTTTCAGCTCTACAGTTGACATCTGCAGTATAAACAGCAACGCAACACCAAACAAAATGGATCAGAATCAGAAATAATTCATTGATCCCCGGGGGGAAATTAGCCAAAATTGAGGACATTTTTCAGATATTTTATTCCTTGATTGTATGGTGTCAGTGAAGAATGAGAGTTTATGCGGGAGAGAGGGGAGTACATACAGCAAATTACTAATGCTGGAATCGAACCCGAGTCCCTGCTGTACCAATTGTTTTTTAACAGTGGTCAAAAGATTTAGGATAGAAATTTTTAAAGAGACCAAGGTGATAAATGGGTGAAAGACAAAAAGAAGAAAAGTCTAGGAGGAATAGGAATACCAACTCTCTGTCAAAGAGGTCCTTGATACGGTCCCATCCTGTGTCTGGGAATTCTGGCTTGCCCATGTTGCTTGGCATGGTGCTGGGAGAGGGGATGGGTGCAGGAGTGGTACTGGTGGAGGAGAAGGAAGAAGAGGGCATCTGTGCGGGCTGGGCAGCAGCAGCCACATCAGCTGCGTGGACCCTGGGGAGCAGGAAGCAGAAGGAAGGAGGCCTGGCGCTCTGGATGAGGCCCTGCAGTAGGCCGGTGCTCAGCGCGCCCCGAGGGGATGAATCTGCCTGTCGTCTCTGCAGGGTGAAGCCCGTTCTGGGCTGCTCTGGATGCATCGCGCTTCAGCTGGCATTAAGCTGCAGCAGAAAGGCACAAACACATGGACATGGGTTGGGGATGTTGCACTCACTGCCTCAACATAAGCTCCATCCTCAAAAATAAATAGCCTCAAGGCAAATTAAATCCTGGCAGGGCTACACAGGCTCCAACTCAACAGCTGTTAAATGGTGCAGTCATATCAAAACACACTGGGCACACAAGCAGACTTTCTGGGAAGAGATTTCTTTCTTCATCTCAAAATCAGTCATTGAGCTTTCAATGCACTGCTGGGGTCTTCAGAGCAGGTTGTGTTGGCTGGCCCAGGGTCAGACATAAACACAAAAGGTTACTGTATCTTTACATGTGTCACTAAGACACTGGAAATACCAGTCTGCAATTTGCTCCATATCATCTATATTGAATCATATCCTACTGAATTGTCCTCATTTGCTCTTTCATAATGTGAGAGAATGTAATGTAGTAGTAAAAAACAACTTGATTAACCAAAAAGTGGTCGAAACTCGCTTAAGTCAAATTCTGATAGTCGATTGTTTTGTACTGTTGTTCAGTTCAGGCACCAACATTGTTGCCCCCAGCTTCACAAATATGAACAATTACTTGCTTTAGTTTCATACATTTTACATTTTAAAATGTAGCCAATACACTGAGGGTTAAACCCTGTTGGTCAACCTAAGTTGACGTTAGCTAGCTAGCGTTTGGACTGTGTTAACTTCAAATGGGCATTTGTCAATACCTGTGTCAACTTGTTAAATACATTTCTAATTGACAAAATATTTGGAAGACTAACAAATGTGTGAGTGAAGTGAAAATAATATCAGCTACAGCCCGGTTACTGTCTTGAACGGCGCCTTGCACAGCGACAAACATTTCCCCTTCATTAGCTTGATGTCGTGCTGTTAGCTAGGCTACAATTTCGTTTCACCGCGACAAAAACGCCTAGAAATTTTACATTATAATTGCTGGTGGAGCGTAAAAATAAGGTTTACATTTCAGTCGTCTGTTTGCATGCCACTGTCGTCGAAAAACGACAGGAAAAACGTGAATAACCACGTCTGTCCGACAACACTTAGCATGCTGTTAGCCTCGGTCATAACACTGGGAAAAGTCGCTTACCAGCAAGCGACGCAGAATTCCTCAACAATAAACCGTTTGTTTTATTAAGTGCCGCAACCCTGGTTAATGCACATTATTTCTAGTTAGTGTCTACATTACGTTTGTAACATTATTTCCCTTCTGCTGTCTGTTTTTCCCCTTGACTTTCCGAAAGCCTACTGTTCCGACCCTTGACCTCGGCCATCTTTGATTCAGCTACACAAGTCAAATGTCCAAACAGCGCCTCCTGCCGGTGGAGGACTGAATAATTAATAATTATTTTCTTCTTCTTCTTCTTCTTCTTCTTCTTCTTCTAATAGACTTCCGGCAGGCTGTACGCTGAAAAGCGTAATACTGCCCTGGTACCCACAGAAGACCCCCACATGACAGTTCTCGATCCTAAACAAGCAGCATAAAATCTCCAGGAGCAGGTCCGGTTGATGTCTCTCAACAACCTTTCCAGACATTAACAGTTAGAACTGAAGCTCCCTGCGCTCTCCGGGGGGGAAAGAAATACGCCAAACTCCCTTTAAGATATATGGCATATTGAGAATTCCTTACGTGTCCGTAAAAACGCATTACTCCAGAAACACAAGATATAGTGCGTCATATGTCGACAGTCTTCTTGTCTAACCGGCGTCAATATAGTCCATAAATATGAACTGTATTCCCGTACAAACTTTACATTTTGGATTTTGTCGCCTCAATTCGCTGCCAGCCTCCGTTGATTAGCTGCTCTGTTTTAGTTGGAGAACACCGTGGGAATGAGAGACGAACAGTTTCAAAAATTAAGATTTCTCACTAAAAATAAGTGCTGGTTGGTGGATCACATACACGCCGAACTAAACATCGACTCATGACACTGTAAATTCAACGACTATCGTGTGTGTGTGAATGCTTTTTCATTCATATAAAAACAAAGACCAGTATGTTTTAATATCCAAACTGTTTATTGGCATAAAAACGACAGATGGCTGCAGAAGCCGTGACAACCACCTGACTGTCACACTTTGACCAGGCACATGATCACAGCTTTTAGGTCAAATCAACACACCATCTTCGCCTGCTTGTTCACAGTCCAATGTGAATACTACAACATATTCAACACGATCCTGTTATCAACTATACATCATCTATCATCTCTTAACACCAAGACAAGATTCTTTTCAAAAAAAAAAAAAAGGTAAAAACATGAGTGTATCCTGGAAACTTTAGTCATTATTGCTTACTGCTGGCACTTAGTGTGGAATGAATAATGTTGACGGCGAATAATTCCTTTTGTGCTTTCAAGTAAACTCATGGCAGAACCCATTCAAATGCAGACACTGACAACAAGTAAATCAAACAATATATGCACGTGATGAAGAAACTCGGTGAAAAGCTCTACTGGAGGTTCTTCAGGTGTCCAGAAGAGGGTGGTGCAGCAAAGCGGATGTGTCCTGTGTAAGCTTTATGTTCTGTCCATGGCCACAAAGAGAAAACAAACACAAAACTGCTACCAGCCTATAATATTCAGTATTAGTGATGGACTGATGACACTTTTTGGACTGGAGCAATTACATCAGGGCTCCTGGGTAGAATATTTTCCACATTTTTCTACTTGCAGAAAAGCCAGATAAGCAAAATGCAAATAAGCATTCCATGTGGTGCATATTACAACTTTTTAGTGCTCAGGAAATCCTTCCAACGCTATTGACTACATTCAATATGTAACAGCATGGCATCAATAACTAGTATCATTATTGGTACATCATTTGTGCATGTTAGAGCAGCTGGCGAGAGTCAACGTCACACTACTGTGCTATGATTGATATGAGTGTTTACAATTAGAGTTTTAGGCGCCCCACGGCTGGATGTGCAATGTTTTCATTCCATTTGGGTGAGGGGTATGCAGGACAAGGCCAAAAAAAGGTCAGGGGGGGTTCAATTTAGAGGTTTCTTGAGCAAGGCACTGGACTTCTTCCACTCAGTCCCCGCAGGTCACTAAGGGCAACCATGGTGACGTTCAAATACAAATTCAAAACAAAAAAAAAAAAACAGAATAAAGTAAAGTCCAAATTCCATTTTTCAGTAGCTTTTTGCAAGAGGTCTGATTTTCAAGCACATTTGTCATTACAGCAAATTTAGTGTGTCACTTCCATGAAGTTTGGGGACTCGTGAGACACAGATTTATCAAGCGATCAAAATTGAGCCAGCAGAGGCTGAGATAGCCTGACTTTTAGTCCTTAGTATGGGACAAGCTCCAAAAACACTGGATCCTACATTTCCCATAATGCAGCCCAATAGATATTTGATTTTGCGTAGAATGCGTAGTTTCTGAGGCCAAGCTGAAATAACTCTGACATCATCAGCATAAAAAAAAAAGTCTAAAAAAACACAGCTCACGTGGACGTTACTTTGCTGGTGAGGACAGACAGCAGCCATGAAAAGAGGAGTCAAACTAATCAATGACTCAGAATTGACATATCAGCCCCCTAGTGGCACTTGTAGGTATGGCAGCATCCTCCCAGTCAACATACTGACCGACACCCAAGACTGTGTAAAACCAAGCTAACTAACACCTGCAAGGACACACGGACCAACCGTCCACATTAGACTAAAACGCAACAGACATAAAAGTGTGAAAAGTATCTGGACAAAGCTTTGGGCTTTTGACAAAAACGGAATGCCAACATCGACGTGTGCCGTTGCTCGTGAGGAAATCCTACGCTGTGGTGCAGTGATTACATTCATTCAGTAGCGTTTCCCTTCGCTACAGCTGCCCCTGGTCCTGCAGAGTCTCCCTCTCTTATAGCTCCGTCTTGCTGGGCCTGAGGATGATCTGGTTGTAGTCGCTCTTTCTTCTGGGTTTGTAGGTGAGAAGACGGCCGAACTCGGTGAGGAGTCTCTCCCAGTAGCAGGATATGTCTTGCATCCGCAGGTGGTCCAGGACGAATTCTTTACCTCTGTGTGTGTGTGTGGGGGGGGGGGGGCAGAAACACAAAGTCAGACTGACTGCGTTAATACAGAATAGTATGCTGCAGGGACAAGACATGAAGAGTGTGCAACTCCAAACACTCCCATTTTCAAATACATGGCTGCTACAGTCCAGTTACCTTGAGGCAATCTCCTGTGCAATGGCATCATTCTCTTTGACAAACTGCAGCAGCTCCCTGAGGAGACGGAACATATGAAGACACTGACATGCAGCATACATATGACGGATATTCAAACCAAGGAAAACATTCACACGTGCACAGGACACAGGCATGTGAACTGTGACATGAATCTCAGGTGTCTGCGAATGTAACACCTTCACCACACATTTACACTTGCTTTGTTTTTCTAAAGAGTCATTGATTATGCATTTAACTATCATAGACTGCAGGAACATTTGAGGTCTCAAGCAGTAATGGGGGCATTTATTAAGCATTTGAGACCCTTTTTAGGCTCCAAACAGTCAAATTGCGTAGACAAGCACCAGCCGTGGTACCTGACATCAGACAGATCCTGCTTGATGGGGATGTAGTGGACCCAGGGCCTGAGCTGGGGGTAAAAAAACTCCTGCCATTCATCCCCCACATGGAACACCAGGGAACCGCAGAGGAAGAGATGCTTGAAGCGGAAGCTGGCTGCCACGCCGCGGAAGTTGAATAAATATCTGCAAGGACATCGACGAGGGTAGAGCGGGGGCTGTCATGAAACTGATGAAACTGAAACTTTCACCAAACAAAACAATCAAATGGACACTCAAGCTGCTGCTGTCAAAGCAGCCACCTTGAAAGTGCCATTGATCCAAAAATTCCTGCTTACTTGTATTTGCAGTGATCGACCAGTGGGATTTCTTTGGCTGGGGGTCTCCCTAGTGTGTCCTAAAACGGAAAGAAAAACATGGGCTGGTAAATAATTAACAAAGACTGATGTTTTGGAGTCAATATAAAAGAAAACGTCATGAGGATGTAATTGGAAGTCAATCAGGTGTCTTTCTCACTAATATATCGTATACAGTAGCTTGATAATCATTAGGGTGCGGCTTCTGAGCGACTGACCCTCTCAGACTTCCAGGCCTGGTTCTTTGTGTACTCCGCATCCACCAGCTCTGGAGCTTCTCTGGACAGAAGAATCAGAGGGTCGCGCTCTGGACTGGTTCTATCAAAGAATGGGAAACAAGCAGCTCAGAAAATAAACACGGGAGGAAAATGTGGTGGTTTCAGGTATAAAATAAAAATGGGGCGATTGACAAGAGAAGAAATAAAGACTGACCTGGAGCCTCTGAAGAATCCTCTGGACTCTTTCTTCTTCCATGGCCACTGTGCTGCAGACCTACCACGACACATTTTCAGGATAAGGCACACTGAAAGTATATACTTTGGCTACAAATATTCATAAAAACAAACATGTATTGTCACCAAACATCACATCTGTGAGGCTATAACCAAACAATACATTTGTAAAATTGCCTATAAAACGGCGGAAAATGGTGAAAAATAAATCGTACTTTTTAAGGTCATCCCTCATCAAATCCCATCTTCCCAGTCCAGTGGGGTATATGGGCCACACAGCAGGCCCGCCCTCCCAGAACGTCCATGCAGGGTACATGATGTCCTGGTAGTCTGCCGTCTACTCAAATCAAAACGTTCTCACGTGAGAACCAGTTTATTTAATAAACACTAACGTGTGTTTTTAAGTGTGCGTGGCACTAATGCTCGGAGTCTGACCTTACTGAAAGAGAAGACAGGCAGGGTTGGCTGCACCCAGTTTGGGACTTGAGGGTAATCCCTGACATTTACCACCATCTCCAAGTCAGGTAGCCTGTCGATCATCTCCAGGATGAAATGCTCCACCCCACTGCACCTGAGAACAGGAAACAGGTCTAAGCGGCGCAAACAAACATCTAGTATATAAAAAGAATCGTATCGGGTACTTTTTTCCTCTTTACCTGGCGGGAAACATACAGTTGTGATCTCTGTACAACTTGTGTCCAATGACCTGGTAGTGTGTGCCCACCCCTCTTTGAACTGTGGCAGCCATGACATCCTCAGAGATCCCCCCTTTAAATGGCTGCAGGTCATGTTGTAGGACACTGAGACAGAAATCAGTAAAAAAAAAAAACACTTAACACAACCATGATCTCCTGTTAGTGGAGGAAAAAGCTGGTATCACACCCACCTTAGATGGCAGCTGCAGTTGACCGGGTTGCACGGAGTGTGCCCTTCAACGGCATCAGAAATCTTGTCCCTAACTTTCTTCCACTGTTGCCCTACAAATAACGGCACATGGTGTCAGAATATTCACGGAAACAATCCTATCATTGCTGGTGGGAAAGAGGGGAGCTTATTGAGTCAGCATCCCAAATGAGGCTGCCGGGGACGAGGCTAGTGGCTCATCACGGAGCTCCAATGTCCTGCAGTTGCCGTGACTTCAAAGTTAAAACTGCCGCTGGCAGCCAGCCAGAGCACTTGGTGGTGCTAATTAGCCTTAGCAGACCTGTTGCCAAAACTACGCCCAGCCTCAATGAATGTAACCATGTGAATTAATATAAGTCTCATTTTACAATAATACGGTAAAGGAAAAGCCCACTTCACGCGACCCTTCAAATTAGCAAACAGTTAGCTTAGTTGAGTTAGCTCGCCGGCTAGTTAGCTAAGCTCGCGAAGTGATGAATGACTTCTGCAACCAAAAGTTGGCGCAAGTGAAGCCACGGCGAAATAAAACGCGGCAAAGTCTCACGGCCGGTTGTGAAATGGTTTCACGGGTCGCGTTTGTGGAAGAAAAAGGTGTTACCTGACGCCGAAACCGAACGTAAATCACAAACTTGCAGCAGTATTAAAAGCCTCCACATCCAAAGGGGCTCCATTTTTTCCCCCCTCGATCGTCCAGCTTTGTCTGAAGAGCAGAGACAAAGCGGTGATCTGTGATCTATTACTTCTGACTGAACGCAGTCCCTGCCAAAAAGTGATCGTCCGCCGAGAACTGATCAGCTGTATCGCCCAGTTTGTATACGTCTGCAGCTGCTTTTATCCGGATCAAACTGCCATAACAGTGGAAATAAATATAACTTTTATGCCCATGGTAATAGCAAAGGTATGTCTTTGTGAAACTTTAACATTTCTTGTAACCGAACAAACCGAAATTATTTTAGTTATTTGGTGAAGGTCGATGGGAGAAAAACAATCTAAATACATAGTAGGTTTATGTACACTCCGACAGACGCCAATTGAATCCTATAATGAGACTGTGTGGGCTTGTATCGGCTGCAATATCACACTTGACACTTTCAGTTAAGTGTCCACTAGATGGCAGTATTAACGCACACACGGCAACCTGTTGAATTTTGAGCAGATTGGGGGGAAAACAAAGACTTTGGTGTTCTGCAGGCCATTGATTTGGATGTAAAATTGTTATTTATTTATTTATTTTTATTAAGGAACAGCTTGGTGAACATACAAAACATACGTAAACAGATACTGCCAGGGGATCAGAAACAGACAGAAATCACAAATCAGCTCATACAGAAATGTTACACAGGGTGCATAGATTTAAGGCTTTGATAGCTTTCATACTTTTTGAATATTGGATTGATGGAATGAATTGTTTGAATTCATTTTCAAAAATGAAAAAAAGGTGGTTTATAGTTGGAAGACGGCGTTAGAAGTATTATGGACTCAGCTCTAGATGCCACCGACCATTTTCTACACACATGATATACGCTAGACGTAGTGTATTCTTTTGTTTTTGCCATTGCATTGGATGGTGATAGCTTGGAGAGTGACCTTAATGTTTAAATGTCCTACAGCTTCTCTGATCTAATTTCTGACTTTATTTCAAGGGCATGAATGACTATCATGTGGATGATCGTCGTGTAAATGGACCGTCGAGATGAGTTTCTCAGTCAGGGAGGGAAGAGGAGGAAAGGAAGAGAGAGACCCTCCTGGGAGATTTGGGGCAGTAAGACTGAGTGACGGAGAGAGGAGGAGACAAGACAGGTGGAGAGGGAGAGATATCAAAGGAGAGCAATAGGCAGAAAATAGTGATGAAATACAGATTTGTCAGAGAGGTAAAAACTGTAGATGGATTTAAGCTTATCTCGTGCACTCTTCAAGTTGGGCCTTCCAGAGGCTCTTTGATTTCTCTGCAAACTTCATTCTAACCCACAAACGACCTCCACAACTGAACAACAATGCAGCAAATCTGGCTTTCTCTACTGTCCGGCCTGTGCTTCCGCCTGGTTGTCCTCTGCAGCGCAGAGGAAGGTCTGGAGTTCCCTAATTTCGACGGGAAAGACAGGGTGCTGGACGTCAACGAGCGCAACTACAAGAAGGCGCTGAAGAGGTACGACCTGCTGTGCCTGTTCTACCACGAGCCGCTGCCCGCCAACAAGGGCCTGCAGAAGCGGTTCCAGATGACAGAGCTGGTGCTGGAGGTAAGGACGAGGGTCTACGGGGGGCGCAGGAAGAGGGGGCGCCGGAGGAGTTAGCTCAGAGACACAAAATCCCAAGAGTGGTTGTGGAGTTAGTTAGTGGAAGACTTATTCTTTCTTCATTATGGGATTTTAGTTGATTGCAAAAGTTTGAGACACTGTGCCCTTTAATGCCCCCCTAAAAAAAAAAAGAAATATGATACCACTTTATAACAGGTCACATTTTGCAAAGGGTTTATTAGTTGCAACTAATGCCTCTCTTAGTGGTGGGTCAATTTTGGGTTGCCAGGTTGTGAAAATCAGTCAAAGGGACTTGTCGCAACCTGGAAATTAGTTGTTGTTACTAATGGTTTATGAGTCTTCTACAAAGCATACGTGAATTATTAATTATCCATTAACAAAACCACTAGCTGCAACTTATAGTCCTTCAATAAAAGCTGCCTTATTAAAAAGTGGTGCCAAGTACTCACATTGGAGAAACGGAAACCAGACAAATGTTGCCAATTTGCTAATCAATAAATCCACTAATAATTTCAGCTTTACTTTGATTTGTACCTGCAAAATGAATGACATTCCCATCAGCCTCAACCATACTTTGCGTTCGTCCCAATTAGCAAAGGTGAGCGTGCTAAACTACGATGGTGAACGCGGTAAAACATCCTGCCTGCCAAACGCCAGCATTGTCGCTGTGAGCGTGTTAGCATGCTGATTGTTAGCATTCAGGCTCAAAGCACCACTGTGCGGCCTCACAGAGCTGCCGGCATGGCCGTCGACTCCCTGTGTTGCTCCTTGACAAATGGCACGATCAACCAATCAAAAGGTGACACCGATACATGTTCTGTCCCTCGGCTCATTAATCAACCGCTCGCTTCAACATTAAGCGCTTCCCCTACACCCTTCATTTTCCAGTGACACTGCCACTGACTTCTCTGGGTTCGCCACACCTAGAATCCTGCCAAGAAGACGTCATTAGTGATCCGAGAAGAGAGCGGTGTCTGTTGTGACATGCAGTGCCCTGATATATCTGATGTCACTGATAACATAAAGATGTTTCAATAAGCTGCAACTCAAATACCCCCCAGACTTGCAGCATCGCCGCCGTGCTCATTTGACTCGAAGCTGTCATAACAAGTCATTGTTCAGTCAGTGATCCCCTCCCGGTTGGAACAGCAGACACTTAATGTCTCACTCTCCGCCTGTCTCCTTGACGTGTCGACTGTCTGCTTAACCACAAAGTGAAGAGAAGTAGGATTCACAGCCGCCACACTGTCACAGTTTGATGGACACAGTCAATGTTTTACCTTTTAACTGGCGAGCAGTGCTCCTCTGTGGCTCACACGTATCCAGGGACTGTTTCTGGGTCATTCTGTTAATTATAGCTTGTTCCCAAAACTCTTTACAATCTGGCTGTGAAGCAGAAATAAGCGGGTCCCTTCCCTTCTTATCTATGAGCTGAAAAGGGGACCCATGTTTTTCACGCCTTGAATCTGTTCTCTGGGCCACCTTTTCGGTCATCACTCGCGCATTCCTGTCATGTTTCATGCACTGTTTATAACCGAAGCCAAGGCTCTTCTCTCAGGTGGTATTTCTAAATCTGTTTTCCCTCCTCGAGCACCGCCAGCTGAAAGGCAAGCAGTCCTGACTCCCACAGCTTCCATCTAACAAGCAAACTCCGCAGGGTGCTTCTCAGCACACACACACACACACACCTCGGTAATGAAAAGACGTATTGACGAAGATAGCCGCAGCTGTGGATGCCAGCTTAAATCCACAGCGTCGAAGTGCCAAACTAGTTAGCATGAAGTGTTTTGATCCCACGGAGTCTCTGTTGAACACTTAAGGTGATTTCACTTAGTCTTTTTCAAAGATAAGAAGTTATGATTTGCTGTCATCTTTCTACATGAGTGGTTCCCAAATGTTTTGCCTTATGACGCCTCAAAAGTTTGCCTACTTTGGAGGGCACTTTTGAAAAGTTTTTTTGTGGAGCAGAACATTGTTTTGTCATCTGTTAATAGTTTTGCGGCCGCATACGCAGTAATAAATCAAAGTGCTTAAATGGCATAAAATAAACAGACAATTACAGATAAAGAGGTTCACAATCATTTCTGTCTTATGCACCCAGCTCACAGCTCAGGTCCTGGAGAACAAAGACATCGGTTTTGGGATGGTGGACTCCCAGAAGGATGCCAAAGTAGCCAAAAAACTGGGTAAGACTCACGCGTCTTCATCGTTCCACAGTAGCCTACCGCAGTATCAGTGGCATCACTGTGCATGCTGAATGTCTAAGCTCGGGTTTTGCTTTGATCCTAGATCGGTATTTTCTGTAAAATGCCTTATTACGCTTCCTTGTTATAACTATTGACTTCTTTACTTTCCCCTCCTTGCCTGTACTGTACTGAAACTGTACGGCCACGCCTCTCTAAAATCCGCTTCCTTGAAGTCTTACATGTATACTCGCGCTGTTTAATTAGGTCTGGAGGAGGTGGGCAGCTTGTATGTCTTCAAGGACGACCGTGTCATTGAGTTTGATGGGGAGCTCTCAGCAGACACACTGGTGGAGTTTCTGTTGGATGTGAGTGGAAAGTCTGACTCTACTACTTTTTAGATGTGTAATATTGTCAGCCATTGAAGGAAGAAATCCTCTGGACAGCTGCAGCCTCATTAGGACACTTGTAAATGATGTATTTCATAGTAATACAAGAATCAGCGGGAGTAGCTTTCATGTCGTTTTCCCCTGAAGGTACTTCTTAGTAAAGTGATCATCTGACATTTTCACATGAATACATTTAAAGGGATAGTTTGACATTTTGAGAAATAGCTTTGCAAAGTGCTTCTGGAAATATTTTCCCCCATTCCCATTAAAATTTTTTCTTTAAACAATATTCTCAATACCTAATAACATATCCGATCCTCTACTTTTCAATTATTGAAACTATTTGATAAATGTTTTGATTCATTCATCTAAAATTGACCCAAAAACCAAAATTGATTTAATTGATTTAAGCTGCAGATTGTGTTTTCTTGAAATTATTTTAAGCTCTGCGATTGGACGTTTCTTGACACAATGCACCTTGGGAGTTGTCGTTGACGTCTACCTCAAACCTGCCGAGAGGTAGATTAGAAGATTGATATTACTCCCATATCTGTATGTTAAATATAGACCTAAGGCTATAGCCGACAGCCGATTAGCTTAGCTTAGCATAAAGAGTAGATGCAAGGGGACTAAAACTATTCATTGTTGTTATGTTGTTAGTGTTGGACAGAGCCAGACTAACTTCCCCCTGCTCCCAGTCTTTATGCTAAACCAAGCTAACCGGCTGCTAGCTGTAGCTTCATATTCAACAGACACACATGAGAGTGGTGTCGATCTTCTCATCTAAAGCAGATAAGCCGATTTTCAAAAATGTTGAATGATTGCTATACGTTTTTTGCTGCTTTGCAGTGATTCTTGGCCGCTACCTGTTTTATACTGCCCCCTAGGTGCTGGAAGACCCGGTGGAAATGATCAACAGCGCCATGGAGCTGCGAGCCTTCGAGAGGATGGAGGAAGACATCCGCCTCATCGGCTACTTCAAGGGAGAAGATTCATGTCAGTTTGCCGCCAAACTCACGTGCTAGTGTCAACACGAAACAAGTGTTTCAATGCCTTTGTGACTTCATTAACAAAGATAAGGAGCGTGAGATGGGTTAAAAAAAAAATACACCTACACTGTTTCCCCGACCCATAAAGTCGCCATTTTGTGTTCCCCAGATGCTAATGGGATCTAGAGGCTAATGGAGCTCCATAACCACGTAGCCTAACTAGCTGCTAAAGGGAAACCTGATTCGAGACCGACACTCTCAGGAGAGCCTTTAAATAGCTTCTAGTTCTCTGTCTAATAGGTCAAACTGCAATTATAGTTCCTCTCACAGAAAGGGAGAAAAAGTGAGACAGGGAAGATGCTATCTGGTCCGATATGACAGTGGCATGAAGTTTCATTACGGAGCCTATTTCTGTCGAGAGATAGGTTGGTCCTTGGTTGTGACCTTGTTGTGAGCGGAGCCAGGAGCGCGGTACAAGCGTATAAAACTGTATTAAGGGAGACTTTGTTACTTGGGCGAAGACAGTACAATCATGATGGGAAATTGAATGAAGCGAGGGTTCACTGCTTGCCTCCCTGATCACATCCTGTGGATTTGGCTAAGAATGTGATCGGAATGTGAAGGACGAACTTTCACACTTAGATCTGTTTTACTCACTTTGGTCTCTGTCGGCTCCTCATCAGTCTCTCTCTCTCTCTCTCTGTGTCTGTCTCCCTTTTTCTCAGACTACAAAGCTTTTCAGGAGGCCTCGGAGCGCTTTCAACCTTACATCAAGTTCTTTGCTACATTTGATAAATCCGTAAGTCTTGATATAAAAATAAAATCCTAACCTGCATTGAGAGTGTCCGTCTAAATCATCACATCACATATTGCTGTAAAACCCACATTTGACTCCTCTCATACACGTTTGCTTGTTAATACACTCTTTAAAAGGTAGTAATTGTTTGACATTTTGGGTTTGTGTGCCAGACTGTTTCTTAGCCATAAGCAGCATCTTGTGCCACCACAATGTGTTAATTAGCAACCTTCAGAGGTGCTGGTAGGCTCATTTTGTTCCCTTCAGATGTAGCCAGGCTAGCAGGTTCCTCCTGCTTACAGTTCGCTTCATATCTATTGAAAAATATTCAATGAATAGCAACATAATGAAATGAGAAACTCTTCTCGTGCAAACGTGCAGTTTGGAACACACTTGGGGAGAGGAGTGAGGCACAAAGTTAATAATAATGTATATTTCTTTCAATGTAAAATGCATTGCTTTTGAAAATGACTGAGGTTCATCCAATCATTAAACAAAAACCATAATTATATCTTCCGTCCGCTAATCATGGCGATGTTTTAGGTAGCCAAACACCTCTCCCTCAAGATGAACGAGGTGAATTTTTACGAGCCGTTCATGGAGGAGCCGGCCATCCTGCCCGGCAGACCCCTGTCAGAGATGGACATCGTGGAGTTTGTCAACCAACACAGAAGGTGGATTAGATTTATATCTTTCTTATATCTTTATCTAAAGGTTATTGCAACGCAGTTGAAGCCTGGTTAAGCATTTACGAAAGTGTGCTCTTCACAGGGCCACTTTGAGGAAGCTCCGGGCAGAGAATATGTTTGAGACGTGGGTGAGTAGTTGTTCGGTCTTACCAAACCTGACAGAGTTGGTCCCCCGAACTATTTTTTAAACGCACATTTTGATAGAATTGTTTAAAGCTTATTTGAGAAGCCACATCAGGAATATGTCATAAATAACACCAGTCTTGTTCTGTAAATTCGTTTCAATTTCCAGGAGGACGACATGGATGGAATACATATTGTGGCGTTTGCCGAGGAGGAAGATCCAGGTGGGTGCCTTTTCCCTTTTGGTTTTCGCAGTTTTTCTGCTTCGGTACCTGCAGGTGAGATATGGGTTCCTCTGTTCTGTCGTCCCCAGATGGCTATGAGTTCCTGGAGATCCTGAAAGACGTGGCCCGAGACAACACCAACAACCCGGAGCTCAGCATCGTCTGGATCGACCCCGATGACTTCCCTCTGGTTCTGCCTCATTATTAGCTTCCTGTTTCTAAAGAGAGCACCAAAAACATTTCAACCATGTTCTTTTCAAATGTAAAACAGGTGACTGCTCTGTCTAAATCAGCCTGGTTTGTCTCGCCCCTGCAGCTGACCACTTACTGGGAGAAAACCTTCAAGTTGGATCTGTTCAGACCTCAGATTGGTGTGGTAAATGTCACGGACGTAAGTAATGGTTCCAACCCACGACTGCTTCAAAGTGAAGTGTTTATTAACCCTTACCCTGACTTTCTTGGTTGGTCTGTGCTCCAGGCGGACAGCGTGTGGCTGGACATGTCCAACGACGAGGACCTGCCCACCGCCGAGGAGCTGGAGGACTGGATAGAGGACGTCCTGTCAGGGAGGGTGAACACGGAGGACGACGACGAGTCGGCTGACGACCAGGAAAACCCTGACAGCTACGTCACAGAGGACAGCTACGAAAGTCAGGACCCAGAGGAGGAAGATGACGGCGATGACTAACCTGAAGGGTTAAGGGCCGGGGTCCTGGAAGTTCGAACGTTATCCCTTTTTCTCAAATTAAAAAAAAAAAATAGAAATGAAAAGAAAAATTGTATGGTCTCCTAAAGTATTCAAAATTCTAGACTCTGTAGGCTGTGGTTTAAATAGTTAGGTAGATAAAACAGAAGTGATTTAAGGTCATCATGGGAAAGTTTTGGCCCAGTTTATAATAAAGTTAGCAACAGTGCCTGAAGCAGTAATTGTACTCACCAAGGATCAAGATATCAGCATATTAACGTTTCTGTGTTGCATGCACATGCAAATTAAATAATAATTCTTTGTGAGTTCGTCATGATTGACCCATCTATCTATCTATTTTAAAATAAATGACTTTTTGTTCTTCTAAGTAGAATAATGCTTGAATTGTTTTCTTGTGATTCATGCAGGACGAAATGAATAGTTGAATAGTTCTGTATATTAAATGTTAATAGACTAAACCTGAATTACAATGAAAGAAAAGTATTAAAAGCGCTTTTTTGAGAACATTTTCATGACAGCGTTAATAAAAGTACATATGGACTACATGTGTGTCTTTTAATGTGAATCACCTCTGCTGTTTTTAAGGTGTGTGTGTGTGTGTGTGTGTGTGTGTGTGTGTGAGAACACACACTTCAGTTCCCTCATTAAGAAGGCCCAGACTGATGCTGACAGACAGCAGATTGGCACATTTTCTCCTTCAGTCAATGAGGTTTTTCACCTTGAATTATTCAGACATCAGTGAATAATTCAGCATCATTATGCCTCCTAATGGGAGAAGGGGACCTGGACAGTGAGGCCGGGGGAAGTCGGGGGGTGAGGGAGTCGGGGTGAGACAGGCTAAAAGGCTGCCCACCGGGGCCCAACAAACTGCATATGGAGCGGACACACTCCTGCTGAACCCATACGGCTGGACATGAATTAATAATACGGGGGCCATGCAAGAATCATTATTCCCCCGGAGGTGGATGTGATGCAGTGTGTAAACAGGATGTTTGTATCATGGCGTGGGATTTACACATAATCCATGGCCATAGCTGAGATGAGGACATTCAACTGCATGTGTGTGTGTGTGTGTGTGTGTGTGCGCACTTAAACGTGACCCGAGGCAAGACGACACGTCACACTCTCTCCTGAGGAAAAAGAAGCAGACAGTGTCATGGTGCAAATGCAGTGATGTTCTCCAGGGCCTTTAAGGTTACATAATCCGGTGAGTGTCAAGTGTGATGGTGTTTTACATGAACGTTGACTAGAAGGAGGGCAGGAGGACTGATTTCTCACACACACACACACACACACACACACACCTCCTTAATCCCAAGAGAAGAAGGATGACAGCAACACGCAGCGGGTGTGAGGGTAACAGATTCAATATAAAACGGCGAAGAACAAAGAAAAGACAGGAGTGAGATGTATTAAGGGGTAGATATCTGCTCAAAACTGAAGCCACTAGTAGATAGAAGGATTCTCTCTCACACATAACCAAGTCATTACCAAACAAATAGAAAGCGAGGAATGAAGGCAAGAAAAACATTCCATTTAGATGCAAATGCTCCTCATTTTCCTCCCCGATCCATCCCTCTTGCTCCTCGTCCCGGTCCTGCACAGAGCAGGCGGGTGCAGGGGTGGGGGGGGGGTGGGGGATTAAGCCGAGGACAGATGAGTTCCGACAGGCGGCCCCGCGCCCTGGGCTCGCGGAGGGATGAGGTTGTTTGTTTTCGGCACCGGACACTGACATTCATTTACCCACGAGGCCCGGCTGCGCCGCTCTGACAGGGTGATGGCAAGCCAATTACCATCGAGCGTCATGACAAGAAAAAGCCACCAGAAGTAAGGCCCCCAAAAAAAAAAAAAGAAGAGATTTCACACAGCAGGGCCAGACGCTTAATGGGCAGGGACAGGGCAGAGTGTTCGCAGGGCCCGCAGCCCGGGGCAAGAAACTGGTGCTTATGGAGATGCCGAGGAGCAAGTGTGGAAGAACGAGAGAGAGGAACACTTGAAAAACCCTTATTCGAAGGCAGTTCAATGGTTAACGTCACTGTTTTTTCTACGAAAGAACGGCCGTGGTCACAATCCCTTTTCGCGTTATGCCGAGAGTTCATTATCTCGTGACAACGGGATAATCAACTCTGACCCTGATTGTGTCTCGGCTTCCGTAGCGTGAACTATTTTCAGGTGCAAATCAATTACATTTGAAGGGATTCCTTTAAACCTCCGGACTACGGGAACCAAAGAACAACGTCCGTGGACGCAACAGTCTCATGTTTTCATGTGAAAATCAACTATATTTTAAAGGGTTTGTTGTCCAATCAGTATTCAGGCATTTACACCTCAAATTTGGGGTTAATTAATGGCTAATTTCATTTGTTTATCATATATTATCGTATTTTCAATGGACTATATGCACAGTTCAAGGAGTTGACCAAAAACATACAAAATATTTCTGACACTTATTGAAACTTCAAGCACTTCTAAGGCATCACAGTTTTGAGCCCCTTAAACCATTAGTCAATCAAAATAATACAAAATGAGCATATAATCCATTAGAAACACCATAATATATCACAACCCATAATTGATCCGTTAATTACACCTTTAAAAGTCATGTTAGAAATACAAAGAAATTAGAAATAATGTCAGGATTAGGTGACTTACAAGGGCTTCTTTCTATATTCACCATTTGGTACAATCAGCAGAGAAGTCCGTTATAAAAGCCTCGAACAAAAAGACACAAAAAGCCCTGTCCACCAGAATGCAATGCAGCCATAAAACACGTTGGGTTTTGAGCATGCAGACCTCACTTCTAGAAAAAAGCCTGGTAGCTGAAGGTGGTAACAGCCACCATCCTGCTTTGATTTACTTCCTCCACCTCCATGATAAACACCTTTGGGTAAGTGTTCCCACTAAACACCCAAAATGTAAATAGATGGAGATAATACTGCACAACACACTCCCATGCAGCCGTTTTACAAATGTTCATAAAAATGTTTATTTTTTATTATTATTATTATTATTCTTTTTTTTTTTACAAATGTTAATGCTGTGAAACCGAAACATGTCTTACATTGCAATGTCACGTCGCCATCATAACGCTGTCCGACAAAAAAAAACAAACCATGACGGAGGGCTGTAACCTGGCAACAGCGTGACAGATGGTGGGCATGTAGAGGAGGACGGGGGGAAGGGGGGGGGGGGGGGGGGGGCTGGTCATATGAACTGGAATGGCATACATACGCACACACTTACATACACACATGCTTGTTTACATAAATAGATACAGTGTAAAAACAGGAGGCACAGTCACATTGGGATCATACAAAGTTCATGTGTCAGCAGGTACAAAATATGACCGCGTGCTTAAAAAAGTTCTCTGCTGTTACTGCAGGAAAAAATCGACTGTGTTCTTTTGGAGTTCTTCCCAGGTGTTTAGAGTGAGAGATTGTTTTTGCTAAAATGAACAGCATCTTTAGGGTTCATATGGAAACATGTTGCTGCTGCCCTCAGGCAGACAAACTGGCAATATGAGCTTCACCAGCCAGGGGGCAGCAGGGGACAACCCTGCTCACGGCCACGTCAGTGTGTTGTTCTCCTCGAGCGAGTTACTCGTGAGCTCAGTGTGGTTCTCTGCTCCCGGATCAGTTACGGCAGGAGCAGAGTAGTCAAAAGTGAGCCTTTGACGGAATTTAAAAGTGACATTTTAGTGCCATTAGCTTAATTTAACTGTACTTTTTTTTCTGGATTTTACGAGATGCATCAGGTGAAAGAACCCCCCCCCCCCCACACACACACACACACACCCCGCGTGTAAGTCTTCCATTGAAGTGGCGGACCTCAAGGGATTCACTGTGAACACGTTTTGTCAGACAACAGAGGTGAGACAAGGTGGTGAAGGAAAACCAGACAGTCCAGTTGGGAAGGTGGGGAGGTTCCGCCCTGCTGCAGGCTGCTCTCACTATTGATACACACTCTGTTGATCCTTTATCATCCACTACGCATTCTGGTAATACAAGAAAACCCTGTGAGCCCCGAAAGACGAAATCAACCAATTGCCCCGTTGTCTTGATACAACTGCAATGCCCATTTCCACAGCACTAATCTGGGTGTTCCACGATGTTCAGCAGCCGTGAACGAAAATCAACACTTCTGCAGAATTGTTCTTGACTGCCAAAATAAAAGTCTTGCAGCTTTCCCTTAATGGGTAGGCTTTTAATGTGGGAAAAACATCAGGAAGCGTTGAGTTTTGTTGACGGCGAATACGAGAACAGCAAAGAGGAAATTTAACGAGTATGAAATCATTGTTTCTGGTAAAAATAGAATCTTGTTGTACTGATGGAATCCGTGCTGTGGAAATGAACATTATACCAAACGTAGTGGTGAAGTGGGCTACGGGTAATTCCATCCTTTTTAACCCGGCCTTCATTAGCGACTGGCCGTGCTTTTATATGAGAATTGATTTCGATGGACAAATTGGGAATTCTGGTTTGGAGTAATCAGTAGTACTTTTTCCGTCTCTCCTCCTCGCTGCCTTCCCTTCCCATCACGTCAGGCAGACACGAAAGCCCTGAGAAGGTTACTGAACCAATGAGGCAGGGCAAATGTTTTTGGGCATGCGTCCACCTCTGAGCGTCTCTTGTGATCCGGTTCACTCCCGAGTTCGCCCCGGTGTTTAACGCAGCATGTGTGTGTTGTTCCCAACTGGAGTGGAAATGTTGCAGACTTTGCGCCGCTGCACCTGGCAGAAGAGTCGTGCACCGAAACAGCTCCGGATTTGGCCGCTAGAATTAGCCCACGGGGGTGCGACTGTGCGCCTTTAGGCTGGAGTTTGACATCTCAGCTGTCAAGAAAAGTGTTTCTCCGGAGCTCTACGGAGGTCCTGAAGTAGTGATGAGGAGGCTGTGGCGAGAGGAAAACAGTCGGACGCCCTTTCTGAGCGGGCTGAGATCATATGTTCCATCCTTTTTAGGCGTGTTCTTAAAATTCATAAAACATACATAAATGTGCATTTGATGCAAAGTCTGATTGATGTTGAGTTTCGTCTTTTTTTGTCAAATGCATTTAATTTGGTTTTTGAGAGAAAAGGAAGGACATTTATGTGTCTGCTGACATCCAAAAGAACATCCGAATACTTTCAAATGTTGTAGACAAAGACGGCAACGCCGGCAGGATATTTGCCATGTGTTTCCATGTGGCTTCAAATATCAAAATCCGAGTCCCGCCATAGCAGTCCTTAGTGGTTCATCTGTCAGTCTGTCCCATGGAAATAAAGGAGTGACCCGAGACAACAAAGTCTCTGCGGGGACGTCAGAAAACCTCAGATGTTCCCGTCTTGTTTGGCTACAGCATCCCAAACAGAAAAGGAACGAGTGATTGTGTTGACACAAAATGACACACGTGCACACACACACACACACACACACACACACACACACACACACACACTCACATACACTCACACATACTTGTATGTGCACACAACCGTGTCCGAGGCGTCCAAGTCATAATCCTGCCTCGATTCTACCTTTTGTTTTCATCCAAATCAAACAGAAAAAGATCAATATATTCAAACGTGTGTGTAATATATAGATTCATATATAATATATAAAAATTCCAAAAAAGTAAAAACTGCAAACCCAAAATGAAAACATTTGAGAGCAACGAAACAGGGCGAGGAATAAAAAAACAAAGCAGAAGTTTCCTACACGGAGGTTTCGGACTGTAGCCGCAGGACAAACTTGTGTGACTTGGGGTCGATGTATTCCTCCGACATCTGGATGTAAGGGATCTTCTTTGACGTCACCACCAGGCTGAAGTCCACGCACCTGAGCACGAAGACGGAGCCGTCTTTCAGGCCGCTGGTGACCGACGCCTCGCTGATCAGCGTCCACTGCCGGGCCAGCCAGTGGTCCCGGCTGTACTGCAGGGTGGGGCCTGGGGTCAGGTAGCTCTCCAGGAACGCCTAGTGGGTGGGGGGGGGGGTGGGGGGGGGAATGATATATCTTAGAATAAATAAAAGTCAGCTCAAATAAAATCAACAGGCAAGTGAAACTGGCTTGAAGCGTGACTGGGGTCTGACCTTGGGCGTCATGTTGTTGGTGATGCAGAAGGCCAGGTGCTGCTGGATGCTCTCCATGCTGTGGCAGTGCTGCTGCTTGGTGGTCCTCAGGTACTTCTGCAGGGCGCGAGCCATGGACGGGAAGATGGCCTGCGCTGCCTCTCGCGGGTCCATCACGTCCCCTGGGGCCTTCTTCTGCTCCTCCTCCTGCATGCGCTTGATGTGTGTGAACGCCTCCTCTACTGCCACCACCAGCCTGGGAGGAAACACAGCGGGCAAAGTTTGGATTAGAGCCTAAGGTCGGAGCAACACCACCTTCCTGATACTTTTAGGGAGACATTTCTCCCTAGTTCATATGCGGGGCGCTAGGGTGGGGTTGCACGGGCTCCACCCACTGTAGCTCAGCCAAGGAATGACATTTGACAAACAACATCCTGTCCGATTTCCTTTATTTGGATGCTGTCTCTCCCGTCCTCCCGTTGATTCGGTCCCTCAATTACCATAGCAACCCACCATGCAGTGGAATCACCGGGGAGAGTTTTCACTTTGCTAACATCACACAGGATGTATTTACCAAGAAAGTGGAGGCAGCATAGAGAGAGAGAGAGAGAGAGAGAGAGAGAGAGAGAGAGAGCTCTGAGCTGGTACGAGTGGGACTCTTGGCTGGAATATTCTGCTACTAAAGATGCAACTTTTTGTGGGTATGTCATGTGGTCCCCGTCTGTCTTGTTTGTTAAGACGTGAGAGACTGACAGTAATTATGGGTCCAGTCAAACCACAGCAAATGGCAATTTTAGACTCCTCGGCCTAAATATTCCTCCATAGATGCTCGAAGCTTCTTCAGAGTCACCGCCTGTCGTACCTCGCTCTGCGCTTGCGAACGCGCCTCTCGTGCTCAGCGTCCTCGTAGTACAGCTCGTTGTGGCTGGTGTCTCTGCGGCGGGCAGCGGCTGCGATCATGGCTCTGGACTGGGAGTGGGCAAGTCCTGCTGCTGCATTGTTCCCCGGACCTGTCATGACAAACAGATAAGACAGGGATGGTCACCGCATGTGAGAGTGTCTCTCTCTTAATCTAGCAGGTAAAGTGCCGGTCACAGCCTGAGACGCGAAGGGAGAGGACGAAAGAAATCCCTTGGTGATGACATGGAGTGCAACGTGCTTTTGGAGTGGAGGGGTGGATTATTAATGCACATAAACCTCGGCCCATTTCCTTTTATCACCGGCAACGTTAAAACCCCGGGAGCTGGCGCGAGTAGCCACACAAGGTCGTAATTTTTAATTGTTCCGAGCACTGTGATCACTGTAAAACCTAAAAAGCGCGCAGCTCGCCCGCGTACGGCTATTGATATTCAAACATTCCCTTTACTCTGACACTCGCTGCCTTCAGGAGGCGCGGGGCATCCAATTAAAGAAGTGTCTCTCCGGCAACTTCAAAAGTTTGCATTTTTTTTTTTGGAATTACTGTGGGCTAGGAGGCTGCTGATGAACCCTGCCTGGTGTTAATGCAGGTTAAAAGAAGGCAGCGCGGGTGAATTATTAATGCCGGGGCAGGGATGGCGCATGAACAGAATAATTCATGGCCGGAGAGGAGGGAGTTTTCAGCACACCCGGCTCTTGGTGTTACAGCATTTAGATGGGATTTATGGGGGAGAAATGTTTCATGCTGACAGCCATGTGTTGACTGTCAGGGGTAGGTGAACTTAGAATTTTGTATGCGTTTGTTTTTTTAACCACCTTTTAAAATGCCTCAATAAAAAGAAATCAAACAAAGAAATCAAGTGAAACACAACAGCGCTGCCGAAAACTTAGCACACCACTAAGTAAAGACATTTTAAAATATACATTCTTTGCTTGTTGTCTCCTGTATTACGTCATGATTTGGCAAATAAATCAGCAAATACGGTGTCTTTAAACGTTGATCATGCCAGTTTAGATGTCTCCAGTAGACCTGGGATCAGCAGACCAGCTTCTTAACATAATTATGTAAATGTAAAAGTGATGACTTTTCTGAAGCAAGAGTAAAAAGTTTCTTTTTTCCTCTTTATATTTGAGAAAGTACAAAAACACACTTACTGTAGGTACATGTAGTGGAGTAAATGTAACTCGTTACTACTCACCTCTGAATACAATACACATTGTTATATGTGTTCCCTTTTCATAAACATAAAAAACATGCATCAGCGAAAAACAACTAAGTCACTTAACAAAAGCTTAATAACTTTTTCCTTTTTATTAGGACAGGAAACATGTAACAATGTGTATTGCATTTCACTTTGTTGTTTCTATTTGGGCATTTTAAACCTTCCACATTTTGGAGGATTTCTTTACGAAGAAAACAAACAAAAAGAAAACACCTTTTATCCGCTGGAATTCCCTTTCCAATGCCAAATATCTAGCGCTGAGAAAACAATACGGGGACCAAACAGCTTGTCAGGCATCATAAAATCACCTGAGCCCATTTGGATGCAGTGTAATTGAGTGTTATGGCCGCTTCGTGCCCCCCGGGCTCCACCACTCTTTAATCAAGGAGAGATTATTGTCTGTCCCTGCGTTCGACTTATTTATTACAATGTCGGTGCGGCTGCAGAGAGAAAGACAGGAGTGGGAAGTAAAAGCTCCAGACAAGAGAGAGAGAGAGAGGTCCCTCAGCAGCTGCTGCAGGATGAAAATGAAGGAGGATGAGACACGAGAGAGAAATGACAAGACCGGCAGCGTAATAGCTATTGATTTATCAGCCATCTCCGCGACTGTCGCCCACTAACATTTGAGAGGAGGCACAAGAAAGGACGGAGACAAATGGCAGCAGAAGAAAAAAGAAAAACGAGGAGGGAGTCGAGTTAGTGCACTTAAATGAAGCTTGAGTACACTTAAGGGAGAGCAATAATTTAATGGAGGGTTTGTGTTACATTCTGCCAGCTGCTGTGTGGGCGACTTTGAACTTTTTCACCAACCTGTGGCATGCAGGGAGTGGGGAAGAGTGAGTGGATCCGAGTGTGTTTCATTGCTTCTGTGTGAAAAGGAGGCTTTCGTTCGGCTTCCAACATGTGAGGGGGACTTTGGGGCATAGAAGTGGACACCAGCAGTCTGTGAGGGTGCTCTAGCTCGTAGCAGCGTTGCCTTTACTTACTGTCCAAAAGGTAGGCTTTCAGTTTAGCTCTAAAGATGTCTTATAGGGTTAGCGTCAGTGTAAGGAGACACATAAGGAGAAGAGAAAGTCAACATTTAAGCCCACCCGCTCAAAAAGGCACCAGAGGGTGTACTGAGGCAGATATCAAATAACCACACTTGTATTTTTGCATGTCGAAGCACATTAACTACAAATCACCTACAGCTTCGTACGACTGTCTGCAATTTTCAAATTATGATACGTTTGCAGATCGATTTCTTTCCTCCAAGGCAGCCGTTTGTTTCGGCACATTCCTCCACAGCACGGAAAAACCAACTTGCAGAGACTTGAGATGTGGTTTCGAGGGAGACTTATCCTGTCACAGGCAGCAACTCGGACACGTTTCATAGTTTTTGCGCGCTACTGCAGTTGCGAGCAGTTTTGAAAGAAAAAAAATGTACACACGTCTCAAGTAGCTGCAAATGCCGGGATGAAGCTTCTCATGGTGTAGTCAATGGAAAGGAAGTATCCCGAGAAGAAAATAATCTAAAAACTGTAGTTAATGGGCTAAAACATCTAGAGCTGAAGCATTAAATATAAAATATAAAATCGACTATTTTCGAGCAAAAATGCCAAAAGTTCACTGATGATTTTCCTTGTCATGTGTGACAGTAAACTGAACATATTTGGGTTTTGGATTGTTGGTTAGATAAAACAGGGAAATGGAATACATCCCTGCGAGCTCTGAGAAATTTTATTTATTTAATACTATTTTACGACATTTCATAGATAATATGACTAAATCAAAAACTTAAAATCCAGAGGATAATCAGCAGATAATGAAAATAATTGTTAGTTGCAGCCCAACAATACTCTAAATCAAGTAACACTACACATGAGCAACCAATGAAAATGCAGAGGGAAAATTACAGCGTGACCCCAGCATATATTTTGTCCAGGAAAACCAACATTAGGAAGGAAACACACAGGAAAGCCAAAGCACTGACAGAAACACAACATGGAGTTCAAAGACGTCCCACTCACCCTCAGCGGGAGCTGCTGGGAACTCACCATCCACGTTGTAGACCTTGAGGCCGGCCAGGTGCTTGGCTGCGCGGGACTTGGAGGCGGAAAGCAACGCGGGGTTGTGGACTGGGAAGTCACAGTAGTAGTGCTCTAAGATGGCCAGAGCCGCCCGCTGAATGCTGGAGATGAGGACACGGAAGGATTAAAGATTAGCTTCAGCCGAGGGAAATATTTGAGTTAAAATCCAGGTAGCTTTGTGCCAGTGTGAGAGTTTGCGCTCTAAAAAACTGGAGATAGAATGTGGGAAACATTAGCTAGGGGACATTTTGCACTTGTAATACCAAATACCAGGAAATCCCTGCAGTGATTCTACAACCCTTCTTCCAGAAGAACAGTAAAGGAGACAGGAGAGGGCAAAAACAGAAGGAAGTACTAGCCCAAAGACCTTTTTGGTATTTGAAAACTTGCTGTGACCGACAAAATCCTTTTCTCGTATTTCTTGAGGACAGCGAGTGGTAGCAAGGAGGTGGAGAGAAAAGACTTTCGAATGGCTCTCGTGTGGACAATGTGAAATAATTACAGAATAAGCAACGGGACAATCAAACAAACCTCACATATCAACTCAAAGACGAAATGAGAAACTACAGAAGAAGAGGGTGGGGGGAAGACTCCGACGGAGGAAGGGAGGTGAGAAACGAGAACTAAAAGATCTCACAGTAATACTTAAGTTAATGCCTTAGAGGGGAACTACCGTAATGCTGTGACGCCACAAAGTGTATGTGTGTGTGTGGGGGGGGGGGGGGGGGGTAATGGTACATTAACACTGGAACATCATTCATTCAGAGCTCCTGACTGTAACCAGCAAATCAGATTCCCACATTTCCTTGTTGCCCTTTTAATGAGATTTTGTTTCCTAAACGGCAGCTCTTCCTGCTCATATCCACCTCTAGGACGTGAACTATTTCCCAAACCAGTTAACAGTATTGTGCATGCGATGGTTGCCACAGTTAGCCACATGCAGACCGACGACCGAGACACAGGGAGTGATGTTCGAGCTGACAGGAGAAAGGCGATGAGAGAAGGAGCGGGAGGCAAGAAAGGGAGGTAAATAAATAATGGCTCCGGAGCAGCAGCAGCCATAGCCTAGATCCTGATCCTTTACACAGTGGATCAGAGAGCATGCCGGGTCTTGTCCTTCGTAACACGGCTCTGTTAAACCAATTGCACACAAGCAAAGGCGTTTTCACATGTTTACACGGCATAAATCACCGGCTCCTTATACTGCCTCTGTTTTTCCGGGAGGTGAGCTACATTACAGGCTAAAGTCAGACCGCGGCACATTCTTTCATTCATTCCGAATTTTAAAACACCACAAATATTCAAGAGACAGCTGTTAACTGACCCATGACATGACTTTACATCTTAACACTGCGCTCTTTTCATTCTGCTTGCGTGGATGTGTCCAGAGGTGCGTGAGCCCTCACTGTGTCCTGTGTCATTCTTCAGGCCACGCGGAGAGAGCTAACTCAATATACACGAACAACAACAGCACATGCTGGCCTGCAGCACGCGCTTCCTGTTATCCCAAAGGACGACCACAGTATGACCTGCTCTGGCCCACCCATGAAAGCACCTTCAGATACTTTCTGAGCTTCCATTCCTCCCTCGGAACAGACCAAACACTAAGCAGCGCGACAGACCAACCCGGCATCCAGTCAGCATTGGAACATCCCTCATTCTTGTTGTTTAGCCATCTGGTGACAGTCACATGTACACAAGAGCTGACTGTAACACCACGACAGGCTAACGGAGTTACAAGACAGATGTTAAGATTGGTTTGCAGACTAAAAATACACGACTTGTGAAAAGAGGATGGGGGCTGTCTGTTCGTGTTGCTCTGTAGAATTTCAAAAAATGAAAGGGGAAACGTGTAAAACTGAATCCCTCCATCAGAACGCTTTTCTTTCTTCAAATTTTCTAAACATTTAAGGAAAATCCACAAGCTCAATTCGTCATGATTCCACATTCAGCATGCATAATTGCTCAGATAACGACTCATGCATTCCCATGAGGTCTTGCTCAAACAGGAGTACTTATTTTATTCATTACATTTTTACAAGTCGGGACGGTGCATTTTTTTTTTGCCCACAAAGACACTATATTCCTTTATTTACAGTTAAAAAAAGGTTACCTGGATGTGTCTTGGAAACAAATACAAAGAGAAAGTGTTGCGTTCAGGGAGAAATCATGAAATAATGATATGGCTTTTGTATTCTGTATCCTACAGACGGGTGTTAGCGTCACATACTGTAGTGTGTGAAGTAATTGTACAGACTGCTCCCAGGCCCTTTAAATCTGCCAGAAGGAGTAAGCAATTTCCTCCAAGAGGGCAGCAAGGAGTGTGATAGCAACTTCCTGGACAGGCCTCTCTTGCATTAAGCCTTCAGAGCCACTACAGACAGGACCATTGTTCAGTGGCCACTTGTGTAAGCGCTGAGTCAGAGTTCTTCAGAGTTCCTGCCGCCTCCCGACTTCGATCAATTATTAAACCGAGCAAACATGACACAAAAGCATTCAAACCAAGCAGCTCGGCTGGTCGGCGCAGCAGCGTCGCACGGGGAAGTGAGGAACGACTGCTTTGTAAACCAGCTGCCCTTGAGACCAAGGTAGTGGACCTCTGCCTTCTCTAATGTTGCTGCTCAGGACTGACCAGTCAGGCAATGTAAACTGGGTCCCCAGCTGTGAATGTGTTTAATCCCCGCCCCTCCTCCGGCTGTAAGGAATGCGTTCCATGTTCGACTTGTCTGGTCTGACAAGAGGGGGGGGGGAGGCTTCCTCTGCCCCTCAGATTGGCATCAAAGACCAGGCAGACAGAGACAAGCCTTCAGGGCCCCAGGGCCCAGGCTGGGTCCCCATTATGATAAGGCAAGAGAGGGATGCTAGAAAAACAGGAATGTGAGCAGCAGCAGCAGCAGCCGTCGCCTGTTAACAGAGGAGATGCATACACCCCCTCCTGTTTGGGCTTCTCCGCATGATACACTGGGCATGTTTGTGGCTACAAATGTGATATTTGCATGTATATGATGCAATTACCCATGCACGCATGCATGGCGTGCGCGCACGCACGAGCATATCTGTGTTTGTGCGTGCGTGTCAGGCTGACCAGATGCTGGGCTCCAGTCTGCAGGGAGCACTAATTAGCTGTGTGTTCACAGTCGCAGACGGACAACAGAGCGAGGCCAGGCCTGCCGCCGGCCAAGCAGGGCTGAATTGCATGGCACAGCTTACAAAGGACAACACCCCCAAGGCAGCCAGCTAACACACCAACCAGACCATTACACACAGACACAGACACACAAACACACAGAAACAAAGACACACACACACACACACACACTTGTTTGACCTGTTTCTACCGATGCAAAATCAATATGAAAATCTACACACTTGCCTGTTAAAAGTTCAGGTTTACAGAATGTTTTTAAACAAGAACACATGATCCCATTCATTATAAACGACGTGTACTCTTGGTATGCTAAGGGTGAACTGGAAATCTGCTGAAGCTGCCTTTTGTCACTGCATCTCCAATTTTGATGATTTTAAATTTTTCTAATTTCAAATAAGCTCAGGATTCCTGCATGGGGTGAGCAGATTATTCCACTCCTTAAACTGAATCAATCAGGTTTTGTCACAATTTTTCTCGGCTCATGCAAAGCTGGCGATGAAAAGTCATCTTCAGCTGTGTGAGAATAATATATGCTCCCGCCCACTCTCAACACTTTTAGTCAATCCATAAAGTAGCTATTAGAGCTGGGCTGATTTATTTATTTGAAGATATTAGCTCACTGCAGATGTATCGGTATCAAGTGTATATGTGAAGAAATTGCAGCACAGAAATGCCAAACTAAGTTTAAGGTCATTTAGAAAAAGTGTCTCCATCACATTTTTACACTACAAAATGTCCACACTATGTTTCCTGGTGACAAATTCTATTTTTCTATAATTCTACTTCTATTTTATTTTTGTACAAATCCCTGTGATGTCGGGAAACTGGAAAAAAAGAGCTCTTAAAGTATCCGAGCGGCAACAAAGACTCTGCTGGGAGAGCTAATCCCCCCCCCCCCCCCCCCGCCCCCCCCATTGGTAAACACACATAGGAACATTAAAGCTGAACAATAAAAACAAAAACATAGCACATAAGGAGGAGGCTGGCTCGACCTTAGAGCAGGTAGAGTGTAATATTTCATCCATCCTGTCATGCGAGAGGGCCGTCTATAAATCCATCTTGTGTTATAGTAGCTACAGTTTCAGAGTGTACGTGAGACTGGGGGCTGCATCTTGATACCAGGGAGCAACAGGAGAGCTGCTGGCTAAAAATGGCATCTTCCTGTTTTCACTCAGAGACGCGAAGATCATAACAAAACCCTGGTTGGTCTAGTCTGAGCTGCTCTTTCCTACACACACACACACACACACACACACACACACACACACACACACACACACACACACACACGCCTTCCCTTTTCTTTCTTTCCCACATACATTTTAGGATTCTTCCACACTACCCTCCCATTAACTATTAATCCCTCGTTCTCTATTCTCTCTTTCAGCCCCTCGCGCAGCATTCTCCCTGCATCGGTCTCCTGGGTCTTCCCTCAGTACTCCACCCTCTGTCTGCAGCTCTTTTCTGGAGGAGTTTCCTCTCTGAAGTCTTCCCCACCCTCCCCCCCCCCGCCCCCTATTTTTCTTTCTCCTTTCCTCTCGCTATCAGCCACTTAGCCTGCGCGTCTTTTTTTTTTCTTCCATCTCTGGCTTTACAATTCAGCCCCCCCCCCCCCTCACTGCCTGATCGCCACTCTTTTCCTTCAGGCACATAATCTCAGTTTCTTGACTTTCCCCGAGTCTTTCCTGTATGAATTCCTCCCTCCCTCCCATTTCCCGAGTATGTAACCAGTGACTTCCCTCTTCCTTTCCCGTCTCTCTCACTTGAGGTGTCCCAGTTTCTATCTTTCCCTCTGCATTCATCTCGCCCACACGTCCTCCGTTTCCCCCCCCCCCCCCCCCCCCCCTACGTTCTCCTCCTCTACCCCCTGGTCGCTCACAACAACCTCGCCCTCTTTACCTTCTGTCTCGTCCCTTCCTCTTGCTCCGTCTGTATATGTACGATTTTACAAAGTGGAGCTATGACAGCAGAGAACTTCACATCTCCTCCCACTGATGACAGCGGGGTTTTACACTATTTGCACCAAATTATTTTCCGGTGTCAGCTTTATTTAGAAGCCATAAATCTTCTCAGTAGCAAGCCTGAACAGACAGTTAACACTCTGTTGAGAGACATTAAAGGATAAATCTGTCGTCAAATCTCATGGAAAGACCAAAACCAACGAGCAACTACTGTGCGTGTGTGTATCCAAAGCCTCATATATCTTATTCCTCTGTGCCACTGAGCTCCATTGTTGTTATTAATATGTTGTAAGCTATCATCATCGAGCCACACAGTTGCACCGGGTGACATGTTCCTTCATTACCGTGAACACACACACTGCAGTGTATTTTGACTCAATCACACATACACCCTCCTGCTGCCACAAATACTCACAACAGCACCAAATGTGTATTAATCCGCTGTTGAAAATAGTCCCCAACAGATGCACTATTTCCTCCCGGTTGAGCCTTATTTTAACGCAGGGCTGATTTCTGCAGTTAATAGTAACTCTGGATAACAGCACCGACCATTAACACAAATCAGTGAACATGTCTGCAGTAGATTTTAGAGCGAACATGACGCAACATCAAACTTAAGAAAGGAAACACCCATACATTGAAAGTCGTCACTCCGTGCGCCTCACCTGAGCTGCCCCAGGTTGTAGTGCCTCATCTCCCCGTCTGTGGAGCGCGTGACGCACACGGAGAAGCACGGCTGGAGCTGCCGGAGCTCCAGCAGGACGATGGCCAGGTAGTGGATGAAGAGCAGAGCGTCCACCAGCGACACGGCGTACTGCACGATACCCTGGTAGTTCTCGTCCTGTGAAGAACGAAAGTTTTAAGGGGTCATTTGTACCTCTTATGGAATAAATGTACAGTAGACACGCGGAATAAATAGGACTACACGCAAAAGCAGTAAAGATGTGAAAACAGACAAAAAACAAGCATAAAATACTCCAGGGGTAAATAAGGAGATCATACACATGTCAGACAAGATGTAGAGCGTATGAATATTTAGAAACATTTCAAAGGATTGCAAGCTTTTCAGACCCCCTACTTCTCTGTGTATATATGTGTGTGTGTGTGTGTTCCTACATGCATTCTGAATGAGGGACCAACGGGGATTTTAAATTATGACTCACACAGTAAAACACACAGCACTGGGGAAACCAAATATCTGTGTTTTGGTTGTTTGCGATTTTGTTAAGCTCCTAAAGGCATTAAAAATGAATGCGTCTGCAATATATGAGACCTCTCCCACTGCTATTGGAAATATCTGGTTCTCTGTGTGTGTGTCTGTAGACTCACTTGAATATATATTCAGCATATTTTTAGTTAGAGTGTGCACTTAAAAGCAATGACAGCTATTATATTTCATGCCTGCATTCCCTTCTCTTACCCTGTGCTTCGCTCACCTGTGAGTCAAGTATTCTGACTCCATAGAACAGCCAATAGGAGATCACGAAAAGCAGCACCAGCACGGCGAGCAGCGCCCGGAATACGAAGACCCGCGGGAGGCCTGCCCGAGGCGGCCTGAAGAAGAGCGCCCACACGGCCAGCAGCAGTATGAGCAGCTTGAAGGCCACGGAGATGAAGAGGCCCTCGCAGGCCGTGCCGCAGCTCTGCAGCTTCTCCGGCCAGAGGAGGTGGGGGAGCACCAGGAAGGCCAGCGGCGTCAGGAACACCAGCAGGCCCAGGATCACGGCCAGGGTCAGGGTGAAGTAGCGGCGGCAGTCGAGCCCCACGCTGTCCTCCAGGTCCTTGGTGATGCGGACGATGTCCTCCTGCGAGAGGCTGTGCTCTGACGTGCCTGTGACGGCCGTGGTGGTCTCGCCCCAGTTGTCATCCTGGAAATACAAAAACATACAATAAAAAACATAAACATACAATAAATACAGGAGGGATGGAAGGGACTGAGCACAGAGGAAGAGGATAAAGGGGAATTAAGCAGGTCTAGCAGATGCAAAATAACAAAACAACAACAGTAGAAAGAGGTTTGGGCCCAATATAGCTACTTTGCTCAAGGGGAATATGTGAGAGATGTTATCAGAAGGGAGAAAGCTTTTATCTGAACTGTGCTCCTGGAATACCATTTGGTATCTGCACTACGTTTGAGTGGATTTCCCGTTACTGCAACATTTTCCTTTAGCTGGTGGAGCTGCATTATAACACACCTTTTGACTGAAATGTCAGCTCAACCAAGGCAAGGGGAGGTTATTTCCGAGCACGTGTGAAAGAAAGGAATAGAAGATGGAAAAAAAAGGAAACAGCGATTTGCCAAGTGGGCCACACGCTGCTGCCGTCCCCGGTCTGACTGCATCCGCACATAATGAAGGTCAGCGGTGTCGGGGCAGAGCCGCTAGAACCAGAAAGATAAGGGCTCTTTACACAGCAGCCATAACAAGCTGCTAACGCGGCCCTGTGAGCTGCTGAGTGCTGCCCCTGCCAGCAGGAAAAAAAAAGGGCAGATAATGACCTGCCATCAGCTACAAGAACATTCAATACCAGCTTTTTTTCCCCCCATTAACCAAAGACACTGTCAGCAAAATGAAATACTATTGGAGATTAATCCCATTTTAAGTATTGCATCAATGACATCAGCCCCACACTAGTGGAGAGGGGATCACGGAGGAGATGCATTATGATCACTTTAGACTGAGGGGGTAGGGAGGCGGAGGAGGAGGAGGAGAGGGAGGAGGAGAGGGAGGAGGATGGTGCAGTGGGACAGAGAGAATCCCACTGGCCTCAGGGGTTAAAAGCAGCAGAGAATGAGATGAAGCAGAACAATGGGAGTACCCAGGCAGTATGCTCAGGTTGTCTTTGAAGCTAGAAAGAAGCTACTGAGTGTACTCATACACTAATAATAGAATTTTCACTACTACGCAGGATATCAATACTGCACACACACACACACACACACACACAGGGTCCAGCCTTTAGGCACTATTACAGAATGAAGCTGGTGATATTCTTCATTTTTTTCATCGTCAACAAATACCATAAAAAAGCAGTGCCCAGGTAGCCGGAGCCTGATATAGTGTATTTGTCTGTGCCATTTAATCACGATTGAAAACACTGCAATGCATCCTGGTGTGTTGATCCACTGCTGAAAATAGTCCCGAACAACGTTTGCTAAAACCTACAGTCCAGTTTTAGGAGCCTTTTTTCCCCCCAGAACCTACCGTCTACAGCCATGCTAGCAGCCCCATGAGGCTGCACTTGGGCACAGTGGTGCTCTGAGCTAAATGTGCTAAACATCAGCATGCTAACACGTTCACAGTGACAAATGCTGACATGCTGATGTTTGGCAGGTAATATTTACCAGGATCGCCATCTTAAGTCTATTTCGTATGCTAAACACAGGGCGCGTGTGTGTATGTGTGTTGATGTCCAATGGTACCCCTGCTGAGTTGTTTTTCAGAGAGAAAAATCACATTAATTTACCAAAAAACTTTTGATGTGAAGTTTAATTCTGCTCCATTTAACACACAGCGAAAACCAGTGGAAACCAATTGGGACGAGCCTTAAACATGATGCGACGTTTTCTATCTATAGCAGCACTATCACTCACGGGAGACGACGCGTTCACTGTTGACTTGCCTGTATCGGTTTTCATGTACAGTCTCTTTGATGAGGTCCAGCACTCTCAAACTGGCTCAGTTCCTATCTGACCTCTGACACGACAACGTGGTCGTAAATACTCACTGTCACTGTCCGCGCCCCGCCAGAAGAGAGCCAAACATCACGACTGACCGATCTCATGAGCAGTAAACCAGACGGCGGAATGCAGGACTCGGGTTCAAAAGGTCAGAGGGGTGAAGATGTTACTGCGTGCCCGTGGGGACGCGTGCTGACATTTAGGTGTGCTGGAGGGGCAAAACGTCCGCAACTCATCTATTCATGTGAGTAAATAAACCTAAAATAGACATTTAAGGCAAGAGTGTTGGTGTCCTGCAGGGGGCAGGGGTTTTGGTACCGACTGATAGTGAGTGATAACACCACAGCTGGGGGCCTATGTTTTTCTGTGGTGTGATTACAGCTCAACTCGTCGCCGTGTGCTTTGACAGTCGTCACCACAACGGGACCCATCCGATCCAATTCATTTATAAATCTAAAAACGACAGTTGACCAAAGTGCCAGCTAAACCCCCCCACCTTTGAATAACGCAGGCCGAACGCAGCACTGAGCGCGCGTAACGTCCGGTACATGAACGGCACGTAACCATTGATGGCTTTAACCTGTTTCATTGATTCATTGTATCTGACGGAACAGTACAAGGCTGATAACATAATGCCACACACACACACACACACGCACAAGCATAAATGATGCATTTTCCAGTCTAGTCAATTGGAGTGGAGATTGTTGTTTTCGAAAACAGAACAGTGAAAGCCACTTCATTAATAATGAGAGAGGCGGACTGAAGAGGCCCTCAGCCTCTCCACAGAGACTTGAGCAACAGGCGTTTTACTCACATGAAGCAATTATCTCCCCGCAGAGAGCCAAAGTAAGCAAAACCCCATTATTTTCCTTTCGTATTAGCAGAGAGAAGTGCTCCCACGAAAGGCGAGCCACATGCCTCAGCTCCATGGAGACTCACACATCGAAGCAGCGACACAGCAGCAGCACCACCGGAGATATTCTGTTAAAACAGGAGCAGCGATGTTTGGATGTCTGCTGAGTTCATTTTTTTCCCTGCTTGTTCTCAAAGTCTCAATCCTGTCTGACCACCGTCTAGCTGGAGAAGACAAGCATGCGCTCTGTGTGTGTGTGTGTGTGTGTGAGAGAGGAAATCAATAGGCATTAGCTGTAAGGAAGAATGCCTCTCTCACCACAGTGTACCTCGAGAAACACCCCGGGGGGAGACATGAGTCACGGTATTCTCATGCCTTCACTCATCAACACTTAACACTCACTGCCTGTGTCTCATACGTCTGAATCACACACTGCTTCATCAGCGTTCACACAACACGCTCAGCATCTCTACAAACAGAGGAGGACCGGCAAACAGCACATCGGGGTTCAAGTCAGGGCTGTGCGACTTGAGCTCAAACGGCAACTACGTTGATAATCTCTTAACAGTTCGTGTCATTTTTTTTGGAGTATTTTCTGTTTTTCTATGATAATAAATTAAATATCTTAAGGTTTTGGAGTGTTGGTCAGACAAAATAGGACATTTTAAGACCAAACGGCCCACCGTAATTTCCCAGTCCAACCAACGGTCCAAAACCCAAAGATATGAACTTAACTATCATAAACAATAATGGAGAAAAGCAGCAAATCCTCACAATTGAACAGGTGGAGCGAGGGAGTGGTTGGCATTTTTGCTTAAGAAATGACTTGTATACAAATGAATGTGCAACTCGTTTGATAATTGATTAATTTTAGCTCTACATGTATGCATTGATAAATATATGAACAGAACATCCCCTGGTGTTTCAAATGATTTAATGTGAAGCAAAATTAGCGTGAGGATTTAATTCTGCCTTGTCATCAAGCCCTCCTGTGTGTTCCACTCACTCTGGCCTCAATGCGAATGAAATTTGGGACATTGTTGTTGTTGTTGTTGTTGTTGTTGTTGGATCCTTACTACTGTACCTGGGATTTCCCTCAGCCAGCATGACTAAAAATAGATGCTAGTGACCCACATTTCCTCACGGGATTAACCAATCACCACCGGCTGATCCGGTTCAGTACCAGCAGCCTCGCAGGAGGCCCAGTCCCATTCATCACATGAAAATAGGTGAAACAGAGAGGAACAGCGAGGAGACAGAAGAACAAAGAGGAAAAGGGCAAGAGCGTGACAGAAATGTTCGATAACAAGACAGCCAATTAAAAGGGAGGAGAGGGATTGATCCACGGTGGGGGGGGGGGGGGGGGGGGGGGGTAAGGGCAGTGGCAGTTCAAGGGCCAGACATGACTACATGACAAACCAACATGTGAGATCTTCCGCTCACAACTACATATGCGTCATGAATATACGCACTGCAACTAAACACCTGTCAGGTGGACTCTCTCTCCCGCGTCTGCAGTGATTTATGGAACCCAGACAAGGTTTTACAAGCAATTCCTCTGCTTGGGGAGGAGCTGAGGCGTTCCGGTGCAAACTAAACAGCTGAATAACGAAAAACATCCGATGTGACGTGGTCTCGCGAACACACCAGACAAGAGAAGAGAAGAGAAGAAGAGAGCCAGGACAAGCAGGGATAGAAAAGGAGAAAAATGAAAATATATCATGGAAATATTCCTCTTATCCTTTATGGCCATTTCTAGCACCATATTTACGGTGTAGATTGGCAACAATCTTCAAAGTTTAACTCTTGGCAAGAAAAAAAGAATAAATGTGTTTCCCAAAAATGTCATACTATATATGAATGAAGCGCGGGAGGCAGTGACACACTACCTTCATATTGTGCGATAACGTTGGCACTGCTTCAGAGGCAATTTGCTCAGCCACCTGCAAGAACACGACTTGAGAGAGCATGACAATTCTGTACAGCCAGGAAACCAAAGCAGCTCTTGGGGGAAATCGCCTCCTCCATCCCACCCACCCAGAAAAAGATACGGCATCACTAAAAACAAAACAAACAAAAATAAACGGCTGAGCAGCTTCAAAAGCATGGCGAGAGCGGTGTGATAAGACGCAGGATGCGCCATCAAAGTATTTCTTTGATGAAATTTTGGCGAGGCTGCAAAAAAAAAGTGCTGCAATACGATACGGTGGCTGCTGAGCTTTAGACACATCCCGCACGCCACTCCAACTGCACACAGGTTTGGATGCAGCATACTGCATTAGGGGTCTGCCTGTTAGGATAGGAGGGGTCGCTCCTAAAAATAAAAAGACCACAATTGCTTACGATATTCTATTCTGGTCCTTGGAGAAATAACAGCTCATTTCTGAAACCAGCATATTTTGTTGTAAGCCTTCAACTGGTAAATACAGCCTGCCTGCTCACTAATAACCGGAGCCTTATTCCTGCACACTGAAAACACAAATAGCTGAGCAGTAAAGCAATGATTTGTCTGGCAGCATAGCAAAGGATGCTCAGACAGCACAGTGTGTGTGCACAGGTATATATAGCACACAGGCTACGTACACTAACTTGCCATGTCATCCAGCGTGCTTTTACAAAGCTTTCAACGGAGTATTTCCCGCACTCTTTCCCCACCTGAGTATAAATAACAGCTATTGTCTCTCACGATAAATCAAATGTCCACTAAAAGCCTGTTTGTCTGTTGTTCAGCTTTAAGTGGGCTGCAAACAAAGCCCCTCGCTCAGTGCAGGAACAAGTGCACTCTACTCACTCCAGGGAGGCAAGGTGAGTGTGTGTGTGTGTGTGTGTGTGTTTGTGTAAAATATAGCAACATGCATTCCCAAAGAGCCATTTGAAACCACCTTTCTTCAAACTGTGGACAGCGTGCGAGGCTGCCAAGAACTTGTCAGGACAAGGAAGCACTTAAAAAAAAGTTCCCTGGACTAATTCGCAGCACAGAGGAGTGACTGTGAGACAATGGGGAGGCTGACAGCTGAGCAGCACTTGACAAAACAGGTAAATTGCAGTATGGCTGAAATGGATTATTCACAGAAATGCCAGGTAACTATGAGGGGAATACAGAACTTCTAATTTAGCAACACACAGAATCCGGTGCAACGATTACGTAGTATTACCGCGAGACCTGACGTAGGAACCTGGACCTGGACTTAGGTGTAAAGAAGTTCTTTGCTGAGTGTGACGAATAAGACACATTTATGTCACGCCAAAAACGTCTGCAACTAATTTGAATTGTTTGTTAAATATGTTCATTTAATCAGCAGATTACGCTCTCCATTCATTCTTTTAAAAAAAAAAAACTCACATTTGAGAACCTGGAGGAATCAAACGTTTTGCTTTGAAAATGTCTTCACGATGAATCGATTATCGAAACCCACATATATTCTATATATTATACAGCTATAACCATATCAATGAGAATGAATGCCTGAGCAGGCCTGCATCCTGGATCACACAAAGCATTTCTAGAAGAACTGGACATTCAGCCCCCCCCCCCCCCCTCACTTGTTTAAGTAGAAGAAGACCCATGTAATGTCACTGAGGCAGCTGGTCCTCTCTGTCTTACCTGGCTTGTTTTAGTCCCTGGTCCACAGCTGGCCACTGGAGGTGAGCTAGTATTAAAGTCTTCTTCTATGGTGGTGACAATCACTTCCTTTATGTCCTCTACGGTCTCGCAAACCTCAAGCACCTGCAACACTTCACCCCCCGCCTCCATCACCGTTGGCGACAGCATCCTGAAATCCTCACCCGCCAAACTTTCGCTCGGTCCAGCTCGCGCAAACACCGCCTCTGTGCTCAGCCACTGCTTTCCTTCCCGCGATCCATCCCACAGTGTGTGTGTGTGTGTGTGTGTGTGTGTGAGTCTCTTTGACCTCCCCGACTCTCTCCTGATCTGCAGCCCAGCCCTGCTTTATCCGTCTTTATATAGAAACCTCTCCCATCATGCCTCAGGAGGCATTGTATGGCACTGTGCGCTCACTTGCCACATAATGTAAGGGGCTTTATGGAGACGGGCAGAGAGCGGGGGAGAGTGGAGAGGAGGAAAGAGAAAGAAGAGTTGTGTCTGTGTGTGTGCGTGGGGGGGGGGGGGGGGGTGGATGGCTAAGTGGAGACGGAGAGGAAGGGGGGGGGGGGGGCAGATGAGTGGAGGAGTACAGTAAATAAACATCTAAGTCTAGAGAAGAGAGTTAACAAAATAACACACCAATTAGGTGCCATCACTCTTCTCTAAATGTGTCTCTCCCATCCTCCTCCTCCTCCTCATTCCCTCTCTCTCTCTCTCTCTCTCTCTCCTCCTTCCCTCCCTTTTATCAGTCCTTCCCTCGAGGCATGCTCTCTTATTCACCTCCTCATTCTCTGCTCGTCCCTTGCCTCAGCGCCACTCTATGTCCATTGCTTCTGACCCAGTGAGCACTGTGGTGTCGCCGTGCTGCCACTGGCATGGCTGCATGTGTGTTAATGTGTGTGTGTGTGTGTGTGTGTGTGTGTGCATGTCAGGAAGGTAAGACATAACCTGTTCATCCAACCAACTGATCTACAGTAGAACACAACAACCTGACAGTGTGTCTTAACATGATAAGTACGGTGATGTTCTATATTTTTATTATTGTCCAACAATGAATCAAGTATTGTGTGTATCAAAGCCTGATATATCTTCTTCCTCTGTGCCATAGAGCTGCATTGTTGTCCAAAAACTATGAAAAACAGCACTGGGCATCATCTTCCTTCATTACCATGAACACACACACTGTAGTTTATTTTGACTCAATCCCACACACACCGGTCTGCTGCCTCAAATACTCACCAGAGCACCAAATATGTATAAAAATAGTCCCTAACAAATGCACTATTTCCTCCTGTGTGAAGACGTCAGTGCCCAGCTGTTTTGGGAAATTATTTAGCCTTTTAAAACAAGTATTGGACTACTGCATTGTTGGCTTTTCATGGGATAGGTGGACAATAAGGAAAATGCAGAATAACAGCAGCCTGATCAGAATCAGAAATACTTTATTGATCCCCGGGGGGATTTTATACAGTGCCGGTGCTCCCATTCAAGAGTAGATCCTTAATCCTTAAAGCCCTGTTACATCAACATTTAAAACCGAAAAATGTTGTGGCGAAATCAATGCAATTAATTCCAACGCAAGAGCAACTTTGCACCTTTGATCAATAGCAAGCCAAAAAGAGGAATGCTTTGCAGCCAGTTATGAGACAGGAGTCAATAGCACCAATACGTTTTTGTGAATAAGCTGTGTGAACTTATTGTCCCTTGGCTGACCAAGCTAACGAGCTAGCTGAACAGTTAGCAGTGAGGCCCGTTGTCCAGGGGAGCTACTGTGATTAGCTGGCGCTAGCATATTCCTGGCTGACCAGTGTGTTAGCAGTTAGCTCAGGAGTTCACACCCTTCCTGCGAGGCGTCGCCACGACACCAAGCCTCTAGGACCACATATTTCCTGAAGACGTGCAGATTCATTTTGCTGTGACATGTACAGCAATGAATAAAATAAAAAAAACTGCCCTAAAATACTAAAGCGAAGCCAGAACATGGGAAAAATGATCTAATTATGCCGACCTTACCTTGAGTCTTTAGCCACAAAGTTCCTCTCTGGGTGCTAATAAACTTCTCCAATGGAACCCCAACGTCCTGTTTGAGTCCGTTTATTGCATGTTCTTCCCCATCTCTCTCTCCCCTTACTGCCTGTCATCTCTCCACTGTCGGCTTATTAGTAAAAAATCTACCCCCCCCCCCCAAAAAAAAAACACCCTCTCTTAATTCACAGAGGAAAAGTGTTAAAACTATCTTTCTTTCTCTCTCCCGCTTCACCCACCCACAGAGATGGCAGCCTGGCGGTGGCTCACAGCTTACGACAAGCACACACACACACACACACACACACACACAAAGCACCGGGATAATCGTGAAGCTCTGCGGGATTCTGTCTCACAGGGGACGGAGCCAGGAAGCACTCACCACAGGCAGGAGATCCCAAACATGAACGCGAGTGCTGGCGCCCAACATGGCTGCTGAGGGCGGCGTGCTCTGCCAAGGAGTGGTGCTGCTGTTACCATAACCAGGTCCGGCTCGAGTCGGCGAGCAGCTGAGATGGCGAAGAGTCTGATTGGGTTGAATGAATTGAGCTGTGGGGAGGGTGAAACGACGGGAGGCTGAGGGTGCAACTTCGAGGAACCGGCTGGTTCAGCATTTCGTTTAATTTCGCAGACGCCGCAGTCAAAGCACGACAATTCTTTTACTCTACTTTTAAGTTGCCACATCTGTGTGGTCGGAAAACAGCACCGGCATGTCTGTGGTAAGCACTGATAAGAGGTACCACAAAGGCCACACAAATGGCGACCGCAGGGGCAGAAGGCCTTCACATGGGGGCCGACAAGATCAAACAGCAGTGACTGCACCTGACTGATCCACCGGTGCAAATCGCAAATCACACCAGGCAATGTAGGGCTCCTTCTCTGAAGTGCACATAAACAACCAAAAATAAACCCAGCTCCACTTTCTCCCTCCGTCTGCTGGGATAGGAAGGCGCTAATTCTCAAAGAATGCTGTATGGTTTAAAGATATCACATTTCTCCTGTTTGACACCTCATACAATGCCACTCCACATCACACTCCTAAGCCGCAAAGCTGGCATGCCACATTGACCTGAGCTACTCCGAGCCACCTCTCGCTATCCACTCAAATATCCAGTTTCGCACAACAACAACAACAGCAGGATAAATTGACCCAATTACTCACATGATTTAGTGTCAAGTCCACTTATAGAATGTCCATACCCCAGTCCACTCTATACTCACCAACATTGTCCTTTACAAAGACCCGGCCCCCTCGTTCCCACCTAAAGACTTTACTGCTGAACGAGCGCTGTATTGTGTGTATTTGTGTATTTTTCACATTCGCACATTAGCATACAGCCTGGAGCTTTGGCCTGCCACCTGAAATTGGAGCAACCTGCTGGAAGTGTTCTGTTCAAACATATCAAGCAATCTTAGGTAACACAAAGAGGTGTGTGTGTGTGTGTGTGCGTGTGTGTGTGATCAACCTCATTTACAAGCAGCGCTGAAATCCCATCACAGGGAGATGTGCATTTTACAGGGGGAAACAGGGGGAAAGCTAAATAAAAAAACTCATTATATCACGTTGGTTCAATGCGAAACAAAAAAAGACTTCCTGGAGTCTCGCGCTGCAAGCTGGTCCCGGCAACTGGTCTCAGCCAAGAAATAGCCCGGCCCAGAAAAAAGCCCTGTAAAACGACAACTTGTCATTTTTACATTCCGGTTTTTGTTGTACAGGTTAAACAAACGACATATAACATGTTAATTAGTGAGATTTGGAGGTGCCCCTATTATGTGTTATGTAACTATTCCTATAAATGTTGGTATGTCCTCGGCGTCTTGTGTACACTTGCTGCCAAGTGAAAACGTTCACACATACAAACACCATCTCTTGGCAGCAGGCAAATCCATCCAACAATTCTCTGGCTGGTTTGGTGTTAATCTCAAATCTCCGGGCCGCGTTTCACGACACATCTGCGTGTGAGGCGAGCCCTCTTCTTTTATGCTTCCTGTGACGACGAGGCATCACAGGCGCATCCCTGCCATGAGAAACTTTTGTGCTCGGACCGTGAGGACATCCCTGCCCGGAGCGATGCGCTGCTCTGTCAGCCAAGACTCTGATTAAGTCCCAGCAGTGGAGTAATGAGCGCAGCGCTGCACAGTTAGACTCCCGAGACGAGGCTGACGCGTGCGGACACAAGACATTCGCATACAGGAGCATATGCGAGACGCACAAGCGCACACACACACACACACACGAGGATTTGTGCTGAGCCTCTCTCTCAGTAGAATTGGTGGCCCTGATTACTCAAACTAAAGCCAAACACACTCCCCGCCCTGTCAGCAGCACTACTGCAGGCCACGGCATGAATAAGACATGAAGAGCGAGACGCTAAGGATGGCTGTTCTCTGTGGCAAATCCTGTCATGTGTTAAAATTAGACACACTACGCAGACAGAAAGAAAAAAAAAGAAAGAACACAGTCACACATACGCGGGCACCGCTAACGAGTCTTGCCACAAGGGAAAGTGAGCGCCAAGTAGGTCAGTAAATGATGGGTGAACGTTGAGATAGCGTCTGCGTGTGTTTGTATTTGTCATCTTCTCCCTTCAGCGGGTTAAGCCGAACACTTGATGAAGGCCACGGCGCCAGACAGTTGTTTGGCTAAAAGAGCGGGTCGGGGTTGGGTAAGCCAAGGCTGCCTGTGCGCTAAAATCTCAATCTCTTTTTTTTTCCATTAAATGCGTTTGACTCGTGCCAGCGGCCAAGTGTTGATATTCCTGCTTTCAAAGCATGTTGGAAGAAGAGCTGCACGCATTTCACACTTTCTTGCCGTGCCATGAAAGCCTCGTCTGAGCGATAAACTGGAGAGCTGTAGATAAAGGTTATTTAGAGAGGGATAACAGATGCGAATGGAAGTTATTTGTTGGTAACGCAGCTATGAATGAGTTGACATCTTTGAGCGTTTACACACAGATAAAGGACACTGTGGCAACGCCAATCCAGACACAAAACAACTGACTCAATTGTCATACAAAGCTGAACAGAAGCTCCAAGTGTCATAAAGTCCTGAGGGAAGAAAGACCGTCTGCTACACTGGTTGGGAGTTGCTGAATTTTCAATGGGAAGCAAAAAGACGACAGCTGTGACTTTGCCATTCTTTTTTTTTACAAAAACTGCCCAGGTTTTAGTCTGCCAGCGTTGGACTTTCACAGTTACACTGCTTACGGATGCTAAAATGCACCAGAAAATATTAGGGATGCAGCGATCCAATTTCCTCCTCAACTCTGCCGCTACAGAGTCCAGATCCGATCCAAGCGCTCGTTTCCCGCCAAATTAAAAATCTGCATGCTTTAAACTTATTGGGAGTCCTTTTTTCTGTAAGCTAACAGCAATTAGACCCATCCCCTGGAAGAAGTAGCGAGGCGCTGAGAGAAGCAACCCCCGCAGCTAACTCAATGCTGTTTCCAGCGTTGATAACCTACCACACGTCCGAGACACGGTACTCTGCACAACAAAACTTCTCTTTCATTAAGGATCATAAAACTCAATCGTGTTCTGGCTCGAGACTTAAGGTAACAAATTGGCTATTACCCATTTTCTTTCCTTTCCTGATTGCTTTTGGGCCGAGAACTCTTGTATCCCTCAAGTGCTACCGGGGCTTTCAGGTCTTAACATGCCGACTTGCAGCCAACCGGCCCAGCTAACACAGTGCTATCTGATCGACCTCTCTTTTATTTGTTCCGCCTTTTATCCCTCTCCAAGAAACATAACCACATGGCAGTCTGCGACGTGAAATGAGACTGAGTGAGTAGGCTGTCTATTTGGCAAGAACAACATACAGCATGGCGTAGCCTATGCATTACCTTCATCAAGATGTATTTGATAATAAATGTACCCACCTTATATTTCTCTTTTAACAAATAATCCATCACATAATCCCAGTTTTTGAGCTTGCAATAACTGACATCAAAGTCAGCATGATTTCTGAGGGGAGAGTTTGAATTCAGTCAAAAACAGCTAAGCCGCTGTTTTGGCTTGGTCTGGCCCATTTTGGCGGGGGCCACTGGAGCCACCTCCCCACCTCGCACTGGACCCTATCATCTATTGACTCCCTGCCGTGAAATACAGTGTTTGCTTCGGACATAAAGGGATAAAACAAAGTCGTAATGGCCGGAGAAGCAACCCGCTGTATCCACGTCCTGTTGCGGAGGTTTGACAGTGTTCCTGAAAGTGACAGTCCAGACCTCGCCAAAAGTGGACCGGCCCTCCTGGCTTTTGCGCTCAAATACCAGATGGCCTGTCCCAGCCCAGGCTGATGAACATAATCATCATTCTCAACTCATTTTGACTAGTGACTGATAAATCTCCTGTGCTCTAAATCCCCTACGAGTCAGACGAGCAGAGTCATCCTATCTTGTGTTGGAGGCATCCAAAAAAGCAACTGGTGAAAACATTGCTCAGTGCTGGTGGGTGATTCTGCCTAAAAAGGCGAGCGTACAGAAAGTGTGAGGCGCTGCGTTCAGCCCTACCTGGACCTGCTCGCCCCGAACAGCCGAGTCGCCCAGCAGCGGTTCTGCAGGCGGCGTGTTAATCGTGACAGACTTTTCTGAGCGGCTGTCTTTACTTCGGGACTTGTGGCGGTCCCGGCTTCGCTCCCTGTAAGACAAAGAAGGAAATCATAGTTAGTGTACGGGTGCTGCCATGAAGAACTACAAGTGCACATGCCTGGAAACAAAGACCAAATGTCATACATTAAGTTCAATGTACTCATCACAAGGAGTACTGTGAGAACTTGAGGGGGGGGGGGGGGGGTTAATGTTTTAATTTTCTGGCGACTGAGTAATCGTCTGCTTTAGAGAAAACAGTTGCATAATGTCTGCCAAAGTTATCGGGGTTATTAAGGGTCTGATGAAAGACACTACTGTGTTGCATTATGGGACATGTAGGATCCGATGTTTCTGCCACTTGATCCATACTAGGAACAAAAGGCCAGCACATCTCAGCCACTGCTGCTTTGATTTTGACCAAAATTGTTTTAATCTGTCTATTTTGAGTCTCTACACTTTAAGACTTTTAAGAACCAAATAGGAGTGACTGATTGATTTGTTTATTTGAGTGTCCTGCAACCATATGGTGCCCAGCCACTAAGGGCTTAGAGACACTAGAGGAAATTAAACTGCACTTTGTTTCAGTCTCCATCTAATTTCCAATGACAGAACGAGTATAAAGCCTGTGTGAACTCTGCCCCACATAAACCCCTCCCTCTACATCCTTCCTCACTCTGTCCAACCCCCCCCTCCTCCCTCCTCCCTCCAACACTGTATCACTCTCTTTACAAGGCAGTCTGTCTCTAACATATGAGCTCCATTAGTCAGACTGACCCCCTGCACTTACAGCCCTAATCCTGTATAGAGCGTGAACGGCGGGTATCCACATCCTCCGCCCAGCATCACCATCGCCACATGGCACGGTGCCCACTCTGCAGCTCCATTACCACAGAAAAGCTCAACATCCCCAGTTAATCCCTCCTCTGTCACCTTCCCCCTCTGGCCGCTGGACATAGTATATACAGTCCTTTATGGTTCTAGCATAGCAAAACTGGTTACACAAACACACTGGTTTGAGGTGTAACGCGGCAAATGCAAAATAAACCTCAAGTTTAATGTGCACCACCAGTTGTGTTTCAAAGGGATTGTGCTTGAGAGCTGTTGGAGGGCTCTGGGACTGAATGAGAGAGACACCAGAGCCGAGGCTGTCAGATCTCATATTGATAATGCACGATGAAGATGCTGTAAAGAGATTACCGGACAAACATATTGGAAATCAGGTGAAGGAAAGAGACTTCATACGGTTCTTTTTTCAGCCGCACGTCTGTGGAGAACAAAGGACTTTTCTCAATGCTGTTGTCTTGCTAAATGCTAATTGAGTTTCCTGCTGCCTCCGAGCATGTTGTTCCACGGTAATCACTTCTTTTGTATGAGCGACATTAGAACAGAAGTGTAACAAATCAAATTTCCACAGCGCCCTCTCCATTAAGGCACTGTTTAAAGCTGCATTAACGGACTTTTTGGCCGCTTGTGTTCATTTATTTATACATCCAGCAAATACAGAGCAACATTGGCTTTAATTTGGAGTCTTTGGCGTTTCTGGCCACCTGACAAATATGAAATATATATATAACACCTCCTCCTCCACGTTATACATACTCATTTGTTCCATTGTTAATTTAACAGTCATGACACAGCTAAATAAGACCTGGTGCCCATGGGTAATAGACTCGTACTGAACTATAAATGACGAAACACAAAACTCAAGTGACCCTTGAACACTACTCTCTCACACAATAACAATTCATAACCATAATGTACAGGATATCCTGCCTGCAGGGGTAATGGAGGAATCAGCGTGATTGACAGCAGTGGAAATGTCGCAGCCTAATAGAGTTGCACTGGATCCAAGTGTTTTGATTAAAGGGTGTTAACCACTCCGCTTTCCGCCTTTATTCTTGTGCTTCCTGCCGATTGTGGGCATGATTTCCTACAGAAAATCCCAACCGCAACCAACACAATAAGAGAGAGCTCATTTTCAGGAGCCTGCAGCAGCTTCTTCCACTGACAGAGTGACTGACGTATTCTTATCTAATAAATCCAGGAGATTATATTACAGCTATCATTATTACTTTAAATATTATCATGGCTATCGTCCTCGCTGTAGTGATGGTTATTCCAGCCGGGATGATCATCAGTCAAAGGCTGTCACTGATGATGATTATTAATTGGGGAGGAGTGCTGGAGGAAGAGGGAACAGGGAGGAGAATGGGAGGAGCGGCAGGGCTCATAAAGAAGACTTCAGAGTCATCCGCAGAATAATAAGCAGCTCTGAGGGGGGGGGGGGGGGGGGTAAAGGAAGGGAAAGGTAATGACCGCAGTAAGTAAAGAGCCGAGAGTAGCATTTCAGGGTCTATTAGGTGTTGGGTTGATTTATCAAAATGTGGATAACTGGGCTGATGTGTCCGAAAGGAGTCATGTTAAGACATTTCAGCAACAATTGAGTTTTTTTTTAAAGCCTTTCCAAAACCAAGAAACACACAAGCAAAAATGTAAGGAATGGTTTAAACATGTCCGGTTAACTAGCTTACTAACTACAGTGGTAACCGAGTGTTACTTTCAAGTCCCACTAACTACATCAGCTAATGTTATGTTCGCCAAACACGTCGGTTAGTCCTCATCCTAAAACCCTTTTTACATGTGATGTTGGTTAAAGTGAAAACATACTGTTTTGAAAATATGAACACATTATCGGAGCTCACAGTTACAGGACTAACTAGCTCTACACTGCATTGCAAGAACAATGCTGTTCTTTATCATCTGTACAAATACTTTTATTGTCACTGACGATGACTAGTAATATAGCTACTGACCTCCATCTACACAGCCCTTTCTCTCAGTGCAAAGCAGTCTGGGAAATGTAGGAGCAAGTAAAGCAAGTCGAAGGAAAGTAAGAAAACTCCTGGAACATTTTCCAATTACAATCCTTACTAGGAAAGGCAGTTTTTCCTTTCCTAGCTTTAGGCACAAGTGTATTGGTGGCATGAAATATTATTTCTTTGAGACTATGGCATGACTAGAGCAGTGGTTCCCAATCTGGGACCCCTTGTGGTGTACCAAGATAAGTCAGAGGGGTCACAAAATGATTTAAGGAACGACGTTTACATTTATTCCCTACAATCTGAGAAAAATATATTTCTGTCGCACAAAATTGTTTGTTTTTTTATGACCTCTCTGGTTTTTCTAGTGAATTACTGATACTTTCACCTGTTCAGGCCTCTTCTCTAAAAATCCTTTAAATGAAACTATCTGACACTATCTGCGATAACCTGTAATGTGGATTCACAAGTATTTCCTTTTAAAAAGGTTGGGAACCACTGGCGTAGAGCATGCAACAATGTGTACACACAGCATGTGTTATGTCTATTTGTGTGTCCCAGCAAAGCATGATTCACTGTGAAAGTCAAGAACAAGGAACACCTGGTTCTCATGCTGGCGAGACTACAAATGTGTCAGAAAAAGGTGCAAAGATCGATGTTAGACATCAAAAATTGTAGTATGCAAGTGCTTTGAAATGTGCAATTGTGGATACACACAGACAGGAAATACAGAGGCGAGCAGACCTGTGGGCAGCCAGGGAGTGGTTTGAACAGATCAGCCTCTGTCTGCCAGCCCCTCCCCTCCCCCAGCCCGTTTTCTCATTCCCCCTCCAGCAAGCTTCTGGGGCGATCGCACTGTGTGGAAACCTCGCTCTCAACACACACACACACACACCCTTCCCACATCCTCTTCCTGCCTCATTAGCATGCAGCCGGCTCGTTGGTATTCCAACAGCGTGCTGTGCTGTGATTTGATTAATGGAATCTGACTTCCAGCGTGGATCCCTGAAACGGGTATGGCTTTTTGGAACAGTGAGGATGGGAGGGGAGGGAGGAGGGCTCCTGCGGGGGCAGAGATGCCTGGCGAGCTGGGGCCGAGTCCTGCCAATTAAGGCTGTGGAAGCACCGTTTCCCTCTAACACCTGAGGATGAGTGCGGCTATGATCGCATTCCCCACCCCACGCAGGGGGGAGAGCAATGGCGACTGAAGGAAGCCGAGCCAACTAGCACGGCACGCCAAACTGTCTGTGGACCAATTTGTTCTCTCTGTGGCTGGCAGGGCAACCCACGCACCTGTGTGACAGAGCTTTGGGGCCAACGCAGCCAGGGCACTGGTCGACGGCTCTGCCTCAGCCAAATGGGTAGAGTCATGAAGCCAAATAGAAACTGACCGACCACACACTCAGCTGGGTCATCTCAAACCCATAAACACATTATAAAGCAAGGGAGGGAAGGGGAGAGCAAGCATTCTCATGCTTCGATAAAAACATTTGGCTTAATAGGACTAACAATTACACTTTCAAACTTCTTGCTAGTCCCTTTAAACTCCACCAAATATAGTCACCACTGCAGCGCGAGCACCCTGGCGTGACCAGGCTGAGTTGGAGGGACACTGGGTGAGATTAGCAGTCCCGGGGCCTGGCTGCTCCAGAGGATGACACCACAGTAAGGTGACACATTCCAGTGACAAATAAGGGTTGGGTTATGCTGGAAAAGAAGTGGCATGTACGACGTTCGTTGTCTGAGCGTCGGAAAGCGAAAGTGTTGAAAATGTGAATGTCGGTTTTCGGAAAAAGTTACAGAAATTGTCGAACACAGCCCCGAAAAGCTTTTTGATCATCCCATAAGCTTTTCAGATGAAGCATGCTGGTGCCTTAACACACTCCCACTGACCGTTGTGTCCTTCAGCTACCAAGGCTGCCACATTATAAGCCCCTAGTACTATAATACTACAGCCTAACAGATAAGAGACAGGCCTCTGTATTGAGGGATTGAACAGTTTTGTCGATGATCATCAGTATCATCAGAGTGTGTGTTTTTCTGCAAAGTTAATTCAGATTTTCAGGAGCCATGTTTGGGTCTTATTCAGCACATCGCAGATAATTACCCTGGATCGAGACCACTACTAAAAGTTACCACTCCTCTATACGTCTTTGCATGTTATTGTCATTCAGACAAATTAAGCCAGTAAAAAAAAAATGTACGGTCAACTCACAAATCTATATAAAATGTCTCCTTTAAGAGGAACATCATCCAGGAACCTCCAAATGGTATTACAACTGTGAATGAATTAGTTTAAATGGCTCACTCAGTCCCATGCGAATGCAGCGTGCCGCCCTATAATTGGAGTTACACCAATCAAAAGAACCAATTTTCCACATGAGCGGCTGCTAATATGAGATTTACAGTTTTATAGTCATTTAAATACTCAGAAGTGACGGTGAGGGAGCCAAGCTTTGGGGGAACTTCTGGGAGAAAAACTGAAGTAAAGTGGCTCAACACACACAAACTATACTACCACGCTCCTTAAAGTGGTTAGCGCGGTTAAAATCTCACTGATATGAGGCACAATTATGGCAGATGCAAAACACTGACATAACGCATTTGTTTTTTATTCATTACACTACAATCACTTTTGCAGGTGGAAAAAAAAAAATACCGGCCTGATTTTGAAACCAGATTCTTCGGATTTACCCGGTGAGAACATTAGCAACCTAATGTGAATGTCAACGATTATGCACTGCACTAAAGAATATACAGAAAAAAACCCAACATCATGGCAGCCTCTACTTCCAAGAAGTCATGTGGTAGTGGAATATTACGACTGAGGAGTAAAAATCATATTAACGCTGCTCCCTCAAAGTTAATTGTGCAGCTCTGGATTCTGGCTAAATACAAAAATGTATTGGCGTCCCTATAATAACCACAATTACTGAGAAGATTGCCCTCTTGGGTATTAGTGCTTTGCTCTAGTGCAACTGAACGCGGTCAGAAGGGAATAAAAGAATGACTACATGCAAATTAATAAAAAAAAAAAATCAGTGTCATCAGCATGTTTGGTCTCAGCTTTTGGCAGGAGGGAATGTCCATGGGACAGAGTTGCCACTCTGCCATCACCAGAGCCAGGAGAATTTTTTGTCGAAGTATCTTGGACACCAGTTAAGGATTGTTTGACACGGCGGGGTGGGGGCAAAAAGCCAGCTACGAGAGAAAACAACTCCAAAAACCCTGCACCGCCTGTCAGTGAATACCTGAGCCAATCCCATTCCATTCTCCTATTATATTCTGACAAATTATGCTTAAGGCTGACTCACAAATACGCATCCATACAAACACACAGCGGCGCAACGATGCCACTGTGTGTGATTACTGGCGCACAAGTAGCGCGCGCACGCTCCCACGTGTCTGCATCTGTTCCCGGCATCAGTGTAATTAGACGACAGTGATCCAGAACTGCGTCGCGCGTGGCACCCCTCGGCGTAAAAAGATTACCTTTCAGACAGCGGCGGCGAGGGGTTTCAAAGGCAACAATTTCTGCTTTTTGAATATCAAATTAGAGGCCAGCCGGTGGCTTTGGCACAGTCGTGGTGGGAGCGGAGGAGCGGAGGAGCGGAAAAGGCGCTTGGCAGGGATGCCCATATGTTCCTTTCCAATTTGCTGTCACTCACTTGAAAGGCTGCAGAAACAGTAAAGAAGCAGGGGATAGGAGCTCGCACCACTACCCACCACCAAACCACCAACCTCTCCCCCCCTGTCTTTGATTCCAAACGAAGTGAGACCACTGAGCTACAAGGGCACATTCCAGCCCAGGGGAATGCAAGCCAGTGGGGAACAAGTTGATACGCCTGCGCTTACCCATCCTCAGAGAGTAGCCAGGAATCCATTTAAGGGGGGGGGGGGTACAGAGGAGAGGTCAAGAACGAACGAGAAAGGGGCAGCTGCCGCATTCATATCAGGACGGACACATGGGAGCAAAAAGGGTGGGAGCGAGGGTATGATGAGGAAAAGGAGAGGAAAGAGATAGAGAGGACAAGAGTGAGAAGGATAAAGAGTGAAGGCGATCGAGGCAGTGATAGTCCCTTAAACAGGCAACAGGTGGCAGCGAGAGAACCGAGAATATGGCGAACAAGCAGGAAGGGGGCCGCCAGTGACGAGGGAGGGGCTGTTGTGGAACAGGAGCCTCCTCTCCGATGTCCTCCTCAGGCTCTCAGCGTATCCGCAGAGCCATCAGTCAGTCAGGCCTCTTCAGCACCTGTCTCCTGCTGCCTTCCTGAGGCCTGTCAACCACGGCCATTTCGCCGCTGACAGACTAATGCGCCTACACAAGCCGCGGGGGGCTCCACGCATGCCAGGCCCGAGAGGGAGAGAAGAGATACTCGAGAGGTGGGGTCAGGGGGGTGGACGTGTAGGGAAGGGAAGGGCGAGGAAGTAGAAATCCATTCTGTCGGCCATCGCTTCGTCTATCAAATGTCAGTAAATGTTGGATGAAAAGAAAATATAACAGATTATGTATGTAAATATTTAATAACCTTTGAGAATGAAACAAGATCAGTTATAAAACAACACCAACGACTCGTAACAGAGGACCCCCCCCCCCCCCCCCCCCCCTCCTACGGATAGCTTATACTGGAATAGAAAGAAGAACTTTGAGTGCCTATTTCTCATGACTTATAAGAGGAAGGGCTTCAGCACTTTCAATTCAAAACTACACAAGATCGACACAGAGGTTTCTCCCATATGTGTCCTCAGAGGAAACTTTACGTCATCTTCTTCCATGTGCTCTAAAATGTAAATGCAAGTTTTCCCGTAGACAACGTCACGTGACCGACAGCTGGAGCACTTCTTCGCTGCACTGCGGATGGACACAAAAACTCTCCGGGTTGAATCATCGGTACAAAACATTAACGACCGTGACACAAGCATGAAGCATGCTCTGACTCATGTCTCTGACTGGCACCATCCCCATAGCAACGGTGGCCGAGGCTCACGATGTGTTGTGGTGTTTTGAGCCGTCCGCCATGATTTCCCAGATAAAAATTAAAGGTAATTAAAATGGTGTCATAGTAATATATATATATACAAAGGGAATCTGGGTGACAGAGGCTCTTTGTTGCCCTTTCCACCCCCTTTGTTTCTCTTCCTCTTCAGTTTATTTTGTTGTTGTTGTTTTTCACTTACTGACTGAATGTCAAGTGGACAATTGTATGGGACATCCTTTGGCTTAATAATTCACTTAATAAATCACTTGTATGAGAAACACACTGTTCAATAAAAACATGTTTATATGTGAGAAAACTGTGAAACAAGGCGACTCCTTCAAACTGCTTGTTTTGTTCAATTAACAGTCCAAAACCCAAAGCTATTAACGTTACTTTCAGGAAATGTGTCCTTTTCTTCTTGATAAATTGACTTGAATGATCAAAATTTGCTTTTTTTTATCAAGCAACTGTTACGACAGATTTGATTTAACCTGATTTAGCTCTTTGAAAACACAACACACTCTAAACCCTCCAGGTAAAAGCAGACACAGGAGGAAACAGAATTATGGCGGGGTTTAGTCTTACCCATGCCTGTGGGATCCCCGGGAGCGCCCGGAGTAGTAGGAATAGCCCGAGTAGGTGGACTCTGTGTCCATGGTGACGCGGTCCGGCCCCGGGAGCTGGGCTCGGGGCAACACGGAGGCTGCTCGGCTGGACCGCTGGCAGGCGTAGTGCGCGGCGTTGTCGAGCTAGAGGCGACCAATCGGCTCGCTCAAGAGGCTGACAGAGGTGGCGAGCTTGAAAGCGACCCTGGGGGCGCCCGCTGAGGAAACATCAACCTGGAGGGGAAGACAGACGGGGAATCTGAATTAAAAATGGGGAAGAAATCTGGGCAACGTGCACCACGTTTGACTGTTAAGAGACAGGAGGAGCCAACAAGGAGGAGACAGAGCCTGTAATGGAATAAAGAACATTACAGAATCAATCACTCAAATCACAGGCCTTTTCATCACATCTATTTTTATCTTTTAGCCTTTGTTAGCATGCGTAAACACTCAGATGTGTTTAGTTTATCTGCAGCTGCATTACAATCTTTTAGCTCCAATCCTTGTAGTGACAACACTCTACGTGGTAGGCAGCTCTCAGGAGGTTACATTCCAGCTGAGCGTCACAGATTAAAAGCACCGCGAAACAGCAATTTCCCCTTATTCCCATGCGGCTGACAACTGTTGTTCAGAGGCGGTTTTAAGTCTCTGACACACAGCAAACAAGTTAAGCCTGACACAGCGAGAGTGTGGCGAAGATAAAGGCTTCTTCTTCACGGGAGAAGTTCAAGAAGACGGAGGTGTTGCCAGTTTGGGAGCGAGTCTCAGGGAGTTGTGATGGCAAACGAAAAAGGTGAAGAAAGCGCTCCAAACAAACAATGTCCTCATTTTACCTACATACAAAACAATGCTGTTAAAGAGTTACTTGGTCTTTCTCTATTTCATATCATTACAAAAACCGGATACACATATACAACTCTGTTTCGAACCCGCCTCCCAACAGAGGAGTTGAATCAACCAATCAGCAGGCCTGACGTCCGCACAACGTGTTGCTGAGGTTTGGGGGCACGAAACAGGATTTTGAAAAGTGAGGGGGGGGAATTTCAGTATTGCACCCTTTTAATTAATCTGTTAATCGTTTTGGTCTATAATGTGTCAGAAAAATGTCCTGTTTTGTCCGACCAACGAGTCAAAAACCCAAAGATATTCAGTTTAATATCAAAAAGACTAAGAAAACCAGCAAACATTCACATCTGACAGGGCGGAGGAAGGGCATTTCTGTTACAAATGACTTAAAAAACTCAAATAAAAGCAATTAGTCATCAAAATAGTTTCAACATTTTCATCTGGACAGCCAGGGGACACTGTTTATAGAGAGATTTTAGTGAGGAAATCAAAGTGAAACTATAAAAGTGAGGGGGACAAAAACAGGATTTTGAAAAGTGAAGGGGACGTGTCTCCCCACCCACAGTGGAAACTGTACAATGCCACTGTGTACTCAGTAGGTAACTACCACCCATCAACATACATAATAAAACAGATATCTATGGGTGCATACACAAAAACTTATAGATGCTTCTATCCAAAGCACTTAATAAAGCTGTGATTACATTCATTATTATGCATTTACTACTATTAGTGGTTGTTACAGGGGATTTGTGTTGGGCGATTGGACCGACATTAAGTCATTTCCAGTAAAAATCAAGCTGCTTTCTTTCCCCAAGGGGATCAACTTGCAGTAAAAAACCGCTGATGGCATCAGGTGCAGTTGCGGAAGCCCACTCAAGCATCAAATAATTCCATGTACTGTCCCTGAGCAGGTGGAGGGTTTGAGGACTATATTTAGGAGGGGCTGAAGACTGCATTAAGTGGACCTAGTGGAGGGCCGGAGGATTTATTGAGTGCACTTGCTTCGGTATGGTCAGAGTAGAGGGAGCAAAGACGGTTTATGTGACAACGGAAAAGGTGAGAGGCGTTTGAATCAGACACATTTGGCTCAGATGAGTCAGATTAAAGGCGCATATTTGAGTACCTGCACAAAGAGGGAGAAAAGCCGAAAAGTGAGTCATGCTGTAAACACGTGTGAAATACACCGGCAGTTAAAACTTCACTCAAAACGACCTAAATCAAATTTTGCTCGGATAACACTCACTCCTCTATACGTGTGCACTTTGAGCTAGCCCGCCTACACTTGCCATTAAACAGCCACGAACCTTATGGAGTGGAGGACAGAAATGCCTGTTGTTAAATCTGAGCAGACGTTAACCAGAGGGCACCATGTTTGGGATTCAAGTTATCTATCAGCAGCCGTGTTTATTTATTCGAATATCTGCATCCGTCATCCAGGGTGCTTCAAACGCTTTCCTATCTCCTCTTTCATACCACCACTCTGTCCTGACATAGTCTGAAGCTGCAGTACGCCGCCCCGATCGAAACCTGCCCCGAGGCTCTCAGGCCAGGCTCGGAGCACAAACACCAAGATTTATGGCTGATTTATGGCCCCAGTCGCCTTATAAGGCGGTGAGAAACTCAGCCAGCCATCTCCCTCACAAGACATCCCTGCTTTTCTGCATTCACAACTCAAGGAAAAAGAATCACTTCGCCAGATTTAGTGCGCAAAACTGCGATCCTTATCTGCCACTTGGAGGGGGAACACACATCGCTGGGTCCACAAATACACAGTGTGGCACTAAACATCTCGTATGACCCAGTTCTGAGGAGTGTGGTGTCGGCACATCTGTGGGTGACTCTGTTGTGTGAATGCACGCTTGCGTGACTGTCACAGACTCCTGAAAATGCTTTGAAGGTTGCGCAACTGCATATTTGGATAAGCTCATTCTGCAAATCATTTTTAAATGCCTGAATCATCCTCACATGGTGACAAATCCTCCCTCAACTGGTTCTTCGCAGTCCCACCGCCAGCCAGCTGCATTACTGAAGCCGGGTCTTCCAAAAGCCTTTGTTAACATGAGCAACTTTTTTAATCCGCTCTGATGAAAAAATGCGTCCAACAGATGACTTTCCTTTCATTTTACCTATTTTGGTCACTCAGATATGAAAATCGACGCAGGACTCAAATTACCTGGGGTCCACTCAGCTGCTAAAAAAAAAATCTCACGTCAGATCAAAGTGTTGTTGGTCCTAGTTTAAGTATTTATGATGACAAAGCGCATTCGGGCTCAGCTTGTTTGAGGAATAGTTCAACATTTTGGAAAATACGCTTGGGGAAACTGCTAGCCTGACTCTGTTCCCTGTCTTTATGCTAAGCTAAGTTAGCTGGCGGCTAGTGGTAGCTTCATATTTAGTGTACAGGTATGAGAGTGGACTCCTATATTTAACACATGAGGGGTGTTATAAAATTGTTTCCTGGTTTAAAGGGAACTACACCAGGATGGAAGCGGCCAGGCATTGCTAATGCTCTGCTGCAGGAATTCACAGATAGAATAATGACTGATAAGCAAGCTGCACACAATCACAGAGGCATTTCCATCACCTGTTTTAATCCTCTTAAGAGCAAGGGTACGCGGCTACGTGAGGGATTAATGGGGTTAAATGAGTGCGTGGTCCAGGTTCAGTCAGAGTGCAGCCACGGGTGAAGACAGCAGCTTGGTTAAGAGCTGATCGATTATTTCCTGTTTCAGTGGGAAGAGGCAGGACTCAGTGTCTCGGCACATCGCCTCTGGCCACTTCATGGACTTCACTCCGGGCAAACTGTACAGTCCCTGCACATGCACACCAGTAAACCCGGCGAGAGGCCTGGCTCTGAGGTCTACGTTGAAGTGAAACAGGATACGCGGGTGTTCTCACATGTGGTTTCTGTCTTTGCCATGCCAGAGGAAATTGGTAAGCGGAACCACTTCAAGTTTGCGGGGAGAGTCTGAAGCTGAAATAGGAATCCCCCACTCTGGACGGGAGGGAGGCGGAGAGCCCTGGCAGGTTCTTCACAGTAATCCAAGACCCCTGCTGAGCTGCCGGCTTGTCTGTTTGTCCTGGCAAACTCTGGCAGCAAGGAGCGGGAGAGGAGGAAGAGCGAAATGATCACGGCAACCAAGCGTGAAGGGTATGATCGCTCACAAGGCCCTTTCATTCACTTTGTGAAAACATGAATCATTGTTGAGGAAAGCGTCTGTGTGCCAGCCCCTATCCCAAATTCCTAGAGGTAACATGGCACCTGGGCGTTTTCATTTTGATCTGCAGGAGAAACGAGAACCACCAGACTCAAATGCCCCGAACGAAACACAAAAGTGTCTTCTGAAAAAAAACCCCCAACACACACCAGACAACAGGTGGAACAACCTGAGCGCAGACTCGAGGAACAGCGACAGAGTAAACATCCAGCGGCCTGAACTGGGAGTGTAAACACACAACCTCGTGCAAACAGCCCAATGAAAGACTTTTATCTGTGAGCACAGAGCCGGAGTTCCAGTGGAGCCACGAGGCATCTGCTGTCAGCCGCCGCAAACACATGCGCGCTGCTCGGCTGCACCTTTCACATCACGTCCAATGAGAAGGCAGTCAGCGTCGCACACTTGGCGAGATTCAATTATCAACGGTGTCAGGCGAATACATGGAAATGCCAACACTTTGACACCCTGACATCATTATTCTCAATATTCTCATTGTCACACTCGACACAACACGCGCCGCGCAGCTTCAAACTTAAGTTTTCACAAAAATGCATGTTGTGTCCCCGTGTTGTAGGATATTTTTGTGGTTTGGGTGACTGGCTGAATGGCAATGTAAGCATATGCAATAGTTATAGTGTTAAGGATCCTTACTTCCATCAAATCCACTGACAAGCCACCACACTTTAAGGGGAAGCAGACTGCAGTTCAGCCTGGATTGATGGGTGTGTTTGACCTGAACACAGTTGCCATGTTGAGTAACAACTGAAGCACTAATAATACTAATCATTACTGGAGTAATCAGTTGTTCCAAATGGAGCTATTCAAACTAAACACCTGTCTTACAATACTGATTACGAAGACACAGATTTCTCTGCTGTAGTTTGGTTCATTTGATTCAGTTCCAGTGAGAAAATTAGACATTGTCGCATTGTAGGTCCGGTCTGGTTCATGCTCACACTGACATGTTGCTTGTAAACCAAGAGCTGTAAGCATGAAGTCCTCAGGGCTGTCAGGTAACTCTCTCATCGGACTGTTGTGGCAACTGTCATTCTGCATCATCGTCACGCTACATGGACACAATGAACCAAATTCCAGTCAAAATTCCAATCAAATTCCGGTGACTAACGGCACGTCATGTGGCACTTTACTGAACTGAACTGAAACGGGTAGAAACGGGACAAAGAAACGGGACAAAGAGAAAGAGGTGACTTGTACAGTGATATTACAGGGGGATAGTTAACAATCAACCGGTGTATCTAATCGTTTTAGATTGCGTAATTTATAAGACTGACCTTTCTGAAGCTGTTTAGCGCACGGCTGACTCAGAACCTGCTGGACCAACTGACCCCATAACACACTGGTGAACTTTTAAAGCCACACAACAGCCACACAGTCTAAAGTCACTGAACCGCCGAGGCGCTGCCCTGCAAACCTGACCTGAGCCTCTGCAGACACACTTACAGCGTGAGTAGGAGTCAAGCAAGAGGCTGAAAAAGAGCTTCCAGTTTCCTTGTGTACGGCAGCAAATTAAGCATCTAATGAACCAGATGAGATGAACCTTTACGTTTTCACTCGAAGCCTCCTTTCACACAAGCCGTTCATCCGTTCTTCCTTTTTGGAGAATGGGAGTGAAAAGCCCCCTGTAGCTCATTCACACTCGGCAGCGATTAATCCTGAAATCCCACAGCCTTTTATGGCACGCCTTTGATTCCTGCACCATTCCAACACTAGCTTTTTCTTTTTTTTTCTTTTTTTACAGTGATCTGCTATGGAAACAACAGAAAAAAAATAATAATCCCACGGAGCCATGGCGGAAAAAAAGTAGACTAATGTTCAGGAAAAGACGATTTCTCCTCAGCACACTCTGACTGAAATCATCCGGGCTGAATTTGTAGACGACACGTGGTCTTGGAGTAATGCCAGTTTGAGCAAAGATGCTATTAAAAGCTTGTCAGTATTTAGAGCTAATGGTGTATATGACCTATGTTTACTCAGTGGAAAAGCTCTCCAACATGAGATGATGGGTTTACGTGCAAAATTGGGGATAAACAGATAATTAGTAACAAATGACTCATTCTGGATGTGAGATTTGACCTCACTTTCTGACACAATCTCTTAAAACAAAAATGAAATTAGCCATGTTACTTCCAGCCATCAGCATGCAGCTCATTCGTCTGTCTCGCCGACACGTCTCCCTCTCGCCTCCTCCCGCCCTCCGTAACCATGGCGCCCCCGTAGCTCTGCCTCTATTAGCACCGCGATAACACATCTCCTCACACTTTAAACAGAGACAACCAGCCCGCGCGAAATAATGACTTCACTTCAGCTTGGAGGGGGGCGGCGAGTCTGCGACGGCCACGGTCACGAGACATGCCGGGCGGGACGCGAGGGAACGGGAAAACAAGTCACTGTGGAAGTCTGGCCCGGTCACATGCTCGCTGTGTTGCTGTCCGTGACTGAGCAAATGAGGGCCGTTAATTCTGTGGAATTCAATCAACATTCCCCGGGGTCACCGAACTGAACCCCTCAGGTATCCTGCAAGATATGAATGAGGCGCACTGAAGCAGAGAGACACACACGGAGACAGTCTCTATTAGCATTTAAAGAGACGGGGTTATAAGAATCTACTTGTTATTGACTGAAGCGATCACTGACATGCACCTTTAGTGCAGTGTTAATTACAGACCACGATCAGCGTCTGTCTGCTCTCTCAATGTGAGGTATGTCTGACCAACACCGTCTCCAAACCTCTTGCTTCATTCACATTTGGCCTTTACCTGTTGCATTTTTGTGCTGGTGTTACTAGGCAACCAGCTGTTGATGACTGCATTAGCTGGAGTGAGGTTATCTAGCTGTTATAAACCAGGGGTTTCTGACATTGTGGGGTCACCCCTCAGTCAAAATCCAGTCAACTACACCCCCATACCCCCCAACAATTTTGGCAAATTGGCACCATTAAAACTATGCAGAATTAGCTACTGGGTACACTGCAAACAGGAACTGTTTGCAGTGTACCCAGGCATGTACGGACAGCTAAATGTGACAACTCTCAGGCAAGTTCTGGAGTACCTTTTTCCATCATTTCTAAGTTGAATAATGAACGTTAATTGCTGGAGGTGATGAATCTAAAAATATGTGTATCATATCTGTGACTGAGCTATGACTCCAAGAAGGAGTTTGATTTTTAATGCAAAGAGCGTCAATCGGGCGCCTCCGAACAGTGTAGAGTTTGAAAACATTTTAGACTTGGATTATTATTACCAGCGTTCCAACAGCTTCTTATTGTTCTGTGACGTGTGGTGGTGTGTTACATTTTACCTCAGTGTATATCACTTTTTGCTGCTGCAGTTTCCCCGGGGGTATCATCGTTTCATCTTATGTCATATCAAGTACTCCACTGCGGTCCTGTTGATGTTGCGTGTCACAAGAACGAGCTCATAGCTGGACTGAAAAACCCCACAGTTAACAGACAGTAGGAAAAAGAAATGACACTGATGAACTGCCTATTTCCTCTCAGGAGACTTAACTTTTCTGAACTTTTTTTTTTTTTTTTGCCACTTTTCTGGGACGGAAAAGTAAAGAAGAATCCTTGCGTGACGCGACAGGAATCACACGACTCTCAAATGTTTATCTCATCCAGAACATAAAATGATAACGAGAGTCTTGCATAATTTACAGAGAGGAAGAAACAAGTTGTTGACAACAATAGACGTCGGCCTGGGCTCTCACCTGCGTTACCGTGCAGCTTTTTGCTCAGACTGATTTGAGATTTTAGTATGTGCTTTTACTGCAATTCGTTTTACTCACACTGTAGTTAACAGTGTTTAAATTAGATCATGTGACTGCACGGCTGCACACCAAGCAGGAAGGATATTCTTAACAGCCTGAAATTTGAATATCAAGTGCTGTAATAGAAAAGGAAATGTCTCAAGTGATGGCAGTGAATCCAGTGTAGCTGACTCCTTTTGTTTCAGTACTTCAGAATAACTTTATCATCAGTTACAAATGCGTAATTTGTCGAGCAAAAATGTGAGGATTTTCCTGTGTTTTGCATCATTGTAAATACAATATATTTAGATTTTGGTCAAAAACAATATGAAAATGTTACCTTGGGCTCTGATACATTATGATGGCTTTTTTTTTTTTTTTTTTTTTTTTTTAATATATTAATGTATGTATTTTCTGACTTTTTATTGCTAGACCAAATGATTAATTGCGCAGATAAGCAGATTAATCGATCATTAGGGAAAATAATAATTAGCTCAACATCACAAACGGATCAATAAACAAGGTTTCAGACATCCAACCAGGACGCCAGCAGCCGACACAATGACCCTTAACGGTTATTAACAACAGGAGCACCTGCTGAGCATTCCTGACCGATATCAAATGGCTATAACTAACTTATAATATATTTGAATAAATCCCACAGAAAACACACTGCTGAGCTGAGGCTTCTAATAAGAATTTAAGCCAAGAGGAAAGTCGGCTGCATGAGGAGAAATATACACGGAGCCGCTTCTCTCGTCTGGTGGAGCTCCAGAGCAGGTTACGCGCCCAGCCCCTACCTGTGACCCGACAGGCAAGGCGGACCTTGAGGCAGGAAACTCCCTGGTTTCACCGTGGCCTCGGAAGCCCCCCCCCCTCCCCCTCTTGCTCTCCCTCACCTATTTGTGCGACAACTTGAAAAACCGAAGCACGCCACAGTGGCTTCAAACCGGTGTTCATGGTGTCTTTTTTTTTTTTTTCCCCTGGCTTACTGGTTGTTTTCAGAGGCTGGGAGTGCTACGGCGTATCCGTCCGCGTCAACTCTGCCGCCGCAGGTTACGGTTCACAGCTGAGCTGCGGTGCACCAGCCGGGGTAACGCGGACCAAGTCAACCGTATGAAACATAGTTGACTTTTTACAAGGTCTCGCGGCGGCTCTGTGAGTTTCTGGTGGAAAACGGCTATTTTAGCAAACCGACACTGTAACAAACTCGAAACTGCAGCGACAAATGAACGAACACTGCCCCGGTCTGGGTTCGTGCGTCGGTCTGACCGCAGTTTGAGGGCATTCAAATGAAGTTGAAAGCGTTCCCTTTCATACAGGTAGGCAAGACAGCAAGGGCGTGTTCCCAAGACTTTCCTTTAAAACACACACACATTCAGCCGAACACTGAACAACAGCCCTTGTTCTGTGTATATAAAAATATGTAGACGCGGTAACCTACATTTTTTTGTAGGCTTCACGAAACACGACAGGACATTAGAGACTGTAAGGCAGAGCTTCACACACACTAGCCTACTGAGCCCGCACACTAACATCTGCAGAATACATATGACCGACAGCCTCTCCGGCGTTATTAAAACATAACTCACCCTTTATTGGCGGAGATATCATTCCCGTAGTTGATAATTTATCCGGAGGTTGTAAAAGAGTTTGCCCCAGAGCACACAGTAGGCTACAGTAGGAAGCAGCCCTTAGTAACCGTAGGAATCACCCTGGCAGTCAGGAATTTCACAGGGGGCAGTGCTTCTCAGCGTATGGGGCTGCAGTACGGAAGCCTGGCGCTAGGGGGAGCCCACAGTTTGTCACTGCCAATATTACAGATGCAAAGTAGGAGTGAATCTTTGACTTCTAATAAAAGTATTCTTTTCTCGGGCAGAAAATGTATGCGAATAGAGATGCAAGACAAATGGAGCAAGCTCATATAACATATAGCATACCAAAATATAAACTTAAAGACCCCCCCCCCCCCCCCCAGGCATTTTTAAAGAGATATTGCAATACTCTGCTTGAATATGAATGTGTCTGATATGTTTTTTTTCCACCCAAAAAGTTCAATCACCTCATAAAAACACCACACTTTTTACAAGCTCGCTGTGATGTCACAAAATCATCCCACGCGCACACGTCTTAGATTCAGATTTAACGTAAGCACAAGAGGTTCTGCACGGTGAAGCTCGAGCGTCCAAGTGAGGTAAAAATGAGCAAAACACATTTTTGAGTGGAGGGTGGCTTTAACAAAGTAAACATACAACTACCGTCATACCTCGATATATAGAAAGCACTCACTAGATCATATTGCACTCTTCACGTGTGCAACATTCAGAAGAACGGGCGTCCAGTTAAGGTGATGTAACCGATGGCTGAGTGTGCATGCATGTCAATGTTTCATAATCTGTTGCTGTCCACCCCGGCAAATATTCGTGCTGAAGAACAATTATCTCCCAAAAATCTAAAAGCCATTCGAAGCCATTTGCCTGAAACAAGCAGATGGCCCTCACAGCGAGCGGAGAGTGGAAGGATCTCACACGGTTGCTGTTGCCTCAACAAGTCTTGGGATTTGCATTGCATGGAAGTCACACATGTCAGCGGCGAAAATTAAAAAAAAAAATAAAACTGTTGATGCCATGGAAACAAGCTGGAACATCTTCTGTTCTATCTCTAAAAAAAAAAGGCACTTAATGCATATCCTGTGGCAGTTTGGGGTTTTTTGCAATGGCAGAATATCTTACTCAAGTCCATTAAAGAACAGTTTTTTGGGCAGAAATAGCTTTTTAGCTTCAGTTCCTAACACCAAGCTCACATATGACAAGTTTATGAAACCAAAAATTGGTTTCAGAGGTTAAATCCTATTGTTTGCTAGTATAAAGTTTAGACAAGAGCAAAAACGCCCGGCTCTGTTCTCTCTTTCGCACCCATGCAATGTTTTTTTTTTGTCACAGCTTGTGAAGTTGAATAAGATCAACAGTTGTCAGTGGTACAAAAACTCACTCAGTCGCATCAACGAAAACAAAACAGCGGAGCGATAGCGATCTGGCCTTGGACACAGTCAGCGAAACACACAATGAAGTCACCGAGGCCTGGGAGCAACTTCTTAAAAAGGGAAAATAAACAAAGATTCCTCTTCTCCTCCTTTTGAAGGAATAGTTCTCCTCTTTTGAGGAATGTCCTTGAAGATCAATACCACTCTTCTACCGGTACGGTAAATATCTATGGCTGCCGGTTAGCTTAGCTTAGCACGAAGGCCGGATCTCATGTAATTCTCAGCAAGAAAGCGAAAGAAGCAAATTGCAAAGTGTTATTTTTTGCACATTCCTTATATTGGACGTGCTGTTTATAATATTTTCAACTTTCTCCATTTTATATGTACATCTCATCTTTTATTATTTTCTTTTACTATGTTTATTGTTATACACCAAAATACCAAAGTAAATTCCTTGTATGTGAAAACCTCCTTGGCAATAAACCTGATTCTGATGAATTAAGAAATGCCTGTAAAATTGGCAGGTTTTTTAGAATGCTTTTTCTTACTGTGCAAAAGGAGACAAATTCCTATACTAGGGCACCTTTAACCTAACCCAAATAAGCATATCTGGTTGAATAAAGGTTACACAAAATCAATTAAAACATATATCCCCACCAATTGATTTCCCATCTCTCTATTGCCGCTGCCATCCGTCTTCTATTGTGCCACGAGACAAAGGTGTCTCGGGCCAGTTCATTCAGACTCCAAACTCACATTAAAGTTCAGACCACAAGGCAACAGATGCCTCCAGCAATTACACGGCTGTATATATTTGAATCAATATTTTGCCCAACACACACACACACACACACACGCACACACACACACTCCACGCTCCACACACCTTGAGATATATATCTCATCCCCTCCAGAACACAATGGAGGTCATGACTGGGACACGACCCCTTTCCCTCCCCGCGGAGAGGCAAATAAACACCAAATGCTGTGTCAAGGATGGGGGGGGGGGGGGGGGGGGGGTGGAAGATGAGGGCTATCTGCCGGATAGAGACTTTGTTTAATTCTCTATCAATATTTGTATTTAAAAGATAAGACATGTTCGGAGTCAGATTGGCATATGAATGAACATGAACAACATCAACATGTGCTTTAGGAAGACTTCAGCAGTGGTTATGTGATATGTGCACATTTAAAAAGGGCTTTTGATGCAGGCTACTTAAGAATAACAGACCAAACTCCTGTTTTATTGGGCTGTTTTGTAGTTTATCATCATTTCGCTTCGTTCTCTGCGGCTGAACTTCTGATTCTCTCTGAATCTGTGCGTCAGCAGCTTTCAAGCATCGTAGTTTAAGATGAGTGCGCCACCACGTGGTACTTTGCCGCCATTACATGCCCCCCCCCCCCCCCCCCTTTAGCTTTAAAATGCACATCAAAAACTCTCAGATGAACGTTTTCTACACATTTCATGTACGTAACAGCTGAAACCTAAATGTTTTGAAATAAAGAATAAATCCACCCTTGTAGTCAAATCCTGTAGTTATTTGTGTTCGTTCAGAAGTCATTTTGCAGCCAAATTAAACGTACAAAGTTCATATCGGGGAATTATCAATTAAACTATTTGTCTAAATCAATATGGCCTCTGCAAGTTAACAAAGACCCTCGCGCCCAGATGTGTGAATCAATCAGCCGCGGTGAAATCAGATTACACAGTTGAATGGGAGCGCGAGGTAACCCCCTTAAGGCACGCGCGTCGTGTGACGGCGAGCAGCAAGCGCGTGCTGTCACTTTTTTTTTTTTTTTTTTTTTTTTTTCATGTTTATTCAAAGCGGGAAGCGCGCGCAGATGGCCCCTATTGAGAAGGCGAGGTGGGGGCCCCTGAGATCAATTCAATTTGGTGTCCGGAAGATGGATGGACACCCCCCCCCCCCCCCCTCAAAGACACGGGGTTTATGAGTATACAGGGGCCTTTTTTTTTTTTTGGTAAATAGAGGAGAAAAATGAAAGCGCGTGTACATGAAGACGAAGCGGGAAGAGAGGTTTATGAGGCCACGCGCATACATGCACGTGGAGAGAGACGCGTGTGAGATCTGCCAGACGAGATTCTCTGTTCAGGGGCCCATTACATTCAGTGCGTGACAGTGTAGGTATATGCATACTGTATGGGTGTAGTTATGGATGGAGGCACATTCACAGGGGCCCACAGCTCATTGTTGTCCTGGTGAACCCCTAGCAGGTTGAGTGGTGGGGGGGGGGGGGGGGGGGGGGCATTTTCTGGGTTTCTTTTATGATAATCAACTGAAGGAAACAGTTTGTTGACCAGAGCAAGACATTTGAAGACGTCACCTTGGGGCTCTGGGAACTTTTTTTTTTTTTGTTTGTTTTTTTTGTCTAGACCAAACAACTCATCAGCCCATTGAGAAAATCACGCGCAGACTAATCCATTATGAAGATTTGCCATTAATCGCAGAACGATTACTGAACGATGTGCTCGGCGGCCATGATAGAATGAGGACGGACAAAATGTTTTGGGGGGGTGATTAACTTCAAGACAGGGCAGCGATGAGCAAACAATTCATTTTTTCGTTCATAATGACGGAGGATTAAAGCTGAGATAATTCCTCCTTAATGTCTTTATGATTCAGTCATTATAAATCTGCATCTTGGCTGTGTGTGTGTGTGTGTGTGTGTGTGTGTGTGTGTGTGCCCTTTGAGGCTCGAAAAAAGGAAAAAGGGACAGCAGGATGTTGAATAAACTCCCCTTCTGACTCACAGTGACTCACAACCAATGAGGACGTCCGCAACAAAAGGGCCCAACAATTGGATTTAAGAGATCTTAACCAAATTGAAGCCCAATGAATATCACCGTTTTAACTCGCCAGATTGGGCCGTGTGTGCCGGGGCCCGTAATGCATGCACACACACCTTCTGACAGGCCCGCGGTACAGATGGTCCAAGCGTGAGCCTGAATGAGAGGGGGACCATCCGCGGCTGCTGACGCATTGTGGGGGGACGTCGTCTTCAATACAGCACTTAATGAGAACAGACTGACTCTTTCTCCCTCCACCCTTCCTCCTCTCTTTCCTCTGTCCATTCTACCCCCCCCCCCCCCCTCCTACACCCCACCCCCCACCCCACCCTCTCTGATTCTCCACTTCTCCTCTCCTCTGCCCATTTCCATCTGTTTGGAGACAAAGGGCCACGAGCCAGCTCGAGCCGCGGGACCCTGCTGGTGAAGTAGGCAGGGATAATACGGCCCATCCCGGGGGCTGCATTTCAACACATGGACCAGGCTTTGTACTTCTGCTGCACGAGCACTCTTCATACTACACACACACACACACACACACACACACGGGGATGTGCATGCTTCACCCACAAACACACACCTCTATGAGAGAGGCAAGAGGAAGGAAAGGGGGGGTGGGGGGGGGGGGGGGGTTGCAATATTGATGGGGGAGTTCTCGCCTTGAACATGAACACTTCCATAATACCCAACGAGGTGGAGAATAAAAGAGAGGGCAAAAAATGAGGCAGCACAAAAAGCCCCAAATGTTGTTCCTCGTACTGTGAACATATGGCTGTTTGTTGTCATACTCTTTCTCCCTGTCCAATTTACACAGAGCTAGTGAGCTCTCAGAATTAAATGGGTGTGTGTGGAGCTGTGTGTGTGTGTGTGTGTGTGTGTGTGTGTGCTCCTCCTGGCTTTGAGTATACCTGAATGATGATGAGGAGAAGGATGTCCAAACATTGATAATGGCCGCCGTATAATCCCCTGCTGTCTGCACACACCTCCTGACATATGGTCACTCCACGGCCTCCACCATTACATAAGCCCACAGCGCAAAAGAGGGGTGGTGGTAGAGGGGGGGGGGGGGATTGTGGTGAAACGTGGTACTTTCTCACACACACACAAGCATGCACCGGCCACACTGTCAGCCAGGCTGTTCAGTGCCCTCAGCAGTTTGGGCTTCGCCTGTCACTTTCCTCTCCCCTGCCCCTTCTGTGGCTTTGTAAAGAATAAATTGAAGAGGACTGATGCTACGGAAGCTTTTGGGATGAGGAGCACAAATGGCCTTGTAAGTGCTTCACGGCGACGTGCAGATGGACTCCTCCATTCAATAAGCTTGAGCAGAAGTCTATCTCCACGCCATGCCAGGATCGCGGAGCTTGTTTTGTGTTCTGAAGAGGACAATCTGTTGACGCAACATATTGGTGCTCTTTCCTTTCTGTCTTTCTTTCTTTCTTTCTTTCTGTTTTTTTTTTTTTTTTAAATTTTTATTTATTTGCAAAAAAAAAACGGTTTCAACTGAATGTACCACAAATGTGCTGCATTTATTCTGTGACTCCTGTGACGCTCCTCTGCTAAGTGGCATGTTTTTTTTTTTTTTTACTGTTACGGTGCAAGAAAGAACATTTCAGAGTTTGCATATAAAGTCAGTGGAAAGACAAGGCAAGTGGGTGTGAATTTGCAAAGTGACGAGTTGAAAACCAGTCGCTTATTCGCGAATACAACAAACTGACTCTCTCTTTTAGCTCTTGGTTTGGTCTCTACCAACTCCTGAGGGAAATGTCTGCCCCTTTAGCTGCTAAATGCGCCGCCGTGCCCACCAGCTAGCTCCTAACTGTGTCTGCCTGCTGTTCAGAGCAGGTTTTTTTTTTAGCTTTTTATGAAAGCTGAATCTCGCTATAAAGCTCTTTGCTGCAGATTGGGGTGATAATTCTCTCCAGGGACACGCTCTGGCCTGTTCCTATTTCTTTAAACTACTCACCGTCGTCTTGTGCGCTGTTTCCCGTCCCGGCAAAACGATAACATGCAGGTAGCGGAAGGGGAGGGGAATCCCGACTGAATGAGTCGGCCAATGGCAGGCTTATCCCAACAGCCCACATCCGGCGGGTCAGACTGGGTCATACCAGACCAACGGATGCTGTGGCGTACGTATGCATTTAACTGTAAAAAGGACAATGTGTGAATTCGTTTTTTGTTTTTTTTTCAAAAAGGGAATGAAAAAGAGTCTCATTTTAAGTTTGTTTTGTCTCCAAAATGTCAATCCGACAATCCGACAAGCAGCTCTCTCGGCCCCCCCCCCCCCCCCCGGTGTGGGCGCAGCTGAAGGTAAAAGCAAGAAAGTCAGGCAGAAGACTGACAAACTGACAGACGCCAAATAGAAAAAGAAAAGAAAAAAAAAAAACCCTGAGACACAGGGAGGCCCTTGAGCTGAAAGGGAAAGAACGTTTCATGCTACCTTCATTCTCCACACATGAGAAACATGGCTCCGCGAACACCTCGCCGCAGCTGCCACCTGAAGATGGACAGATGTAAACAGACGGATGGAGCGATTGACTCGTTTTGGTTCTCATCGTACACATTTGACATAATGCATTCTGTTGCTCAACTGGAACAGCTTAGCCGTGGCATTTCCAGGGTGAGGGGTTCGATTCCCACCGGGGCCAACCCCATGCTTGCACACGCACACCAAAAGAAAGAAAGAAAGACAGAAAGACAGAAAGAAAGGTTCACTCATGATAATCTAATGAAGCTTGGATAAAAGCATTCACACATCTCCCGTCCTGTAACTCAACTGCGCGCTTTTCACAGCGCGATCGATGGGGAATAATAGGCGTATATATATATATATCACAGATGAATATAAATATTTGGATCTTTTTGTTCGTACCATTTGGCAATATTACATCTCGCTCGCTCGCTCGCTCGCTCATAAATTTCCATCTCTCCCATCCCTCCTCTCTCCCCGGGTTTCCCACGGGAGGTGCCAGACGGCCAGTAATTTGGTTGTCTTGGCTCGTCTGGAGTAACACCTGCCCCCTCTCTGGGGAGGGAGGGAGCCTTTCAGCCAGGAGCACACATGTAGCCTACCACTGCCTTTAGCTGCTGACCACTGTGCGTGCGCGCGCGCGCGTGTGTGTGTGTGTGTGTAAGGCAGAGTGTGTGTGTGTGTGTGTGTGTGTGTGTGTGTGAGTTTTCTTCTCGGCCTATCTGCATGGGTTTACACCGATTTCATCTTGTGTTGTGTGTGTGTGTGTGTGTGTGTGTGTGTTGTGTGTGTGTGTGTGTGTACAGGCTTCTGTGTGTGTTCAGAGAGCCCGAGAGCTCGCGCAGTACGTGCGCGCTGATCTGCACGAGCACTTATATCACCCCGCGTTTGCAGCGCACCTGACGTCATCCTGAGCTGCGTCCATCTCCTGCCAATCAGCTGAATATTAGCGGCTATCACGCTGCTAGCTTTTAGCTGTTAGCTCATTTTGTCCCCCCCACACACACACATTGCAAACACAGAGAAACCCTCGTGAACTTTCTTTAAAAAGAAAACAAACAGGAAAGGGAATCTTGTTTTTTTTTTTTTTTTTCAAGTATTTCCGTTTTAATTAAAAATAACACCGGAAAATATGAAAAGTTTGTCCATTAGAAACCAGCTGTCACACGATACCTCTACTACAAAAGATCTGCATAAAGCAACAAGTAGCCTACACAACCCTGAAGAGACAAAAAATCTTTGGATAGAGGATATGTTTTGTTTTTTTTTCCTTCCTTCTTCACTATAAAATTACTTATTGAATTTCGTAATACAAAGCAGAGACAAATAAATTAACCAATTCATCAAAATAATGACATCAAAACATTGAAGATAATAAATTCAGACTATTTTTTTTTTTAAATAATTATGGGGTTTTTTTTTTTTTGGTAACAGCAAAAAAATAAATAAAAAAGAGGTTTGCTTCTGAATGATAACCCCTTGGTGGTGGAAATAATCATTATTCTGACCGTGAAACTAATTCTTGAATTGAATGGCATTTTGTTTTTTTTTTAAGCAGGCCAATTCTTATTCTTCTTAACACAACAATGTAGGGAAATAAACATTTGTGGGGCCACACTGAACCCCATATCGAAGTGCTTATCGTTGCTATTGGTAGACAATAGACATTTCAAAAAAAAAAAGAAAGAAAGAAAAGAAAAATAGATAATGACACACATCAAACACACATCAAAACGAATAAGTTATGCTATGGATCAACAGAAAGTGCCATTTTTAAGAGTAGAACACCATCACTTTCCAAGTTCAACTTCACAGCCTAAAATATAGAAGCAACAAAACCATACACATTTATACAAAAAGACGCCAGCCTATGGTATCAACGGAAATAAATTAGCCTTAAATATCAAAACACAATTAATCAAATAAATAATTCCATACACTTTTCCAAAACAAAAACAAAACAAACAAACAAACAAACAAAAATGATTAAGGTCACAATTTTATATGTCATAAGTGGCACTTACGCATTGAATCTTTTTTTTTGTTTTTGTTTTTGTTGTTGTTGTTTTTTTTTCTCTCTCCTTCCTTTACGGAATCTAAACTAGATCTAAAGCAGCTATATCTCGTTTACGTCTCCTTCTCACGTCGATGTGAAAAATGCCCCAGTGTTTATTTTATTGGGCCTCAAATTGATTTGATATAATGAGGGGTGGGTGGGTGGCGGGGGGGGGCTTCGTTTGTTAGGCTTGAATATGTTCAGAGGTGGGGGGGGTTATACTAATATTTAATGGTTTCATGTGGAAATTTAAGTTTCTTTGAGAACCAAATTCTTCATATTCATGATAACTACCCCGCACACACACACACACACACACACACACACACACACCTCCACTCCACCACTGTTTGGGAGGGAAACATGGAGACAGAGCCATCACTGTACACCGGGAAAGAATCATTATTCTCATTATTGCATCTCGCAGCTCAAACGACTGGACGCTTGTTGCTGTCGTCTCAGTGAGCGGTCTTTCACTTTTCGACAACTTTACACACCACTGCCATCAATAATAAACCCACACTGGACTCACGCTGGGAGGGGAGGGGGGGGGGGTCAACTCAGTCAACTATAAAGGTATGGCAAAGTCCCAGCAGCCGGGGACAAGATGGGTTCTTTTGGCAGGAGAAATTCTTCCATTTTTTTTGTTTGTTGTTGTTGTTGTTGTTGTTGTTAGTATGCTGTAATTAAAACCTGACGGATTGAATTGAAGTCCCTGAAGTCGGGGTGTTAGATCGATATATCTGTTGGGCTTTACTGAGCCGATATTGACATTTTACACAAGCAAGTTTGGAGGGGAGCTTGGATATAGCTTTATAAAAAAAAAAAACCCCAAATCATTTCTCTGGCCTCCGTTAATTGAAATGTCCATTCAGGTTTGTTTTTAAGGGGGGGGGGGGGGGGGGGGGGGTTTAGAATTCTAAAAAAGGTTTTGAGCGTCTGCACAAAATATCAGCTGTGGAAAGCTACGAAATACAGGGTGTCTGCTTTAGAGACCTCCGACCCTCACTGTCAACCTTGCCATACCCAGTTGACGCCCGGCATGCGCTTGAGTCCAGTTTACCAGCCCAACCAAACCCTTTCTGTCTCATGGCTAGGTAGGGGGGGGGGGGGGGTCTTTTTTTTTAGACATCCAACACGTGATTGAGATAGGAGATGTAGCATATAGCCAGTCTGAGGATCTCGATCTTGGAGAGTTTTTTGTCCGGGGGCAAGGTGGGGAGTAATTTCCGCAGCTCCGCGAAGGCCACGTTGAACGCCTCCACCCGGATCCTCTCTCTGGTGGCGTGGGCCGAGCGGTACTTGGCCGTGGCCCTCCGCCTCCTCCGCTTCTCCTCGCGGCTCAGGGGCTGGTCGGCCTTGCATTTCGGCCGGTCCTCGCCCTCCGTCGGGTCGTCCGAGGCGCAGCCGGCCGAGTTGAGGCCGCTGAGCATCGTCTCCGGGTCGGACTGAGTCCAGGAGAGGTCGGCCTCCGCCTGGTCCGGGCTCAGCATCATTTTTATTCTCCGGTGTTGGCAGTCGCTCCTCCTGAAGAACCTGTAGAGTGGACACAGACAAGCACACATTAAAACACTGATTCTCTCTCTTACAAATATGATCCCAGCGCGCCCCCCCCCCCCCTTTGCGTCTGTTGCTGATTGAAACTCACAAAGAATACAGAAAATATACGAAGAAATGTCCATTTTTGATAAAGTGTTTTCTGCCACCCTGAGGCCCCCACAGTGTGAGAAATCCCATAGAGGGTGCTTGTTTGGGTGCCAGCCCCCCCCCCCCCCCGCCGCCATAAATCCAAAATACAGCCTCCGTTCGTTGCATAATAACATTAAACACCATACATAATGAATGGCTCGTGTAATGGTTAATGTATTAAAGCCTAAGGGCCTTAAAACAGACGAACAATTAAGTAAAACATCGCATTTCTTTTAAAATTAGATTTGTCTTTCTAATTATTATTATTATGCATTTGATATTTGATTTTTTTTTTTTTGCCCCTAAAACAAAATAATGCAAGTTGTGATCATTTATGAAGAAAAAACTCCCCTTTTATTTTTTTGTGTGTGTGTGTGTGTGTGTGTGTGTGTGAATTAACATAATCAGAATTGGCCATCTGTCACAGTGTGATGAACACATCTGCTTGGCTGAGGCCAGAGTGACTTGACAGCATGGAGGCATAAGACGGCAAAAAATAATGTTGACATCTGCTGGACATGAAATTATTGGAGCTATTGTGTTTTTATAGAACGAGGGAGGTAAAATAAATATATATATATATGTATATATATAAATATGGACGGCGCATAAAAAAAAACAGGCCCACACATAACAGCTGATGAGGCACAAACATTTCAAAACAAACGGACGTGACTCTTTTTTTTTTTTTTTTTTTTTCAGAATGTACGTCTAATTTTTCCACATTTGGGACTCACCTTGACAAAGAGTTTGGGAGGCAAAGATTTCTCGGAACCAACTTAAAAGCGCTCTTGAGCGGAGCTTCAACTCCAAATTAACTCATGTTCCACCGAGCCGAAGCAACCACCAGACGTCCAAGAGACGGGTCTCCGCGAGAAAAACAAGACAAACAAACAAACAAACAAACTGGGGGCGAGTTGTTTTTACTTTTTTGCTTCTTTTTTTTTCAGCCGCGAACTTGGGAACATGGGAACCACGCGGGGTCAAACGTCAGGCGAGGAGCTGCAGATCGAAAGAGTCCGGGGCCCCCCCCCCGAAGTCTTCAAGATGATTAGTGATCAGTCGATTTATTAAAAAAAAAAAAAAAAAAAATACTAATAACGATAATAATGATGTGAGCAGGGATCAGTCAGCCCGTCTCCCCCCCCCCCTCCCCACTCCTTCTCCTCCTCCTTGCTCCTCCTCGTGTGATCCCCGCGATACGGAGAGACAATAGACGCGAGATGGGCAGATAGTGGAGAAAGTGCAGCCGGGGCTACTGGTCCGTCCGCCTGTGGAAGATGGGGATGAAGGGGCGAGATAAGCGAGGCTCGCCCGTGTCAGGAATCAGCGGATCTGAAGGCAGTTCACAGATAATCCCCCTCTTTTTCCTCCGGTCTTCCTTCCACCCAGTGTCATATGCGAGATAAGATCCAAACGATCCCGACTAATAAAGGTTCACTTCAGGGACGGAGGGGATGGAATATATTTGAGGAATGGTATTGTCTAACGCCGCCCCCTCCTTCCCCCTCTCTCTCTCTCTCTCTCTCTCTCTCTCTCTCTCTCTCTCTCACACACACACACACACACACACACAAACACAAACACACACACACACACACCTCCTCCCTCTCTCTTCACGCCCCTCAGCCCTCAAGCGCTTCTCCCTCCCGTGGGAGTGCAGTGGGCAAGGGGAGAGCAGAGATGTGCGTGTGTGATAAAAGATGGAGAGAGAGAGAGAAGGAAAAAAAAAAAAAAAGAAAGAAAGAAATGAAATAAATACGCGTGCCCGCGTTGTGAGTTTGTGCACGTGCGCCAGTTTTTTTTTGGGTGAATAGTAATGCTTTAAAAAAAAAAAAATTAACTCTGTTTGTTTGTTTGTTTGTTTGTTTGTTTGTTTTAAGTGCAGGTAGACAGAGAGGACGAGAGAACGTGAAACAAATCTGGTGAGTCAGAACTCCATCCGAAAATGTCTCGATTTAATTTTTCTACATTCTCGTTGCCATTTAAGATATAAGATAAGGCGATAAGATCAAATGAGATGAGATGAGATAAGGGATGATTTTACCCAGGGGGGGGATTCAACAACAGGGGGGGGAGTGTTTGTGTCATTTTTAGGATGGACTTTAAGAAGCACCCGTGTTTCAAATATTGTATTCTGTCTAAGCTTCGAATAAAACTCTTTCCATGTTCTCTTGTGACATTGTGAATGTACCTCCTTGACATGCGTTTGATTTGTCACCAACGGCTTCTGATGATTCCCGTCCGATATGATACTGATGCATGAGTCAGGCCTGGCTGTGGGTGGGACCAAGACCTTTATTTGTCTGCTTTATACACCTGACCTGACTTGTGTTTTGGTTGATGTGAATGACTTAAAAAATAAATTCGACCTTTCCCACACTTCAATGAGAAAAAATGAGATTTGGAGCTCAAAACAAAATCTGATAAAAAAGCCATTTATTTGGATGTCAGATCCAGAAAAAAGAAAAAAAAAAAGAAAAAGATAAGATACTTAATTGTATCATTTTAGCATTTGGAAGAGAATAATGATTTAATAATAATTTTCCAATGGAATATTAATAGGGAGGGGGGGGGGGGGGGGGGGTGGGTGTCTCTTTGGTGGAGCTGCTTATAACTCCTAGACATCTGAAACATGACACTGCTTTTTTTTTCTGGTGAGGTTGGGAGCCGCTGGCATAAAGTATATATAATAATAAAGTTTTAGCACCCATGGGTGGGAATAAGACGTTCGGCTGCCCACTGTTGCGCCTGCCACACATTCAGGTGTGGCAAAGATAGCAGCAGATGGAAGAAAAGTAAACACACCCAGATCAAACTTCTCCCCTCGTCTTTCCCCTCCACTCTGCTCGTCCTCCTCCCATCATGCACCCCTGTGCCCGGTGGCAGCACCAGCGTCGGGTCAAGGGGGCATGGTTCCAGAGGAGGGGCAGTGGCCAGTGAGTGTGGGGACTAGCTGCGCCTAACGAGGTGATTAAAACGATAAGGGGAAGCACGGATGACTTGCCGTGGCCCGCAGCCACCGCCATGCTTATTGCCACCACACACACACACACACACACACACACACACACACACACACACACAGTGAGTGAGAGAGAGAGAGAGAAGTACTACCACAGTGCCAGAAGGACCAGTTACCAGATCAGTGAAAACTCAGCATGTGTGTGTGTGTGAGAGAGAGAGTGAGTGAGTGAGTGTGTGTGTGTGTGTGTGTGTGTGTGTGTGTGAGATGACGGACAGCCTGCCTTGGGCTCCGGCCGGGTCCGTGGAGTGTGTGTGACACAGAGAGACTCACAGCGGGGTGTATCGGAGACATGTCAGGACCAGGAGACAGAGGCCTCCTGACAGCTGGAGCCCACGGACACACACACACACACACACACACACACACACACACACACACGCACGCACACGCGCACGCACACGGCCCACCACCCTAATTGCTCCACAGACGGAGAAGTGGAGATGGTCTGTGCTTGGTGGTCTGCACCCGGACCCCTCCTCAATCCGCAAGGCCCAGGGCCAAAGACATGAAGGACCCCTCCAAGGCTGTTTTGTTTGTGCCTGCTGCAATTACATGCCACAGCTGATGTACTGGCCGTGGAGACGGGGAGGCAAACTGCAGGGTGGTGCAGTCACCAGAGGATGGTCATTTCAGTCGAAAGGATGACGTTTGCTTTAGTCGTGACGCTGCCGGTAAAAGACTGCGTCTCAGTGTTGTTTAAGTGCACCGAATCTCACGTTAAGTCATTCTTCTGTTTAAGAAAATTACTCTGCGAAGCAGCAATCAGATGTAAGACGGCATGAGCACCCAAACACCTGACCAGGTATTTCAAGGCAAGATCATGGGGGGGAAAAATAAAAAAAAGACCCTCATATGCTAAACTCATGCTGCATTAAACAGTAAATCCTTTAAACAAACCCACATTTTTTACAGCTCTAAAAAAGAAAATACAAATAGCTCCACCTGAGTTAAAACTGCCCAAATTAGTATTCTCGTATTAACACTGGATGAAATGACTGCTTGTATGTGAAAGATGATGCTCACAGTGACAAAGTTTTATCATCTTTCAGCTTTGTTTTTTGGTGTTTTTCCATTGTTTTAAAAAGGCCCACAGCTGTTTCGTGTTTGGGTTCTTTCTCACAGCTCTCACTCTAACTGACTGTACGCTACCTGCCCAGCGCCAAACAGCAAAAAAGACAAAAGGCAGCATTTAGATGCTAAAGAGCCAGATCTTTTACTCAGGAGTCTGCCAGGTGGACACAATTGCGACTCCAAATGAACGCTAATGTCGCCCTGTGTCTGCTAGATGTATAAATGAGGTGCTGTTTGCCCGCACGTCCTGCATATTACCTTAAAAAGTCAGTGTTGTGTTTACAACTTGCTTTAATGCGGCCAAACATCAGTTAAAATGGCATGGTAGGCATCAAGTCCTGTTTTTTTTCATGTATGCTATGAGATAAGCAACGTGTCCGCCCTCCTTTGGATTAAGAAGAGATGAGCACTTCTAGGCATCCTGTCTGGAAAGAAATAAGGTCACAGACAGCTCTGTATGCACTCAAGCAATAAAATGCGCGAGATGATGCACTACCTCTGCAACACCAGAGCGGCTGCATATTCAAGGAAACATTTTGCTCCCTCCGCAACATGTTCCTTTAAAAAAAATATTAAGATTGTGGGAAACTTAATCGTCCATCACCAAGGAGATGCGACTCAATGTGCATTACAGGCTTAACCAAACTCAGCCTCAGCGGTTGTTTCATTCCAGCTCTCGCCAGCTGTTGAAATTAACAGAGCTTTTTACACCTCTGGAAAAAAAGAAAAGAAAAAAATCAAAAAGGCCCTGATTTACTCATTTTAGGGTGAAATATCCCTTTAAAAAAAGACCACCTTAGGAACGCGGGTTCCCATGATCGTTCAGAGCCCGCAGACACACAGGGAGCAGTACACTGATTTATGGCTATGATTATTCTTTGCAGGGCTTATATCACCAATGCAGCTGGGGCCTAATATCGCAGAGTTTCCGTGGAAATGGGATGCAAATTTGAAACCTGACTTTTTGGGAAGAGGATCACATTGTATTCCGGGCTAAGGCACGTCTTTGTGTGTGTGTGTGTGTGTGTGTGTGTGTGTGTATAGGTGGACTTCATTTCAAAAGAAGCCGTCAGCTGAAAGTTGCAAAGCGGTGTCACTCTGATGAGACGTCTGTAATGGAGTTATTTCTCTAATCAGTCAGAGCTCGGTGGACCCCGCAGCTGTCTGAGCCGCTTGTTACAACAAAAAAAAACACCTTGAACTCGAGTGACATACTCCCACCTGTCACCTATCACACACACACACACACACACACACACACAGTTTTGAACATTCAGGGAGCAGTGGGATGGAGCTGTGAAATGGGAAGGATTAGTCACTTTGTCAGGAGATGTATGAGGCTTCTCTCAGGTGGATGGCGAGCCACAGGGGGCATCTGGGAGAGGGAGAAGGAATTAGAGGCCAGAGAGAGAAGACAGGGGGGGGGGGGGGGGGGGGGGGGTGGACAGACACGGAGGAGAAATATGAAAGTGTGTAAAAATGAAGACGAAGTGGGAGACAATGTCGTTTGTGAGACACAAAAAGGAGACGGCGCAAGATGCGGCGGCGGAGCGTTCAGCCCGACGGATCCGACAGAGATGCAACTCGGCTCTTCTCGCATTTGCATCATCACTCGGGACACGCGCTCACGCACAGGGAAACACTCTGGGCAGTGTGCGAACGCCAACTTGTCCATGTGTTGTGTTCCGTCTTTTCTTCCAGGCTAGTGAAATAGGCAGTGGCCCGGACCCTGGCCTTGTGTGTGTGTGTGTGTGTGTGTGGTGGTAGTGTTTGGGGGTGGGGGGGTTGAGTGTCGGTTCAGGCCTGAACAGGAGGTGTGGGATCCAGAAAGCTGGGGGTCCCATGTGAGAATGTGGCCATCGTCAGCGCTGCCGTGGCAGGCCTCGGCACCATCTGTGCTCCCAGCAGGGCGCCCAGCGCGTTCTCCGCCACCCAGACACATATGGACACACAAAGGTGCTCACTTTCTCTCTCTCTCTCTCTCTCTCTCTCTCTCTCTCTCATGGACATGCACACACACACACACACACACACACACACAGTGGGAGAAAACACTTGGGACTGAACAGTGAGAGATGGGAGGAAGGATGATGAGTTTGTTGATTGTGCAGCGAACAGGATGATAGCGTCTTGTTGATGCTGCTGACATAAGTGTGATGACTTCAGAGAGCAAGAGGAGGCATTATTAGTCAGCAAACAGCCCAGCTGTGTTCCCGCGGTTGACACAAAACCCACATCTCTTCTTCTCTCATTGCACTGCGGAACACGTCAACGTACATATTCTTCGCAAATGAGGATTGCAAGTTGTTCGGATTTCAGCGTTCAAAGTGAAAAGTGAAAGTCGAAAAGTCTCCTGCTGAGACTGAGTTCTGATAACTCCATGTTGGAGCCCCCCCCCCCGAGTCATAAATCCAGTCCTTGCCTCCGTCCCATCCTGTTCAGCACAGACCTACATCTCCACAGCCTCCCATACCTCTTCCTCCTGCCGGCTGACCCTCCTGTCTTGGCCCCCTGCCCCCCCCCCCCCCCCGAAGCTGCACCTGCCTCATTTACCATGATGGTGAGCTCTCCTCCGCCGCCCCACACCTCCATCTTCCTCATACCTAACATCCCGGCCGGCTGCCCCTCTCTCTCTCTCTCTCTCTCCCTCTGGCCCCCCAAGCCTCCCCCAAGTGGCCCCTGTCCCTCCATCCAGGGCCTCCAGCTGGCTGATGAGTTCATTAGGCCCAGAGCTCTGCCAAGGAGCGTGGAGCTGTTCGGGCCAAACCGGGAGGGCATCACGGGGGCCCCTGGTGGTCATTGGGCACAGGCTATGGTCATTGGAGGTGGGACAGAAAAGTCCCAGAATGTCCCACATGTCGATATTCAGGCTCCGTGTCCATTCTTGGAGCCGGAGACTGTTATTTCGTACATTAGCAATCTGGTTTGGGGCTCGTGTCTCCCTGAAACTTCAGCGGGAAGAGCGCAAGGCGGTGTGGTTTGAAGGGGTCCACATAAACAATGAGGGAAACAGATTTCTAATAATCCCCACAGGTCGCAGTGACATCTGGCCCCACACTTGAGCGTTGGCTCAATTAATTCGGAAAACACAAAACAAAAAGCGCCGGGGGCAAAGATCTGGGGGGACTTAACAGGCCGCTTTGTATGTGTGTCTATCGGTGTGTGTGTGTGTGTGTGTGCGTATTGATTGTGGCATTTGATCAAGTCAACTGCGGTGCATGTGTGTGTGAATGTTGTTCAAATTAGTCGAGGCGTACAGCTGCTGTACTGAACGAGATACGCTCCTCGTTTTAGTTCAGAAATCTTGTGAAATAGCGACAGAAATGCAAGTTAGAGTGAAGATTTTTACTCTCTCCCTCTGAATCAGTTCTTCACCTGCAGCTTCAGCTTTCCCTTCCCCTCCACACTCTCACCTTTTCCCGCCCCTGTCCTCCGCTTCCTTCCTCTGTGGTGGAGGGTCAGCTGGGGTCGGGGCCTCCGTGGCTGGGCTCAGGTGTAGCCTCAGCTGGGCAGGAGGGGGGATGAGAGGGGTAGGAGAGGAGAGGAGAGGAGGCGACAAGGATTCTGTCCCACATGCGACCCAAGAGGGAGTCCGTCAAAAAATAGGAAACAAACACGTGCATTCACGCAAGTAAAAAAAAAAAAGAAAAGAAAAAAAGACAACAGCTTTGTCCTCACCCCTCTTTCTACACCTCCCCCATCTTCCCTCTTCCCCTCTTTCTCTCTCTCTCACTCTTTCTCTCCTGGGAGAGGCCTGGCCGGGCTTGGCCTGAACGCCATCTGCTGCATAATGTAACGGGATAGAACTCCAAATCCTTCATTTCCACTCACTGCCTGTCATCTGTGTGTGTGTGTGTGTGTGTGTGTGTGTGTGTGTGTGTGTGTGTGTGTGCGTGTGTGTGTCCACTCGTACAGTTGCATATGCACACATGCACCGAAAGGGTGTGAATGTTTGAGCGCGTGTGAGATCTCATTTTACGGATATTGTGACATTAGCTCGTCCAGCGATGATGTTGAGTGATGGGTTTGATGAAATAAAAAGGTGACGCCAAATGTGTGTGTGTGTGTGTGTGTGTGGGTGTGTGTGTGTGTGTGTGTGTGTGTGTGTGTGTGTGTGTGTGTGTGTGTTTTAAAAGGATTATTCCGCCCTTTTGAATATGCAAGCCCGATGGTTTTCACAGCATCCGCAGAGGAAGAAGAGTCAACATCATGGCGTCGCTGAGTTGCTGTGTCGTCCTCCGAGCTCCATTTTCAGACGTAACGAGACACCCGAAATGAAACGGTCTTTAAACACCCAAGTCCTGGGAAATCTTAAAACCTGCATCGAGCTAAGGACGGCACCTCGCCAGAGATGTCACCAATTTGCTTTTTTTGTTTACAAGTTAACACACAAAAGTGCACACCCACACACACACACACACACACACACACAGAGTCGTGTTTAAGTGCCCCACCCCTCTCTGCAACACTGGTAACCCGGAGGTGCAAAGAGTTGTCCCTCCAGGTCCCCGCGGGGCCACTGTGAATTGGGGGGCCATCTGTTTTCTGGTAATAAGCTTTCTCTTCATTCATCCTTTCTCTCCCTTTCTCCACTTCTTCTTCCTCTGTGCGTTTTTTTTTTTTTTTTTTTTTACCTACTTTTTGTTACGGAAGGTTTTCTGTCCATCTTTCACCTCCACACGCACACAAAGCCAGACTGAGAGGTCTGGTATGAGGGGCCGCATCGCTTCCGGACACAAACACTGTGCTCAGACGCTGTGAGTTTAGGGGAGCAGAGGCATGGTGAAATATCACAGTGTGAACCCTGAACCCTGACCAGCTATCCATGGCTGTTGACATAAAGTAAACGTGACACATCCCTCCTCACATAAACCCGCGCTCCCCCCCCCCCCCCCCCCCCCCCCCCCCTCCAGCTGCGTCTGTGTTACATTTTATTTTCTTTGTTTCATTTGGTATTAGACGGCGGCTCCGGAGGAGAGAGCACATGCAAATGACGAAAACACCCGCACGTGCATCGGGAAGTACATTGTGTTTTATTTAGGTATCTATCAGTTGTATTATTTGTCTGCAAAGCACATTTCCAGCACAGGACAATAACGGTTTGAATTTTAATCGAGCTGAATTCAGCCTCTTGCCACTGCTCACAATAACACTGACGGACCAACAGGCTCAAGAGAGCCAGCCCCGCTCCCATCGTCCTCCTCTGCTGGAGCCGCCACCTCGCCGGCGAGCCGCTGACGACTGCAGCCTGATTGTTTAAGTTTTGGTTTGGAGAAAACATTCGGTATTAGATGGCACCGGATCGATCAGAGCATGTTGCCATGGCTACAGCGTGATGTGGTGGGGAGAGGCTGAGGGGAATGGGAGCAGAGGGGGGAAAGTGGATTTAAGTTCACAGCCACAACACACACACATACATGTATATATATACACACACACACACAGCCATACATTAGCACACAATTGAGTCTGAATGGAGCGCTCTCCAAGGTCCAGCTTTCAAAGTGCGCAGCTCCTTTTGCTTTCTTAACTTCCCCTGCACGCTGTATGGAGCAGCGTTAAGGACAAAAAGACGACAGCGTGCGTTTGCGGCTGTGTGTCTGCTCCTGCACGGGTGCACCAATTCAAACCTAACACCACACAACGCACATTTATGTTCCATTACAGGCCGTGCATGACAACGTCGATATGTCATCTGATATTGTTCATTATCCCGGGCCGCTGCATTATCCGATTTATGCCTTCCTATGGCAGGTTTCAATACAGTCGAGTGTTATATCATGATTATGAGCGGTCTGGGCGCTGGGATGCTGTCTGCATCTCATTGAGGCAGAATGAAATGGATCAATATACCAGAGGAGGCTGAATCAGGGGGTCTGCATGTGTGAGAGTGTGTGTGTGTGTGTTTGTGTGTGTGTGTGTGTGTGTGTGGAGACAGACAGCCTTGGGAGATCAGAGTGCACAACTGCTTGCGGCTTCAAACAGTGTCTCTCTTTCTGTCTCTCTCTCTCTCACACACACACACACACACACACACACACAGCACACAGTTGTGATCGGAGCAGCATTTTGGTGTAGAAACATTATAATCACACAGTATATCAGCCTGTGACTGCCTCGTTCTCCCCCTTGTGTTGGTTACAAACTTCATGAAGCCATATTTCTTCAGTGAGGCAGCAGGCAGGCAGGAGTCGGGCTCTCGCTTGCTCTCATTTAAGTGCAGATTTACAAGCTGTTTGCGACAGGAGCTTAGGTGCCTTTTCAGGATGTGTTCTGCCTAGTTGGGAGGAAGCCGCCGTGTGAATACATCTGTTGTGTCATCCAAAGTGCAGCAAACAGGCTGTCTGTCTTTCTGCCTTATGAAATTGAAAAATCGGAGCCCCTCTAAGCTGAGGCGCTTTGTGGATTTGTTCGGAGAAAATGATTCGCTCTTGTTGGAAGGATATTCTTATTACCTTTATGCACACAAACACACAAGCACACACACACACACACACACACACACACACACGCATGCACTGCTGTTACCTCACAATTACACTAATTTAATGCCCCATTCCCCTCTATTAATCCCGAATTCTGTCCACATTTTGATTCTTGCTTTAAATGAAGGGGCTGCCACATGCGTCACACCAAACAAAAGGGAGGTTAGATTTATTCTTCATTTGGGGCAGTGTGGGTGGGTGGTGGAGGTGGAGGAGGTGTGGAGGGGAGGGGGGGGGGGGGTTCATGCATGGGCATAACCCGGCCCCTAAAGGAAGGCCCCCGCTGCCAGCTGCCAGCCATAATTAAGCAGCCCTGCCGTGTCTATCACTGATTATGTTTGACCTGGCTAATAAGGCGAGTGTGTGCCACCTACGTGTGGCAGGAGAGCGCCACAGCCCCCGTTGTCCACTTTTAGAGAAGGTTATTAGTTTGATGCATTGCTGATGACAAAAAAACGTGCATGCTGGTAAAACATCCCTATTGCAGTGCTCGGTGTGATGTTTGATCGGATGGTGCAAAAGCAGAACACAGTTGTTGTCTCATGTCTCCAAAATGTCAACTTTTTGATAACTAATTAAAGTTGTAATCAAACCCCATTTCCGACACTATTCATGGTCAACATTTGTTTCTGCAATAGCCATTTCATACATTTACATTCATTAATGAAATGGTTTTAAATGATGGTGGCAGAGTCCGCCATTCCCGCATTGGATCAAGATTGCTTACCTAAGCACAAGGGATTCACGGATAACGATGCAGCATGTGATCCTGAGCAATTTTTATCTCATTGATCTCAGGATATCAGAGCTGCGTTAAGTTAGCGCTAACGCTAACCCAACATTTCCTACTTCTTTCTACACACTTCCGATTTCCATATTGAAAACAAGTGGGTTTGTTTGGCTGCACTGTAAACAGATACACTTGCTGTTGTACCTCTGACGGAGCAGCTGCTCGAGTGGTTGTTGTTGTATTATTAACAGTAACCACAGGTGGCGCCTAATCAACCAGTGACTGAAATCTTAAAGTGGTCATAATCGATATTTTTACAACAACAAAATCAACAGTCGATGTGAAAACAGTGTGGCAATGTGAAAGCGGTCACTTTGATGAACCTACAGAGAATTATCAGCTTTGAGTTTCAGCTTGATTAATCATAGAAATTTAATAATAACGTCACTTTAGGCTTTGGGAAATTGTGATGGCCATTTTTTTGTGTTTTATTTTACTATTTTATTACAGTTTTGCTGACATTTATATAGATCTATGAAAACAAGCCTCAGTTTCAGCCCTACGCTTGACAATGCATTTAAGGAACATCCAATTGGATTAGAAACCAATGGAAGATCACGTGATCTATCAGTTGAAGTGAAAAACATAAAAAATCACAAAAGGAACGGTGCAAATATTGACACTAAGAAATGTTTTTTCCTCCTTGTGGAAAGATCACCGTCTTCCCAAATGGCAATGCCAGGGAGGGATATCCTTTAGCTCCCGCCTCCGCCTGTATGTACGCCAATATAGCAGCAATCAGTATAAATTAATAATAGGTGAATCAAAGTGCTTAATTTAATGGAGGCTATGAAAGATTAATATCTGACATTATCCAAGCTGCTGTGCTGTAAGGGGAACCACCCATGCCTGAGGTAAACCAATCACATTTCTATGAATATGACATTAGACACATTGATGTGATGTGTTACATCAATGTCAGCCCGAGTCTTGAGCACAGCAAGTCTGGATAGAAAGTCCACTGAGTGTGACTGGTCTATTTCTGTCTCTTTTTCCTCCCCTCCCCCGCCTCCCTCCTACGTGGGTCTAGAGGCGAGAGATCAGTTCAGGGTGGAGGAGAGCTGGTGTTTGGCCCGAGGGGCCCTTGGACACAGATTCTGTCATTGTCCACAGCTGCCACTCCGCCCCTCCCGCTACCCGCTCCACTCTGTGGCCATCCTCACCTTAGGGGCATCCCCTGCTACCCCGCCTCCCTAATGAAGAGTGACACGCGTCCGGAGGATCTGATCTAGTCTGAAACTGGGCCCTTGCCTCCTCTGTTTTGTCTCCTATTATTGACTGCGGTGCCTCACACTGAGTCGCGGTGATGAGAGCGCCATATACCCAAGAGGCATCGCTCCCAAATCAGAGGGGGAGCTCAAAGGGCAGATGCAATTGTATGGAATCGTGAAGACCTAATTGTCTTTATTCATGAGCTGTGTGATTGATATTAGGGGAAAATGAGACACTCTAATTGTCCTCTTATATGAGGAATTTCTTACAGGCCCACACTCTGGACGCTGTGTGTGTGCATTGTGCATGCATCTGCGGGTGTGCGCGCGTGCACTACCGGGTGAGATATCAAACTGACAACTCCTGAAGGGCATCTATGCAGCGGTGTCCCGACATATCACTTGAAATAATTCACGTTGTCTCGTTGTCCTTTCTGACAGTTTCTTGCCTTTATTGCATCCAGTGGATCCGGACACAACACATGTCAGGAAGAAATGGATACACGGCCTCTTCAAAAGATGGCAAGGACCCTCTCTGCTTTCCTTATGGCCTCTACAGCTAGTCATATCATGGAAAAGGACTTCATTACTAAAGTAACTTACACAGCGACAATAAGGCCTTCCCCTTTTGTTTTCCTGTGTGTTTTTTAATCTGTCTATGCGTTTGCTATTTGTTCCACTTTGAAGGATAAGATTTGTGATATCCTGTGTTTCTCTCATCCTCATCCTTGAAAACACATCCAGGAGCCACAACTGTAGTTTATTTAGACTTCCCTCCTGTTTGAGGAACCTTCTTTTTTAGTAAGTATGCATGTGCCACTCTTAAAGGATTTTGTGTTTCTTCTTTCTGTCGCGCTCCATTTTCTCATTCTCTCGTTGACTTCCTTGCTTTTGCATCGGCGATCAAGTAGATGCGCTGTTGCTGCAAGGTTAAGTGAAGTCGACGCACATCATACATACAGTGTACGCGCAGCCGCTGGGAGTTTTTCCACCCATCGCGTCTATTCCCTGAGCTAGCCTGAAAATCCTGCAGCGTTACGGTAATGGGTCCAGTGTGACTGTCCGTCTACCTACCTACCTACCTACCTACCTACCTACTCCACATCCCGCTGAGCCATAATTGAAATCCATTAGGGAAAACACCTTGACTGGCTCAAGTAAGCGTAAATTAATGCGTGTGTGTGTGTGTTTACGTGGGCCGGCGTGCACAAATACACACACGAACGAGGACGAAAGCAGGGTGTGCGCACCCACCAGTGTAATGTGATAAGCTCCAGCAAAGCACATACCTGATGCCATTAAATGCAATTTCCCCTGTGTGTCAGCCCAGCCATTTGTCAGCTGCTAACACTGCACGCTTTATTAAAAACCTCATCCGCTTCAATTAACTGCGCCTGCAAAGCAGTTTAACTCCACTCTAATCCTGTCAAGATGTTTAAACAGGCCTCGCGTACAGTAGGTACATCATTTCAAACCCTGTCAGTGAGGGTTTTTTTTTTTTTTTTTTTTTTTTGAGATTTTCTTAGCGCCTTTACTCATCACTTAAAGTTGGGGTTCAAGCTCAGGAGGGAGTGGGTTTAGTGTTCTCTGTGGTTTGGCCTCAGCACCTTGAGTATTCACACAGTCTCGACATTATGGAGGTATTTCCTTAAGAGAAAAGAAGTGAAATTAAGGCTGTGGCTGTAAAATCAAGCTTTCATTTTTGTGTAATAGCCAGCAGCTGTGTCCCGCTATGGTTTGTCTCTTTGCTTATCCGGGTTGTGACCGACGGCATGGTCGTGACCAAAAAAAACAAACAAAAAAAAAATCAAAAGGAACAGAAGGTATGGGATTGTTTGTGCTGTTTTAAAATATCCAAGAGTTTCTTTCTATCTGGAATGGGAGGCTGGGCGGGTGTGCTGGGTTGTGGACCCTCTTTTAATTCTTCACACGACTCTATCTGTCATCGTCGCAGTAAATTGGACGTTCCTCCGCTTACTTTTCAGACAGGATCGTCATGATGCTTTGCTTTTCCTTCAGCAGTCGTTCTGCCTCTTTTGAGCCACTTCCTGCTAATTTTGTTTGTCCGGATTTGAAGTCTTTCGGCACTTTGAATGTCAGACGATCACTTTGCACACGGCAACTGCAGTGTTGATGAGGTTAGGGGAAGATCTCGGTTTAGGTTAGTAAAAAGGTGAATGTTAATTGAGGGGTTGGTAGGTGGGATACCACGCTGACATACTGCATGTGATTGGGATATCATTCATGATATTGGGCTGCAGCAGTGAAACAAACAAAAAATGACATCAGCTGTGTAAAGCCAAGTTTGTTGCCAGGAGACCAAAAGGCCTACAAGACCCAAAAATAAAGGTATCATAGCAAGCAGGCAGAGAACAGGTTGTAAGGTAAAAGCTCAAAGACAATGTGGGGGGGGGGTTGGTTTATATACTAGGGAGCTGATTAGGGGAATGAGGAGCAGGTGTGTAGGCAGGTGAGGATCAGGTAATAGGGGATTGGCAGGAAGAGGTGAGGGCCACTGCTGATTGGTGAGGGAATGTTCGGGTCTGAAACGACAGGAAAGGCCGGCGGCAGGCAAACAGTAATGAAACTGATCTCAGGAAGTGGTAGCGGCCATGTGACAAACAACAGAGCTGTTCTTTAAACCTCTCTCAACAGTCACACCTAACGTTAACTTTAACCCTCACCCTCTCCCTTCCCTTAAACTCAAGTTCTCATTCTAGCCTTGGAGAAGAAAGGCGGGAACACGGTGATCTCTCCTTGCAAAAAAAAAGAAAAAAAAGAAAAAGTACCCAGTATGAAGGTCTAAAATTGCTTCCCACAAGGATACCACACATGCTCTTCCGCTTTCTTCCACTCGCTCTTGTACACACACACACACACACACATTCAAACACACCCTTTCTTTCTCTAACACACACACACACACACACACACACACACACACACGGTCATGCCAGCAGGGAGGTGACGGTTAGCATGGTGCTGTCACCAGGGGATCCTGGGTGGGGTTTGCAGGAAAGAGAGAGGTGTAAATTGGGTGAGCACCGGGTGTAAAGCCGTACGAGTGACTGCTTGGTGCTTGTCCTCTTGATGATTTGTCACTCACTCGCACCCCGAGACATAGCGGTGGGTAAGGTGAGGATGATCCAGTTTGGCTCACTTTTCTGGTCGGTATTGTGTTTGCATCAGCGACTGTGATTTTTCCATTGTGCTCTTTCTTCAACCCCTTTCGCCTTTCGCTCCTGGTGTTTTCCAATGCAACGAAGGAAACATTTGATTTGATTCCAAAAAGAGAGAGAGAGAGAGCAGAAAAACAAGGATGCAAGTCCAGGAAGAAGATGGGACTTGGGATTGTGGTGCTGTTGACCACTAGCAGAACAGGTTTACCCCATAATTTCATATCTATCAACTTGACGCTGATGAAATTTGAAAGTGTAATCAGCGAAACGAAAGCTAAAGGCGAGCAGGTGTGACTTGCCTTTGATCATAACGGAGACCAATTGCAATTAGACCCAAAATGGCTTGACGGCGGTATCAGGGGACCGCTTGCAGATTATGTATTTTTAATCAGAGTTGTTAGCATCTGTGATGGATGCCCATTTTACTCACACCAGCCTCTGATGGCACACGTCATGTTTGCTAGCTGTGAATTATCGCCGTGTGTGCTGCCCCCCCCCCCCCCCCCCACCACCACCACCACCACCATCATGTCGCCCACTACCTCAACTGGTGCACGCTGAGCTTCTGGAAAACAAGTGGAGGACAGGTGTGTGAGGGTGCAAGGTGAAAAACCACAAACGCTCACTCTGTAAGGTTGATGCGGCGCCTCGCAGCATCAAATGACAATACAGGGGTTTGTTTTAGGGTTGCTCATCTTCCTCAGGCCAGTTTTATTCCTGCACACATTCAGCACAAGTGGAGATATGACAGGTCTTCCTCCTCCTTTTCCACTTCCTGCTTGTTTTTCCACACCGTGATTACTGCAATGAGTTTTGCAGGTGTTGGGTCATAAACAAATGTATCGGACAGATTTAAAACTCCAAAGTCGTTACACGTATGTACATACGTGCGCAAACGTTGTCTCGGGGCCACAAATGTTTGCGCCAATCCATCCGATAGCTGTTCAGATATTTCCGTCCGGCCAAAGTGGCAGACGTTGCCCTCCTTGGAGCCATGCCAGTAGCGTGGTTAAAATACTTTACACCGTTCATCTGGCCTCTTTTACGCTGGCTCTCAGTGTGTTCCAGGGTTGATTTTAAGATTTCATTGATTACCTTTAAGCTCTTCATTGGCTTTGGCTGCTCGCCTTATGTCTGTGTGTCCGTCTGTATGGTCCCGGCTTAAAACTAAGATTCAGCCGAAGGTTAGATGGTTCAGCTGGACGCTGCGGATGTTGCTGGTTTAAATGCAGATCTCTCACTATGTTAAAACTTTTGACAGGAGCCTGATGCGTTCTGATGAGATCAAAATGCTCCTTATACCTGAGGGGTAAGTTGGGTTATAATTCTCTGTTTGATTCGTCGCTACAAGGGACACCCTTCATACACACATAGTCATTTGAGCCGTTGTTAATGCGGAAATATTGAGAATAGCTGCTTTAAACGTTCTCAAAAGACTCAAAATGGCAGCTGTCTGCCTCTGTCAACAGCGTTTTGAGAAATACTCTCATTAAACTCACAACTTATTACAGAATGCGCGGCATAAAAAAGTCCATATTTACAAAGACTAAAGGCTGTGTTTGTCAGTGTGTGTGCATGTGTGCGTTTGTGTGTGTGGCCCCTAACTCGACCATGTGCTAACCCCACACAGCTGCAGAGTCCCCTTGAGGGTTTGTCGCACAGGCAACAGAGGAAGGGCGGAGGAAGGGGGACTGAACACTCTCATTTCCATGCCGCACTGTTCTGGCAAAGACATTGTACACCGCTGTGGATGTGCGTCTCTGGTGCTATTGCTCAATCTTTTTAGGCCTGTCAGTTAGGGTTTTCATCAGGCAATTCTCCGGGCGCAGAGGTTGGAAAGCTGATTGTGTGCTTCAGTGTGGCAAATGTGCTCTCCGTGTGTGTTTAATGCATGTATACAGGAGATAGATAAAAGAGACGGGGGGGACTCTTCAGGGGGAATTAAGAGCAACAGAATCGGATTGTTTTCTGTATGTCACGTCTCCAATACGGATGTAGGAGATACAAATTAAGTCAGTGTGTGTGAAAAGCGTCATTGTTACGGGGTTTGTCAGTCAGTGGCTTCATAAAACTCCACACAAATCAGTTTTCTGCCCACTTCTGTCAGGCATGAAGCCGAGTCCAGCCTGAAAACAGCGATGGAGAAACCAAGGAGTCTCAGGTTCCTCAAATATCCCTGTCAATCAAACGCCGTTTCCTCTGAGTGCGTTTTCTATCTGTCAAGGGTCATAGAGAGTGAGGATGAGACCCATTCCCCTCCCTCCCTCCCCCCCAGCTCCTCCATCTCCTCCATCTCCTCCATCTCCTTCCCTCCCTCCTCTCCCGCTCCTTAGAGGTGTATCTCTACCTTGTGCATCACGTCTGGGCATGACCTGTTGCTAGGTAACCCTGGGTCACAGCTGCACACTATGGCAGACCCTTTTTTTTTATTTATCAGTGAGTTATGTGGGAGACGGGGGCTGTAATTTATTAGTTTGATATTGGGCAGGCAGCGCAAGTTTGGGATTGTAAAAAGAAGAGACGGCCTATAGCTCATCAAAATGCTTATTCTGATCCCGGTCCTCGGCCCGCTGAAGAGATTCACAACAGAGGGGAGCACAACATTATAAATTCATCTGCTTTTTACTAAGAAAATCAAGCATCTCCAACAACAAAGCCAATGGTAATGCACTTTCCATGCTGGTAATTGAACAGATGTGGTCAGAGCTTAGAGGACCCAAAAAGAAAAAAAGAAAAAAAGAAAAAAGGAATTCATCTCAGTACAGTATGTGACTGATTCATGTCCAAGGATGAAGTGGGTGCAGACAAATAGTGTTATCAAGCTTTGTTAGTCTTGACAGAGTTAACCTTCCGCTATAAATGTATGCAAAACGTCTGCGATAAAGGATTTTTCAAAGGAATAAAAAAGAGTTGGACGAGATGATTGACGCCACTCTCATGTTTGTCCATTAAATGTGAAGCTGTCGACTCTTCTTGTCTAAAAACCAAAATCAATAATAGAAAATCATAGGAGTACTTGCAAGTGGAAGTTTTATATTAGTAATGTTCTTCCAAAAGGTTTTTTTTTTTTTGTTGCAGATCTGCATTTGTAATTTCACATTTTTGGTATTTGATATGTTTTTTGCAATATATTGAATTGAATCAGTCCAACATGTGTGGAAATGAAAGGGTTTGTGCTTATTTTCATAATCTGGGCATTTGTGGATGAGGTCACAGTCTATGGAGGACGTTAAGGCCTTTATGTAGAGTGTTGAATTAATTGTTTCTAAAGAGGAGATTTACTAGGACTATAGAATAAGAAAAATAAAGTGTTATAATTTCTCCTTAAAATTGGCCAAAATATGATTTGTTTTTTTTCTACAGAAGCTGGTTAATACTTCTCATATAAGTTTAGAATATATAGAAGTGCAAATGTTTGTGTTTTATCTATCAATGTATTATTATATCAGCTTCCTCAAAGTATATAATTCGTTCCAGAGTGCTCTCACATTATTTCTAGTGCCACTTTATGACAAAACCCTGAAATTAGGTTGGGCAAATTGTTGGGACAGACAGCCACCGTCTGAAAGTTTTACAGTTTTCGCAACACTTCAGTGTGATATTAATTTGTGATGCATCTGCTGCTGTTGACTCAGCCACACGTCTTCCTCCGTGCCCCGACGAAGGCTCACCGTCGCATCCCATCCCCGAGTCTCGCCCACGACACTTTTGTTAAATTCCTCTTCCCTAATGTGCGTGTGATGAATATTTTTCAGATGCTTCCTCTAGGCCATATCTGATCAAAACAAATGCACCTGCACTTTTTTCTTTTTTCTTTTTCTTTTTTTTTTTTTTCCCCCCCTCCCCTTCTTGCAACTGCAACTCCCCCAGGACGGGTAAAAATTGACTCCCTGGCTTCCTCCACCAGGCAATTACGTGCCATCTGTTCCCATCTTGGTTGTTCCAGCTCGTTTTGTTTCTGCGATTGTTCGTCTAATATCATAGGCCTGAAAGTGTTAGAGAGGAAGGGGGAGCGGAGTGGGGGGGATGGGGGGCAAAAATGAGGAGTGGCATGAAGAGGAATTAATCGAATCTAACAGCAGAACCAGATCTTCCCCTCTGAAAGGAGATAGTCCCAATAGAATGAGGACCATTACCATATTCATCACCTAATATTGCCTGCTGTATGCAAAGTGGGAGAGAAGAGCGCAATGTGACTTTCTTGACCACCTTTCTAATTCCATCTGTGAAAGCTCGCTGACTTCTTTTTTTAATTGTTTGTTTGCAACAAGTCCACTTGCTACCTGCTTTGCTGTGATGCCGCCATTTGTTTGGGAGTTGTAATAATAACCTATTAACTTCCCTGTCACATATCGCGCTGGTATTTATTTGTATATATGTGGCTGTTATGCTGCCATGCTGGATCACGTTATTGTTTTGTTACAGTAACTATTGGGCCCATTACTCTCTGCCACACACACACACACACACACACACACGCATACAAGAAGGCTGGTGGATTTAATTGCAGTGATGTTGCAGGCGAGGCGAGCAGCTGGATTGGGGAGTTTTAACAGTGATATCAATAACGGAGCGCCACCTTAGGCCGATATAATTTTCCATCTCTCCTGACAGAGCGGAAGATAGAAGTAATCAGTCACAACACCAGCCAGGCAGCCTGTAGGACCTCGTGTGACATCCAGCAACACTGATGGCTCAGGACCCATCTGTGTCCAGGGGGCAACGCTCAGTGTGTGTGTGTGTGTGTGTGTGTGTGTGTTTGACGATGTGTGTGTGTGAGGATAATTGCTGAGAAGACGTTGGATCCTATAAGAAGAGGAAATCTGTCACTCTGCTTAAAGGCTTATACAGTAAATAGCCAACGTGACTTGATCAGAGGCCTTTATATGTGTTCATATGAGTTATGAACAACAAGTTTAGGGACGCTTTCTTTGCCGTATGTTCAGTGCTTGCGTTGGATGACCAACACTTTGCTCCAAAAGTTAGATCTTAAACTAACTTAGCTATCCTGTCTTGTTTCGGGGGACGAGATTGGGAGCAGGGTGACGACAGAAAGAGAAAAGCATCTGCCGAGAGAACGCGACAAGACGGAATTCTTCTTGTGGCCAATATTTCTACGTAGCTCACTCTCTTTAACTTCTCCACCTGAGACATTTCAAGAGACACTGGACCCAGAGGGACAGAGAGAGTGTGATAACAACATCGAAGTGTATGGATACGGTCTCTGAAAACTGAGTTCAATTTGGACCAAACACCCAAAAATCCATACCAGGGCAGTTGCTTTAGAGTACTTATAAAGTCCCCAGAATGCATCTGAAGACCTGAGGTCAGATGTTGAACATGTATGGCATCAATGATGCAGGGATTTCTTCTTTTTTTTTCTCACAGCTTTTTTCGACATCAGCCGTGGAACCTGTAGACGTGCATCACATGCGCTGATTTCAAATGAATTTCTTGAAAACTCTCACTTCTTTTCCAAAGTTTCCACCCTGCACTGATGTCTGAAATCAAGTGTGAGTGGAATTAAACAAGCCAACGTTTGGAGGCGAATTCACTAATTGGGACCAAACCTTGTTAAAAAAAAAGAAAAAACTGTGCAGACCTGCAACAGACTGCTGATTGACCAAAGCACACAACCTACAAACAGCACAAACAAGTCAGCCATCTGCAACACGTTATGCAATGGGAAATTCACTCGTTTAAGTACCTTTCTGTGACATTGCTTACATTTAAAAAAGTTGTTTTTCTCTGAAATATATAGTCAGAGGGTAGGATTCAGGTGTCTAAATAATCAAGAAAAAGTAGACCCAGTAAAAGATACATTTTTTTTAGTTTTTCATTTGACTTGTCCCTCAGTACCTCTGCCTTAATGCACATGGCTATTCTACTGTATGACTGGCCTCCACAAAGTAAAGTATTGTTTTAACCAAGCAGACTGATTATTTATTATATGATAGTAATATATGATCTTCTATTTAAAGACCATTTGATTAGAGAGAATGCAATGCATCGACTGCACAGGCCGTCCTCTCTTCAAAGCTTTGTATTTGCTGACACCTAGTGGTTGAATGTTTTGGTTCAACTGTATTTGACAATACAATGGATCTGGAGAACAGGCGTCTGCATCAATAAAAGTGTGTTCATTCATTTCATGGTGTATGATTATTACTTGTGTGGCTTTAGATTGTAAAGATTTATTAGCAGGCCGTGTTTCAGAAGTTAATTTGTAAAAAAAAAAAAAAAGCAAGGTCCCTTTTCATTTGAGTCTGTAAAATGTAGAGGACATATCCTCTTACGTTATACATTTAACCGTTTGACCTTCAGTGTGCTGAATGTTTCTCTTAAATTTAAAGAGGGAATCTCAAAACCTGCTGTTACTCCCAAAGTTTCTCTCTCCGTCTTTATATTCAGTCAACACATGCAAGTGGTCAGTTGAGTGATACCAAAAATATCAATTTGTTTATCTGCACACATGAAGACGCCCCTGCTGTGAGTCCTATTAGACGACAACCTGTGCAGAATGCGATCGAAAGAATGAGGGAGGGAAGAGGGGTGAGAAGGGGGAGTGACAGAGGGAGAGGCGGGGGGAGGAAGAAGTGGGGGCTGCAGGACAGAGCAGAGAGAGCAGCGGAGGAAGAGGCACACACCTGGAATTCAGGTAGGACATCTTTAACCTTTTAAAATGCTATTTCTGTGTGTATGCGTTGGTGAAATCGGATATTTCATTCAGAATAAAAACTTCTGTTATGCGTTTGTACTCAGAGCGTAAGTTTGAAAATAAAAAAAAGCCTTCGTTTGGGCCAATTTGCTGCCAACAGATGTCTTTTTTTTAACTGACTGACGTACGTTTCATTCAACATTTCAAAGAGGCATTTACCTGTGAGCGTTATGCTCTGCAACCTGCAGTCAGTGGCTCCATTGTTTAGTTTCGATACGCTGGAATGCTCCTGAACATCCCGCATAATGCTCTCAATTATGAATGGTATCATTTATTCCATAGTCTCAGCACCTCAGCGAAGGCCATCCGGTAGCTTAGCAACGAGTGCCTCTCTCATTCAACATTAAAGTGTAACATGACAAGACCCAGTGGCCTTCACTCCAGGAGAGTGACAGGGATTTGTAACTGACACGTAACCTACATTTTCCCTCATTCCAGCAAACAGATTGATGACTGCTGACCCGTCTGTGCATAAAGTGCAGTTTTGACATTGAGATTGTACTCGAGATTATGCTTTCCGCGTTCTCCTGCTCCGAATTTCTCCTTTAAAATCTCTTTGAAGGAACGCTTAAACTGTTCCTGAGCGGCATATGACAAATGTCACCGATAACATCTTTGACATCGTCTTAAAACATGGGAAACAGATTTTATCCATTGACACTCCGAGGTCACATGTTTCCAGGGGGACGTTATTGTGAACATGCAGAGGTAAACTGACACCTCACCCTTTCATCCTTGCAAAAGCCTTGTTGTTTTGCTCCAGGGGGGTAAAAGGCTCTCTAACTAGGTCTACACTGTTAACATATACATGCTGGTACCCACAATTGCCAACTCAGAATATGATCCATTTTGCATGGTCAGAAAGAGTCAGTAAAAAAAAAGGAAAGAAAGAAAGAACTGACCCCTCTGCTGGCAGTTTCTCACATACCTTGTGTTGGTGGTGAAAGACAGAGTTCAGTTTCAATGCCTGGAGCAGATAAGCGCTGCTGTTTCAACCCAAAGTGACAATGAGGGTCTGTGCTGCATTCGGAAGCAACTATTTGAGACTGTTGAGGTTTCACGATGAGTGACATTAAGAGAAGTGACTTGGCAAACAAAGACTCACGAACCCTTCTGCCTCAACTTGGCATCCAACTAATAGTCTGATGTTGGAAATAGCTGTAAATACTGATTGAACTGTATCATTTAGATGAAGAAGTACAGCACGAATCTGGTAATTCAAGGCAATGGGTTAGGGTTCAGCAAGCTGTTAATTAACATCTAATTTAGGACATTTATTGTTGTAGTGATCGGTGGCTGCCAACAGTGTTGAAGTCTGAATACAACGCTGACCTCAGGGAAACAGGACAGTGGTTACCCGAGAGCACTTTAGAGTCTCGTGAGAAACTGAATATTGTGTGGGATGGATAAAGTTGCAACGAAAGGGAACCTGTGTCCCAGTTTTAAAACAGCAACAGAAAAGTCCTCCCAGGATTTATCTGATACACCTGAGTCAACAGGTAGGTCAAAAAGATTTCCAGGAGGACTGAAGAGTTCATTTGCAAAAGATAACAGGTGACTGCTTTGGTGAGGAAATGACGGATTTGAACCAAGACCTTCTTATCGCATACAAATTGTTTCAAATGTTGTTTTGTAAATGCGGTGTCACTTTCTTCCAAAGCTGGACATTTTGTTTTGAATTGAAACTAAAGTATATGTTGTAATATCCTTAAATGCTTGGTTGTAAGGGCTGTGCCTTTTCTATTTTTACGTCTAATCTTTCACTGTTTTTAATGGCTGATGATAAAGGTTTTCTTTTGCATTTTCTTTTTGACTTTACAGACACATACTCAAAAAGCAGCGACAAGAAGCGAACTGATAAGTGAAACTCCATTTGACAAGAGGATTGTCCAAATCTGCCATCCACGATGTTAATGCGGTCTCATTCTGAGAGAAGAGCCCTCCTTGGGTTCTCAGCCCTGCTGACACACAGCACTCCAAAACAGAGAGATGTGACCTCCCAACCTCCCCTATCCTTCACCCCACGAGAGTCCATCTTTACACCTGTATCTCTTACGTCACCGCCTCCCTGGGTGGCTCAGGCCCTTTCTAACCTGGAGAAAGGAGAACAAGAACTGCAGAGCCTCAGGGAGCGACAGCAGGCCGAAGTGGAGGAGGTGAACCGCAAATTGGACAATGCTGTGATTGAAGCTCAGAGAGAGGAGCGTCGCCTTCTTGAGAAGATTGGGCAGGAGCACAGAGAAGCCCAGCAGCACCTTAGTCAGGTGAAGAGGGAGAATGCTGCCGCGGTGCGAGTTGTGCAGTCACTTGTTGACATGCAAATTAGAAAAATTGGACAACTAAAGGAGCAGATACAAAGATGGGGCAGTACAGCTGGTGGATCCAACAAAAATCAGCTCCAAAGAGGAGTGGCAGAGGTCACCCAACCTTGGGAGATCTCTCTAACACTGAAAAGGGTCAGTTTCTTACCAAACCCTGGGTCCAAGACCTCAAGCATAGGGGAAGTTGATGTTCGTGAGCAAGGTATGACATACCCAATTGGTGTCTGTGGTGTCCAAGGACAAAAGTGTGCCTTGCACTCAGGGGATACAACGTTTTCAAACATTACCCCTCTTGAAATTCGAAAGGAACCACAACCAAACAGAGCAGGGCAAAGGTACAATCCAGAGGAGAGCAATAAGGCAAACAGTGGGAACATACGAGTTGTCCGGAAACTACGTCTGTCAAGCTCTACAGAGAATGAGGACGAGCTCAAATCACCCACCTTGAAGTCATCCATACCAAGACACCGTGGTGTATCTGAGTCATCCCAAGATGAGGAAGTGGAGTCCGTGTGGTCAGACACACAGGGGCAAGACCTTTTCCTTGCTATCCCACCAGTCTCTAGTCAAGGTGAATCTGAAGGTGATGAATCTGATGGCAGACAAAATGGAAAAAAGAGGCGCTCCACACTCAAGGGTAAGAGGAAGCAAAAGGCCCTTGTCTTGGTCTCGTGTGAAGAACCATCCTGCCCTCCTGAAGAAACTGATGAAAAAAGCAGTGACATAGCAATATCTCCAAAGACTAGGCGCAAAGGTTCACTCTCCAGGCACAGTCTTGTAGATCTTTCCACTAGGCTTTCTCAACACACTCTATCCAAGAAAAAGACCTCCAATGAATCTTCAATGGACAGTGGAAGCCCTCCATCCCCAGTAGATAGTGAGGATTCCTGTTACACCTATACTGTGAATACTCCAGTCAATGGATCCCTCAAGCAAGAGCACTACCACTCAATGTCCATCGGTGACCTCTCTGGTAAACCTCGCCCTTTGATTAACAGTGACAATGGTGAGCGTAGAGGAATCAGGAAGGTCAACAGAATGCGTCTTGCCTCTGAACCTTCAACTCTTGAACAAGGCCAAGGAAATGACACAGAATTTGACAGGAACACCATGAGTTCTGATGAACGACAATCGAGATCCCAGACTCGTGTTACACAGGGTATAAGCTTAAACCACGTGAGCAGGTCTCTGTCAATGTCAGCTATTGAAGGAGACAAATTACATCAAGTCAAGGAATCACAGCAATACAGCAAGGACAAGAAAGAGAGAGTTGTGCCAGCTTTGAGGGACCTGGAGGAAGAGGGTGGTTCAACTGCGCTTGACTCGGCTTATCTGGTCAAACAGTTTGGAAAACAAGGATCAGGTCGCACTGACTTCAACCTACCTAGCGGCGTCCATGCGACTGTCAAAGGGCAGCTATTTGTGGTGGATTGTGGAAATGCCCGCATTCAGGTGACTGATCTCCAGAAGAATGTTGTACAACAGGTGTCTCCTTCAGGATCAGAAAGGTCTTCCCGCATTTGCAACTACTTTGACATAGCTGTGAACTCAAAGGGCCTCATTGCCCTGACCTGTGCTGCTGAACGAGCTGTGTTGGTATTCAGCCGTCATGGACGCCTCCTGCAAACATTTGGAGGCACAATGATTGGTTCTGCCAATGAAGAGTTGGATGCTCCTAGAGGGGTGACTGTTACTCATCAAGATGAGTTCTTGGTTGCTGACATCAAGCGTGGCACCCTTACTTCCCTGAAGCTGGACCCCAAAACAGGGGCCAGATTGGAGCGTACAGTGGTGACCGGGTACCACAGACCCTACCTGGTGGCAGCCTGTCTCACCACTGGGCTCATGGCAGTATCTGAACGGGGAAATGAGACTGGACGTGTCCCATGCATCCGAGTCCTGGAGCCTGGCTGGAACACCATCCGAATCCTGGGGGTGTGCTCTGGCCTGGGGCCTGTTCTGACCTGCCCTTGGGGTCTCTGTATCGACAGCAATGGAGATGTTCTGGTGGCCGACTGGGGCAAGCAGCACCACCGTGTTTTTATCTACCCATCCAAAGGAGTTGGCTGGCCTCTGGTGACCGAAAACCTGAGTAGCCCAAGGGGCCTGGCACTGCTCCCTGATGGCCACATGGTCGTGTCAGACAGCATGAATCACTGTGTCAAGATCTACCGTTACAAGTGAACTACGGAGGATGATGAAGACAGAGATAGAAACAAACATGGATAGAGTAAAGACCAATTGCTGTGAGAGATTGAGAGGGTTACATCTGTAATTGCAGACAATATCCTTGGAAATGTATAATGTGAGTTTCTTTGAGTATCATTTACAGCCTCTACCTCCAACCCACTCTGATTTGATCATGTTTGATGGGATTTCAAAATGGACATAGTACTTTGTGCTTCCCATTATATTAATCAGTAGAAGCAAGGCAAGTGTAGAAGATTAGTATAAAGAAAAATAGCATCATATCTATTTAGGACAAAAGATACTGAAGTAGTGGATACAAGTACTAATGCATGCTTTTAAATTACCCTTGAGTGTTTCTAATGTTTTTTTTTTTTCTCAATTAATCTACAGTAAAGTTTGGTAGCTCATAATTCTGTGTGCCTGAATAATACGGAATGAAAATTTGGGAATTGTGCCCATATTGCAAAACATTTAATCAATCAATAATCAAGACAAATGTGAAAACTCTCAGTGTAATCTATCAGTTTAATCAGCAGCGCAAACTATTTAGTGGGCTTAAGTTTGGGAGGGCCTTAATAATTTTTGTACTGTTGATTTGTCTGAGTAAAAAGAATTAAACTTTGATTTACATCTAATTTTGCATGATTTTGTTGTTACTGGGTCTATTGCCTAACCACACCTTACCACGCAACCTGCAAGGCTGTTTATTAGCTTTTTGGGTATATCTCTGGTGACTGATGTTTGCACAAAAACCACCAAATAAAAAATGGGGACAAAGGGAGCTTACCGCTCCTGAACATGTGATTCACAAACACAGTAAGAAATCGGTAAAACGTTAACCAAACGTCAATCATTTCATACGAAATCCTCATCATGAGATATTATCATACATAGATATGTATAATGTGCTTCAAGGCAAATGCTGACAGTATAGAACATAGCTTGTGCTGCACATAATACTAATGTTTAAAGAAAAATAAAGTATATCACCAAGAGTAAATTGTAATGTCTGATCCTAAGTTGGTCATGACAAAGCCTCATTTTGCAATGACAAAAATTCCAACACCCTGTCTATGCAAACACACACACACACACACACACACATGCACACACGCAGGCAGTTTCCTAACTTGTCCACCCACACACACATTTCAGTATAAAAGTGCAGTTTCAGCTCCTGCACAGCCACAGCTCTGCTACAGAGTGAGACTCAGACGTCAGAGGACTTCACCAGAGGACCGCGCAGCATGGAGCTGTTAACCAAAACTCTCTTTCTGTGCTTAGCACTTGCCCCCACACATGGAGCACCCGCGTGAGTATTAAAGAACTCTTCTGTCTTGCAATGAACTGACACTCAGAATTGGTCATTGAGGTCAGGACGGTGCTAGTCCTCGCATCCTGATCCCAAAGATCCTTCACTGCTCACGTCGTGTGCGCGTTTCAAGAGTTTGTTGCATTGGATTACATCAAAACTGTAAGCTGTTCCTGTTATTTTGTCCACCCCCCCCCCGTTACTAATTCGAATCATTTCTACGGCTCATTTTCTCTTATCTGTTTAACCAGTGCAGCTGAAATGCGCCAGTCACTGTACAATCATTTCATCACTCTATTTGCTAGTTCACAAAGTTCACCGGTTGGATCAATCGAGCAAATAAAAGAATGCAAAGTCATCGTATGCCCTTGGTGGTGTGTCACTGATTGACTGATTGATTGATTTTTTTTGGGGGGGGGGGTGAAATGTAATGTGGTGCTTTGCCGAACTGCAGAAAAATAAGGATCTATTTTATCATCCCCAGGCACCCACAAGAGGCAACAGTCGAAGGTGGGTTTTTGCTAAACATGTTAAAAGTGTGTCCATAATTTGTCTGTTACGTGATAGCTAAGCATCAATCACAGAGGTAATCTCACAGAAACAAGACGTTCTCTTACCATTATTTCAGTTGCATTAATGATATATATATATATATATATATATATTTAAAGTTCTAGTATCTATGTTTGAAATAAAGATGGAGCTGCTCTGCCAGACCGGTGTGATGGTATTGAGTTTGACGCCATCACTCCTGACGAGAAGGGAAAGACTTTCTTCTTCAAAGGTGTGGAACACTTTTTTTTTAAATAGAGTCTCTTTTTACACGAGGTTGGTTCAGAATGATGTACTTTTTTTTTTTTTTCTCATGAGATTATTTAAGTTTCATTTCCTATATTTTTCCGACCTGAAAACATATTTCTTGCAGTGTAATGAAACTCCTCTGATGTCTTCCCTTCAGGCGCCCACTTGTGGGGGGGTTTCCGGGGTCCAGCTCAGCTCTCCAACGAGTCCTTCAAGGAGCTGGATGACATCCATCACATCGGCCATGTTGACGCTGCCTTCCGCATGCACAACACAGAGAACCCCGACGATCATGACCACATCTATTTCTTCCTGGTATGACCCACAGATACTTTTCAGTTGTGATATGATGAAACTCGAATATCTGCCACTGGTCTTTACTCTTTCTGGCGTAATCTCCAGGATGACAAGGTGTTCAAATATTATAACCACACTCTGGAGGACGGGTATCCAAAAGAGATCCAGGAGGACTTCCCAGGAGTCCCCGATCACCTGGATGCTGCTGTGGAGTGTCCCAAAGGAGAGTGCGTGACCAACTCAGTTCTCTTCTTCAAGGGTATGTCGGCATTCACAGCAAAAAAACTTTATTAATCTCACTAACTCAAGACTACAATTAAATTGTGGATTATCTCAGGATTATAAAAATAATGCTGCCTCCTAGTGGAGGAAATTAGCTGCAGCAGGAGCCGCCCACAAATTAAAACCAGGAATTAGAGCCTGTTAGTCAAACTGTCCTAATACTGCATGCCTATATTATATCAGGTAGTCCTGCTAATATTGGCAGAAAAACTATGATATAATTAGGATACTGTCAGTAAATGAGAATTGGCAACCATTTTCTAAAACGAATCATTTCCCCCCACAGGACATGATGTGCATGTTTATGACATTTCCACAAAGACAGTGAAGACCAAGACGTGGTCTCACCTGCCCATCTGCACCTCTGCTTTGCGCTGGTTGGAGCACTACTACTGTTTCAATGGACACAACTTCACCAGGTTCAACCCGGTAACCGGTGAGGTCAGCGGTAACTACCCAAAAGACGCCCGCAATTACTTCATGAATTGCCCCAACTTTGGTGAGTTCATCGAGTCAAGAACTGTCAGATTTTGTCTCAAATCTTACATAAAAGTATTGATAAAAGTATTAACCTCAAAGTAAGGTAAATGTGTAAGCTTCTGTATCCGACTGCAGGTCATGGCGGTGATTACAAAACCCCCAAATGCAGTGAGGTCAAAATAGATGCCATCACCACGGATGATGACGGCAAAACGTACTTCTTCGCAGGTAAAGTCACATAAACCAAGACAGTAGTCTTGTTAAAAAGGAATAGTGCAACATTTTGGGAAATACAGCATTTCCTTGTTTCCTTTTGGCTCCAGGCTTTATGCTAAGCTAAGCCTAATTGCCTGCTGGCTCTAGTTTCGTCCTTAACATACACATACATGAGAGTGGTGTTGATCTTCTCAACTGACTCTCGGCAAGAAAGCGAATAAGCATATCTCCCAGTATGTCAAACTATTGCCTTGATAATTTCTTTCGAGCTTTCACTAAGGCTACAGTTTAATCTGCTCAGGCCGCATCTTCATGCGTCTGGACACCCACCGCGACGGCCTTCACGGCTTCCCAATCACCAGGACGTGGAAGGAGGTGACCGGCGGGGTGGATGCTGTCTTTTCCCACTCTGACAGAACCTACTTCATTAAGGTAGACCTTGAAGTAACAGGTCAACATTCTTCCTGCTTTCATTAGAGACCTCATCCCATTCTACATTCTGACTCCCATCTGGTCGCAGATACAGGACACGGACGATGTGTTCTGTCTCTCGGTGTGTCGGTCAAAGTTAAAACTAAAATCTCTCCCGTTCTGCCAAACACCTGCAGGATGACCAGGTTTACATCTATAAAGCAGCTGCTCACCCCATCCTGATTGAAGGCTACCCTAAAACCCTGAAGGAGGAGCTCGGCATCGAAGGACACGTGGACGCTGCTTTCCTCTGTCCTGACGGACACACAGTTCATCTAATCCAAGGTCGGGTTCCATGGTTGCTTATTTCTCCTTGAGGTTTTGAACTCTTGAAATTTATATTTGCTTCCAAGCGATTGACAAAACATCTTTACACACACATTTCGTCCAACAGGACAGAGGATTCGCGATGTCGACCTAACCGCCACGCCCAGGGTCGTGACCCGAGACGTGTCCCTGCCCTTGTCCGACATCGATGCTGCCCTGTGCAGTCCGGAGGGAGTTAAAGTGTTCAAGGGCTCGCAGTATTACCAATATGAAAGTGCCCTGACACTGGCTGCGAGCAGAATCGCCCCCGTGCCTCTGAATATTACCTCAGCCTTGATGGGATGTCAGGACTAGGTTAACCAGGGAATGAGAGAATATTTCACAGTCTTGATCGTTGTCCCCAAACAATACAGAGAGACAGCATTAGCATCAAACATCAACGTTTCTCTGCCCTCATGCACACAGTGATTCGGACTGGATGAAAGAAGGTTAACCACAGTAATAAACTGCCAAAAGATCTTGATTTTGTGCACCAATGGAGGGGAAGGACGTTTCATCATAAAAGAGAATTGAAGTCGATAGTTGTTTGGTGAATAAAAAGTGGAAAACTGCACATCTGGAGTGTTATTTCAGTTATGACCATGAAAACAACTTTATGATAATACAACAGAAGTGTTTCATTGGTTTGTGTACTTTGAGTTTGCAGATGTGAAACTGCCAAAAACCAATTACAAAGACCTAAATCCAGAGGGAACTTGTAATGTCAGAGTTTGGCCACTAGAGGACCTACTGTACAAATGAATGTTACACACTGGCCGTTATGAGAGAATCAGCTTGACTGATTGAAACACCTCCATTAACAGAGTCTTAACACAGACTTAAATGAAATGTATCAACATTAAGAAGCAGCCGTTTTTCACAGGCCACCTCCCGATCATCAAACTGTCAAAGTGCCCATTTTTAACCAGCACGTCTGCACCCTGATGGGAACTTAAGTGGTCTAAGTGGCTCTTTTGTACGCGCAAGTGCCCTCCAAGAGCCTGTGTGGTCAGCCCAAATGCCCCGCTGGTTAGCTTAAGTGCTGCTCCAGTGTGAAAACCAGGGTTAAAAAAAGAACCCTTTCCCCATCCCTATACATGGATGATGTGTGTGTGGACAGCGGCGCGACAGTGTTGCAAAGCCACAAGGCCACTGAGAGTCGAGGAAATAATGCCCAAATAACATCATTTGCACACGGGAGCAATGGGCGTTCTCGTAGCTCGGCCATTGCAGCGTTACTGTCTTTGTGGGCGCGTGTTTTATTTGTGGTATTTCCTTCAGTAGACTGACTTTGAAGGGGACTATTTCTTGCTTCTTTCAATGTCATGCTGGGGTTTTTTTTTTCCCCACTCAGGAACGAGGGTAGTATGGTATCTCTTTATTGTTCGCTTTTAATGGCTATCATCTGCAGTGTCAGCGTGCTGGGCCTTTACGTTCTGTCTAAAACCAAAGAGATAGATCATTTTCAATTTAGTTCTAATTTAACATTGAATTGCAAGTCAAGCTTTCCATTTCCACCCTCCAAACTTCAAAACGTCTGTGGCCAAGATGTTTAAAAAAAAAGAAAAACTGTGGTTCTTTTATTTAAGAGTCCCGGTCTCTGTCATTATTACAATGTACAGTATTTTCACAAACCGTCCACGCTCATATTGGAGCATATGGACACGTACGCAGCAGCCTGCAAGAGTCCAGAGGTCGGGACGGCATTAGCAGGCATTCAAGGCCTTTTCACTCCCTGGAGAGGTTTTTGTTCAGCCAAAATCCCTGGGACTTTCAGCAAGCATAAAGGAAGTGCTGGCCTCAGCACAGCTTAATGGGTGAGGCCATGAGGACACACACACACACACACACACACACCGGAACACACATGCATGTACACATAGAAACACTACCGCACATACACACATGCATAGCAGACAGTACAGGCTGTTTTCATCGTGCACAAACACACACACACACACACACAAATCGAGAAATACCTGCGATAATGCTAAAATAATTAACATGCATTCTTTTATTTATTTAATGTTTTGTTTTCCTAAAAAAAAATCATCAGCATGTTTAAGGTGTTATCTCCAGTTAATATAACTGACTTCAGGTCAGACGGAGTGCGTGGTGGCTGGGACAGGCAACGTTTGAGCTTGATCAAAAACATCAAAAATAAAAATGCCGGGATGTTTAATCGTTCCTTCCCAGAAGATACAAGCTGGTGTCGCTGATATCTTTTTTGACTCAGAGGGAAGACGGAAGTTCAGATTCTAAAGTGTCGTAATTCTGATCAATACATTTGATCCCAATCTGAGTATTAGGTGTTAATATTTCACTGCAGCAGAAGTCATTAATTCTCTGGGGACCATGAACATCTACTGCAAATGTGATCACAACCCAGCCATTAGTTCTCAGTGTCTTTATTTAAGGCTTTAAGGTGGAACTAGTGTTGAATAAACTGGCAGACGTCGCCCCATTTGACATTTTGTCCCACTCGCGCAGCGAAACGACAAATTTAACACTTAAAATTCTTCGTGATATTTTTAAACAACGAGCCCTTGATTTCAGACGAAAGAAGGGAAAAACAGACAGAAGCAGGGTTCTCGCTTTTAGCTGCCGACCGTCGATTTCGTCTGACTGTTGCTGGCAGATTTTATCAGCTGTAGTGGGCTAGCTGGCTAGTTAGTTAGTGAACTTGTTCATTAAACAAATGCTATGTGAGTCAGGTAGTTTTCGACTGTTGACTCGCATGGAAATGAGAAACCAGGGGTTATGATGTCACGCTAACTCAAAAAAACATAACACGTTCAGATTTCTATTATGATTATTATGAGATTTGGCCTTTACTACTTGTGTTTTCAAATACTATGTTTCATTTTTACATGAAAAAAGGCTAACTGGTGACAGTTTGGCCACTCCGGCAAATTAGCATCCGGAACTGGTGTTAGACCGACTTCCACTCCTGAATGGGGCTTTTTTTTTTTTTTTAAACATAACTTGCAACCCGAACATAATAATGTCCTTATTATACGTTATATAACTATTAATGCCTTACTTTACAGCAGACAAACAAACAGTTTCATCCATTCCTTACAAGTTGGCTTGTGCTTTTGGTTTTGGAAAGGCAAAAAAAAAATAGACATGACCCTTCAATGTCGCTTGTTTTTGCAAATTCAGTTTGAGGATGGGGAACTGGTCAAATGGTTTTGGTTTCTGGACCCCAAATGGAAAAGAAATCATCCAAAAAGAAAACGCAGGTATGGTACAAAAAGTTTATTCAGTAACAGTTCTGTAAACATCTGAGGTAAATGAACATTTACATCAACATGTTCTTTAACAAAAGGTTCAGACGCAAGGCACTTCTCTTCAAAGACATTGTCATGTTACAACGGGAGCAATAGCAGGGGGTTTGTTCTTCATTTTTAACACATGGGAGTCTGTGTCCCTGCTGGTGGGGGCGCCATGAAAATCCCGTCACACAACCTCGGTTTTCCGTCGCGGGATTTTTGATTCAAGGCACATCCATGGTGTAAAAGTTGAAGTAGCCAAAAGCCTCTCAATTCATATTCAGGACAGAAAAAGAACAATCACTTTAGATTCATTTCTTGTCCATTCCAAGTCTAATTTGATCGTGTTATTTCCATAAATAAACAAAAATATGTTAATATCCCTCCTCCAAGGACACCCTTTTTTCTTCTATTCATAATATCTTCATATCCTCATAACAGCGGTGTGTGTAACTACCTAATTGTGCAAATCTTTATCTACATATCAAAGGTACTAAGAACAGCTTGGAACGACAAGGTTATGAAAAACATTTCAGCAATAGAAATAAGTAAAATGAACCTTGTTTCAACAATCTTTTAGAGACAAAGTTCAACATGAAGTCTTTTTTCTGGTGGAATTCTCCTTTCTCGGCGTCATGAGAAAGGAGTCGTAAAACTGACCTCGTGGTTGGAGCCATGATTGTCAAGGTCAGGGGTGAGGTTCCCAAGCTTAGCTCTTTAAAAATCCATCATGTATTGTGATCTCTTTGGCACAAAATACCTTTGGTTTGTTAAATATCTTTGGCTAAATCTTATACATCACAGCTAATGACTTTTTGTATAAAAATCGATCAAGTGCTTCAGCTGCCATGGTGTGCTGAGGTTGTTTATTGGCACCTAATAGGTTTGATCAGAGACATGTAAACATTTGACAGAGCCAGCAAACAGCAGAGGTTCAGTCTTTGGATCGTTCCTATCTTTGGAAAATATGTCGTAAAAAGTAGCTAAAAAAAAGCCTTTTACTGCATCCAGTCTTCTCGTTTGTCACCTCACGTTTCATTTGCTTTCTAGAAGTTAAGCGGTTGCGTTCATGACAAGTTGGAAATCAGACGTTTTCAAACTAAAGAGTTCTAAAAATGCACCATCACAAGCACCGTGCCAAAGGCCCTGCACAAGCCAAGCTCAGTTCCCAAGTCAAGCCACAGCTCATCTTTACTGCATAAGAAGCCGTCATCGCAAACTTTATGTTCATGCTCAAATCATAGCGTAGCATCATAGCACAATTGGAGGGAAGAGCACACGGTGATCAAATGAGACTTCTTTTCGTGCGTGCGCGGGGGGGGGGGTGTTGACGATGGCTCTGACGAAGCCATGACGCACCTGGAACACCTGATTGGAACGCTACAGTGAACAACGTTTGTAGCCTGGACCTGTTAACTGCTCACTTAATGCCAAAAGCTGATGATGCGTAACACACTCGTGTCCATTCCATTAAATATGACGCTAGCTTTATCCACCCAAACTAAAACACCAAGCTACTCCTTTAACAGGTGACTAATCCGAAACATCGACGGTGCTGATAATGTGCGATGAACATACAACATGCAATTAACTTTAGCAATTTAGAAGTTAGCCTCGGTGCTAATTCTGAGCTACCTAATTTACTTATTTATTACTTTATTTATCTACCATGGCTGTTTTACCCAAACTTTTTAATTTGATTATCGAGCTCATAAACAGGTTCCAAGTTGCCATGAATGTAGATGAGCAGCATTCCCGGTATATTGACTCATTTATTTGAAAGGCGTGTGTCCATTTTAGAGTCAAATGTTAATCGAGGCACTCTAAAATTTGGCAGCCAGCTAAAACTTAAAAAAACAAATCTCACACAGCATGACGGTCTTGAAGGAACCCAGGACGATGTCATGGGTTTACGTACCTGGTGGTAAAACATTTGACCAGACCTGGATAAAACTACAATAACGACGACGACGACGACGACCGCGAGATGTTGGTTGAAAGTGTCTGAAGAAGCGAGTAAGTGGACCTTGAGTTAAGATTATCTTGTCAAACTACAAAAACATTTTTGTTTATGTTGAAAAGTAAACGTATTGAATCAGACGTCTTTGCTTTCATTTGCTTACTTTGGCTATGCTGCTAAAATGCTAATTCAGGCACGTGTCATATAATCGAGCTATTTTTCTAGCATTTTTCAAGTATCTTAAGTGTAATCAACTAATATTCTGCTCAGAGAGAAACACAAAGATGTACAAACCCCAAAACGCTAAACCACTCTCCTTTGTTGACTTGCTACTAGGGTACATGTTTTATTCCTGAATGTTGGATGAAACATTTGATAAACTAAAGCTGTTGGGAAGTTATATGAACTTGTATTAAGCATTTTCTGTATTTGTTTTTTTTTTGGGGGGGCTTTTGTTTTGGCAGGAATTAATAAGAAGAACAGGAAAAAAATGAACATTCCTATGCGGGATGCCTGTTAAGAACTGACAGAGAAATAAAAGTGATCGCTTTGCTTTCTTTTTTTCCAAAATAAAATATCTAAAAGCTACTGTTTAATCTACAGCTAAGTCTAGAAAATGAACTTAAGAGTCCTCCTATACAGAACGGCTAGGGGGAACTCGACAGTTCTGTAACACACTGCAAACACAAGCATCAGAAAGAAGGTGTACTGGTTGTTACGCTCTGTTCAAGCTGCAAAGCTTAAATGTGCTCAATGCAGAACGCGCTGAAAAGCAGTTTAAGCCCTTGATCGTGTGCTCTTTTTTTAAAAGAAAATTGCCTCAACTCTTAACATTGGATCTTTGCATAAAGTGACCAGTGGGGCCAATGTCAGAAAAACGCGAAAGCACTTTTGTTATAAATTGCAGCTTGACCAGAAACTTAATTTTGAAAGTAGCTAGCTCTATGTAACATCCTGTGGTGCCTACCAATACTATTAGTCATTCTATATTTACATATTTATATACTTTATATAGTTTACCCTGATGTAACTGCAGAGATGTCATTTTGTAAACACTGAGACAAGATTAAGGTACCTAAACACACACACACACACACACACACACGCACACACACGCACACACAGCCTGTGAAGCCAAAGCCTATGTCTCAGGGTGGGACTGCTTTATCGCCCTCCTCCTAGTCACCTGCTCTGTCCTAACGCCAGTGCATCCCTCTCTTCATTGAAACTACAGGCCGGCTGAGAGCAGTACACACACACACACACACACACACACACACACACACACGGACAGATGCAACGACAGCACGCGGACTGTTCAGCTCCATCATCACGTCACAAGAAAAATGAAAAAGAAAGAAACAAAAGTGCAAACCTCTCCTCTGATGTCTCCCAGCAAAGAAAGAAAAAGAAAGATGGAAATAAAGGAATATAGTATTGCTGCCTCTACGCTCCCAAACTCATGAGTTAGTCCAATCATCATCATCATCATCATCATCATCATCACTATAACCTTTCCTTATTTGTGTTTGTTTTGTAGGTGTGCATGTAAGTATGTGTGTACAAATGTGTATGTTTGTAATCCCCACTTCCTGGGCCTGTACACCTCCTCTGTGCAGCCTCTCCAAAGAGAAGTGAGAGTATGGCCAGAACAGCAACAATAATCTAGGTGCTGTGCCACACCCTCCGGCAGCCATGTCTTTTACCATGGTGTCCTCCCGGCTCGTGTATCAACTATAATGACAGTGTGTTCTTTTTTTTTCTTTTTTTCTTTTTTCCAATCTGATGTGAATAAGCATGATGCACAGCCACCTCTCCGCTGTTCTCCAAAATGACTCCAGGTGTGTTGCTAGGAGACTTCTGCAAAGCACCCGTGAGCTGCTGGCATCAGTACGGCGCCATCAGAGTAATCTGGCCAAACTCTTTCTATCCCTACTTCTGGTTTCGCGATTCTGAAATGAAAATAAGCAGCCAGCTCCAGTGATAACGCGTTTTGCACGTCTTGCTTGCAGGCATGTCTTTCGCTGGAGGGCATGCTTGTGTGTGGTTTTATGCTGTTGTGCATATGTGGAGAAAAAAATGTAGGTTTTCTATGTGTGCACAGCATGTACGCGTGGTTGTGTGAATGTGTGAGTGTGTGTGTGTGTGTGTGTGTTTTAGCTACACTGCCAGGTCGTCAGGGCGAGCTCGGACGCCGCCGCTCTTGCTGGCCCGACTTGGCTTCCGGATGTCTGTCGCAGCGGCAGGAGGCTGATGCATCTCTGCCCTGGTAACCACGGTGAAGTCGTCATGTGGGACCACGCAAGGTGCTGTGTTGTCCTCGTCCGCCAGCGCCTCCTCCGGCGTGCGGGGGTAAAGAGGGGTATGACGAGGCAGTGTAGGAAACGTGGAGTGCTGCTCCCCTTGTGGAAGTGGTGGGCTTTTCTCCTCCTGAGCAGAGGAGGAGGCGGAGGTGGGAGGAGAGGGGAGAGGAGGAGGGTAGGAGGAGGAGGAGTTTCTCCCATCCAGATTGTGGAGCTCCAGCGCCATGTTGCTCCAGTTCTGCTCCATAGCCTCCAGCTGCCCGTGGCTCCCGACGCTCGCTTTGTCACCGTTGCCGTAAAAAGAGGCGGGCAGGGCCTCCAACAGGAAGTCGTCTGGGTGGAACGCTGTGCCGTCCATCTTGAGTCTGGTGTTAGGGTTTAAGGAGACCGCTACAGGGGGGGCCTCAGTTGGACCGTAGGCTCCTCCTATTGCTGCTCCACCCCCCACCACGTTGACGCTGGCATACACCGGCAAACAGTCGAGCACTGACGGAGAGGTCTGCTCGGGAATCGTCTCCGCGTCGCCAGGCTCATCTGCACCCAGCTGCAGCGACTCGCTGTCGGGCACAAACTCATTGGTGACCCCTTGCTTGACTTTCTTCCAGCCCAGGTGGTAGATCTCCAGCAGGTTGAGGACCAGAGACACGCAGGCGACCACCAGCATGAAGATGATGAAGATGGTCTTTTCAGTGGGCCTGCGACAACAGACGAGCATGATTTAATTCACAAATGAAAGCAAATGTATTTGTAGAAAATGTATGACGAAGTAGCATAACAACGGAAATATCACATCATTTTATACACACCATTTTTGATAATGGAGTACCAGATTAACACATTTAAAGGTTTATAACATGCCAAAATACTCAAATAAGTCTGGAAAGTTATGACGACAGAAAGTACACTGCGACGATCACGAGGTCAACAGCAGAAACACATTTAATTGGCAACCGCAGCGTTTAGCTGGACAACCCTGCATTGGCACCCAGGAGCCATTGTTGCAAAAGCTTCAAAGAATTCCGAGTGGTAGATCTGCCATTGTTATCGCAGCAGCTAATGTGTCGTGTGAGAACAGAAAGCTCGGTAGGCGTAGCAACATTAACAGGGGGGACAGGGCTTAGCCAATGTCAACTGAAGCAAAAATAAAAACAGAGAAGGAAATAAAATACATCATCTAATAAAATCCCACTCTCTAACCTGGAGATGAAGCAGTCCACAGTATTGGGGCAGGGCCAGCGGCCACATTTATACAGCGGCCTCAGGTGGAAGCCATAGAGGAAGTACTGTCCCAGGATGAAGCCCACCTCGAACAGAGTCTTAAAGATGATGTTGAAGATGTAGGTCCTCAATAAGGCCCCTCGGATCCGGATCTTCCCGTGCTCGTCGCGAATCGGCGGCTTCTCCTTCTTCCCGCCACCTCCTCCGTCACCCACTCCGTTGTGGTAGAGAGGGTCGTGGTCCTCCTGGTGCCGTCCGGCCTTTCTGAGCTCCTCCTCCCTCTCCCTCCTCTTCTCCTCCATGCGGACAATGTGCAGCACATGGCCCAGGTAGATGAGGGTGGGCGTGGAGACGAAGATGATCTGCAGCACCCAGAAGCGGATGTGGGAGATGGGGAAGGCCTCGTCGTAGCAGACGTTCTCGCAACCGGGCTGCTGCGTGTTACAAGTAAAGTCGGACTGCTCGTCACCCCAAACCTCTTCGGCTGCTGCGCCCAGCACCAAGATGCGGAAGATGAAGAGGACGGTCAGCCAAACCTGGGGAGGGAGGATGGAACGATTAAAGAAATGGAGTCAGTCCAGATGGAGACGGTCACGTAATGGGTTATGCCAGGCACTTCAGCTGGAATGCGGCCATTGGTTCGGTATGGTTAAAGTTAAGGAAGGTTGGTCCAATATCAGGACGAAAACCAAATGTGATATTGTTTCATATTCATCAAGTTCATCAGTCGTCAATCAAGTCACCTTTCCAATCACAGTGGAGTGTTCTTGAGCATTCTCCAGCAGCCGCCCTAGAAAGCTCCAGTCACCCATGCTTCACTCGATTTTCTAGCCTGGAGAGAGAAACGAGAGCCTGAGGTGAACAACACAGGAAGCCCCAGTGAGGAGTTGCAGGATGAGTGATGAAGAGGTTGTGAAGTACATGGAGTTAGGGCTCAGGGGTGAAGGATACGGCTGGTGTTATTCTATATTTTTCTAATGAAAAGACCGAAACCAATGATGCGTTAGGTTGCCTCTCAATTTGAAAAACGTTTCAACTGTGGCACTCGGACCCAAGCCCATCGTGTCCTACTGAAGACACAACTTTTATACAACAATAGGTTTATTGTTAAAAAAAAAAAAAAAGGCTGGGCACTGTAGTTTTTAGCAAACATCTCTCAAACAGAAATAAACAGTGCATTTGTTTGGATCTATTTCCAGTGGGGGACTAATACACATTTAGGGTGCAGGGAGTAATTATGGCACCAGTCGCCCAGTGCATCGGTGTGGCTCACTGATGGATGATAGATCCCCGTTTACCTAAAACACATTAGTTCTTTCACCACTGAAAGGAGACAACAAAAAGTGCCATAATAATGAAAAGGGAAAGCAGACTTACTAAAATATTGTTGTATTGTCAGTGATAAATCCATCGACCAGAGATCAGAAGGAAAACAATATCTGGAAAGGAGAGACAACTTTGTCAAACAGAAATCACACTAAATTCTCATTTACTGTCAAATTTCGAATACATGAATTCAATCTCACCACTTTAATTTCTTGAAACACTAATAATAATAATAATAAATAAATAATAAATAAACCAGAGGCAATCAGTTTAGTGTAAAACGCATCAAATTAAACCAGATTCGTGTTTAGTAAATCTAGGCCTGCTAAATGACAGACTCTCCGTTTTTAGTCCTTTCTACATATCTGCAATACTCTAATAGGCGATTTATCGGTGTAGCTCTAGTCCTTACAATTAATAATTAAAAGAAATCATTAGATTGTTTATAGTTTTTGAACTATAAAGACAGAATAAAACTGGATCCATGCTCGTATCTGTGAGTCAATCCCTGTGTTTATGCATGTGAGGATAAATTGGTACATGCACGCCTGTTTCTTACTTTATCCACATGTACATTTGCTTGCAGACGTGCACATATTTGTGCATACTGTGTGTGTGTGTGTGTGTGTGTGTGTGTGTGTGTGCGCCGCAGAGCTTGCTGACTAGTGGACAATGGCTGGCCATCTGTGGGAAGTGAATGAGTGGATAACAGGGTGTCCCAGTTGAATGCTGGACTCATCACATCCCAGGAATGCTGAGGAGGGCAAATGTTTGCCTGGGATCGACTGATATGTACACACACACACACACACACACGCAAAAGACATACACACACACACACAGCCTACACTACTCCTGTATATATAAGCCATTGACAACTTATTTTACTTCTAATATGAAAGGTAAACCCAAGACTTCTATCTGATTTACCCTCACAAGAAGTAAATCAGCAGTTTGAAAAAGCACCGAATAAAGGAAACATCATCGTCATAATGAAGTTGCGTTCCGTTACATTGCCCCTTTAATACAATAAAAGTTTCAAAGTCCACGTTCATAAATGATGTCATACACCTCTGCTAAATGGAAGTCCCATTCAGTGACTTTTTTCCAAACCCTACAGCTGAATAATATTCACGCAAACCCATGAATAGACTAATTACTGTCACTGTCTACTGATACACCGATCTAACAGTGGCATGTGTACATGTACATGATGTGTTGACGTGATGAAATACCATCTGTCACGACAGACAATGGAGAAGCTGCCAGATAGACATTGTCCTGGCTGGCGTGTGCTTTTGATGGATCAGAGGTCTTTGTGCTAAAACAGCCCAAACAGTTAACTCTTGGCCTGCCGTTTGCACCCCGAAACCCTTTTTTTAAGATATGCAGACAGTGGCGATGTCCACATGAGAGGCCATTCTGTTTGTTACTCGGTTAATCAGGCGGCCTAATGTTGGTCAGATGCACAGCCATAAATGTTACAATCAAAATCAGTTAGATTGATACGGACACCTCAGGGTCATGAAGTGCACAAAGTGTGTAAAGGTACAAAACATTTTGATGATGATGCACAACGGTTTGCATATGTAATGTACGTAAAAGTGAATAAATGTTTCACAAAAAGGTGCATGAAGTGCATGTATAAAGGAATGTAAAGGTGGATAAAGGTGTGCAATACCACAAATGTAAATAATGCTAAATGTGTGTAAAAGTACATAACAGTATGACAGAGGGCGTTTACAGTCCTATAAATGCAGATAAAGATGTGCGAAGGCAAACCTTGATGGAAAGAGTCCACCAGCGTGTCCAGGTGTCCGAGCTCTGGGCCCCGAGGAAGCGGCGTCCACGGGTGAAACATCCCGGAATAAACAGGGAATATGGAAATGGTCATTTTAACAACAGGGTGGTTAAGAGCAGCAGCTTCAGTGTGTTATTGTGATGGACGTTTTCTGTTGAATTTGCAACACTGATACTCCACCTATACGGCAAAGCATTCCTCCAACACACAGAGAACATGTTAGTGTAAGTTAGTGTAACAGGTCAGATGCATGATGTAGGTCTACAGTACTTCATGCGCTGTATATTCAGGTACTGGACCTCCGTCATCCGCCCTCTTTTTATAGCTTTTACATGGAGCTAGCAGTAGTCAACTACAAAATACAAGGCACCTGAATCAACGAGGACATTTTCACACACACAAAAAATTAATAATAATAACTTAATCAGTTTGCAAAAAAGTTTAAACCTTGTTTTGGTCTGCCAACACAACATTAGTCACCCACTAGGAACACTGTTTTTTTTAGTAGGTTGGGTACATATTCAAAATACAGCATTATAATAAAAATGGCAAGTTGTGTTTCAGTTGTATGTCAATTATCAATATCAATCAATCAATTTCAGAATAAATACAAAAACTAACGCAAAAGTTGATCTTACACACTTCACGAGCCACCTTTTTAAGAGAATAGGGTGGCCGGCAATGGGGAGACAAACTATCAAGGCAAATTGACGTTATGTAACACTCCCTGATTTACTATCCAGGCTCAGGTTAATGTGTTTTTTTTATTGATACTAGTAGCTGTGGTGTCATCATTCATTTTAAAGATTTTATGGTCATCAGAAAACTAGCCTACGTTCAATTCATGAAAATATTCGTGGCTTCCTGGCTGCCGTCTTTCCCACAGGGAAGTGAACGCAGCATGAGAGGTGCTGATAATCCAGCAGGTGGAAGGATGATAATCCCTCCTCTTCCCTCCCACTTCAACCAGCACACCATCACTCCAGCATCCACCTGCTTACCGCTCTCCTCTGGAACACGTCTCCCTCCCGGCCGCGCGCTTCTTCTCTCACTCCTTTGCTCCTCCTCCTCCTTCTTCTTCTTCTTCTTCTTCTTCTTCTTCTTCTTCTTTCTTTTACTCCCACGGGTGGGCTCGAGGCGACCAAACGAGGAGTAGGTGAGATTAGTGGGAGAGGAGGGGGAGGGAGAGAGAGAGAGACACAGAGAGAGAATTACAGAGAGTTACAGAGAGAGAGAGAGAGAGAGAGAGAGAGAGAGAGTTAAAAAAAAAAGACGCGAGGCTAGTCTAGTCTAAAAAAAAAAAAAGGGCGCGCGTGTGGAACCTGTCCCGCGAAGGCGAAGCGCAGCGGCTGCGTCCCGCGTGGCCAAGGCCATCCCGCCACTGTCACACATGGGTGTCCCCGCGCATGGGACGCACGAGGGGGGTGGGAAGGTACGTTGCTTGTGTGTGCACGCGCGCGCGTGCGTCTGACTGAGTAGGTAGGGGCAGAGGCGACTCCGTCACATCACTGACGAGCCGCATTTTAATACCGCTGCAAGCTGCTTGAAACGACGAAAAAAAAGAGCCCTGTTATTTATTTGAATAAAACAAAAGGATTCTTATAACTGCTACAGGTGTAGGCTAGCAGCGGCAATAATATCGGTAGTTCTATATAGTTGTTGTTGTTGTAGTCACGGAAGTTATAGAAATAGCTAATATTTAGCAGTAGCCTAGCATCCTGAGAGTAGAGTTGTCCTGGCGATATGTCAAAATGAGGAAACAACAAACATTAAATGGAACACAAAATGACAAAGAAATATCTCCATAGCATCAAAGTTAGCATGTCTTGCATACTTTTCTTACTGAATTAGTACTTATTACTTTTAAAGAGCTTCGTCGGTTTATAGCTCCAAGTCACTGGGATTTGTGAAAGATGACTGCGTAACTAGTCCACTGTGGTCGCTTGTTATGGGATGATGCACCGCCTCATCGCGGTACATTGCTGTTGCAACTTGGGTTTTGTGTCCCTCAGAGGAGAGGAGGGAGCTGTTTGCAGGCGCAGCTGGTCGCCAGCAGAGGGCAGCAGAGGTTAACGCAGACAGGTCGCTTGATGCGTCTGTTGCAAATGAAAAATGCAATTTGTTTTGCCGTTTTGACTTGAAATTTCAATGTAAATATAATATCAGCGCTGGGAATCTTTAAATCTATCAGAGATAAGACAAAAGAAACAATACTGCAAGGAGCTTATTATTGGTTTATTCCATTTTTTGCTTTTTGAAGATTTCAGTAATGTGCAGTCTACTGTCATGATAAAAATACTTTCTAAAGTACATTGGAATTTAAATTTCTAAAATACACTCATGCCTCACTGCCAAGGTACAAAGTTGGACAGTTTACACGTCAGTTGATTCTCTTCGTGCATCTGTTTTAATGAGTTCATCATCATAAGTCATTGTAAAAAAAAAAAGGGTTAAATATGAATTGTGAATACAGTCGCGTGGTTCTGCTTTCATGTGTGATGCAAGTGTTTGTTTGAAATTGCACCTCCAAAAGAATCCCTGTGTTAGTCAGCTTAGCGTTCCCAGACAGCAGACAGTCTTTTTATTACATTAGAATATACAAAAGTTACAATCGGAAACTAAGTGCTGACAAAGAATGTCATGTAAAAATACAGTTTTGAGTTCTCTCCACCCCTTGAATGTCACATTTTAACATCTCAGGTATCATAGAAAATGTTTTGTTTTTTTTTGAAGTTGCATTTACACGTGTGTTGTAATTGTGCAGCTTTAAAGTGTTTCAAGTCTTTGGAAAGTCATTTTTGTCTTCTAGCATGTGTCATCCACCTTGTTGCTGCGTCCTCAGGCTGAGACGAGGAACTTGTGGTTTGTCTTATTCTGCGTCCTCTCTCTGCCGGATTTATTGCATGTTTTCCTCTCCTTGTGTCCGCTGAGACTCCTGGGGAGAAAAAAAAGAAGAAGAAGAAGAAGGTAGACGTGGACGTTCCTGCATTTTGATAACCCAGATGAAGGATGAGGGACGTATCTATGTTGTATGAGCTGATCAGAGGCTCACACACACGTGGGGTGCACAAAAACATGATAATTGACGGAATAATGAATAAATGAATCAATTGATTAATCACCTGACTTTCTGAGTGATTAATACCTCTACCTAGTAACAGCCTTGGCGACAAGATACGCAAGTTCAGCCATGTTAAGGACCATGCAGATAGAAGAGGCAGTGGCCATGAAAACGGTGAAGATGGTTTTCTCGGTGGGCCGCGAGACGAAACAGTCCACCAGGTTCGGACACGGCCACTGGTCGCACTGGACCAGCCGTGGCATCTGGAAACCATCGTATACCACGTACAGGGCATACCTGGAGGGAGGACGCGTACCGCACGGTAATGATTACACCAAACCAGCGACAATGGCAGGCAGACAGACAGAAAACCAGAATCGCAGGTCTTACATGAAGCCTCCTTCAAACAGCAGTCTGAACACCAGGCTGCAGGCGTACGTCCACCAGAGGGCGCCAGCTATCGGGAGTCTCCGTCTCTTCAGGGTCTCCAGCTCTTCCTCCTGGCTCTTGTTGCTGAGGAAACCAGCTCTGCCAGAACCCTGTTGCACAGGATGACATCAAATGAAACGAGACACAACCAAGACCAGACGCGGGATGGCATTACGTCACATGGCATGACGTTATATGAAAGAGTGGGTTTCCGTCCCACAAATGAAACAGCACACACACACACACACACACCTGCAGGAGCCTCTTCTTATCCCTGTGGTTCCGATAGGCCACGTACATTGTGACCAGGAGCGTTGGCGTGGAGACAAAGACGAGCTGAAGACACCAGAGACGGATGTGGGAGACGGGGAAGAACTGGTCATAGCAGACATTTTCACAGCCGGGCTGAAAAAAAGTATAGAAAGTCTGTCATGAAAATGTAAAGTACAAGAACAGTCAAATATTCTGACTTGAGTGATCTCGCTGCTATTAAAAACATATATATTAATGACAGGGATTTCTTCAGCACTCTGAGGTTAAGTTGATGTACTGCTTTTGAGGTGTTGCATTCACGTACAGGTAAGTGACATCTTGATGACATAACATCCCACATCCAAGAAGGCGACAAGACGTGAAAATGATGTCTCTGACCTGCAGCGTATTACAGGTGAAGTCGGACTGCTCGTCCCCCCAGACGCTGTCGGCAGCGACAACCAGCACCATGACCCGGAAAATAAACAGCACCGAGAGCCAGACTTTACCCAGGCTGGTGGAGTGACGGTTCGCCCCCACCAACTGGGCGTACAGAGCAGGCCAAGACATCCTGGGGAGACGGTCAGAAACATGAGAATGAGAATACAATAACTTAACACTAGTTGCCAGTTTAAAAGTTAGGTTTTGGTTGTTTTTTTTTTCTTCTGGATTTATGTGCCAGGCAGTGGCAGGAGATGAGAGAGCAAGAGACAGGCCGTGAAACAACAAGAGAAGTTTTTTGAAAGAAGAAGAGGATGAAAAGGAATGAAACTGAGGAGGAGGAGGAGGGAAGGCCCGGCGCCAACATTCATGTGAACTGATGAACCTCTCTGCCCACTGCGGACTGTGCTGAACTAAACCCACTCCAGTAAAAACACACTGAGCACACTGTACAAACCCCACACTACTACAGCCTTCGCCAAGCCTCACCATTCACACTCAGCGATGGACTGATTCACCGTTTATTTCAATGTGGATTGTACTGATATTACATCTGTGACACAGTCATTAAGAGCAGCTGTTTCCAGTTGTAAAATGCTGTAAAATAGGAATTATGGTGACTATGGTGAATAAAAAGTGATGTTTTTCAAATCGGGAAGATAAAGTAACTTTTCTCACCTTGTGTCTGGGGAGTCAGGCTGTTTGCGGGAAAACGGTCCACATGGTCCTGTCCAACATGAAACAACAAACAGAACAGCTCACTGTCACACCGCCGCGGGCGTCATCAAAGTGACAATGGAAATGGAACGGAACCTGGATCTAACGTGCTGAACAAAACACAAACCTGCAGCTCCCGCTTCCTTTGCATGAAGTAAAAGATGCGCCTTTCAGAGTCGAAGCAAGCCGGGCACAATACGAGGTGACTTCCTGTGAGGACTTTCAAAATAAAACCTCGCAGTGGCAAAGCTGCTGCAATGAATTTGAGCACGGGGTCATATAAATGTTACAGAAGTAGGCATGGAGTTAATATTGTATTAATAACTGTATTTTAGGGTTGTTGTTTTTTTTTTCATTTCCATATTAAATGTATGGATGTTAAAAATAATGAGACCAAGACATCCTGATTTTTAGTCTCTGGCATGGGACAAGCTCTGCTCTGAAAACACTTGATCCTACAATTTCCATCTTGCACATCTTTTATTAGACCTTCCTCCTAAACGCCCACTTCTTTCAAACGTCACACCTCCGGGTCTCAGCCACACTAGATTGCAATATCTCAACAACTATTGGAGGGATTGCCGTGGATTTCTGCTTTGGATATTAATTTGACAAGAAGGGTGTTTACAAATGTTACACAAATCAACTTCAATAAAATGGTCATCATCCACGCAGTGTGGAAGTCAGGGGGTTGAAAAAACAAAGTTGCGTTGTGGTGCAGAGGTGTGTGTGTGTGTGATGCCTTTGTGACTGTAACAGGACACAGGTAGAGAGTCTAAAGTGTCTCAGAGCCAAACTGACTTGGCAGCAGCCAGCCTGCGGGACAGTGCAGCTCTGTGTGCTGCTAATGACTGTGACCGACTGTTTGTTGACGCGTGGGAGCAAAACCAACTTCCTCCGTTTACACTGCAGACGCTCACAACACTGAAATGAAAACTTGTCAAGAGGCTAGTCTCCTCATTCTGCTTGAGCAATGATAGGACAGGTATATCACTTGGGATGTACCACTATTTAGGATCTTGTTTAAGAATTATCATTTGATTACAAATGACTTTTGATAACTAATGAAGCAAGAGATGTTACAGCAGACACTGTATCTAGAGTCTCCTCTGCATCACATCACTGCATATAACATGACCCTGCAAAGTGAGTGGCAATGATCTGTCCTGGGGTGAGACAGAGAGGGCGTCTGTGATTCTGATGGAGTCATTAGGGGAATAACAGCGACACGTATTCCTGATGCATATCAATGAATGGATATCAGTGTCAGGACCAGACTCAAAGACCCACTGTTTGATCTTTCAGTCAGGACAGGGCTAAAAAAAAAAAAAAAAAACAGAGGGAGAAAGGCTGGAGGATTGTTTCAAGCAGGTCCATGCCATCCATTCTGATGAGAGGTGGTGATGGTGGTGTGGTCGGGGGGGGGGGGGGGGGGGGGGGGAGGAGGAGGGGGGGGGGTCACACAAAGTGAATGAGTAGGGAGGAAGAGAGAGGTAAAATAGAGCTGATTGTTAGAGTAGCTCCTGATCAGCAAGCCAGCAGGAGAACAGAGGGGACCAGTGTCCGGATACACACACCCAACCACACACTGTACACACACACACACACACACACACACTCACTGTACAACACTCGCATAATACGTTACCCAGAAAACTACACACATACACTGTAATGAGTGAGGGGGAGCGCAGCATGTGACCGAATAGCAGGTCTCAGATCCGTAGGTGGACTTGGCTGACTGATCCTGGACCAGCCACTCTACTGTCTGAATGTCTGCACAAGCACTACAAGACATCCGGATGGTGATTTCACTTGCATTTTTTTGTTTTCCTTCATTGACACTGAATATGTTCTCTGCAAGACTCAGATTTCGTTTTTAAAACAAACTATGTTGATCTTCAGTGCAAACAAATGCAAACAAAACATGTGAATTATTGCCCTTGTACAGTAAAATGCCGGAGAAATACTAAGAGATACTCACTCCGAAACAGTAGGGGGCGATAAAATTGTCGCTATAAGCTAAATGGACACCGGAAACGGAAACGGCCTCGGTCTCAGTCGTTGCTGCAGCTCCGTTAAAATATTCAAGCGAGGTGGTGGTAGTCGCTGCCTAGGTGCATTAATATATCGGTGAAAAATAACAATGGCTCTTGAATCGCGGATCACACAGGAAGAAATCAAGAAGGAGCCAGAGAAGCCCATTGACAGAGAAAAGGTAGAGAGCGGGACTCTTATTTCAGAGTCTGGTTTAGCTTGTTTACCTTACGAGCTCCAGCGTAAGCTAACTGGGCTCTGCTAGCGTTAGCCCTGAATGGTAACAGTTCGGAGACTGGTTGATTTATGTTCAGGACAAACTCCAAAACATTGTAACATAGGTACAACATAGCGTCCCTGATTTATTTTTAAACCACGCGGTGCCCTGCATTATCAGTTAGAGTAAATAAAAGGAAATTTAATATTGCTGCGTGCTAGTGCTAGCGTGCTAGCTACTCATACATATCTATTCAATCAATCAACGGGTAACGACATCTTGTAATTCTCTCGCATTCCACTGACACGTATTGGAAAAATGCAATTGTACTGAAAAATACATGTTTCCATGCTTATGGGTAAACCCACAAAATTAGCTAAATGTAACTATAGGTCTATTACGAAACTAGCGTGTTGGGACTCTATCCAGTCGCAACTAACACCGAGTTTTCTATATGAAACTTACCCTGGACGGCTCAGTATCGTTAGTCCTGATGGGTTGAACGCTATATGGTCGTGTTTTGCAAAAGAAATACGGTAAAGCTACAGTAGTACACTGGTGACTTTCAGGAGACTCTTTAGTGGGATTTGAGATGACCCAGTCCACTTTGACCAGGTGTTTCTAATATTCTTTCCACCTCCGTTCATTTGGGGTGGACAAAGTGTTAACAAAGCGAGTTCGTTAAGTTTGATAACGACGTTTGATGTATATATTTGTTTGTGCGTACATGCAGATCGTGTTTGCATGAGTACGGTCATGGCTATTAATCAGTTTCAACACCTCTAAGGGCGATGATAGTGGTGTTAATATCTACTGTATATTGGCGAGCTGTAGTTACACGGTGTGGCCGCTAAGGGGCAGTGAACTCACCGCTGTCATGCTAAAGGCATTCCATATCTTCCACGGCAAACTTTCAAAATAAAACTTTCAAAATACACAGAGATCCCTGTGTTGTATTAAGTCGTATTCATGTTGATCGTTATAGTGCCTCAAAATTGGATTATTCAAAAGGAATCTATTACGCTTTTTAAATATAATTTCTGTATTCTGATTTGTTTGATGTCTTGCACAGCCAGCCATTCTGCATCCTAAACTTTTTTTCTTTATACCCTTGTGTTTGCTGCAGACCTGCCCCCTTCTACTGAGAGTATTCACCACCAACAGTGGCCGACACCACAGAGTAGATGAATTTGCCCGTGGCAACGTCCCCTCCAGTGAACTGCAGATATACACATGGTGAGATTGCCAAGCAACTTCCAGTGTTTTTTAATCTGAGTTACTAAGGCAATAAAAGCACCGTTGTTGAGGTACAATTTGGTGTGACAAGATATCTGATTCTGCATCTGTTTTTTCAGGATGGATGCTACTCTGAAGGAGCTGACCAGCCTTGTGAAAGAAGTGTATCCAGAGGCCAGGAAAAAGGGGACCCACTTCAGCTTTTCCATCGTCTACCCTGACCCTAGAGGGAAAGTCTACAGGTTGGTATCATGCTACAACAGCACGGGATTCATGGAGCTGGCCACTTACTAAATGGTCTGGTGAATTTGTTAGCACTGTATATTGAACCGTGTGCTGTCTTCCCTCCCTATTCAGGTTGAAAGATATCGGCAACACTGTATCTGGCAGGAAGGGCACAGATGACTCCATGACGTTGCAGTCTCAGCGTTTCCAGATTGGAGACTATCTGGACATAGCTATCACACCACCCAACAGAGCCCCGCCCCTTAGCACACGCATGAGGCCCTTCTGAGCGTACACACACCGATATGCATACATGAACCAACACACATCAATCGTTGTTTGTTTTTTGTTGATTTATTTTTTCTTTTGCATCATCTTGGATGGTTCTTGCCTCATTTTATAAAAATTGATGTGTAATAAAGTTGTAATTTTTTCCAAAGTTTTTGCCGCTTTCTGTCTTAATATACTGTGACATGGTATTAGGACTTGTGTCTTCATTAACTGAAGTATTTTTGTTCTGCGCATTAAACAGCATTTGTACTGTGGAAGAAAAATCACTATTTCATCGTATTTAAGGTCATATTTGGAGTCAGAATACCGGGTGGCACCACAGTGATGTTTCAGATTTCGAAGCTTGTATAAACTACTAATGCAGCAAATTGTAACTGCTCTGGGAATCCTAAGCTAATGCAGTTATGGTTGATTTCCAATTCTGAAATAAGTTAAATGCTACTCAAAACTGCAGGAATGTTGCATTTAAGATTAGGTACAAAATGAAATGTCAAGCCAAAAAACACCAGTATATATCAAAATGGAAGTGGGGCAGGCAAGGTACCTCAAAAAAATTGCAGTTGTAGCAATGCTATCAAACTGTTGCGTCGTTGATGTGTGTGGGGTAGTGCTGGTGGTCAGTCACGAGAATTTTATTCTGATAGTAACAACAGGACGTTGTAGGCTATCCGGTGGCGCATGCGTAATACCGTCAGCTAGCGGAGAGCAAGTTAGCCAACTGTTAGCTAAAGAAAGCAGTTGTTTACAAAACACACATTGAGATGTTTCGGAGAAAGCTGACAGCGATAGATTATCACAATCCAAATGGATTTGACTGCACAGGTAAGAAAAAACGCGTCAGTGAGCTGTTGAATGCGGTTCGGTGAGTGTAACGTGGAGCCGGCTAACGTGTACGCAGGTCCCGTCACTGGCGACAACGACATGCCGGACTCTACTATTAAAATAGTTTTATAGTGCTTTTTCTGGCTGACAAACCTACGTGCATTGAAATATGAGATAAAATTTTTTTACAGCCTGTTAATACGCCACACTTTTATTCGGCACAGCTAGTTGTGTCCACCGTTTTATTCTGACAAAATGTCAATGTTATGCTGTCTAACTCTAAAATTAGCAATTTAGCAAGCAATGTAGCTAACGTTAAAACTACGAAAAAGGGCTCATTACTGGGCTGTAAATGTCAATGTACCACGGTCAGAGCAGTGCATTAAACTGCTAAATAACGCAAATGTGACAATTTAGAAAAGTAGCAGGCGCAAAGCAACATGTTACCCTGCAGCCCCTTATGTTGTAGTTCATTATTTATTCAGTTGTCTCCCTTACACGACGCCAAATGAGTGTACGTAGCTGCTGAGAAGTCGACGTTTGTCCATCGATCTGCAAATGTGCACCCGTCTTCTCCTCTCTGCTCAGATGAAACACAGTTTAGGAACTGCATCGTGTGGCTGGAGGACCAGAAGATCCGACATTATAAAATCGAGGACAGAGGAAACTTGAGGAACATCCCAAGCTCGGACTGGCCACAAGCCTACCGGAAGGTGAGCCCCACCGTCCTGCTGCTATTGTCAAGAGAGTTTATGATACCGTGGTCCATTGCCAAACTTGGTATTTATGAATAGGAATTCGGCCTGCTACCAGAGAACTGTACTATCACTGTGGTGGAGCACTTTTTCACATGCATGATGTGTGTGTTGAGTGTCCTTTGTCCTGTGTGCAGTACCTGCAGGACGTGAACTGTCCATTTGGAGTTCAGGAGAGGCAGGAGGCTTTGGACTGGTTACTGGGCCTGGCTGTACGATACGAATATGGAGACAATGGTAAGCTGTAGTCAAGACTGATCATCCCTACATAGACATGTCTGAATGTGTGCTGCCATGCTGCAATACTGATGATGGCCAGTAGATGGAGGCATTGTAAAAGGATCGATGTCTTCTAAAGATGCCAGCTCACCAGCCCCCTTTCACTGCACGGTTAACTCTTTTATTCTGTTTTCTTTTACTTGGATGTGTTTGTCCTCAGTGGAGAAGTACAAGAACTGCGAGCCGCTGGCAGCCTCCAACAGCGACAAAGCAGTGGACCCTCTGGTCAATCTTGACAGTAAGCCCCTCTGCCCCTCCTTCCGCATTCTCGCCTCTTCTTTTTTGATTTCTTCGCCCCTTTTCGCTCCAGGCGAAAGATGGGAATCACCGTGTGTTTGTGTTGTGCAGGTAATTCTCCAGCTTTCAAAGCAGGGGTGACCGCTCTGTCCAACATCCTGAAGATACAGCGACATGATGACTACCTGGTTATGCTCAGGGTGGGAGTCTGCACATGAGCTGTATACGTGTCTCTCTTTGCTTTTACATTTCTATACTAATATATACACTTATGTAACTGAAATTGTCATATTAATCAGTCTGTGTTTTCGTGTACTCCTGCCAGGCCATTCGTATTCTGATCCAGGAGAGACTTTCTCCAGAAGCCATCACTAAAGTCAGCCAGAACAGAGAGGTATTGTAAATTAAAGATAAACATATTTTGCTTCATGGTATCTAGAGGTTCTTCTTTTTACATTACAAGTACTTAAATGAAAGCCTTAAAGTTTTACTGCAGAGATTTTAGCATTGCAGTTCCACACAGTTGAGGGGGCTTGCGAGAGATGGATTGAAATTCAAACGGAGCGTTCTCTCCATAAGGAAAAGTCTTAGATTCTGTGGCTCTGTTTTGGTATTCACGTCACCCAGGTTGATATTGTCTCTTTGGTTGGACTGCAGCGGCCGTCATGTATATTTGTAACATTTCTATGTCACTGTGTTTCCCAGGGCATTCCAGTAACTTTAGACAAGCACATCTTGGGTTTTGACACCGGAGGTGAGTGCTGCTTCTCTTGAGCATTCCTGTGTGTCCGTTAACACGCAGTCATCTGTGGGAAAGTAAAATACATTTCTTCTCAGACGCAACTCTGAACGAAGCGGCCCAGATCCTGCGCCTGCTGCACATCGAGGAGCTGAGGGAGCTCCAGACCAAGATCAACGAGGCCATCGTAGCCGTTCAGGCCATCATAGCCGACCCCAAGACAGACCACAGGCTGGGCAAGGTCGGCAGATGAGAGCGAGGATGAAGAGGGACGCTGGAGGAAGGAAAAGGAGGGACTGAACCACAGGAGTTTTAATTTGATTTTGAGTGGAAAAGCCTTTCTTCGTTTCAGCTGGACATAAAGGGTTTGGGGTTTTTTCCGTTGTTGCATGAGATCAGACTGTTGGAAATTTGGAGCGAAGTTGATGCCAAGATTTCAGATGCTGTCTTTCATTTTTGTAGTTTCTGTTAATGCTTCTTTCAGTCCTTCATTTCTTCAGAGACTGAGGTTGAACCTTCTGATTATCTCCTGGCTGCCACAATCTCTCCCTCAGTAGAATCACAGAGAAGCTCCTGAAATATTCAAACTGACAGTTATATTTGTTTCTTCCGTTTCCAGAGAAAAATGTTATTTTGAAATGGTTTACATTGACGCTGTGTGGGGAAAATACATAAATACAGCTGAACAGAGTCTGGCTCCTGTGCTTCTTGTGGGGTGGCTGTTTGGTGATGATTTTCCTCCGTTAAGCTTCTTAAAAGGAGCATCAGAGTTTGGACGTAAACACAAAAGAACGAAAAGTCTGTCAAGTACCAAATCACATTTTATTGTTATAAATATCACATCTTATAAAAAGATAAAGATTTGAAAAGTAGTAGTAGTAAAAAATATTTGGCCAAAAAAAAAAGAATGTAACGTCATGTCATCGTGTGTGAAATACAGATTAGTAGTGCAGAGAAGTATGGCAGGACTGTAGTCGCTGTGATCTGAACAATAAACTTAGCTTAGCCTAGCATACAGACTGATAGCGCGGCAAAGCAGCCAGCCTGGTTACCTGCCAAAAAATAGCCGGTATAACAAGATATAACGTGAGTGAACTTTCGCCAAGCTAGCAGTTTCTCCCTGTTTTCAGACTGTATGCTAAGCTAAGCTAACCGTCTCCAGGCTGTGGCTTCATATTTAACGTACAGACATGAGTGGTATCAGTCTTCTCATCAAACTCTCAGCAAGACATTTAACCATTCCTTTAACCTGTTTTTATTTCTGTCCAGAATCCACTCTGAATGCTAAATAATCAGACTGAATCTAAAAGCCCCTGTGGTCCTCTGACCAAAAAACAAAATCTGATGCTCACGACAGAATTTTGGCCGGAACAGTTTTAAAGCTCTTCTCGTCATTAGTCTTTGGCTTTAAAGAACAGAAAACCTACACTCATACATTTTACAATCTGATTTCATTGTTCTGTAGCTTTAATTGATAGAAAAACAAAAAAACTCACGTACAAAAATACAGTAGAAAAAAAAAACAACTAAAAATGAGGTATAAAACAAATTTACAAAACATTTATTTTGGGGGTTATATCTTTATGGTGAGATAATGGGGTTGGGGTCAGGGTGAGTGGAGGAGTTGTAAATTTGTTCTGACGGTCGATATGGCGACAGGAAGCCATCTTGCTCCCTGCTGAGTGTCCTTTCTTCTGAGGGACACCGGAGGGGGCACTTTTTAGGGTGGTCCTGCCCTCTGATCAGGAATCGCCCCAGAACTTTAGCACCAAAGGACCCTGCGGCTGCCAGTCCTCCGTTAGTGGCTCCCTGAGACACAGAAATCACACATTTATTATCAAATAGCTCATTTTTATGACTTGTATTACATTTCTAGTGGCAGTACAAACCTTTTTTTTTTTCTCTAAGCTTTTAGCTGCAGGTGGAAATTAGTGACGTTACGTTTGCGAAACGATCCGATTCTCTTCAGCGGCTCTTTGGTACGAACGAAGGCAAGTTTGACTCTGATCCAAATGGTACCCTATCATTAGTGATTATTTTGCAGATAAACACAGTAACCCCCGCCCCCTAAAAGAAAAGAAAAAAGAACGATGTGCCGTTCTTTTGAAAGCAACAGAGCCATGAGATCCGGCTCCCGGCAATTCCCATCACGAGTGGAAACGAAGAGTTAAAGGTCTGATTCTTCTCTTCCTGTGTGACTCCAATTGTGACAGGATGAAAGCTTGAGTGCTCCAGAGGCCTAATGACAGAACAAACAGACCCTCCATCGTGAACAAAGCCCTACACTTAACAACTTGTGGCGACTGAGAGTTATCTCCGTAAAGTGCATGTGTGTGTGTGTGTGTGTATTCAACAATAACAGCTTTTGAGCCTCTTACAACCAGCTCCTTAACAAGTGTGTTTTAGAGCTGTCATCACGGTCAGAATTACACCACACGTCGACGTCTTTGAAGCAAGCGGCTGTTATTTAGTCTGAGGCTTTAGAGAGCGTTAGAGGACGCGCAGGCGTGACATTTACAGCGACACACACCAGTGACAGCCATCATTCTGACCATTTTGAGAGCCGGACATGCAAACTCTTCTATCACGACCAGATTTCACGCTCTCTGCAGATGTGTGTAGCTCTGACAGCGACATCTGCCAAGGTGCTACTTTAGGGATTATCCTGCGTTCAGAGGGGTACTTTGTACTTTCAAGGTGTTTAACACAAGGCTTTGAGAGGACGCGAAGCCATCTGCAGACATCAACACATCAAACATGACACACACAAGCACAAAGTACAGGTAGAGGGTCGTACACAGCTGCATAATCATTGTTCTTTGGTCGCATGCACGCACACACACAGGTCCCAAGTAGAGGGTCGCAGACAGCTGTGTAATCTTGTGTGTATTTTGTGGGTGTACGTGAAGTCACCACACACACTCACAGGTGTAGGTGTGGAGTAGAGGGTGTAAGCCAGCTGTGTGATGACTGTCTTCTGGGTGCAGGGTGATGAAACACAAACTTGGCTGCATTTACATCAGCCGAAAAAATAATTTTTTTGACTTTCAGAGCTCAGTTTCTCACTGAAACCTGCAGATTCTTTTTTTCACTCAGGCCCATCATGCCTCCAATATACTGGTAATGATTTACTTTATATGAAAACTATTCATATTTGATATCTAATGTGATTCATTTATGCAGGTTGTTCAGATGTATATTTAGCATTTGACTCCCCCAGACATGGGGTACGTGTGTATTAATATATTATATATATATATTATATATATAATTAATATATCCTGTGTTTCCATTAGACTTGAATGCAGCATTTTCCTCCACTACATCATGTTAGCTGTGTTTTCTGTCTTGGTGTAAATGCAGCCTTCAGGGTTAAGGTGACATCTGGTGGGAGTTGACTGATGTGATGACATCACTGAACACAGACCAATGAGCTCACTGTCTGGTACACCTTGAAGTCAGTGCCTGTGTGTGTGTGTGTGTGTGTGTGTGTGTGTGTGTGTGTGAGAGAGAGAGAGGGCGTTTGGTTGTTATTATACAGAGCCAAAATTACACACCTGAACAGAGTCTGATTAGAGTGTGTGTGTGTGAAAGAGAAGTGAAAGAGAGTGATAGTGTGTGTGTGTTTGTAAGAAACAGCGCGGCATCCACATTAAATCAATAAGACATCAAACCATGTTTAGCGTTCATTAAAACATGAAAAAGTACAATTCATATCTCACCTGATAGACATTGGCTGGTTGCTATGGCGATGCCGTACAGGTGAGAGCGCTGGTCAGGCAGGTATTCATCGGTGAACTGACTGCTGTCTTTGCTCACTACGATCACTCCGTCCCTACGAGGCAGCAGACAGAGAGAGAGGCGGTGAGGATGGGGACGGCGGCAGGGCTTCACTGATCAGTGATCAGTAATGTATAAAGACAACAGGGCTGTAAAAAAAACCTCATAGACAGAAAGATGAGTGAAGATGGCTACCTCCTCCAGTCAGTGTAATAGAAGTGGTTCCTGTAGTACACCATGCTGAAGGGGTAGTTGAGACTGGGGTGGATCACTCTTCGACCTGAACCGTCCGGGGACACACACTCTAAACGCTTTGTACCTGACACAGAGCCAAGGAAAAGGTGGATCATTACTATCTTAAGTATAATAAGCAGCATGGCCTCTGTCTGTGGTTTTATACATTATGCATATATTACGCATTAAGTATTACTAATTCCTGACATGACTAGTAATAGAGGCAGAAGCAGTGGACCAGTGGTGACATAGACAGTGAAAGTGTGTACCTGCATCGGCCCAGCAGACTTGTCCTGAAGACGAGTCGTACGTGAGAGCATTTGGCAAACCAATCCCGTCAGACACCACCACCCTGCGGTTCTGACCGTCCACTGACGAACTCTCGATCTTAGGAGCCTCTCGGTTCCAATCTGTCCAATACAGAGTACTGCAGAGAGAAAAACACGAGGGGTATAGGTTAAGTTATGATGCTTAAACTCCATTCTGTGAACGATTTATCTCGGCTGGATTGGCATCTTTGTTGATTTAGAGTGGACAAGTAGACCTGTTTTTGCAGTTAGACTGTGTTTTTGGGATGCAGTTGTTTTGACACTGAGCGCTGGGATCTGGCTAATATAAGGAGACAAGAGGAAAAACACACATACACACACACACACACAGAGTGGGTACATAGAGGTACAAGAGCACAGGGCTCAAGGGACCAGCTGTCTCATACTGATGAGGTCACGGTCAGGTTACTCTGAGCAACGTGTGACCTTTGACCGCAGCTCTCCCACTGCATTTTTCTGTATTTCATCTGTACATATCAGAAAATATACACATTTCCTAATTTTGAATAAACTAGTGCCTTCATGTTTCAGGGGTGTGTTTTTGTGATGAATGAAATCATATTTATTGTTGGCCTGAAGCGCTGTTAATAGAGTGTGTGTGGGCTGCTTTTCATCTGTAGATGATGGTGTACATGTGGGCAGTCCACTGGGATCTACAGGTAATACACACCACATGAGCAATCAACTTACCCACACACACACACACACCATGGGTTTATGAGTGCGTGTGTTAATCAATTTGATGAACGTATGGGCGAGCAGATGTTGGTGTATGAGACGTGCATGCTTTTAGAATGTGTGTGCGTGTAGTTTTGGGGTGTCTGCTTTGCTGTGTGTGGTTACATCTCTGTGTGTGTGTGTGTGTGTGTGTAAGGGCAACATGTGCAGGCTCAGAAATCACAGAGCACATGCCTAATCATAAGTGTACCCGTGTGAAGCAGTAATTACCTTTAGGACTTGGCTTTTTGTCAGAATACACACACACACACATTTATATGTATACATTCTCTCTCTCTCTCTCTCTCTCTCTCACACACACACACACACACACACACACACACTTGGCTTTCAGTCAGAAAATAAACTTAAAACTGTCAAACCAATAATGTGAAACACACATTTAAGGTTTTATGATTTGGGTTGTTGCTGTTATGTTTAATCATTTGTATCAACCACATTAACACACACACACACACACACACACTCTCTGCCTCATACACACGCATACCTGTTGATTATGTGATTAGTTGCAATGATGAAAAGCAGATGTTATTCCTGGAGAGCTGACCGATGAAGGCCTCATGCTTTCATCACGCGTGTGTGTGTGTGTGTGTGTGTGCGCGCGTGTGTGTGTGTGAGGGACGGTGTAGGATTAATAGCATCAGTAAATCCAGTACAGCCTTCTTGGCTCAGTTTGGTGCAACACCGTCAGCGAAAGCATTAAAAGTCACCGATGATCAACATGCGTCGCTAAAGGGACACTCCACCCTAAAACCTAAATCCCATCGATTTTCCTGCGATCGCCTGTCTCGTACTGATGAAGTCATGTTTTCAAGTCTAGAATCCAGTCAACAAAGACCCTTTCTGCTAAACGGCTTTAAATATAATCTGCACTGTGCTAATGAATTAGACACAGGCCTTGTTGACTCATAGCTTGTCTGAGGATTTAAATGTGTTTGACTTCATGGTCGTGCTAATGGGCTGAAAACCATCTGTGCCCTCTTCTGGTATAAACTCACTGTGGATACAGTGAAAGCTGTATCTCATTCTGCCTCAGTGGAGCCCCTCCAGGATGTTACACTCGATCGCGAAGAGAGTGTGTGGGCGCTTGTTTGTTTCTTGCTCAGGGAAGAGATTTGTACATGTTTGCAAATCCAGACTAAACTGTCCCAAGGCTTTAGAAGTGTTGTGGCTCGAGTTTTTTTTTGGCACTTAAAACTTTAAGCAAGACGAAACAACAAACGCCAGAAAGACAAAAACAGAAGCTGGTGGATGGACAGAGGGCTTTACCCAGTGGAAGAGTCCACTATGATGGCCCGGGGGTTGACCAAGTCGGCGTCAAACAGCGTCCGCCTCCCACTGCCGTCCAGGTTGGCGCTTTCGATCATGTCAGGGTTTGAGTCGACCCAGAACATCAACCTACGTTTTGCGTCCACCGCCAAACCCTCTGGACTGACCAGATCTGCATGGAGCAGGGGGACCATATAGAAAGCATTAAGATCATTTAAAACGTCACACAAGATTTTTGATAGAAAGTAAGGAGTGCATGTGTGCGTTCTTACTTGTGTTAATGAGTATCTCGGGCTCGGCTCCAGGTGCCATCGAAGCTCTGTTGATTGTTCTTGCAGACAAATCTGTCCAATAGACTCGGTTCTCTTGGCAGTCATAGGCTATACCAACAACTATGGAACCCTGGACACACACATATGAACATAAACACACACATAATGAGATTTGTTAACATAATTACCGCCACATCAGTATTGACCTCGCCCCTTTTATTGTTTGTTCCATTTCCGGTTGCTATTGCGGAATTTTTTATTTATGAAGAGGTCATATGGCCTGACACCACCTCATTCACCGCAGATTTCAGATTAAAAAGACCTTTGGTACAAAGGTGGTCACCATTAACTAGCTGATAACTAGCTCAACTAGCTCGCTTTATGTTGTAGCAGTGGCTAGAGCTGATCTAATTAGCAATGGCGTGTAGATAGCAGTCAGTGTTCTGTCCTTAAAGTTAATGCAACATTAAACTGTAGAACCGGTGAGATATTCAGGTAAAATGCAGATGTCAACCTACATAATGCGACACATTCCCACTTCTGGTGAAGACAGGAAGTTAAAATGCAAAACAACGGAGCACTTCACAATAACACACTTTTATGCTGATGTAGAGAAAATTGGCTTTCAAAATGGGAGATAATGTTGAGTGCATTTCTTTCTATATTATCAAAGAACCACAAGAACTAACTGTGTGCATGAGAACCAGCTAACAAAATAAACACCAGAGAGTAAAACTTGACAGAATGTATGCTCTTACATGTAGAGTCAGTAGTGTTTTGGACCGGGTCGCATCGAGTCTGGTCCCGTTGAGAGGCAACGCTCCTATTTTCTGTCCCTGAGCGTACAGCAGTGTGATGTCAGTGTTTGTCGGAGGGGTCACATCTGGACGGGGCAATGGGCGCACGGTGGGTGGGGCCACTGAGGGAAGGCCTGGGACAAGATTGGATAGATTAAAAAAAAATAAGTTTCAGCCATGAATGGTTGCACAAAACAGTAGGAATCATTTCCACCATGTAAACAGACGTGTGGTACAGGCGGAAAGATACTTACACGCAGGTTTGACGACATCATGTGATCGGGTACCAGAAACCTCCCGCCCGTCCTGGTCCACACACCAGCAGTATGTGGTCTCTCCATAACACTGGACTGGGCTGAGAGACAATTCACTTTCTCAAGTAATTTGTCATAAAAAAACAATTTCAACTACTGTTTTGTGTGTGTGTGTGTGTGTGTGTGTGTGGTGTGTACCTGAATTGTCCATCTGGCTCGCACTGAGGCACGTACTGTTGTGGCTCTGGTTTTCCACCATAGTGCTCAATCAAACTGGCCCTCCAGCGCTCGCACACACTCTCGGGGTGCTGGGTCGGAACCACAGGGACTGAGGGGGACACAAATCAAACAAACCCTATGTTGTCACCATTTTTAAAGTTAAATAAAATGCCACGTGGTTGTAAGATTAAAATTCAGATCATATTCTGTTGTAGTTTATCATTGTTTAATTAGATTCTTAGGGTGTTTTCTAGCTTGAGTTTATATAACAGTGATAGGTGGAGTGCTTGATTAATGGGGTGGGGAGGCCCTGTGTTTAAACAGGCACACACGCATACACACATCTTGCTTTTGTCAATACTGTTTACCTTGTAAAATCCCTTTAATAACTCACTTTATCGGAGAGCTTTAAAACTAAACCTGAAACCACTTTAGGCTTCCACTAATGTTTATACTGGCCTCTCTCTCTCTCTACACTTCTAATGTGAGACAGCACGGCTTCCAGACTGAGGAGGAGATTAGGATAATATTTGAAAGGTGGGTGAGAAGAGAACAGCTCTGTTGTGAGACATCAGAGAGGTAAAGAGAGACAAAGACTGACTAAACAACAAGGCTGACGTCTCGCAATAGGTTTTTCCAGCAGGATTGATTATAGTGGAGGTTAGCGTGCTGCAACCCAGTCTGATAAATCACTTGGTTTTACTTCTATTTAACCACATGACCAAATGAATTTAGTGGGTCCTGTGTCTCTGACGACCTTGCATGTGGATTATCCACAAAATCAATGAGATTTCAATCCTCAGGCTGACTTACTGTGTTGGCAATGACTTGCGTTACTTATGTGGGTACACATAAATACAGACTGGCTTCAACCAGCGCACAAATTTGAGAGTTTAATGTGGGTGTTTGATGCCTACGTCATGTAAACTGCTAAATTTAATTTGTGAATACAAATTATGGGGTTACATCCACTCAAATAATGTTTCTTGTCTCAACTGCTGATTTGGACCAGAGGATATGAATGGCCAAACCGAAAATGAGCTGGAAATGCCCTTGCCTCCTTCATCATGAACTACAGCAAGGCAATCCCTGAATAAGGCTCCAGTGCAGTAACCACCAAAACATAAATACACAAAAAGACTGTAGTTGTACTGTGCAGCTGACTGCAGCTGAATATGAGACAAAATAGTCATAAATTATACGTTCAGATAAATTAGCCGAGCAAACATTCAAATCCACAAGCATGCGTTTCTGTCCGTCTGTGCATCTGTAGGGCGGGTGTGACACTGTTTTGTCACTCAGCTGGTCAGGCTGCACCGTCTTGTTTTGGTTTGGTTTCCTGGCAACAGCCGACAGCTCATCTTACCACGTAATGACCCCTTCAGATGTTTGGACGGTCATAAATGGAATTTATAGCAAGAAGTGAATTTATAGAACGGCCACAGTGTGTACGATAGAGTGGGAGTGAGAGGGCGAGAGAGCATCAAACAGAGAGAGAGAGAGAGAGGCAAATAATCAGGTGATGGTTTTTCAGTTTAAATTGTTAATTTCCAAAAAGACATTATTAGATTTTCTTCTTTTTTTAGATTTTCAATCAATAGCAGTGGTGTACACTGCTTCTTCCTACCCAACTAATCAAATGAATAATTGTACATGCAAAGTTCATAAAAGTGCCTTCTTGTTCTAAAGCTCTTGCTTTGGTCGAATCACTGTGTCTATTCTAAAGTCTTAAAATTAAGTCTTGCCAAGAGATAAATGATAGCTGAGAAGATCAAAACCGCTCTCATATCTGTCTGCTAAATATAGACTGCAGCCAGCAGCCTCTAAAGCTTTTCAGCTTTAATGATCTTCTCATCGAAATCTCAGCAAGAAAGCAAATAAGCATTTTCCCCAAAATGTCAAACTATATGTCTCAAGCAGTGATAACTGTCTCACCTGGTCTGTCACAGTCTACAGATGGTGTACCAGGGGGTGTCCTGGTTCCTGCTCTCTCCTGTCCCCTACCATCCACACACCAACAATGTCCAGTGGAAACGTGGCACTGAAATACATAACGATTAAAAACAATGTCATCAATAATGATAACAATAAGAAGAACAAAAACAAGAAACAGAGGAATCATCACTGTCTGCACAGAGATCACAGCTGTACCTGTCGAGGTAGGTACTGTCCTTCTGCATCACACTGAGGTACGTAGGCTCCAACAACAGGATATCCCTCTGGACCTGTAGCCTGGACACTGTCTCTGTGGTGCTCACAGTGAGTTTTAGGACGCTCTGGTTCATCTGGATAAGAAAAATGTAAAAAAAACATTAAGGAAATACCAATTTAATACATCAATATCTTTCACAGAGAAATATCATCAAAGTCGAAATAACTGTTTTAAGGTTATATGACCTCATTTCTTGCTTTTGCTGATGGACTCTCTTTCCTCAGTCCCTGTCCTCCTAAACCGTACAAGCTTTCCATTTTTAAAGGCTTTTAGGAGGTTTAGGATGTACTGTTTCCTCCCTGACTGTGCATAGGGTTTCAGTTTTTACCACACATCTTCTGCACTGAGGTACCACATGGTTCAGCACTCAGCCCACTACTATTCCTCCACACACGAAACCCCACAGCTCTATTGGGACAATCCAGGACCTTCCTGCTACCTTGTCCAACATCTACACATATCCTGCATGGACTACTATAAATCCATTCTGACTGGGCTCCTAAAGTATTCTCTTAAGTCCCTAAAGCTCATTCTGTAAACTGCACAATGTTTAATTTTACCCACCATAGATTATCTATTCTGGCTTCCCATTTAGCTGAGAATTGAATGTGTCTATATGTTCTGCAACAAGTTTTGGGCAATCATACTTCAGTCAAAGAGAATTGACCTTTTCGCTCACCTGGTCTGTCACAGTCTTTAGGTTGTGTACCAGGTGGAGTCCTGGTTCCGGCTCTCTCTTGTCCCCTACTGTCCACACACCAACAATGTCCAGAGGAGCCGTGACACTGTAATACAGAATAATAGTAATCATAATGACAGAGGAAAGACATCACGTCTCCATACATTGAAACCAGATCTTACCTGTTGAGCTGTGTATTGTCCATTTGAATCACACTGAGGCACAAACACTCCTGGTATAGGATATCCCTCTGGATTGGTGGTCTGTACGCTGTCTCTGTGCACCTCACAGTAAGTTTTAGGACGCACGGGTTCATCTGAGCATTTCAGATTAAATAATAGAAAATACATAGTCACTCCAGAGGCCTTAAATCCAGTGAGCAGATACTTCTCTCTTTACATTTGAATCATACTTCACTCAAAGAGAATTGACCTTTTCGCTCACCTGGTCTGTCACAGTCTTTAGGTTGTGTACCAGGTGGAGTCCTGGTTCCTGCTCTCTCCTGCCCCCTATTGTCCACACACCAACAATGTCCAGAGGAGCCATGACACTGGAGCAATAAAAAAATGATGGTTATATTTCTTCATGTTTCTAAAAGCTTCATGAAATTGATAAATAAACCTACCAATTGTCAATCAGATGCTAACCTGCAGTGGTGTGTACTGTCCTTCTGCATCACACTGGGGCACATAGGCTCCAGCTATGGGATATCCCTCTGGACTGGTGGTCTGAACACTGTCTCTGTGGTGCTCACAGTGAGTCTTAGGACGCTCTGGTTCATCTCGATGAGAAAGACAGACAATAATAATATACATATTCTTTTAGAGCATGTATCATAGCAGATACAGCAGGAACCCTCCTATCATTCCACAATGGATTGGTAAGTCATTAAATACATTGAGTAACAACAACAATTAGATCTAAATTATTATATACTGTAAAAAGTGATTTTCCATGTGTAATGTTTGTAACTACAAGACATGTCTATATTTCTAATACAGACTAATCAAGTGTATATAATCATTACTGATTATGCCCATATGGAGTGCATAGTTAATTATGAACAACAAGTACAGCCTATCATAAAGTGATAATCAATCACGACTAAAAATTGTTACAAATATACATGTTTTAACGCATTTGCTAAATATCCTTTTGCAAATTATAATTTTGTATTATAATTACATTATCCTTTTCTGCATAGGGTACTGCTTTAGGTTAATGCTGGATGTGTGGACTGGGCTGTGTTTGAGCTAAGATCTACAAATGTACTTTAAAAAGGCACATTTTAAAGGGATGACTGGAGTAATATTGACGACTCCTTTAGCTGATATATACAGTTAATATAAAAAAGTTGCAGTTACTTTTAGCGACAGTATATACATCAAATGTACTTTTTTCTTTTTTCTCATATCTTTTTAGCTTCATCTTACTGTTTCACTCTGCCATCCTTTAACTTCCCACCGCACACAGTGATATCACCTGTTTTTCCAGGCATTCCAAGGCTATGACCCAATGACCTCAATAGTGCACCACTTAAAGGTTAGACACACGCTCACGTAAACGTGTCTGTTTGACTTGTCATTGACGTGAGGAATTATGGGGTTCACAGGTCAATGTTTGGCAAGGAAAGCCTCGGAGAGCCATGACATAATACACCTGCTGATGCTGGTAAAGTTACTGCAGATACAACAGTTTTAAGCACTCATGGGAAGCTGAGTAGAAGGAGAGGTCTGTCTATTCATGTATATGTTTCTTTCTCACCTGGTTTGTCACAGTCTGTAGGTGGTGCACCAGGTGAAGTCCTGGTTCCTGCTCTTTCCTGTCCCCTATTGTCTACACACCAGCAATGTCCAGTGGAGCCATGACACTGAAAAATATACATTTTATTAATTGCATGCAGGCAGAATGTATCATGTTATATCAAATGAAATTCAAAAACAATATCAGTTCATCTGTCTGTCAATTAGCCAATCAATCATTAGATGCTGACCTGCAGTGGTGTGTACTGTCCCTCTGCATCACACTGGGGCACATAGGCTCCAATTATAGGATATCCCTCTGGACTGGTGGTCTGCACACTGTCTCTGTGGTGCTCACAGTGAGTTTTAGGACGCTCTGGTTCATCTGGGGAGGAAAGCATAAAATGTATTTACACGAGAAACTGCCTAGCTAGCGGAGGAAACGGCTGGCCTGGCTCTGTCCAAAGGTACAACAAACACTGCCACCCAGTATCTCTAAAGCTCGCTAATTAACATGTTTGTTTAAAAAAAATGAAATGTAAAAATAACAATTTATGGTTGTGGCCCCCTGCTTCCAGTATTTAAGCTAAGCTGACAGTCTCCTGGATCTAGCTTAATATTAACTGTACGGGCATGAGAGTGGTATCCATCTTCTCATCTAACTCTCCAAAAGAAAGCAAATAGGCTGATTCCCCAGAATGTTGAACTGAACCTTTAACGCCTGAAGGTCTCTCCAGCAAGAAGGACGCGAGGTTGTCTGCTTGAACAATGAGCTCATTCTCGAGCTGGGTGTTTCCTCTAAATGTTGATTACATTTGGTGTGTTCGGGTGCAGTGTGCACAGGCTGCCAGCCAAAACCTCACCTGGTTTGTCACAGTCTTTGGGTTGTGTACCAGGTGGGGTCCTGGTTCCTGCTCTCTCTTGACCCCTATTGTCCACACACCAACAATGTCCAGAGGAGCCATGGCACTAAAATAACAACAGCAGTAAACACAATAAATTCATGTATTTTAAGTTTGTTGAAATGACTGATATGAAAATAATGTTTCATGGATTAAACAAATTACAAACACTGACTTGTAATGATCTGTACTGTCCATTAGCGTCACACTGAGGTACGTAGGCTCCAACAACAGGATATCCCTCTGGACCTGTAGTCTGGACACTGTCTCTGTGGTGCTCACAGTGAGTTTTAGGACGCTCTGGTTCATCTGTAAAGGAAGTAATTAAATAATTGACAATTACTAATGAATGTGCTGTTGAACAAATTTGCACTAATGTGGTCTCTCAGGAACAGATTGTGTGATGTCTCTGCCATGCTGGTTAGCAAATTCTAGCACCTTCATTATTCATTCATCTTTTGACCCCATCATATCCTCTAAATAATAAGCTTCAAGACAATTTGTTTATTAAAATGTTATTCAAAAATTGGAAAGTGGTGTCCTGTCAATTTTCTCAGGCTAAGCTAGGTTTACACAGCAATGAGATGCTCTCTTTTTAAATTGAGTTTCATCTTTTCTCCTCCTCCTCCTCGCTGGTGATGAGGCACACCGGGGTGGTGTCATTTGCATATATGAGCATTTTATGAGGTTTGATGTCCAGACATACCAAGTTTAGATCCTAAAATTAGAGCCTAAAACACTAATATGTCATGATAATATGTGTGTGTCCAAATTGGTTTACAACACACTCAAGAGAATATCTAGATTTTGAGAAGAATGCATTTTCCTCACCTGGTTTGTCACAGTCTGTGGGTGTTGTACCAGGTGGAGTTCTTGTTCCGGCTCTCTCCTGTCCATTACTTTCCACACACCAGCAATGTCCAGTGGAACCATGACACTGCAATAAAGCAACAACAATATATTTTATCAGTATGAGAGTTCTTTCAGTTGGGGGTGATAAAAAGTCCTTTCACTTAATTCACAACAAACCTGCAAAGGTATGTACTGTCCATTATCACCACATTGGGGCACATAGGCTCCTATTATAGGATATCCCTCTGGACTGGTGGTCTGAACACTGTCTCTGTGGTGCTCACAGTGAGTTTTAGGCCGCTCTGGTTCATCTGGGGAGATAATGACGAGCAAAATAGAAAAAACAAATATATACCCCTTTCTTGAAGACCAACTACCAGGGAAAGAGTTAATAACTTTGAAAACACATATGTTACCATCAAGCAATCACTCTGATGCTTTTTGATACAATAGACTATAGGTGTGTTTTTGTCAGTGGGTGTATATCTCACCTGGTTTGTCACAGTCTTTGGGGGCTGTACCAGGTGGTGTCCTGGTTCCTGCTCTCTCCTGTCCCCTACCGTCCACACACCAACAGTGTCCAGTGGAGCCGTGACACTGGAATGAATTATTAAACGTTTCCAAATCAGTACGTCACTTTACTCAGGTCATCAGTCGGCCATGCACTTCGCCTGTCTATCAGTCAGTGCCCACCTGCAGTGGTCGGTACAGTCCGTCAGAGTCGCACTGAGGGATGAAGGCCCCAAGACTCGGACGACCACCTTCATCACCACTCTGCAGACTGTCTCTGTGCTGCTCACACTGGCTCTTTGGGCGAATTGTCTGTCCTGTAAAAACATTTTATTGCTTAGTTTTCTTTACTCCCATATCTTTGTATTTGGTTATTTTTGGATATGTATTGTTATTTATAGAGTATATCTACACTATCAGTTATATCCACATTGCATGATCCTATCTCACAAACTGTACTTTGTTTCTATAAAATAGCTACAGTATTTTAATAGGAGAACTGATTAGTGCACATGGGGAGAGCTCAGAACAAGTGACAAAGATGAACTGAAATGAAAGTAATTAAAAAAATATAATGCTGCAATTAGAGACAAAAATTATCCCTAACTGTACAAAACATTATAAAAATATGATTTGTTTTGAAAATTCATACTGCAACTTTTTCATTCATGCATGACAAAAATTCATGCATGACTATAGTTAGCAATTTTTCTGACCTTCCTGCTGGGAACAGTAGAAACCATCGCCATAAAACCCTGGCAGGCACTGACACTGGAAGGAACCCAGTCCATTGATACATCTGGCACTGATATGACATGGAGAGGAGCTGCATTCATCCATATCTAAGAAAACAGAAGGGGGCAAAAAAACAAAACAAAATCAATAACCAAAAATGTAGAAACTCATAAATATAAATTCCACTAACTCCACAAATGTATATGGATATATAAAATGATGTCTGGCTGCTGGCTGGAAATAATTCAGTTCAGTGGTATCTTATCTTATCTTATCGTATCAGTATTTGGTTAATTTCAAAGCCTTGTGTAAAGTATTACATTATCTGTCATTATCTGTAGGGAGGGTTTAAAGGAAGTTCATCAGAAGTTCATACTGATGGGTGAAAGGAGGACGAGGACACACACACACACACACACACACACACACAGGCAGGACTCCACAGGACTCTCCTCCACACATTCCAAAGCCAAACACACATTGTGTCATTGCTCCATTTGTCTTTCACGTTCACCCCCTCCTCCCCTGTCTAATCTCACCCTCTCGTTCTCACATTAGTCCTCTCGTTCCCACTCTTGCTCTCACATTTGTCACCCATCCTCCCCTCTCGTTGTGTTTCCTGGCTTTTGCAGCTGTGCGTTACTGTTGTGGAAGAAATGTTTTGCCTGCGCTTGGACAAATACGTGGGTGTCTTCCAAATATTCAGCTCATTTTGGGACATGCTCCAAAACATCTCATGTAAAGGACCAGATGAGACCATGGTGAAGATGAGAGAATGACATGGTTGCCATTGTAATAAAGTATGTGTTTACGGAGTGTATTTGCATTACATGTATCACAATTACAGTACATGCAGGAGAACAGGCTGATGCCGCTCGACTCAGCAGACAGCAGCATCTTTAATGGTTCTATATGACGTTGTATAAAGTCAGGCCTTTATGTTTAGTGGCTTTATCTTTGCTGATGTAGTTTTTCAGTGAAATGATGAAATGTCAGCTTAAAGACAAACCACTACAATGGGTTTGTCATTCATTTTAGAGAATAATTAACAGGTGTTGAAACTTGTCAGACCAAAAACACAAAGAGGGGGGCAGGTGATGATGCTTAGGGAACTTTGAAGTACTTAAGAGTTGCTTTACTGAGAGTTAATATACCAACAGTGAGTACATCAAATTATCAAGATAGTATAGATCTCTTTTTGTTAAAATTTTAGTCATGCTGGGCTCTAGGCTCAACATTGGTCCGTTGGTTGGCCTGTCCAACACTTCGTTCCAGAATGAAATATCTCAACAACTATTGGATTTAGTACATTTCACTCATTGCAACTCACCAACACAGGTACGGCCATCGAAGCCAAACTCAAAGCCACTCTGGCACTGGCAGCGATGGCTACCAGGCAGGTTCATGCACTGAGCGTGAGCACCGCATGAACTCAGGCCCTCAGCACACTCATCTACATCTGAAGTGAGAGAAAAGGAGAGTTAAGTGAGACAGTTTTTCTATGACAACATGTAGCATGCTGCATGTGTGCGGCAGTGTAAAATCATTACTTGTCATTACTGGTGCTTTTAGTGTATATACATTGTGTGCCTGCTTGTTTGTGTCTGCATTCTTAAATGTGTAATACACAGGACAAAAGCACACACAGATTATGTGACCAGAGAGAGGCACTGAGGCCCAGTCATGGGAACTAAGGCCGAGCCTGGGGCTTTCCTAGTGCTGTCAGCAGGAGAGAAAGACCTGCTGCTGGGCTAATGACAGGCCACGCACCAGCTTTAAGCCCTGAGAGTCCCTGTTAACTAAAGAATTAACTGGAGGAGGAGGGAGAGGCAGGATGGAGCGAAGAGAAGAGAAGAGAAGAGAAGAGAAGAGAAGAGAAGAGAAGAGAGACAGATGAGAGTACACATGATTCCTTCCATCCAGCCTGTACTTGACCCCTCTACACTGGATGGACAGATGTTGATGAAACACAGACACACTGCCTTGAACTGTCTTTAACTTTGTCGGCATGTGTAAGCGTGTGAGGGAGAGAGACAGCAATAGACTAAGCAAAAAGGAGGTGTACATACACTGTCACGGTGCTGGACAGTATATCTTGTACATGTGCATGTACATGCATGCCCATATAAAGTGCTGACAGACAAAGGTACCGTAGCAGTTGCGTCCATCCCCTCTGTAACCAGTGGCACACTGGCACTGGAAGGCCTGGCCCTCCAGCGGGATACACTGGGCCGTGGTGTCACAGTCATGGTTCCCAGCATAGCAGGGATTGACCAGCTCTGGCCCTGTGGGCTCAACTGCAGAGAGGAGCAGAGACAGATTCAATAACATGAGGGACAGAAGAGAAATCATCACTGTTTAATACAACACAACAGTGATTCTGAACACATGCAGAAGTACTCATTATGCAGACTGGCAGTTGTGACTGATATATTATTACATTATTCCACTGTTAATACAGATGCATCAAAAAGGAACAATTTTATCGCAGCTACTTATTTACAGTACAGTTCAGTAGCTTAGCCCGGTCCCATGCAAGCGGTAACAAGATAAATCTCGGGGGTCTGGGTTGTAAACTATTATTTGTTAGTGCTGATAGTGAAACTGTTAGTACAGTACTACTTCTGGGACCAATGTAAAAACACCCAAGCGAGGAGGATTTAGCAGCACGATAGAGATGAGATAAAAAAACAAACAAATAGGTTTCAAATAAACCTAAAGAGACAGTAACATAATGCAATTACTGTCTGTGCATCCAGAGGGACACATGACAAGAATGTACTGCACAGACTCTGCCACACTCCACATGTCCTGAATTGAGATCTGGATTATTCAACAGTAAAAGTCCAATGATTACAGCAGTGATTACAGGACAGCCTAACCAAACACACATGTAAAATCTCTCCAGACAAATTCCCATAGGACGGTTTCCTCTTAGGAAGTGACTCCCTTCATGTTCGCAATATTCAACATATGGATAAGGTTAGACACACATATATGTGAGAGAGACACACAGACAGAGGGATGAGTGAGCGGATGTGTGTTCAGGGTTTCCTCATACCAACGCACGGCTCAGACACACAAGACAATTTAAACAACAGCCCTCTGACTTACTTCTGGAAAATCAGGAGGGAAAACAGCAGAGTAGAAACAACCAGGGGAATCATTAGAAAAGAATGTGAAAGACGTAGAAATATGATTAGAATTGTGTGCAACTCTGCTTTAAAATGTTCCAGAGAGCACACATCAGGATGGGTGACACAGTTGGGGATCCAGCCCCAAATCTTGGCGGTGTGCCTCGGATCCACTGAAATACTGTTAATTAGTGTGAGTTTCAAGTGTTATTCTGAAAGGCCAGTTGGTCACACTGTCTACATATGGCACACTAACACTTTTTAATGATGTTTAAGGATGGACTTTTTCTTTACCATCAGAGGCATCATCCACTATAAACAACAACAACAACAACACACACACTTACACCTAAACAAAATTAAACTCACAGACACAGACATTAGGCACAGCTTGCTTCCATCTCCTACAGCCAGAGGCCAATTCTGGCTCATTATCAGAGAGAGAGCGAGAGAGAGAGCGAGAGAGAGAGAGAGAGAGAGAGACTCTTCAAAGTCCTGAATGTGGCCGGGAAGGAGTGGAGATGAGAGGGCGAGATACATGTGGATAGGAGAAAAGATGGAGGGATAATTAGAGAGAGAAAGAGCGAGAGAAGGCGAGCGGGAGAGAGGGGTGGAGAACAAACACAAACACCATACATGCACTACACACCATCAAAGCAATGACTGCAGTTTCCCACCTGTTACAACTCCTCCACACACGCGCACACACACACACACACACACACACACACACACACACACACACACACACAAACACATTGGTTTTACAGGGGCGTGGCTATAAGTGTATCAAGATGGCCATGGTGCACTGGCCACTCTTCCAATCCAAATTCCAATGACCCACCCTTTGTGCAACACAAAATTATCTATCTATCATCACTGACTTTTACTGACACGCTGAAATGACCTGAAATTTGAGTGAGTGAGATGAAAGCTAGCCCTTTATTAAATACACTGAAGGGGCAGCGAGTGGCCGTGTTGTTACTGGTCCAGAGAGAAGATAAAATACGATCCAGAATGTCCAGTTTTGCTAATAGATCCACAAGTTTAAAGCCAGCAGTTTAAAGGGGCCTTCCACCAACTTTACACATGAAGGTCAGTTTACTGATCATGGAGAGGACTATTGGCCCTCGAAAAAGGGCTTACAAAATCAATATTGAATTACATGTTCTAATAAAAAACAGCATATGAGCCAATCTATGCAAATCTTTAACAATGAAACACTTTGATTTGTAATTTAGCATTTCATTTGAAGCATTGGAGGTTAGAACTTCAATTTGTTCTCTCCCTTTCTCAGTCTAGTGTTTTAACTTCTCCTGCAATCTCTGATTCTCATGACATCAGTGGGCAGCTATTCTGCCCGGCAACCCCCCCTCCCCGCTAGAAAATCTGTCATTGGCTGGGATATTATTTCCCAGAAAGCGTAAGACCCTTGAACATACACACACATGCTCTCTCTCGCGCGCGCGCGCGCGCACACAAGCACACACGCACGCACACACACACACACACACACACACACACACACACACACACACACACACACACACACACACACACACACCACTTAACCCATGTTTACAAAACCCCTGATCCCAGAAAGCTCTTCCAGCTGTGCTTTGGGTGTATCAGTGTGTGCGCACGTGCTCGTGTGAGATGTGTCATCATAGCCTTTTTAATCAACGTGTTGACGTTTAAATGACAGAAACTTGGTCTGGATTCAAAGACGGGGGGGAAAAAATCCAGTCTCTCTCTCTCTCTCTCTCTCTCTCTCTCTCTCCTCCTCTCCATCGTTTGAGGTCTATTGTCTCTGTGTCTCTCCCTGGTTTTCATCAGAAAGAGTGGGTAGAGAAAGCATGACCACCGTGTGTTGACAGAAAAAGAACATGACGTGCTCATGCTGTATTTCTATACACATTTGTATAGTCTGTTTTTCTGATAGTATCTGCTGAAAGGATGAGTGTGGATGTTGCAAGGGAAGATAAAAATCAAGCTGAAGGAGGAGAAGGTGTGAAGAACCTTGCATCTAATAAAACAATTAAAAACAGAAATAACAAATTAAAGAGACGTGTGCTTCCTTTCGTGCCAACTTCCCATTGACTGAGGTCCAAAAGAAACCTCTGTTTCTCTGGCTGATATTGGTCGAGTGCTGGAGTTAAGATTCACACACTATAAAGATTTAACAACCATGGAAACATAAACAGGAAAAGATACATTCAATACGCTTGTCAGCCATACACACACGCTTCCAAACACAAGGAGAGATAAAGTATGTGATGAGTTGTTAAATTTAGTCACTAAATTTTAACATTGTTGATATTTAAATTCCGTGGAATTTATAGCACCATCTATCTGAATTTATGTGGTCTGAATTCCCCTGTCAACAGTCAATTTCAAGTTGTGCAATTTCAAAAATGTTATTTCCAGTATATATATTCTTTAGGGTTCATCAATTCAGCTAAAAAAGTACCCAATATTCAAAAACTACATTCAAATTGCTCAATTCAAGACAAAAAATCTGCTTACATTGGCTTAGTACACTAGAATAAAATCATTATGGCCATTAAGTTCTGTGGTTTTGGTTTTGTGCTCTGGTGCCCCAAAGTACTTTCAGATACCAAACCCAACAATAAGGTCGACGTTCTTCTCTCCATTTATTTATTTTTCCTCAAGCTAGAATTTCATTGAATATTGCTGGAATCCATTCAGCTTTAACTACTTGTCCAGCTCACTCTACAGGACAAGACAAGTCATAAATGCCAATCATCTGCGTGAACACACCAAACTAGTCAAGTATCTAAAGTCAGCTGTGACGCAAATCGCGGTTACGAAGATGGCTGTAAACGGTGTCGTGTGTCTGCAGCTTTTGGTAGACGATGAACCCAGAACCAGCAGATGTAATACAGACATTTTAACATGTCTTCTATGGTTTCAGCGTATAATTATCCCTCAGCTGGCAGCATGAGTGTCGAGCTGAGCTCCGTCCAACTCTGCACCGTGGTTTGGCTGAGGTTTCTGTGGCAGAGCTACAACAATTACAAGGTGGTCTGGTTTCTAGTTGTGGCTCTGGAACAGCAAACCTCACGTTTTCAACGCCTCCAGTGTGTTCACCCACTTAAAGATTGACAGTCATGGTCTGGAATGGATTTAAGCAGTCACTCAGATACTCGGTTATCAATATAATGGCTCAATGTTGGTCAGTGCCGTTATCCCTGTCCACAGGTAGACTGTACTGATATGTTTTCTAAGCCTGATTCCATCTCAAACTTCATACAAGGTTACATTATCCCTCTAATCCCAGCATGACCCACCTCCGACTGGGCTGATCTTGTTGGTGATGGCGTATCTCAGGATCCGCTCCTCCTTGACGTACATGACAAACACCCGCTCCATGGTGATCTGCAGCGTCTCTGGGGTGACGGCACGGTTGCCGTGTCGACAGTCGCGGTAGGTGATATTCTGCTTCAGCTGGAAGGAGAAGGACTCAGAGCCTCGGTCTGCCGAAACGACTGAAAACTCCCTCACAGAGGTGGAGGTGGCAACTGGAGAGAGTAAGAGAAAATGAAAGGTTGTAGGCAAATGAAGGCATCAAATGTTACACGCAGTTTATCGCTTGTGGTTGTTATGGTTACCAGATGGGTAGTACTGGTAGGTCTCCTTGAAGGGATCCATAGTAACTTCAGCTCCAGGGGGCAGGAAGGGCACGTTGCCGCTGACTACAGTATCCACAGTGAGATGGTTGTGGTCGTCAAGGCCACGGCCCGTCTGAATGATTGACAGGCGCTGGTTGCCAGGGTAGAAGATCACCTCTGCACGACGAGTGAACTCAGCACCTGGAAATACAATTAGTCGATCAATCAATCAGTCAATTGTTCTTTTGTTTGTGTATTATCTTTATGACACATTACTGCAGACACACAAACAGTGCAGCAGTTGCATATCATAAAAAGTGGAATGTCTGCAATGGTGACATCTGTACAAAATACACACACACACACACACACACACACACACACACACACACACACAGCTGCTTCCTATTAGAGAGGGGAGGGGGAAGCCTGATATCACATCACATCCCTGGAGACAATACAGCTGGCTGGGAAACGGAAAACACACACACACACACACTGTAGAGGAGTTCCCTCATCTCTCTACAGATGTGCTCAAGAGTCAAGATATACAAGGCAACATACTTAACCAAACACACACACACACACACACACACACACACACACACACACACACACAGTTTACCTGTCATTTTGAATCCTGCTTGGCTATTGGGCAGTTCCAGAGCAAACAGCCATCCAAACAACTCTCCTATTGGTGCGAGTGGCATCAGAGCCCAGCCTACTGGCTCAGGTACCTGACCAATCACAGAAGAAGACAATTCATATCCAGTTTGAAAACCAAACCAGATTAAAAAATACAAGTAGAAATAACACATTAAAATGTTTGTTATTCAGAGTTCTACCTCGCTGACGGCGGTGTACGCTCTCCCATCTCCCACCACGATGTAGGCGTGCAGATCAATGTTGTTCAGCTCCACTGGAGTCGAACCCACGGTCACTGTTCCGCTCACCTTACCGCTAACACGCTGTGGAGCACCTGGAGGAGCAGCACAGGGAATACACACACAAAAAAACTTTATCATTTGAAGAAATGATATGCAAACGTGCGCTACTAGATTTTAAAATAGAATCATGTATCTCTGTGGGTTAATGGTAGCGCTCTAACCCTCGGGTAGACAGTGGCGTCCGTTTCCATAGAAGCCAGGCCGACAGTGACAGCAGAAGCCTGTGGCGTAGTCAGAACAAAATGCATTCTGGGAGCACTGCTGTTGGAATCTAGAACGACAAGAGAGAGCAAAGAAAGACGATACACGTTTAATGCTGCAGATGACAACTGGACTGTACTTTAAACTATAAGATTTTGTTTCGATAACTACTATCGCTATTGCTATCAGGTTAGGAGTGGTAAGGGACTGTATGAAAATAATTTATAATTTTATTATGATTGATTTAGCATTGCTCTTCTACAACATTGTCACTCACAATGGACAGTTTTTGCTTCAAGCATCAAGGTCAATGACGCAGAACCAGAGATATCGTCTTTTTTATTCTTCTTTGTCAAAACTTGGCACGTCCATTACCCACGATGCAACTCGACTGCCGACAGTTCAGTCAGAGACTCGCGTTATGCTTGTAGCAGCTAATGTAGCCTCGAGTCGCTAGCCTCAAGCAGAGATGAGGAGCGGGCTACAGAGGTCTGGTATGCCGATGTTTAAACTGGGGTACACAATGTTAAATTCTTTGAGCCTTATGATTTTGACATGTTGGGGGGAGGGTGTTGCAGTCTCCAAGTCAAGGGGAGGGATAAAAAGAAAATATTGATAATGACGGGGAGGACCTTGAAAGTGAAACATAAGGTTCAGCCCAACTCCCCATCAAACATTTTCATACAGTCCCTAATTAAAACAATCAACAACCACACACATAGTTAGGATATACATTTCTTACACCAGCAACAACAGGTACATATATCTAGATTTCACATACCTGGCACAAGTTTCCTTATTTTCTGTGGTGTACTGAATCACTGAGAGAGAGAAAATTGTTTTCATTATTATGCATTACATATACAATACAATAAATATATAATTAATATCCTAATGTGTCCTGTCCAACATCCTAGCACATCCTAGCTTTACTTTGATCTCTATTGTATATTATTTCTAGGGCTTTTACCTTTACTTTCCACAAATAAAAGCTCAGTTTATTTGGAACTCAAATGTAAAAGTGGCATGAAGTTGGTTAGCTTTCCTTGAACACTTAGAGGGTATATTTCCTTTGCTTACAGTATTTACATCACACAAACATGCAAGTTTAAATGGAGACAGTACTTTAAAGGTTCTTTCCATATAAGCACGGATGGACAGAAAGAACAGACACACACACACTCAAAGACACACATGTCAAGACACTACTTGGAGAGAAACCAGCTGTTGCAGTACTGCCTCCCACACCCACTGATGCACTCACACACAAATTCACTGCTGCTTCATGAACTCCCAAAGGCATCTGAAATGCTTCAACATATATTTCAGAAGTCTAAACTTAAAGAAAAAACACAACACATTGATAAAGTAATATGTATGAAGCTATGAATATCTATATTAGATGTAGTTCATAGAAGCTTTTGCATGTGCTGCTTTAAAGAAGGTTGCTCTTTGACACACAGGAAGTGATGCACTCTGTTCTTGAGAAAAAGAACTGGATAGTCAGCATGAACAGTGGTGGTCACCACTGCTGCGCAGACAAAAATTACACTGACATTTCTGGTAACATTTCTCAGACCACTGAAATGAGTCTTAAAAGTCTTAAAAGTGATAGAGGATTTTAAATGTCTCTAAAATGAAGCAATTCATGGACATGCAGAGTGAAAACTATTTCTAAACTAAAACTATTACTAAAACTTCCCATGGATGAACAATCCTGACTGCAGTCATTTTCACTGGATTCAAAAACACCACATGGAACTTGCATAACTGCCAAGCGAGTGCTCCACTCTCTCCCTTTGTCTTTTTGCTAAATGGCTGATTTGGGATCAAAATGCAGCATTCTATCATCCTACAGGGGCATCACATGCTCTCTCTCTCACACACACAAGCATCCAGATGAACACAGGATGTCAGGATATTTTCTCAACAACTGCACACACACAGGAGACAAATCACTGTGCTTTTACACACATAAACACATACACACATGCCCATGCTGTGGAGGGAGACCCACATGCCAATATCACAATGTTTTTATGTTCTACGTTTCATGAACATTAAACCTATGACAGCATGTAGGCGTGTGTATTCATCAGAATATCCCTCTTAAGAAGTAATGTGCCTAGCATATTAAGTCTTAAAAATCTAGTTTGACTGAAAACAAGCAAGGATTATTGATTGATGAGACACATTTTAAAACATATTCGAACTTTTTAAATACTAAATGAGGGATTGGCCTTATTCCTTTGCATCTTCTAAGAAACTGAGCTAAATGTCTTAATAAGACTTTTTTTACACCAACAGACTTTTTGACCCTTATGTAACCAGGCGAGTTGACTGAGAACACATTCTTATTTACAGCAAAAGCCTGTGGGAGTAGTTGCAGGAAAGGGAGTGTTGGACACACACACACACCTGGGAGCAGCCCAGCACAACGGCAGTATTGTACTGCCAGCTGCTGAGCAGCTCTGCGGCAGAGGGCGAGGTAATGTTACCCTCCTGATTCTCAAAGAGAACGTGCTTTCATAAGTGAAGAAGACAACTACATATATGTGCATGCAGCATATACACGTATTTATACACACACCTATGGTTTGTCTCTTACCTCCTGTGTCAAAATCAACATCGTCTTCATCCACGCTGACCACGTGACCTCCAGGGGAAAGAGGTGGCTCATTTCTGTGAGGGGGGTAGACATCCACCACCTCCAGAGGAACCTACAGACACAGATACATGGGGAATTAGGGTATGTTGAACTTCAAATATGTCATTGAGAGCCAAGCCAATACTTTTTAACTCTCTCCAGATGCTATAAACCAGAGAGCTGTGATCTCTGCATACTTTACATATTGTATACAGTAAGCAGGATTTCATGATTGCAGCTTTGCCAGCGTTTTGTTGACTCCACCGCACTGTCTCCAAAACAGCATTCCATTATAACCACAGAATTTACAAAAAGCAACTACAATTTCAAATGGTTATTACAAAACTCTGACAATGCTGCCAGTTTAAATTCCTCTTTTTTTCACATTAATGCAATAAGTGATGTGCGCAGAGAATTTGTGATTACCACACAGCGCTGCTGTCTGCATGCGCTCTCGACACGTAACACAAAATATGGCCTAGTAGCTTTGCAATGTTTGTAGTTTAGGTGTTTTTGATTAAAAAACACAGTATTAAAAACGTCAGTGTTAAAATGTTACATTACAGCTGTTTTTGGCCAATAGGATTTCTTGTGTTACCTGTGGTTGCTGTTCCTGAGCACCTCCCTCTGGTACTGTTTCTGGAGGATTAGGGGGAGCATACTGCCTCTCTGCTGGCTCTGAGCTGTACCTGGGTTCAGAGGTCAATGGTACATCTTCCCTGCCGTACGACACCTGACGGCTAGAATCCTCTGAGGGGGAGGAGGGAGCGTCAGGATTTTCTGGTTGAAGGGACTCTGAGTGGTCACCACCAGCAGGGGCCGGCTGGAATTCAGGATCCCTGCCTGTCAGAGGGTAATCATCCTCTTCCTCTTGGTTATCAGGGTCAAAAGTGTTATCTGGATATTCCTCAAATTCAGCGTACTCGGGGGTGGTAGTGTCCTAGAAGCAATGGAGGAACGAGATGAGTTTTTTGGCAGTATCACAAAAACAACTCTTGACTGTGAATAAAAAAAAGGAAAATTACCAGGGAGAGGCCATGTCCTCCCGATGGTGGAGTAGCAAGGAGACCACCGATGGATGCAGGAACAATGTTGTCGAAAGAGTAACGGTTCCCAGTGTGGAAAAGCCAAACACCTGGAATTCCTGTATTACCAACCCTGGAGAGCAAGAAACCAGTCAGCGTGAGCACACAGTCCAGTCTGTGTGCACTTCCAACCTCGCAGGTTTATCTCGTTATCAGTGTTATTAATTACACCTGTGCTTTTCCTGCAATGGCAGTGTAGACACTGGAAACCATATTGGACAAAAGACAAAAATGAAAAGCTTTTTTGAGCTAGTTACCAAATCTAATTTTGTGTTTGGACAGTGTCAGTTTGTCAGCTAGCAAACCCTGCTATCTTGTTGGCTATCTCTCACGATAAACACGTTCTTTACCAAAGTACTGTATTTCGTTATAGCTGGCATTGCAGGTGTGTTGCTCTCTAGCAACAGCTAATGAACAGCAGCTGAATTGCTCAATTATCTTGCTAGCTAGCTAGTAATAAACTAACTAATGTAGCTGTAGCTTTCTTCTCTGTCTACAATTCACAGTGTTTTACAGAAATGTTTACACAACAACATCATTTTTCAGATGTTTCAGTTTTTCTGGCCATGTTGTTAGCCACTATTTGCACATAGCTAACTCTCAGATTAAGTACAATGTTTGGATAGTGTCAGTTTCCCTGCTATTGTTAAGTCTTTTGTTAGCTAGCTCTCACTATAAAACACATTTCTTCACCAAAGTACTGTATTTAGTTAAAGCTAGCATTACAGGTGTGTTTGCTCAATTATCCTGCTAGCTAGTTAGTGATTAGCTAACTAATGTAGCTAGCTTTCTTCTTTATGTAACCTTAGCTTTCTTCTCAGGTTACAATTCACAGTGTTTTACAGAAACGTTGCAGAGCTAAATACAGCTTTCTGTGTCACATAAATAACCTACATCACCATAAATTGAACTTTTTTTACTTGCAACAACATTCGTTTTCAGATATTTCTGTTTTTCTGGCCATGTTGCTAGCCACTATTTGCACATAGCTAACTCTCAGATTAAGTACAATGTTTGGATAGTGTCAGTTTCCCTGCTATTGTTAAGTCTTTTGTTAGCTAGCTCTCACTATAAAACACATTTCTTCACCAAAGTACTGTATTTAGTTAAAGCTAGCATTACAAGTGTGTTTGCTCAATTATCCTGCTAGCTAGTTAGTGATTAGCTAACTAATGTAGCTAGCTTTCTTCTTTATGTGACCTTAGCTTTCTTCTCAGGTTACAATTCACAGTGTTTTACAGAAACGTTGCAGAGCTAAATACAGCTTTCTGTGTCACATAAATAACCCACATCACCATAAATTGAACTTTTTTTACTTGCAACAACATTCGTTTTCAGATATTTCTGTTTTTCTGGCCATGTTGCTAGCCACTATTTGCACATAGCTAATTCTCAGATTAATTACAATGTTGCTACACTTGTGAAGCAATTTGAGATTTTTTTTTTACTTACTGGTAGAGGTTTTTAACACTCTGCTCATCACTGGTAACGCTGTAGTGAGGTCCCTCAGTTCGGGAGAAGATCAGATACGTGACTTCTCCTCTGCTGAAGCCAACTCGAGCAGGAAGCTCTATCTCAACATTATAAGACTCCTAGATGCAGGAGAAAAAAAGTGCAAAAACAAGAATACCATTTGGTCTAGAGGTAACAGTAACACTGAACTTGGTCGCAGGTGAAACATCCAAGCTAATCAAGCTGTGAATATAACCTCTCTTTTTTTTCTTTTTTTTTACCTTGGGGCGTGTCCCAAAGAAGTTCAGGCCATCTTCAGGGTAAAGGAAGAGCGTGTACGAGTCGGTCTCATCATAACCAATTACTGCCTGGAATGTATTGACCTAAAGACACAGAAGAGAGACAGCATCAGTCTGAACCAGAATAAAATGAGGGACAGAAACTAAAAGTAACCTCTCTTCTGATGACAGAAAGTTAAGCAGCTTACTGGTATTAAGATAGCGTCTAATAACAATTTTCAGCTCTGCTAGTGTCAGGGGGATGAGGTCACCTCCTGTGTGTAGAGTCAGGCCAGCTCAACCACACTCCCTCCTCATATTTAAACTTCACACCTCTCCGTACACCTCCTCCCTACGTCTCCTCCTCTTCCTCTCTCATCTCTCGCTCTGCTGGGATTCATGTTTAGACTTCTCACCCTTTTCACACCCCCTCCCCACCTCCGACCACCAGCAATTATTGACATACTGGCCTGAGTATCTGGCTTTCCAAACATCTACTTTGCACAAATTAGGATGAATTGAATCAGCATGAATTGTCAGGGAACTTTTTGTTGTCTACGTGTATGTGGGGGCGTTCAAGTCCGCTCTGCCTCCCAAAACCACAGTTGAAAAAACACAGATCTGGTGAATGAGGGGAAGACTGCGAGTGATCCCATGTTGTTTTCCTTTGGGGCCGAATCAGATTATCTGTACATGCACACACACACACACACACTTCAGTCTCTCAACCCCCAGCCCAGATGTTGATCTCCACAGCTGTCTTCCTGTGTGTCTGGACATCTTTCATGATGATGTTACAGCATGCAAACCAGACATTGTTACAATATGAGACATGGGGTGCACACACATACACATTTATACAAGCATGCACGCAAGCACAGATGTCCCTCCACCTATATCCATCTCATGTGAATGTATGTGTGTGTTCCTAATTGTTTACATCAACATCTTTAAACTATCTTGTTGTTTGTGGGCGGGGAGGACTTTGTAGCCTCCAGGCTCTGTGTAATTAGTGAGGAGGGGGGCTGTCTTTTTTTTTTTTCTTTCTCTCTTCAGGGAAGGAGGAGAAGAAGCTGGAGCTACAAGAGGGGATCTGCTTTTTTCTTTGTCCTTAATATCCCCTCTAAAGGTCTGTATTTTTCTCTCCCGCTACCCCTCCTTCTTCCTGGGAGGAGGAGGAGAGGGGAGAGAGAAGATGAGAAGCAAAAGGAGGAGGGGGTAGAGGAAGAGAGGTATAGACAGATAGAGAGATGAAAGGATGCAGGGGGGTAGGCAGAGTTAGGGGAGAGGCCTTAGGTCTGGTTTACAATGGAGGAAATATGGTGAGACAGAAAAGAGGACTTTCCAGAACATCCATTTTTCCTTCAGGATGAATTGTAAGAACGTTGGCGATCCCTTAACTTTTCATCTAGCGCCATCACCAGGTGCAATACTTTGGTATGTGAGCAAATACCTGCAAAACTAATGACATTCCCATCATCCTTGGCTGTACTTTGTGTGCTAATTAGCAAATGTTGGAGCGAGAGTTAGACGAGAAGATCGACACCACTCTCAAGTTTACACAGTTAATTATGAAGCTGGAGCCAGCCGCCGTCTGCCTATCTTAGCACAGGACTGGAAAGAGGGGGAAGGCGTGTTTCCCTCTTCAACATCCCTCCTCTATCTGTGTGGTCATTTGCTGTGTTTGAGTCCCTCCGTGTGTGTGAAGAAGTCCTGGTGTGCTTTACAGACTCACAGCTGGAAGACAACAAATTGCAGCCGACACACATCAAAGACTTTCAGACGGTGTGTAGCTCAGTGCGTATGAGAGTGTGTGCTCTGACAATCCCCCCCAACACACACACACACACACACACACACACACACCAACCCTCGACCTCCCTACAGGCATTTTGTCACACCTTTTTTACAGAGTGTCCTCACACTGGCCTGACACACGGCGTTAATCGTCTCCGGGACTGACAAATGTTTGCTGTCATCATCAGTCTGCTAGGTTTGTCGGACGCACGGTGGGGGGGGGGTTTGAGAATCTGGAAATACCCAACAGCTTAAATGCCAATGCAGGAAGTAAATTTAGATAATTTGGGAGCAGCCAAACACACTTTCCAAGGAACTGTTTTTTGTGTCAGGTGATAAGAAAACCCGAATTTGTCATTTTTAGTCTTTTTGTATGAATTAAACAAACTAGATAAAACTTGTCACATGTTTGATTACCTACGGACAGAGCCAGGCTAGCTGTTTCACCCTGCTTCCGGTCTTTATGCTAAGCTAACCGTCTCCTGGCTGCCTTTGTGTTCAGATTCTTACAGACCAGTCAGACCTTAGTTGACACCAAGTTAGCAAGCATGCGACTTGCTTATATAACACAACATGGCTTTATTATACCTTTGTTTGGTCTTGTTTAGAATGTGTTTATTGATTAGTTTCGTCATCTTATTTAGTCTACTTTGTCACACTTAACTCAAGCCGAAGATAGTTTAGCTGACTTTCCATCTTGTCTGGGTTTCAAATAAGTGACTCAACACTTGTAACAAATGTTCTGAGTCATATGATAATCATCTAGAGCTGGATCCCACTTTGGTGGACGTCGGGATGAATGCACTACACTTGTTTGTTGGTCGCTGGTTTTTCTGCTCGTCGGCCGCAGCACAGCTGCAAACAGGCAGAGAGAGACGGAGAGCAGCTGCAGTCCAGTTGCCAGCCTCACCAGAGTGCTACAAACGGAACTGCCTACAGCGTGGGAACTGGCACACACTCACAAACACACACACACACACACACACACAGACACACACACAGCGCAGGCATGTAGCCAGGAACAGTGCAGTCAGTATTTCGCTGTTGTCATACAAAAATCCCTGCTTCAATCTTTCGGGTGACTTTCCTGTTATAACTTCAGCGGTACTCAAAATGTCTCCCTGCTCTTCTAAAGCTTGAGGAAATTGGACAACTTCAGGGCTTCTGAAGGCTTTTCAAGCCTTTTTTTTTTTGATCAACTCAAGAGCACATGGAGGGTAAAACCATGTGAACATGAACATCTTGCCCACAACTACAAACCAGAGCACTATGACTGTACTAGTAATTAGTAAAGCCGCCAAGATCCCAAGTCTCAACTCTAGTGGATGTTATTGAGGTGTACAGCCACACAATGAGGTAAACCCTTTTCTTTCTGGTTACAGACAGACTCGATGGTCACTGATGAGTAAATCTGTCCCACGACATAAGGACAGAATAACATATTATGAAAGCTGCAGTTCAGTAAGAGTCTGCTTTGAACCACGATGGACATATCTAAAGGGATGCCCCCTGCGTCACTGTGAGGGCGCCCCCCCCCCCCCCCCCCCCCCCCCCCCAGAAACAACAAATAACACTAATAGAAACAATAGTTCCTATTGTGCTACGGAAAAGAAGAAGAGAAGAGGCCAGAGGAAGAGAGGCAAAGAGGGCAAAATGAAAGGCGAGGGCCAAATCCAACAGAGGAGTCCATTTATTCACTCATTCAGCCTCATCTGACCTTCACACGGCAGACATGTTAAATGCTGTTCAATCTACAACACTTTCCCTTTTAGCGCAGGTCGCTTTGAAGAGAGCTCGAGGGGAGAACTGAAGGCAAAACAGAACAAGAAGGTCTGCTGTGGCCAAACGCAAAACCACGTTCCATTTCAAATAGCTGCTCACGCACAGTAATTGACATATTTGGTAAATTATATGATACTTACATTAAACCATTAAGTATTTTCCAAGTAACGCTCTGTCAAATATTAGTAAGCACTGTGAAATGTTATAACAAGACGCAGAGAGTGTACAGACATGCTAGTGGCTCTGTGAGGCCGTACTTTGAGCTAAATGCGAAATGTCAACGTCTCTCCATTTCCAGCCTGAATGCTAAGCTAAGCTACTCATCTGCTGGCTCTGGCTTCATATTTAGCGTACAGACGCGAGAGCGGTATCAATAATCGAAAAGGTACTGCAAGCTTGTGAACATGAACAACTTCCTACCAAAGCCCACAACCATAAAACTAAAGACTTCAATCCTGTGTTATTTTCAACATGGAACGTCAAATTCTTGGACATTCACGTGAACTTTTTGTGGGTGATTGCCAGTTGATTTCTGCCGCCGTGGGAGTGGAAGACAAACTGCGTAAAACAGCACCCGCCAGCATGACAGGTGTCCTCGTGTGGAGACGGATTAGCGATATGCTGCTCAAAGTAAAGCCTGCTCAAACATCAACATACGGAAGGCCAGATTCTCCATGCAAATGGCTCTGGTCATTAGCAAATTGTGCTACATGGTAGGAGATACAACAGAGTGTGTGTTTCAGGTTTCAAGTGAAGCAATTACTTTCCAATTATGATAATAGCCTCTTTAAAGCTAATTTCATAGAAAACACAACCCCGCTTCTTAGGGATGTGAACTTTCTCTCTTTTTCTCTCCTCTACTTTCCTGGTTTTTTCTTCTTCTCCGTTCTCATCTCCATATCCGACCCTCCCGCACCACACGGTCTGCCCCCCCTCCCCCAAAACGCTACCCCGTCATCCCTAATATACATCCCGACAAACACACACCCCAGGTTAATCAGTTCACACACACATACCGCTCTACCCCCAACGCACCCCACCCAGCACCTCTGGCTAATCACTTCAAAGGAAGATGCTATCAGTCCGAGGAGAGACCCACTGAAGCAAATCCCAGCCGGGACCCCGACTGCTCCAATCTGACACGCCAGGCAGACCCTCTAAATAACGAAATAACCCCCCCCCCTCTCTTGCACTTCAAGAGCCGGACACCAGACTCTATTCAGCGTTTGGGGACTTGGAGACTTAATACCAATATTTTAGGCTTGGGGGTAGATGCAATCCCTGATTTGTCCATTTGGCAGCAACGCAAACAAAATGAGGCCACAGTATTGAGAAATGTCGTAAGAGGCTTCATGCTGCACTAGACTATTTGAAAGTGTAGCTTTTGATCAATCAGGAAGAAAGAAGGAGGCATAAAAGAAACCAGACCATGAGAAAGAAAAGAAGGGACAAACAAGTTGAGCGGGAGACAGAGAGATCTCCTGGAGTTTTTCCCTTAAACCTGCCACTCCCTTCATCCCTCCATCCCACATGCTACAAACCAGGAACAACAAAGCACTGTTTGTTTGATCGATAAGTTCAGTAGGCCTGGCTTTACTTGGAGTCTTTCCCAGAGCTTAACTTACACAAAGCCTCTGGCGCTCCTCTCGGTGACACTTTACTCTAAAGGTCCATTTCTTAGGAAGGTTTCAGGAAAGAAGGATGAATTTTGGCATTAATTATAAAGGAAACAAGAGAAAGTGTGTGGAGATATTCCACAGACTCTAGTTCAGTTTACCCGTCAGGTACTACTCAGCCTGGGAAGACAGTTGCGTGATGTCTTCTGCAGATTTGGAGGGAGCTTTCCAAAACCTGAAATAAATAACCCCGATGATGCCATAGCGATGTCATCAGGGTGAACTCAGCTCGGCCTCGACACTTAGAATGAATGTGGAAGTCTGCATTCCTGACTGTAAGTGCAAAGTGTGAAAGACGTCGGCATTTAGGAGGGTCTGATGCAGGACACTACTGAATTGCATTGTGGGACATATCGGAGAGACAAAATCAGGATATCTCAGCTTCTGCTGCTTTCGACTTTGATCATTCCTTTTTTGAAATCTGTCTCTTGTGAATACGCCAACTTAATGGAAGTGACATACTAAATAGTTGCAGTAACCCTTTAATTGTGTGATTGATTGCTAGCGTCTTTTGGCCAGTGCACAGCAGATCAGCCGAACATGCAGAAATGTGACATGTGACGGGCAAGAGTAAAGAATCTAATAATAGGTGAATAATGAATGGATATTTCCTTGGGTTTAAATGGCGCTTTTCTTTCAAGGAAATTCCTATTTTCCCTATAATTGGCGGCAAGTTACATCCCTCTTTCCAGGACAATTCCTTAGAAATTCCTCGAAAATTACGGACTTGTAAAGTGTTACCCTTCTCCAGAGGTTTTCAAACTGTGAGGCGTGCCGCCCCAGGGGTGGGTGGGGGGGGTGGGCTGGAGAGTTGAAGGAGCGGCGTAGATGGAGAGACATGAGGAAAATGATGCCAGAAGGTGAGAGGGGCAGGTGTACGCCGGTGTCGTAAAAAAAGAACAGGGAGTTAGTTTTGTAGTCCGGTGACGTGTCTCGCTCACCAGCACCAGCAGTGGCCGTGACACACAGCTCATGGAGGCAATTATGGTACTTTAAACCCCTTACCGCCCTTCTCTGAGTCATAACTTAGTCAGATGTGAACACACAGACATAACACACATAGTTTTAGATTTGGGGGGCCTTTAATGTCCAGAGAGAATCATTTGAGAGTCATCATGTTTTGAAGTTTTCTTCAGTATCAAAGTAACCCAGCAATAGTTGAGGTGCTAATAGCTTATTCAGCATACACTTAATGGTGCCAAAATGATCCTAACTGTACTTCCAAATATTCAAGCATGAAGACAAAGAATCATAAAAGGAGATGCAAGGTGTTGGGTGTCAAAGTCTGACACTGTTTGAAAACTCCTGCCCTACTCTACTGCGACATTCACGCTGAGGGGAATCTGGGTTGGGGGGAGAGGAGAGCCTTAATGGTCAACCAAGTTATTAACTGGTAACTGGCTGACAAACAAGGAGGGAAGTAATGTCCAACAGAGCATGTGAGCATGAAGGGTCAAGGCATGTTTGTGTCTACCTGTGTGTGAATTGGAGGAGGGGATAACGAGTTGGGGGGGGGGGGGGGGGGGGGGGGGGGCACTTTGATGACCCTTAAAGATGACCTCTGACCCCTTGAAAAGGTTAAGAGGCAGATTAGGAGGGGAAGGGGAATTACAAATAGACCCCCCACCCCCGGCTGATTACAAGCGATGCACATCCTCCAGGAATTTTGGAGATCCGAAACAGACGAGTGAGGGATGATAAAATGAATTTCATTAACCAACACACAGACAGACAAGGAGGCCTCTATCCCTCCATCCATCTTACCTTGTTTGAAGGTCCAGTGGTGCGAGTCTGTTCCTCGTATGCCGCAACGTTCTCCCATGTCGCAACCACAACGTGTGTCGGCGTGAATTTTGCGTCTGGGAACCCTCGATGTACTTCCTGGGTGAGCAGATGAATGAATGACGGAGGGAAAGAAGGAGAAAAGAAAAAAGGAAAGATGGAGTGTACAATGGGTTGAACTAATGGATGAAGAACTGAAAAAAGGAAGAATCCAGATCTGTAGTTAAGCACAGTACAAAACGTATTCTCAACAGTCATTTGTCTGTAGTCACGATCGTATAGTCGGAGTGGATTGCTCTTGATAAACAGACCTGGGCCACTCTGTTGAGTACACTGGGCTTTTCTGTCACGCGGTAGTAAATCTGTCCTCGCCCTCCGCTGGTGTCAATGTCCGCCAGAAACGGTGCCACCGCAGGGAAATCTGTGGGGAAGCCGTCGTCAACATATTGCTTCTCCATCGGCAGGTCCTGGGCTGATATGATTCCATTGGTAGCCACCTAGAGACGGGGAGAGTCACTCATTGATCATAATAACAAGGCGATGACAGCAGCAGTTTAATCATGGCTGCCAGTGGTGTTCCTGCAGACTCAAAGCCCACCGTAAAAACAAAATGTCTGGAACACCATCCTGAACCCACGGAACCTCCTAATGAACTCGCATCCCCTCATGAACCACTGGAGCCAAATACTGAACCCCAAGATCCCCCTCATGAACCACTGCAACCCCCACACGGACCACAGTAATAGAGCATGACACATTCTGCTGATGCTGTATAAGTCTGTACATTTACTCAAGTACTGTACTTGAGGTACTCGTACTTTACTTGTGTATTTCCATTATATGCTACATGCGTATATTCTGCAGTTCCTTTGATAGTAGCGGTACATTTTGCTGACAATACTTCTCAATACTTACTTAAGTAAGATTTTAAATGCAGGACTTCTACTTGTAACTGAGTACTGTTACATTGTGGTACTGCTACTATCTAGTAAATGATAAAAAAATACTTCTTTCACCACCGGCTACAACATCTAAGTATTGCCTCCATGCATCAATAATACTGATCCAATTACAGCAGCAGGAGAAGTACTCGGATCTTTTACTTCAATAAAAGCAGCAATACCGTGTAGAAATACTCTGTCACAAGTAAAAGTCCTGCATTCAAAATGTTTACGTAAAAGTGAAAAAGTATCAAAACATAATTACCGTAAAGTAAAAGTACTCATTATGCAAAATGATCCTCATTAGAATCACATATATTATACGTATTCTTGGATTGTAACTATGGACACGTTCATGTTGCAGCTGGTGAAGATGAAGCTACTCTTAATGCCTTTATAACTGCCGGGTAGCTTAAATATGTATTACTACACCAGAATGTATTAGTCGATTATATGTTCTATTGCTAATTTGAATCTGCAAAGTAGGTAAATGAAGTACAGTAAAAGTATAAGGAAGCACTCAAAACTGTACTTAAACACAGCACTACCACTGTCCAATTACACAGTAATATAACCCTGCAGAGTGGCCCCCGCATAATGAGTACTTGTACCTCTGAATTTCTCATCTATCGTTTCAATGTGCACCTTTAGATGCTGCAGGACTTTCACTTGTAATGGAGCGTTTGGTGCTACTTTTCCTTCAGTAAATGATCTGAAAACCCCTTCCAGCACTGGGCTCACAGCACGCACGCTCGGGATTCACCAGCCCCCGTTGAGGACTTCTAACTGATTTAGACGTCGGGATACGTTCATGTAAAATGAAAACGTGTTTTTGAAAAGTGTTTACACTCATGCATGCTGCAGAGGGGACAAGGGGCTCAAATCGGAGTATTGACAGCGCAGTTTTGTTGCAATCACAACTTGCGGTCGCGGGAATAACTTCACGCTTTCACGGCCTGGACGTCCTGTGATAATATCATCAAGTGCCGGTGTGAAGCCCCCTTATCCACCAATCACAAGCATGCAGACGAGCAGTAATGAAGTTGTACTTACATAGAGATGGGAGAAGAGGGAGTCGTAGAAGTATAAGGGCTTGGGCAGGGGCAGCACTCTGGAGGTTTCATCGTCGCCCTCTGCTAATATGAAATCTCCACTCAAAGTGCCGTAAGGAAACACATCAGCCCTCTGGATGGCTGCAACCACACACACACTGCAGCTCCAGCAGAGCAGACACACGGCCAGTATTTCCCCTCTCTCCATTGTAGAGCCGGTGGTGGTGGTGGTGTTAGGTGGGTGGGTGAGGGGGTGGTGGTGGGGGGTGGGGTGGGATTGAGCAGCTCTGCGCTATGAGAGGGAGCAGCAGGAGAGAGGCACGGATGGACTCAGAGGGAGCAGCAGAAAGAAGGAGAGCTCTCCTCCTCCACGCCGAGCCTCTGATACTCGGCAGGGAGGGAGGAGTTTAGGCCTCTTCTGATTGGTCAGCGGCGCCCTGAGTGACAGCAAGGCCGGCGCTGGAGGTAACATCTGGCTCGTATTAGAGAAAAGACAAATAGAGCGTTTTTAATCCGGATGTAACTCTATCTGTTTCACAACAATGAAACACAGACATTGTGTAATTTTTACACACACACACACACACACACACACCTGAGAAAACCAGTTAAAATTCTAAAATCGCTGGAATTTCATTGGAAGACATTTATTACATCAAGACAGAAGTATCCACACTGTATCACGAGCCCTCTGCAGTAAAGTGTTTAAATCAAATGCACTTGTATTTCTTAGCGCCCATTGTTTTGTTGAAAACATTTCAATCATCAAGCATACAATTTACTAAATATTTAGATGTAGTTTTTGTTTTATTTCACGAGGTGATTCGCTCATTAAAGGCCATGGAGGAAACCTCAAAATACTTGGGCGCCCCCTAGTGTCCGCAACAGCATATGGTAGCATACGGCACGTACAGTGTACAGAAGCATATTGGACTTGAAACTAGAGCTGGAACGGTTAGTCCATCAATTTAAAAAGTTCAGGTCAGTTTTATTTATGTCACAAGGCTGCCTCAAAGGTATAATAACATAAATAACACCCACTGACCTCAGACCCTTGATTCAGAGGAGGACAAACCCCACCCCCCACACACACAAAAAAAAAACACATGCAGCTGTCATGTGTACAGAATAGACCAACATCTGGATGACAACAGGTTGACAGGTTGCCAGCACAAATGAGAAATGTGCTCCAGACGAAGATCCAGAAGATCCAGATCTAACCCAGGGGAGAGGGTCAGGGTTAGGGTGCAGTACATGCAATAAAAACACAGTGGCTGGGTAACTCTGAGGAGCTCCTTCACGGCCTGATGCCGCCGCACCAGGCGGCGATGCTTGTACTTACCCAGTGGAACCTACAGGTGGAGCCAAAGGCAAGGCTTAGATAACCACCCAGACAGAGCTTCACAACAAAAGTATTTCAATTTCGTTCTGATTTATTTAGCGTGTGAAAATGATGGTGTAGGTTGAACTTATGTGAAATATAAGTCTGGCATGTATTGAATGATCAAAATCAGTATTGCATTTGGCCAGAATACCCAAACACCACCTGTTTACATTTGGATTATTGTGCTCTGAGCAAACTACGGCACATAAACACACAATTGGTCGCATTTCACTCCTAAATTCAATCATTGCTATCTAATGTGGTAGTGTTTTCTTCTCTGGTTGTGTTTTTCAGTATCCCAGTGTGTAATTACAGGCTGCTGACTGACCAGCTTCATTTGTGACATCAGATATTCACCAAAATCAATGAACTCATCAATGATTCAGGGCCATTAGCAGACTGGAGCACACACACACACACACACAGCAATAATGTATTTTGTTGACATGAAGGAGTGATATGAGAAATGAAGCCTCACAGTGGGACTCTATGTGTGTGTGTGTGTGTGTGTGTGTGTGTGTGTGTGTGTGAGAGAGAGAGAGAGAGAGCGAGAGAGACTAACAATACACACAGCACTTGTCAGCACTTCTTTAACTGATGCCGAGCCCTCAACAAAGCCTGTTTACCAGCACAGCAGACCATAGGATTTGTGGATTAAGACCTTGATCAATAATTGAAGTGATTCTAAATAAAGAGCGCAGACAGACAGTGAGGATCACGTATTGTCTATCATCTGGATCAATATCGACTCAAGGGTGGATCAGTAAGATTCAAAATTCTGGATCCTCAGAGGAGACTTCAGTTTATGGATTTTGTGTTGGATGAATTGATTGCATGTCTGATATTATTTAAAGCTATTATCTGGGACACTTGTGATTGAAGGTCAAAGCTGCAACTCTTTATCATAAATGGATATAATACGTTGTATTTTTTTTTGTATTTAAGTTAGGGAAGGAACGAGAAAAGGACATGAAAAGAAACAAAATGACAGGAAATGAAAGGCTAGAATAAAGGCAGGAAAAGAAAGGAAAGGAACAGGAAAAGAGAGGAAAGGCAGGCAAGGGTACAGAAAGGTATGTCGGCATCAGTAAAGGCACGAGGTAAAAGAGGCCTCTGCTGCGTGAGGAAACAAATATAGAGCAAGGGTAAAAGGAGACAGAGAGATAAATGAATGGAGAGACTGAGCTTCAAACAACAAAGAGAGCGAAAGAGAAGCAACAGACGAAAGAGGATAGGAAAGACACAAACAAAAAGAGAGGGGCAGGGAGTGCATAGGATTCCTGTGTCTGATGAGTGCTGTCAGAACTAAAAATAACCATCTCAACTTGACAAGTCAGGTTGTAAAATGTAACGCAGCCCTCTACATGAATTACTGCGGGTTTGTAACACTTCACCGGCCGAAACACTTCAGGGCTCAGCAACATTAAAATGTCTGGGGTCATTTTGGAGAGGGACCAAAGTGTGCAGAGAGAGAGAGAGAGAGAGAGACCGGGGTAGACCAAAGGAGAGAGCGAGAGAGGAAGCAGTGATCGCACAATGGCAATACGTTACGATTAAGAATCCGTTAATGGGCCTGAATAATAGCACTCAAGTGTTTTTATCTCGGGGCTTTCAGCATACATCACGGCCCATTTTAGGATCCTGTTTGGGAGAAAAGGTGTCATTAGAATAACATTTGAATGCGCTGTGGAATTTTTGAAAGCTATTTTGCTAAAAAATGGGCAGATGCCTTTATTATGCCTTTGTGGTTGAAGTCATCCTCGCTGCACAAAATCATCCGTGTCCGCATGGCACAACCCTGAAAAGCAAAACCAAAAAAAAAATTCTAATTGTTATACTGGACATTTATTAATCATCCAATGATTCCTTCTTAGGGTCATGAGGGAATGGAGATAGGTTAGAAGACATGGTGACATGCCGGATATGTCACAGACAGAAGGACAAACACTCACATTCATTCGGAGAATAACATGCAATCTCCACACAGAGATATAGGAAATATATTGCATATATTGCATTATATTCCCAAAATATCATATTTGCATATCTAAAGTAGTTTCTGCATTATTTCGGAGGGGGGGGGGGGGGGGGGGGGTGTTTTCCTGCATTTTCTTATCATCCAGAACACACGCATACAAATGGATATATATGACACATTCACACGACTGTAGTCTCTCTAAAAAAAAAACCCTCTGCAAATCATGAATCTGGATTATTGTGTGAAATAATGACATTACATGAATCAGTGCTGAAACAATTGGTCGATTCATTAGTTGTTGGACTAACTAATGAACTAATTCCTGTTCTACAGTGTATCCTCCCCGATATTTGACTACAGGCTGTCAGAAGGCGAGCTCCGGGCCCGGCACTGCCAGGAGTACTTTAAGTTACTTAAAGGGGGGCGGGTGCGCTGTGTGACGTCACCGCACCGTTGCCTGTACCCCCCCCCCGGTTCATTCATGCCTGCCTCATCACAGTGCCGCGCGCCTCGCCCTCTCCGCACCTCACCTTCGCAGCAGCGCAGCTTTGCGACACACAAACGATAAGTCGGGAGACGTGTCTGCGCCGTGCGACTCGGCCGGGACTCTGGAACACGGGAATAGACGTCCACACTTCCGGGGAGCAAGTTATAAAAGAGGTGAGGACTTCATTGTTTGGACGCGTCTCACCGCCGTAAAGTCCACGCGGATGTGACAGATGTTGCCTCGCGCTGTTTTCTCTCATTCGGGGCGACCTTAAAGCAAAACTCCATGTAGAAAACTCGCAAGCGTTTGTTCCCCCCCCCCCCCTGGCTGACTTAAAAACAGTCATCCTGTCAGAGATTGACTTAAGTCATTTTGTAAGTAAGTCGTCGATCTTCCATTCGGCACACATTTAATTCATCCAGCAGCGTTTTTTTCCAACTTTGATAGCTAATTACTACTACTTACTTCGCCTGGTATCTCATTCAGTCAGCACGTTGTCTGCTGCACACAACTGAACACTCAATTCAGAAAATGTAATTAAACTGTAGAGTCTTAATGGACTTTAGTTGTGTTATAACTGGTACTCTGCGCCCACAAGTCTAATTTTCTTTATTGTCTGATTTTACAGTAATGTCCAGCTCATATCACAACTGACTCAAAGTCTGCGCTCAACTTTTCCACGAAACACAAGCAGCCGTCCACAGCCTCAACACCTGGACACATCTGTCAGAGCTCTGCTTTTACACTTTTTAGTGTCTTTTGTTTTTTTTTTTGTTTTGTTTTGACCGGTTCAGTGACATTTAATCTCCAGGAGTGGACGCGTCGTGCATTGGACAGAGCGAGAGGTAAGTGAGTCAGATATCTGGTCGTTACACACTGAGTGAAAGTGAAGGCACACACACACACACACACACACACACGCATACAAAGTCATACAAGTGGAACAGATGTGTAATATTACGTGGGCCTATTTTTCTGAGTAAGGCAGCAGCTGCATAGATAGATGGTTTGAAACAAGCAACGTGTCTTCGTGCTTCAGTGGGAAATTGATCAGAAAGTTCGGTGCAAGTTGGACCTCTGCTTTTGGACTTTCAGCCTGTCAGCTGATGTCTGTTAACTGGTGAGACAGAAGAGGAACAACTTCGGGTTTCACAACTCCAAAACTCATACTGGAGCAGAGTTCAAGCCCTGAGATTTTTCCTTATATGCAAACGGTTCCTTTTTATGGTGGGAAGAATATGTTCTCCCTTTTTCTGTGTATGTTTGGGATCAGTAAAGTTAGACAAAGACTTGCAAATATGAAATGAGAGTGGTGTGTATAGTCAGCACTGTTGACGCCGAGTCAAAACACGAGTTCGAAAGTAAGGGAGGCTAGTAAACATCCTTCACAGATGATGCAGGATCTGCTTGGGCCAATGAGTGCCAAGTAAACAACTGTTGTTGACAGACATTTCTTGGCAACCAAGATCTTGCGTTTGATGAACAGACAGACGGGCTGTAGGCAATTCCCAATTTATCTGCGGCTCATTGTCCCAATTAATCAAGTTTAATGGAAATGTCAGATCGACTAATCAATAAATCGACTAATTGCTGCAGCTCTAAATCTCAGAGATATTCATTCTTCCTTTCTGTCCAACCAGGATGGCCACAGACAACATTTTAAGGACACATTTTTGACACTTTTTTTGGAAGCAGAGACATATTTTCGAATTAAATCCGGACAGTTTTCAGCCATGGAGGATTTAAGTGACCCGTGCCACAGCCAGAACCACATCAACGGCAGCAAGAGCCCGCTGATCAGTGCCATCATGTTCGCCGCAGGCATCTTTGGCAACGTGGCCGCCCTGGTGATCCTGGAAATCCGGCGACGTAGAGACATGAGGACAGGAGACGTGCGGCGGCGTTCATTGTTTCACGTCCTCATCACGTCCCTGGTGGTCACGGACCTGGCAGGGACCTGCCTCATCAGTCCACTGGTGCAGCTGTCGTATTCACACAACACTACCTTGGTGGGGATGTCACCTGGAACTCACAGCGTGTGTGCGTACTTTGGTGTCAGCATGACCTTCTTCAGCCTGGCCACCATGTCGCTTCTCTTCACTATGGCACTAGAGAGATGCTTTGCCATTGGGTACCCTTATGTGTACAGCCGGCATGTCACCAAGAAATGCGCCTATATCACAATCCCGCTGGTGTTTTTGTTATGCACGTTATTCTGTCTACTCCCTTTTGTGGGGTTTGGTAAGTATGTACAATACTGCCCCGGCACATGGTGCTTCATTGACATGAACCCGGAGAACCCGGAGGACCGGGCCTACGCCAACCTGTACGCCTCTGTTATGCTGGTGCTGGTGCTGGCTATTGTGGTGTGCAACGGTTTTGTGGTGTACCAGCTGTTCAGGATGTACCAGCGTCGGAGGAGGAACGGCGGCTCAGTAATGGCGACCACGAGATCCAACAGCGAACGCAGGGCCATGTCCATGGCCGAGGAGGTGGAGCATCTCATCCTGCTGGTCTTCATGACCATCATCTTCATCATCTGCACACTGCCCCTGGTGGTAAGATGACAGCAGATAACACACATGCATGCTTTGCCAATTCTATAAACACACATGTCCAGTTTTTAGGCGAATACAGGTTGACAGCAGCAGTTGACCTTGTTGCATTACTTGTGATTCGAATTCACTCTATAAGGGCTATTGAATGCAACTGACTATGTCAGGGTTAGCTCAATGGGCCAGTTGGTCAATAGAGTCTAGGCAGACATTGATTAAGTTCCATGATGCTGTGAGTGAGCAGGTCACGTGGGACTGGTGTTTTATATAGATGCACAGGGTTCACCGCATTCCTTCGTCTGCTGTTAGCCCCCCAACTGACCATCGCTGCCACCAAAAAATATATCTGTGTTCATTTTCAGCATAAAAGAGCGAGTTGGAATTTGGTTTAAAAAAGGAAAATAATACAAAAATGACTATGACTATGGGCGCTTTCGTCCATATAAAATAGCATCATGCTTAATTAATAACAGTTCTACAAATAACCAATCACAGCACAATACTGACATAACATTAATAAATTACTTGGATTCACACGTTGGGAAAGAGCCAAATAAATTGGGTTCATCTTGTTTTAAATTGAAACTCTTGTATTATTTATCTTGAAATTTGGCCCATTTCTTGCACCCACTAGGTTCTTCTTAGAGAGCGATTAAAGCATAATCAATTTTAAGAACAAATGCATATAAATAATAATAAAGATAAAGAATATGCATGTTTTTGTGTGGACAATATTGACAGGAACGTTTCCTTTTATATACATTTCCTGTAAGACTTTGAACTGAACGCCAACCAGCCATAAAAATATGTCAAACTGTCACCTAGAGCAGATACAATTAGTTATATAGGTCATGCATTCTGATATATACCTGTGTGTAACTGTTAAACTGTTTAGCATGTTGTTGTTTTTTGTGGACATGCAGCTATTCATAAATAATACAATAGACTATGGGCTGTTCTGATGCCAAGCCACAGACAGGAAACACTATCATTCACAGCAAGCCTGAGTCAGCTGCTTATTTCAGTGCCACAGGTATAAATACTACATGTTGAAATATAGATATCATGTGAGTGTCGTGGTAGATCATCTGACTTTAAGTTATTTAAAAATGCATTCATTTAGATTAGATTAGCTTTTTTCCCCCGTTCTCTGGGTATAAAGGAAAATATAAATCACCATTTTACAATTGCAACTGTCAAAAACTGGATAAGGTGCTGTTTCAATGGGTGACAACAATATATGCTTATTCAGGTGTCCAACGGTAATGTCTGCAAATTGCTTGTTTTGCCCGACCAACAGTCCAAAACCCCAAAACAGTAAAGCAACAAATCCTCACATTTGAGAAGCTGCAACCAGAAAGTGTTTTGCATTTTTGTTTGAAAAATACCAAATACCACTACCAAAATGGTTGCAGATTAATTACTAATCACTACGATAAATCTATTAATCATTTCAGCTGTAAAGTCAATATTTATTTATCTATGGTGAAAGATCTGAGTACACACAGGCCTTTAGCTTCTGGTGGTGATCAGACTTGCTGTTGGTTACCATACACTGACCATAGGCCAATCAAATAAAAGATAAACATCATTATTAATTAACTGACACAAGGCTTTGGTGTTGTAATTTCAGTGAACTTTGACATATTTCTATGTATATATATTTTGATTGTCCAGTGAAAACCAGTTTCGTAAGATGAAGGTTGATTTTGGAGACCATGGAGGAGGGACCCAATTCAACCCGTCCAGTGATTAGCCAGTATGCTTTCGCAGTAAGAGCAAGCTGTTTGTAGCCACCGCTGTTCTGAAAGTGTTCAAATGGAAAATCAATAACTTTCCCAGCAGTATACGCGCCAAAGTGCCTTCTGGTGCGCTGCTGCACCTCAGCTGTGGCTTGAAATGCAGAGTCATAACCTTTATCTCGGCAATGATCGCCAAATTCTGCATCACACTTGATGTAATAATAGCATCCACAGCATCACAAACACAGACCACATGAAGACTGAACCACTTTTATGAGCTCTGTGTTCTCACTATACAGAGCCTTCTAGACAGTCTCAGTATGCCAGGGTCAATTGTACTTAAGGACGTATTAACTCAATAATCAAGACAGAAAACGTTTATTTCCACTACCTCCTACTGTGGTGAGGAAAATCAATTTGCCAGACAACTGCTGCCTAAACGGATAAGTGGGCAACGTCCAACATATCCAGGGTGTTTACAGGAAACAGGGAGCAGTATATAGTAAACCTATCATTTGAAAAGCATCACATTATCTGTGTCTTATTTAAATGTACCTCTGTACACTGTGTACCAGGTGTAACTACTGTAGGCAGGTCAAGGACACTGGCATCAGCTTCTGCACTGCCTCATCGGGAGGCTGAATAAATGAATAGATGACTCGTGTACAGTGAGGTTAAACAAGGACGAAGGTAAGAGGAGACTGAAAGAGAGAAATACGAATTAGGCTACAGCAGACCCTCTCTCCTCTCCCGTGGTTTCAGCAGGTCTCAAATCAGCATCAGTACATATCTATCTTCGGTGACACTAATAGTCTTCAAGTCAACATCCAAGTTGTAATTATGACAAGGAAACTCTGATATATCCGGCTTGGCACTTAATAATGTGGATGTGCCTGAAAACCAAACAAATATGGATGACTCACATCAGCCAAAGCCCTCCCAAATATTGCACGTTTTAAAGGACAGATAGCCAACACTAGGACTTGACGAAAAAGTGTGTCTCCTAGCAACACCAACCCTCAAATGTCAGTCAACCGCTGCCCACTGCAATATTCAACTTTGGCGACACTGAAAAGGTCTTTGTCTTTCTCCCCACTGATTACAAGTCAGTACATTGGCCGTTTTATTCATTAGGCTGCGTCTCTGCATCTTCATGTCTGTTGTGTCCAGCTGTTAGGCTGTCTTACCTCGTCTGTATCAGGTATCCAGTGACAGTCACCGGACCTTTCACCACTGCAGGCAGAAGTCATCATAGCATTAATGTCAGCCACATATGATCAATTCCTCTTATAATGAAAATCACACAGCATGTCATACATAGTAGTGAATCACTTACTCCTGGCTGTCACATCCGTCACTCCACTCCACTCCTCTCCTCATATTTCCGCAGAATGGCCACATTAACCTATTGGCAGACATTTCCATTTGTTGCCCTGCAGGGAGATGCAGAAAACCTTTTACCATATTTCATTCAAAGCACACACAAAGTGATTATGCTGAGGGGGATCTGGTCTCCTATTTTAAAGGAACATCTACCCTCAAGTAAAATCTTCTTTCCCATTCCTTTCTTTATGATCCAGATGAAGACAGAAATGTCGTCTCAACTGATAGCAGCCATCTTACATTTTCAGTGTTTAGCTGACGGTCTATCCATAATGAGTTCATAGGACTGCAGTGTCCTCTTCTACAGAAGAGTCTGTAAATTGACAAATTTGCTGTGTTGTGTGTGAGGTGTTGCTTTGAGAAAAGCGTCTCAGTATAGACTTAGATGGCCGCAGAATTTCAAGTCGTAAACCTGTTGCCATTAACAATGTCAACTTCATACATGCAGTGGTGGAATGGAAAGATTAACAGGCGTAGCAACAGTAGTAAGGTTTTAAAGGTGTTTTTGCCTTGTGGTCCACTAAACAATACTGCAAATGCATAATATATTAAGAGCCTTATATAAACACTCACGGGTATCCAGCCAGCAATGTGATTCCACACTCATATATCAGGTCAGGATATCACACACACACACACACACACACACACACACAGAGCGGCGAGATGATATTACTTTTTTCTGCCGATATGAAACTGTGGGGTGATGATATGTTTGTGTGCGTGCGATGTCTCTCCAGTTATCTGTGATTGCATTAAAAATTGAAAAGGCCAGATAGCCTTTTGGCACAGAAACACAGTAAGCGGCACAGTAAGAAAGGAAAATATCAATACAAAATATAATTATGGATGTTGAATAGAGCAGTTGTTAGTTCCAAACACATTGATTTAGGGGACATTTTTCTTTTTATGGCGTTAACGAAACTGGATTTCATCCCATGACACTACAACAACATGGCATGCATTTTTGGTAAAGAAGTGAACAGAACACTCCATACATTAAACTCAATAAACTGTTCAAGTTAAACCTCATAGCTTCATACACCAACTCTGAAATTAGATATATTGGATAGTTTCTCACATTGAGGACCGAATAAAGAAAAAAAAGCCAGAAGCAGAGATTCAAATATTACCACCTCTAGTATTTGCTCAGCACACAGATGAGCAATTTCCTATTTTGTTCTTGAAAATGAAACTCAAACAGAGGACAGTGTTTGGTTCTCAGGGCATCAACCCATGACAGACGTTTCACATTAACACTTTTATTACGCTTCCTGTTGGGGCTGAGAGAGGAGACGAAAACGGGCTCGCAGTGTGAGTTGGATTTCACGACTGAGCCTGGATAAACAATAAAACTATCTGCCTCCGCATGCGCACGCATGTACCACTCTGTTTTTGTCCGGCACACATGGCGAAGCCTGTCACTAATCACAGTAATGATTTCATGTGGTTTTATTTAAAACAAAAAAAAACGACATTGGGATTTGCATGGAGCTGGAAAAAAACCACACCACACTTCGTTCATCTTTCATTCCAAAGTTGTTTGATTCCTAAGAGCTTTTACATTTGTGTTTTGTTGTTGTAGTGATATAACCTTTTCCTCATTGAGTTATGTAGTCTCAGAGTCTCAGAGAAAAGCAAGAGAAAATTGTGGGTGGAAGGCAGCGATGACGATGGAAAGTGAAAGAGAGAAGCAGTGCTGTCAGTGAATAGATTGACTTCACAACCTGTTGTAAGGTCACTTTTCCCTTCACATTTAAACTCATATTGTTCCTCTCTGACCCCCAGAGAGACCAGCTGCAACAATTTCTAAACCTGTGAACTCGTCATAGCTTCCATGGATTGTATTAATGTGCTGGTTCCCAACCTTGTAGGCCATCAGTCCTGGGAGTTTTACTGCTTTTCATTTCAGCCAATTGCGGCAGTGGCTGATGTCGCTGACATATTCGAACCACAGAGGAGGAACTCATGAGTTAAATCAGCTCCTCCGTCTTGGCCTCAGTGGTGCTAATAAAGACGGCTGGATTCAAAAGCTGTTTCCATTTTAAAAGGTCAAAGGCTTTATTAATACAGCAATTATCAATCAGAGTTGCCGAAGAACACACGCCACAACAATGTGTGTGTGAAATATAGAGAGGTGGAATGTTGATCTTCCCTAATTTGATTAGAAGAAGGTTAAAGGTTGTACATTTTTATCATTTCACAAGACAGGACATTCTATTATCCTGGCTTATTAAGACAAAATCCAGTAACCACATTTGGTCAGAATTGAGGTAAGACCAGAATCTGACTTTCTGACTGATCTGTTATACCATATACAATAAAAAGATGCCATAGAAATGTATATTTTAGTGAAAACAGCATTCAAAATATGCAGTAATTACAAAACTGAGCTAAAAACCAAACCACAGAAACTGCACTCTGGATAAGAGAGCTATGTCAAGTTAAAGCTAGCTGATAAGATAGCCGTAGCTAGCCTTAGCTAAAGATACATTTGCTTACTTTTTTCCCTAGCTGTTATCTCAAATTATAGAATTTAAGTTCTGACAAACAAACATCTTGATAATTTAGTTACTTATCCGACATAAATGAGTCAGTAGCGAAATCCAGTCGTTATTGGGAAACAGCTAACTAGCTAAACAGCTACACTAGCCCTACTACAACCCTGATAGCATAGAAATACTGGGCCAGATCCGAATCTGAATCTATTATATGACCCGGCCCGGATTTGGCAGACAGATCTGTGCCAGCCTCCAAATGCACTACGGCCCTCCCTGAAGGTAACTAGCAGTAACGGCCATCATGCCTTCTGACGCTAGTGGAATTCATGCAAAAAAATCGTTTTTTGAACCCCCAAGACTTCTACTTCACCTGGCTGTAAATTATTAGAGGTCCAAACGTGGAAGCTCCTCTCAATTTCATGTCAAGAGAAAAAAAAAAAAAAAGATTTGTTTTACATGTCAAATTATGTAAAAAAGTGCTCAACATTTCCATTAATGCATGAATATACTGCGCAGATTCTTTTGATTATGTGTGTAAACTCACTCAGCTGGATGTCAGCATGGGAATCTCAGTTTGGTCCGGACTCAGCAACATCTGCCTCTCCGAAAACCACAAAATACACATGTTCACATGCTCAGTGATTCATAGGCAGCCTTGTGTTTGCCTCGGCAGTTGGACTCAAACGCAAACAAAATGATGCTGCGAGTAATTCAAATATCCTCCTTGAATTGGGACATCACTCCAGTCTCTGCAAACATCCTGTGTATGCTGGGATGAGTGACAGTGCTGGTAAGTGATGAGGTCTATCTGTACTTAAGCTATGCTAGCAGCCTGGCTCTGGGGATGGCAATGTCGGTTGGTCCGGACTGAAATATCTCAACGACTACTGGATGGATTGCCATGAAATTTGGTTGAGCCATTCCTAGTGAGCTGAAGATGAATACTGCAGACTTTGGTGATCCCCTTACTTTTCACCTAGCACCACCAACAGGTCACACTTATTTCGGTTTATGACTTGCAAAACTAATGACAATGACGGGTAACGGTGCAGGACAAAAACAGTTTATAAAGGAAAAGAACAGGTTGTCCTCACACTAAGATTTGCAAGCAAAGTTGCATGTTTCAACCTACGAGGTACTTCTCAGGCAAATAAAAACTAAACTAGCTACATCTCCATCAGCCTCAGCTTTCTTTAGTGCTAATTAGCAAATGTTAGCACGCTAAACTAAGATGGTAAACATGGTAAACACTATACCTGCTAAACATCAGCATGTTAGCATTGTCATTGAAAGCATGTTAGCATGCTGACATTAGCATTAGCCTCACACAATGTCGACATAGGGCACGTAGCGAAAGCAGCACATTAGCAGTGTAGCAGTGTGGGGTGGATTACTGTATTGCTGAACTGGCAGGATCAAAAACAAAGAAAGGGTCACTGGTTTCAGAGATGTGATATTTAAACAGAGAGTGATTTCATTTTCTATTGCTCATGTCTCATATCAGGCTGTCCCACTGCTCCCATAAACTGGTCCCAGTCTCCATCTGTTACTGCTGCTATAAAGGGTTTAGTGTGGGACTTAAAGGATGTTAGCTGGGATGTGGCTGTCTGTGTGTGCCTGTCATGCATGGTGTTTGCAGTTGGCAGCTAATTTAACACGCAATCTCTCTTTTGCATCTCCCCGCCTCTTCTTTCCTCTCTCTGTCCATCTCTCAGATCCGGGTGTACATCAACTCCTTCAAGACTCGCCAGGAGTCTCACCGTCTGGACCTGATCGCCCTCCGCTTCATCTCCGTTAACTCCATCATCGACCCCTGGGTCTTCATCCTCCTCTCGCCCAGCGTGCTGCACTTTTTCTGGTCCTCGGTCTGCCGGGCCCCCCTGGGAACCTCCAGAGGTTCCATGTTTAAATCATCGCTGGCCAAAGAGAATTCTCCAGCTATCCTAGAACTGTCTCGCCCGACGTTGGAGTACACCGAGCACTTTCACTCTGTGGAAACTCTATGACCACAACAGTACTTAATTATTTGATATTTATATTTATACAACACAGGATGGCATAGTGTGTTGCCCTGGGGGATCACATGAAGCAGAGGGGTTTCGTGGGCCTCTCCCATGTGGTTGGAGTGTCTTATCTATTTTATGGGTGTTTCCATTAGATAATGGCCCTTACTGTCTGACTGATACAGGGCGTTTCCATCCACTAGCATTTGAGCTAAGTTTATGCGTGTTGAATGCATACTGACTTCTTTATATTTTAAGTGTAAAAGCTCAACATTTTGCTGCTTGTGTTTTATTTTATACTCGAGGCTGCTGACGGGAGCTAGAAAAAGAAAGACTTCATTCAGGTTCTGTGATCATCTGGAACAGACAAACTGCTTTTGTCTACACTGCATTAAGACGAAGATGTTTGGTTGGAGAACCTTGTGCAAGGAGATGTGACAGAATGCAACGTGCTAAAGACATTCATCTATCAATGTGTAGAGGAAATGGGATTAGCCTTCGATTCAGGAAAAATAGTGAAGGAAGAGCGACCGCACCGATGACTTATGGACTTGCTGTACATGTCTTCTCTGATTCAAATGCTGCTATCCAAACAGTTGCTGCTGGGCCTGGGAATAGGCATGAACCATTTTCACCTGGCGAGTTCATATCAGGTTAAGTAAACAGAAACCAAGATAAACATAATGGCATGCCTTCAAAAAGTAAGCACTTTGGGATCAATTGGGACCGTGATGCTTGTGTAAGAAGATAGTTTGCTGGGATACATGTTTAATGTTATATTACCAGAGTCAAAGATATAATCTGTCTGACGCACACCTAGACATGTTCATACTAGTGCAAATGAGACCTCAAATATTTGACATTAAATATTTTGGGGCGTGACTTTCTCTTTTGAACAGCAGTCATTGGTCATCATCTTGAGAACGTTATCTTGTCACCTCTGAGCTTCTTAACCCCCGACTTTAACCCGTGGTCTGCTTTGGTAACCTTTCCCCTCACACTCCTACCAGATTCCTGCTGCAAAGGTCAGAAGACCAAAAGCAGTGAGAGACTTTCTGGTAAACAAGATGGTCAAAACTTCACTCAGGGTGTGGGGCGGGAGAGAGTGATGAACACAGAAAGGTTGATAATACTTCATTTCTATGTACATGTACAGTATGTAGCATATAATATTATATAATAACAATATTTCATAATTTCAGTAAGTCATTCATATGAGACTGCAGTTACCTTTTGACTTGAAAACTTCTGCTTCTTATATAATTAAGTAACGGCAGAGAGGAAATACTCTCACATAATCTGTTTTATGATATACTGAAAAAAAAATGAATGCACACAATTGTAGCAAACGATGGTACTTTTTAAAGAGCAAGCTACCTCCTTTCATGACAAAATAACACTTTCACAGATGAGGGTCACTATATGTTAATCCACGGGGGAACCCACACATAAAAACACTGTCAGGAACTCCACAGGGTTCCTTTAACAGTTTGGTTGTAGTGGAATTATCAACACTGTTTAAAATACGTCTTAATCATTTGATAAGCTAATTATCTCATTTGCAAAAATGTAATATTTATTCAGCATACAATCTGAAATGTATTGAGCCTGTAAATTGAATGTTACCCTTTAAAAAGTACCATGTTTTGTTTTCAATTTGTGCCATTTGTGTTCTCGCTTAGTAGCCACAGAACTCTGCTCTGGATCTTGCTTTATTTTCTCCTGCCAGGTACTTTGTTCTGTCACGGTGCCTGAAAGTTATTTGGAAACTATGAAAAGAAAGCCCCCCAATTTTATCCATCAACATGGTGGATTCATACTGGGTTAAATTGCTCAACACCACGGGGGAATTGTGACTATTACAGCATCCCCTCCTTTACAATGTATTATATTTCAACAGGGCTCAAGTGTCTGGCAAGAAAATAAGCTACTACAGAATTTTGCGGGCTCTCTGGTCGTAAATCTTCCGAAATAGAAAAACACTCGCAGTGTCTCGGGTTATGCAACAGCGAGGGTCCAGTTTAAATTGAGGGAGTTTGGCCCTCGAGTGTGTAAAACGTGAGAGAAGTTCTCAACGATCTGTCACTTCAGAGGATGCCAGAAAATATGTGAGCATCGGGTAATCTACGGGGCTGTAAGCCCTTTATTTAAAAGTGTCAAGCATGTGTGTGTGTGAAAAAAGAGAGAGAGTGAGTGTGTGTGTGTGTGTGTGTGTGTCAGAGCACTGATGACATTGTTTGGCTATTGTGTTGTGAGAACAGCAGTTTATTGCCTCTGTTGGTTCTGAGCTCAGCATCAAAATGTTCAGTGTTTACGACAGCGACTTACTGCTTCCTGTGGATGTTATGTGTGAATTTCGCTTTGTGTGTTTGTGTGTGTGTGTGTGTGTGTGTGTGTGTGTGTGGGCCAACGCTTTTTCCTATTGCGTTTTTGTGCGTGTGTATGCATTTTTTGCAAATATTCCAGTTCCCACGTACATACTTCTGTGTCCATGTGCCTACAGTAAATGCAAGCTATGTGCATGCTAGTGTTTGTGTGTGTGTGTGTGTGTGTGTGTGTGTGTGTGTGTGTGTGTGTGAGGCAGACAGCACTGAAATGTAATGATGTCAAACCAGAATGCTACCTACCTGGATGTCTTGTACTCTGTAATTATAAAGTACTGTAGATGAAACTGAATGCACTGAGCAGTGTGTGTGTGTGTGTGTTTTATGGCTTGTGTAAATAAACATCTCATCCACCACGTATTCTGTCCGACCTGCTTTGTAAGCCTTTTCCTCCGCACACACACACACACACACACACACACACACGCACAGTTTGTGGATGGGTTCCAGATGTGGAGAAGAGGCCTATAACCGAATCTGTCAGTTGGACGTGTGTGTGTTTCACTTTCTGTATGTTTGCCTTGAGGAATTTTCCCCTCACATCACTTCAAAGACAGGCTGCTTTCTTCATGTTGTTTTCCGTCATTTGAACACAACACATTTCTGTGGCTTAACCTAAGTAGGCCAATGTGTGAGGGCGAGCATTGACCACATCACACACACATACACACACACTGCTACAATCAGCAGAAGCCACTCTTTGGACTGGGGTCAATTGGATAAAAGCATAAATGTACATATAAGAAAAAGATTCAGACTTCTTCTTCAGTATCAGCAGTAATCCAGGTGACTGTTGCTGCTCGCAGCCAAAGCAGCATGACTTTCCATGTCACAGATTTACCAAAATGTAAACAGGCCAGAGGCTAAAACCGTAGAGGTGTATATAGACTTTTGACTATTTTGTCGTGCCTTTTGCAGATTTAACCGTCAGATGATTCAAATTTCATGAAGCGTTTTCTCTCTGTCCCTTCCTCCTCTCTTCTTGCGACATTTCCTTCCCTCCTTTCCTCCCACCATTAGCCAGAGAACGGGAGATAATCTCATTTATCAGCAGTTATGATTCAGGATTACGACATTAAATGCCACAACCCATGTACATGCCCATCTCTCCTCTCCCTCTCTTTCAATCCATTCTGCGAATGAATCAATCTCGCTGCCTCGCTCTGTCTCTCCAGCAACACTGGACTAAGTCTATCAGTGAGTGTGTGTGTGTGTGTGTGTGTGTGTGTGTGTGTGTGTGTTAGTGTATTACGCTGTGAATATTTGTCGGTATTTGATTGTTAGCCCATGGTGCCTGTTCAATGTACTGCTGTGTGAACTACCAAGTGTATTAAAATTGTTATTAGCGTGTGAATGTATTTGGGATTCTGAACTTATGTGATGAAGACTTCCTGTGTCTTTGCATGCTTTTTAGATGAGTCACAGGTGTTTCCTCTGATCAAAACGCAAAGAATGATAACCACAATAAAAATAAGTATTTAACTCAGCCCCCACGCTCTTTCCCTGGAAAGGCCACGATGGCTGTCCTCCTGCCGATTGATAAGGGCAAGCTGTGAAAGCTGCTGTTAAAGGACTGTGCAAAAATGCTGTAACGCTGTGAGAGACGCCATTCTTCACGAGGAGCACTTTGGTGCATTTTACCTGCAGTTAAGTGAAGTTTTCAGTGCAAGACTTTGTATTATTTTCACGTCACAGTCGAAGAACACAAGATTTGTCAACGTTGGCTGGTTTTCCACAGCAGACATTTTGACTCATCATGGCAGGAAACGCACAGGTGAAACAAATCTCATTAACGGCAGCTCAGTACCATCACGTGTCCCAGTAAGCCGCGCCAGTGGGCCAGTGTGCACAATACAGGGACCCTGGAACTATCTTACCTAAATGGGATGCAGGACTTTTCAATGATACATTTACTTATATTAAGGATTTGAGTATTTTTTTCTACCACTGATGAACTATAAAGTATTCCAATTAACATAAAAAACAAAGTAATCAACATATGAATTCATCTATGATATATTCTCCATAGAGAGAAGCAAGTCATAGAAAAAGTTAAAACATATATTGAAGGATTCTGCAATTCAACAGTAATGTATCTTCTACAAGGTATGAATTCACACTACAAATATAACAGCAGCACTGGCTGGTCAGAGTGCGGCTAATAATGTCCTCCATCACTGACACATCCTCACTAAGCTCACATCACTTACAGTCAAACCTGCCACCACTGAAAGCACACATCATTTGATTACATTTTGTAATTTCCCCCTATAATTACCCACAATTCACTATATATCCTGTTTCCGTTCTGTCAATTAATGTCCCACCAATAAACAATTACATCCACGAACGAGACATCGGGAACACGTCAGCCTTAACTGAGTTTACTCCACGTAATTGATTAGTTGATTAATTAAGCCTGCCTGTTTAATTGGATAATCTCATGTCTTCTTGTGTTTTGATTGGGTCAGAGGAAGGAAGGAGCTGACATGTGTGTGTTGAGTTTGTGTTTGAGAGTGCGCAGGCTACTTTCCAGACAGTGGCAACACAGGCTGACCCTGAGAACTGCAGGGATTTACGAAAGATTCAAGTTGGTGTTTACGACGAGTATTAGGGCTGCTGCCAGAAGAAATAATAATTTGAGATTTCGTGAATGAAGCCGAAATATTGAGAGAAAAAAGTTGTAATATTTCAAGAGTAAAGTCGTAATTTTTTTTTTTTCCCCGCTCCAAAGAGTGGATCTAAAACTCATCATTGGTGCTGGCAGATAGATAATCTGTTTCCCCATTAGTCAAACTGAAACTAGTCAGTTTCAATCGTCTGTAGTTCTGGGAAAGACAATCTAGGTAGACATGAAAAAATACTTACCGAATCTTAACATTTTATCTTCACAATTTTTATTACAGTTTTATAACAGAAACATAACAAAGCGTGTTGCCCTTTTCTTCTCCTCCATTAGCTGATGATCTGGAGGTAACAGCAGGTCAAAGGTTGGAAAGGTCACCAGGTCTCGGTGCACGCCGGAAAGTATGGCTTTAGGGGAAGTGAGAGTGAGTCAGAACAAGATGCAGATCGGCACAGTGGTTGACAGTTTCAGATTTCAGATTTCCATTTGAAAATTAACGCTCGTCTTCTTCACCCTGGCTGTAATGAAGGAACATTCTTCTGATAATAGCTTCTTAAACTGCTTCATTATGTCCTCCAGGCTTTTCTCATGGACATCGCATCCATTGCAAAGATATTTGAAACCACAAACGTGAGAGCTGAGGACAAGCTCTGCATCATTTGAGGGAAATCCAAAGTCAAAAACAAATAGTGGGCTTTCCAGTTAAGTGTCCCTTTATAGCAGACAAGTACCATAAATGGCTTGTTTGAGCAAAAAGACTGCTGGTTCATAAGAGTGGGTTTTATTTATACAGTTGATGCCAGCTCATTTGTGCTCTTCCTTAGTATTATATGAATATGAACATGAATTTTTACATAAACTGAGAACGTAAGCATAGTTTATATACATAGCCTACATATTGTCTTTTGCAGGGTTCTCGTCAGTTGAAGACTGAGTTTCCGGCCAACTCACTAAGCTAGCGGTAATTAGCTAGCTAGCTACAGCTGATACATTTGTCTCGCAGCAGTCGTTATGTCTGGCTAACAAAATAAATGGCCGTTAGCTACAATAGCTATATTAGCTGCTTTTGTCTGCTTCTGTGTGAAATTAAAACACCCGCTGTTTCAAATATCACTAAGGATTCTAAGTTGTAAATCTGCCAGCATTATCACTGTACACTATGTGTCCTGCGGGAATGGAGAGCTCGACAGGCGTCCCTCCAGCTGTGAAGGCTTGAGTGCAGGAATTATCTGGACAAAATATTTAGTGGCAAGGACGTTCAACATCATGTTTTGTGTCTCCCCATGTGTGGGGTCTCATTTGGTGCGTCCTCATTTTCAAACCTGCTTCCACTCATTTACGTGTAAGAAATACAACAAGCTTTCTTTCTTAAAGGCTCCTGTAAAGAGGGATTAGAAATATCACCATCTATGGCTTGAACAACTGCAGAGCCTGGGGGGGGGGGGTATATGAGACGTTACTGATGCCCCTGGGCAAACTGTGTCTTCCGGAGAGTTACAGAATTGAAACCCCGGAGCTTATAGTAATCAGCTGAAGGACGCTGCAATCTTTAACTTGAAGATTGCTGCTGCTCTGGTATCTGCATGACTCGGGAGGAGAGTGTGGTGGGATGAGAGAGGATGTTTTGAACAACTGCATGCTCTGACCTCCAGAGCCTTCCCCTCTGCAGGGAAAGCTGTTACTGTGTGTTACTTGTGAGCAATCGAGTAAACAGAGATTAGCTGCTTTGCTCAGAGGCACCTCAGTGGTTATCAGCCGGGGCCAGAGTTTCTTTCAGCTTCTGGAAGTGAAATGTTTTCCTCACATGTCAACTTCGACCTCCAGAGGAGCATCTTGCATCACAATAAATGTTATGGTAAACGACCTCCTTTATGGTTAAATCAAACACGTTTCGAGCGGTTTTGCCACTATTACATTATGGTAGACTGAGAAGAATTGTGATGGTAATCTTTCACTATTTTCTGATGTTTTACAGACAAAACAACTAATTGATTAATCGAGAAAATAATCTGCAGATTAATGGAAATAATTGTTATTGTTATTGTTATTGTCAAAGGGCGATGAAGGCAGAGCATGAAAGTAAAATCCCACACCTCTTGCCAAAGCCAGCAGTTAAGACACCCTCAAATGAAAAAGAGGGAAGATCTCAGGCGACGCACCAATAATAGGGTTGCGCCATGAGAAACCACAATCAGAGTTTGTGTTGTGTTGTGTTGTGCTGCTGGGTCTTACAAACTGTAGTAACAGCTTGTCACCTGCATCTCATCTAACCAGCCCCATTATCTCTGTTTCTGCTTTTACAATGCTTCTCTGCAATATTTAAAACAGAAAAAAAAAAGTTCCACGCGCAGTTACAGCAAACAATAGCATTGATGCGCGCTGACAGCCCTGACTTTGGTGACACATACAATGCATTTCTGGTGGTTGCTTCACAATAAAAGTCTCAATCTGCTTCGCCTATAAAGCTTTTAATATGAATTACATTAACCTAACGCAGCCCTGATGAGGCACAAATCACCTTTTAACTGGAGTGCCTTGCGATCATCGCGATCAACTTGTAACTCCACAAATATAGACCAGTCGGCCGCGGGTTGGTAATCACTGCCGTAGACTCTTCGTCTTGTTACTATGCTGCTTTTGACTCAGTGGGACTTGTTTTCCACATTCCTTTTGAAATCTGGCTTGTAATCTGTTTTGGCCGCCAATCAGTGTAGAAAATTGTTAAAGCTACCATGAGGAGTACTTTCTTAGTTCATCTTGAGACCATCAAGTTATTTAACATTCTCTCCATCCAACCACTGAAGGCCTATTTATCTTAATTCCTGCCTAACTGACTGTTGAGAAACACGACACATGCATCAGACAGATGAGGTGTGTTGGTCCCACAGAGAGGGCTGACTGTGGACAGACGTCTCCTCTTCTCCTTTTTTCTCCACTCCCCTCCAATGATGAAACTTCCTCTGCAAACCACAACCCGCTGTCATGCACTCTCACTGCAACGTCAATGAAAACCTCATGCCTCATTTACAAAGAAGCAGAGAGAGTTGGAGTGAGAAAGGACTGACGGACTAGAGAGGGATTTCCTCTTTGGACATACAGCACAGAGAAAACAGAGGGAGGATTGCCTAACTTATAAATGTCCACTATTACACACTGCAGTGACAAACAGTCTCTGGACACCTAGTGTAGTTAAATATAGCAACACACAGGCCTTCCACAACTCACCCAGCTGTAAGAGCAGTATTACAACATCAAAACATCTGTGAGAAAACAGTTTCCTCCCCAAGCAGACACCAGTCTTAAGGAAATATTGAAGCATTTTTAGCACTACACACCGGACTAGAACCCGAAGTTAGACCACGATAAACAACGGTGCACTTCATGACTCAAAAACAGAAAAACTGTCTGTGGACACACATGAGGTAATCCACCTTGTTTCCAAGGTAGTGTCACTTGAAACCAGACGGCACACCACCCTGGTTTTAGTCATCAGTGTGCAGGCAGGGAGATTTCAAGACATAAAAGGGACAAAAAACTGAATAGCATAAATTCAGACAAAACCATACAATCCTTTGGGCCAACCTCAATCAATGCAAGCTTTGCTCATGTAATTTGACCTGTGCTGAGGAAATGTCTCATCCAGTTGCCAGAGGAAAGATCGCCCAAAAACAAAAGATGTTGTCACAATATTGTCTCTTTATGATTTACAGTTTATTTTCAGGAATAATTTGCGGCGTCAAAGAAAAACTACTAGAGATCCATATGGAACAAAGGGAGGAGGAGGAGATTTGGAATAAAACTTCATTTAAAGGGGGGGCAGGGTCCCAGTGTGTAACAGTATTGATATCGACACTGAAACTCAAACTCATCGGACAGAAGCCAGTGACTCTGTTGAAGAAACATGGCTGCGTGTCATGTGTTTATCTTCGTATGAGAATAACACTGATTACTTTGACATGTATGCATTTCTCAAGACTGAGTTCGCAAACTCAACCACCACCAAACCTCTGTGTATTTACGCTCCATTTTGCACATGTTTACATACCACTGTAGCAATTGTTAAATTTACTTTCAAACCAGACTCAACACAAAAAATACAGTAAATTTAGACAGTTCTTCTGCATCTAAAAATAAATGAAATGTTTTTAAAAACCGAACTGGGACACTGCGCATCTATTTCCATTCCTTGATGGCCTCTATGGAAGACTTGTACCAGGTGGGGAAAGGGGACAATGTGACTTTTCACCATCTCTTCCAGTCCTGACTCCATTCCTAAACCCCATAGAGGAAATATTTTCCTCATGGACATGGAACGTCTGTGATCACCAACCACATGATCAGACGTCCCTCAGGCACGATGAATGCTGGATGTTCAGAAGATTGCCAGGGATGGATCAAAGGTTCTTTCCCGGGAGGACTGCAAGACAGAAGGTGTGATGCGGACGAGAACAGAAGACAGGGTTGACTAGCACTGCTGTATTTCTACATCTGTAGCTGTCCTATACAAGTATGTATAGCGAATATGTATAGTTTTGTATTGCATTACCGGAAATACTTCATTTCGTGCACTTGGAAAATAAAAATAAAAAAGTCTATTAAAGCTTAATGCAGCATTTCTGATTAATTTCTGCGACATAAACATTTCTGTTGTTGGTGATTTTTTTTTAGGTCATTGTGTTATGAGTGACAAAGTGTTACTGTTGGGAGACAAATGTTGTCAGAGTTGATCCTGAGATGTGTATCAAGTGTTACACTTGTGCAGAGCTGCATGTCAGTACAGAGGACTGTCTGCACTAAAAAAAGGGAAATTATGTTGCCACTTCTGATAAAACTGTAACCAAATGTCTATTCCCCGCCTAACAGTTCATAATAAGAGCTTGAGTGACAGCGGTGTGGTTTGCAGCTGTAGTTGCTATCTGTTCTTTGAGGATACACAGAGATGGGTCTGTGTATCCCTCCAGGATACATCTGTTCAGAGAGGAAAGTGCAAAAAACAGTGTTTCTGAGCATGAGCAGCGCCGACATGTGATGTTGTGAGTCCAGAGAAACTCGCAAAGACAATAGCACGTGTCCAAAGTTGACTAGGTAAAAGGTGTGTGTGTGTGTTTGTGGATGAGAGTTGATGGGGTGAGAAGCCAGTGGTTTAGACATGTCTTGTCTAGGGGAGAAGTTAAGTGTGTGTGTGTGTGTGTGTGTGTGTGTGTGTCCCATCATTTCTTATTGTTTTGCAGCTAAAACAATAAATCCCTCAGTACTGAACCATGGTAAGAACAGCGTGTGCAGAGAAATAAATGATTGAGGAAGCATTTTGCTCTCTATTACATATTAAACAGCGCTTGTTGTTATAACAGTAACCACGGTGTCACCAAATCAATCAGGACTTAGACCTTAAGGATTTTAACTTAAATAAAATCTTCCAATGTAAGTCTGTGAGTAATGTAATTTATGTTTCTGTTTTATTTGGGGGGAAAAAACTGGAGAAGAACTGGATATTTAGCATGAGCAGCAAGAGTCACCCTGAATGTTGAAACCTTGAAACTAAAACTAAAGTACTGCTATTCTTTTCTGACCAGCAGCTGATTTATGGGAAGTGTAGTGAAAGAAAACCACAGCAATGAGCAGTTCACACAAAAGATGGACAACTGAAAAACTTGACTATGGCCACATGAATGCCTGAAAGTCAGATTGAGAGTTACAAGATTATCGTGGTGCCGGAGTTGTGTGAAAAGCTCCGACTCCGCCTCTTCTTCCCCTGTTTCAGGTCTGAACACGTCCAGTTTCACTGTTGTAATTGCATAATTGCATAATATTCACCTGAAATCCAATGAAGCGCCAAAACTGACAAAATGTAACTGAATTCATCAATAAATTAAAATATACCAGTGCCGATAATCATCCCTACACTGCACTGCATGCTGCTGTAACATTATATAAACCCTTCTCACAGTAGCTAAAGCTCATTCTGCTCTCCATTTTAATTTTCCCTAATTTCTTGATGTATTCAGTTGCGTTTTTGATTTGTCTGATAACTTATTTTCATAGTAGTGGAATATTTTCCTATGAATCATGAGAGCAAGGTCAAATGAAGAAGCGATGACAGCCTGAGGTTTTGCTGTAACAAAAATTATTACAGCATCAAAAGGGATCTGCTGTAGGTGATCCTGAGTCATTGACGTGTTGCGAAATGGCCGGTTAACTCGGGTAATTGTCCTCCCTACCTGCTCTTTGTGAAGAGCAGTGAGCTAATGCCTGGAGCACAGCCAGCTTCGAAGAAACTCACCCTTTCGCTTCCTCGTCCTCCTTTTTTCAGTTCATCTATAAACCAACAATTGATGGGACATTCTCTTGCTTGGCCAAGGGGGGCAAATAAAACAAACTCAACAAAACAGTGCTATGGGTCTTCCTCACTGGGTGCACATTTTCGTGTAGAAGTGTGCTAGTTCTGAGCCAACAGTGATCCTTGTCAGGACTTGCTACAAGAAACCGATGTCTGAATAATCCTGCATAGCTGCATCCTTCCATCAGCTTTCTGAAACAAATCCCACGATCAGCAGTCCGCGGACAGAAAGCATTTGTCTTCTTCACCGACTAATGGCAGGCGGATGCTGCTGTGGTCTTCCTGTTGATGTTCTTGTGGCAAGTCGTGTCTCCTTTCCAAACCAAAAGAATAAATATGAAGTGAAGCCATAGCACTCTGGACAAGAATTTGATGTCACACCTATGCTTTAGCTCTCATATCCAGGATCTTTTAGTGATGTATAATGCGGTTTGTTTTTCAAAAGTACCTCCAAGGTTGGTGTACAACAGAATGCTTTAGCATCTTCGGTAGTAGATCATTTTGTATGAAGACCAGTTATAATCATAGTTCAAATCATTTGACTTACTACATTTAGAAGCCAGATCGAACACTCTATAAAAGCCAAGAAATGTATAATCTCTCATTTGGAAGATAATAAAATAAAGGTGTGGAGATTTTACAGATGGTACTGTTTTGATTAATACATCCCCATACATAACTCATAATAGATTGGAATCTGTATTGTACACTGTTCATTTATTTTTTTTCAAAAGGAAATTGTGTCTTGGCTACAATATAAAGCTATCATATAAGACCCTGACTGGTTAAAAAAGAAACCACAGAGAGCTGGGGATTTTTCTTCATACATAATCTCCCTATCTCAGTATTCCCACGCTCCGTTCATCCTGGCCGGAAAAGCAAATCATGTCGTTAGACTTTGCAGTTAACCCAGAACAGCAGGCTGAGTCTGCTTTCAAGGTGACGTCTTACTGCATGCTAAAATGCTCTCTGGTTGGATGAGACCGCAGCCTTTTGCGTGTGTTTTAATGGAGCTTCTTTGCAATGCAATGTGTGTGTGTGTGTGTGTGTGTGTGTGTAGCTATTTTCTTGCATCTGGTGTCAGAAAAGTGATGGAGTAACCAGTGTCAGCTTTAAATATGACACGTCCATCTGCACTGCCGGTTTATATTGATGATGATGTTTTGTACTGCACTGTGTCCAGCACTGTGGCGTCGGCTCCTTCGATTTTCTCTTAACAAAGTCGGACTTTTTATGGAAGCCCATTTCTGCCAAGAAAAGAAAAGAAAAACACATGGAAAGTTAAGCATGCTAAGTCCAAATGATGAGAAAGTTGCTCATACATTTGACTTCATTGATTTAATATCTCATAATTTTGATTTAATAATTTTATCTAATCTCTCTGATTTTATTATTTGCTAATTTTGCTTTAGCTGACTGACCGTGAGCATTTCTAATTTTACCATGCACAACTTTTCACCCATTTTATTTCTGGCCGAAATGAACTTCCACAGAATGTCTTTGGCTTCATTTTTCTTTTCTTTTATGTGTCTGCTTGTTTGTTGTAACAATCAATGATAAGGTGGTTATTTAAAATATATATTCCACAGTGAGGTGCATTTGTTTTGGTGAAAATTCACTTAACCGGAGCAGGAATCTTTTGGAATCGTATTGTGCAGGGAACATCTTCATTGATTCTGCAGCGTGGTTGATGTTGTTGCTGGTCGTATACTAACTGCACTTTGTCATATTGTTGGGATGAGACTGTAGAGCAGAAAACCTTCTGGCAGTGGCCTCCCGAGGATCAATACAGTGAAGGTCGATGAGTCCTGTGAGGCTTCCAGTCTAAAGGGAAAATCCAGTCCAAATGATTTTAGGTTCTGTCAAACCAATCAGATTTTGTTGACACGGATTATGTTTAAGGTTGCTTGTTTTGTTTGTCATTACAATATGTCCCGCTGCTTCTAACAGGTCTCCTGCATGTAATCTTTCCTACCTGGGAGACATTTCTCCCCCTTTCAATGCTTTGAATTCTAAGCGTTGAACTCATAAAGGTTCAGGAGACCATGTGTGTCGGCTCATTCACCAGTTCGGAACTATGAAATCAAGTGCAGTTGATGAAAGATCACACAAAATAATGAGGATTGGATGGCTGACCATAAATATGGTGAGTAAAAATGATCCCTGACACCCTAATTTATATTATGGGCAGTTCATTATCCCTGATGTTACCAAATAAAGAAAAAGTGACTGGAAATTCAAACGTATTTAAATATAAATAGATAAACATATCATATTGGGTTTTTTTGTCTGTTATTTGCTGAAGTAAATAAATGCTTAACAGCTGGATGGAATGTGCAGTCTATCATTATATTTCCTGGGGAGTAAAAGTGGGACAGGAAAGGGAATGTTATCAGATTTACAAACGTTTAAGCCTTTTTCTTCTGTGCAAGTCAAACTCTCCGGTAATAAATCTGCCTGTTTCTGGCTGTGTATTTCTGTGTGTGTGTCGGTTCAAATGATAAAACTCCAGCAGGTGGTCCCGCAGTGACAGCAACATAAAACTGCTGCTCCAAGTAAAAGATTGATGGAAGAGCTCAAACTAAAATTGCATGTACGCCGGAGTGAAAATATTATTTTTAACCCTCTAACCTACTCATAAATATTGACATATCTCCATTTATCTCTGTTTATACACTCCCTTCCCTCTCTTTCCTCTGCTCTCCCCCTCATACATAATCCACCTCTACCTTCCTCTGATCGCTTTCCATGTCAAACTTCCTTTCCCGCTGACCCCTCGTCATCCATAAATACTGATAGACCCTGCCACGTCTATACTCCCTCGTTGCTCTCTGTGCTTCCGAGTGAATTATGGAAGAAAGTGGCGCTTCCTGAAACGTGGTCTAAAGCCCCAAACGGCTCACTGGTGTCACCTTAATTACTAGAGAGCACTCTGTATGACTGATATCACATTTCAGTCCACACAAATTATTCCTGGAATTCAAATTCAAAAAGTTGTTAGTAAGTGAGTGAGTCAGTAAGTGTTTTTACTACCGAAACCGACCACGGGTGTGACATCACAGTCATTTCAGACATGATGTGACCCACCTCGACCTGCTTTCTGAAGAAGTTGTGACTTAAGGAAAACTTACTGTAAGTACAATGAGAGTTTTTTCTTTAGAAGGCCTTTAGGGCAGTGGTTCCCAACATTTTTTTATCAGACACACTCCCACACATTAGAATCAGAATCAGAATCAGAAATGCTTTATTGATCCCCGGAGGGAAATTATACATAAACACACACGGCACCCTCTTCACTGACACCTGCTAACGTTCCAAATGTGTTCATTTGAATGGATTCTAAAACGTTATTTAACAATTAATCATATAAAATTGGATATCATTCTAATATTTTTTATCATACAATTGAGCTGTCAGTGTTTCGGTTGGTTAAGTTTGTACTGCTACCACTCTGAGTGGCAGACTGTTTATCCACTACTTTTAGCTTTCTATTTTAACCATTTACACTGTTACTTTTAACTATTTCAATTATTTATCCATTGGGCCTGCCAACTAGTTTTCACACAATCTTAATCACAACATGTGTGTGTTACATCCAACTCAACATGATTGTTGCATCTGTTTTTATTAACTTCATAATCAAATTAAGTCATAATGCTGCTTTCAAGGACCTGCTGGTTAAGACGCTTCCTTATTGGCTGTTGGTTGAACAAGAGAAGAAATAGATGCAGCTGCTGGCAATCAATTCAGATCAAAGACGAAGAGGTTTCAATTGAGAGTCTATTTTTGTAGTTAGGAGAAAAGTGAACCACACAGAGAGCAGAAGAAGATCACTGAAGAGGAAGTGAGACTGCAGTCTTCACAGACACACACACTGTGGATCTAGAAGGCCACAGAACACACGTGTGCATGTGAGACGATGTGTGCACTTTAACTTCCTGTTGTGAGGTCCTTTGTAGTATCATGTGGCTTCTATCACAATCAAACACTTGCAGGTGTTTTTCTATACTTGCAAGGACTGTCACATGATACAGTCCTTGCCCCTTACCCTAACCTTAACCATCACAACTAAATGCCTAACCGCAACCTAAACCTCCTTCTAACCTTAACCTTAAAACCAAGTCTTGTCACAATGCAGAAATGTCGATGGTTTAAAACTGAAACTGGTCCTCACAAAGATAGCAATACACTGTGGCCCTGCTTTGACTCGTTTCCCTCTCACCACTGCTCTGTCTACTCCAGGAGAATGATAGCTTCTGAGTGTGTTGTGTGTTCACAATGGAAAAGTGACAAAGCTGCTTGCTTGATATGTGCTGTTGCTGCACACTATTCTCCCACGATGAAATCCACAAACGAAATGGAGGCGCTTTTCACGGCTGTTATTTGTAAAGGTACATCGGCAGTGGCATTCTAAAGTCGCGGTTTGATTGACACCCAACGGCGCACATACTGCAGAATTTCCTGTTAGCATGAAATAGGGAGGAATATAGATTTCCTGTTTACTAACTGCAAAAAACAATGTACTGTAAAGATTAGTATAATGCTGTATGCAACTAGCATGTAGTGCGGAATTGGGACACAGCTGAAGTGTTGCATAATTATTCAAACAAGTCCCAGCCAGTAGAAAAAGAGCTATTGCACACCTATACAAGCTTTTTTCCAGTTTTGTAATAGGATATAGCAACTTGCTACAGCACCTTTGTATCTACTTATTGCTCAAGAGAGGAAGAAAAAAAAAACAGTTGACACCACAAAACATCAACAGAACACAGACTATTTCACAGGACTCACACTTCACCCAGTCTGATATAAATGATGCTGTCACTGAGTTTGTTCTCTCTCATGTGATCTCATTCATTTAAACTGCAAAGTATGGCATTCCCATTCATCACCATACAACCATGTGTGTGTATGTGTGTGTTGTAGAGGTTATACACACCATATAAAGCATCCATACATCACCGGGTTAAGCAATTACTCATACAGCGCTTCAAATCACTCTGTGTGTGTGTGTGTTTGAGATCACCACGCAACTGCCACATTCAAGGAATTTATCTGCTCCAGTTTACTACAGCCACTTCATCAACTGTGCTGTGTGTGTGTGTGTGTGTGTGTGTGTGTGTGTGAGCACCCTTTCTCAAGGACACAGTGAAGCAAAAGCCCAAATGGGACGACACATCTGACCATTTATCCAGCTTACAGAGCCTTACTCCCACATCATTCTTGAATCACACACACTGACCAGAATAGAGAAATCGCCTGATCTCTTCACTTCACACCTCCATTCATCATTTCCCATTTATAAATGCATCACATGTTTAATGCACGCAGGTGACCTGTGCAGTCACCACATGGGAGTTATTTAAAGCCCTAGTGAGTGCATGATTTGCTGTTGTATGTGCATGCACATTAAATAGACCCGGTTTGTTTTTTTCACAGTTGGTGGATGAAACTAACCTGCAAGTTTAATGAATCAGTCTCTAAAGAAGATCCAGGTTTTTGGTATAATAGCGTAAAAATAGGATAAGTGATGAAGACTTTGCATGCTGGTAGTACTGGGATGCAAGACACAGCTGATAATGATATTTAGAGCTAACGGCCTACACTTGTATCGATCCACAGCCCCCACCACCCTCAGTCTGTGTCCCAGAGGGTTTCATACATGACAGAAATAACCTATTTTGTGCTTCGTATGTGCAGCTCGCTGCTTAACCCCTCAGCCTAACTAATGACCCATTCTGGTGACACATTTATACATCAATGGGACTTCAGATCGATGAAATGGCCTTCCCAGTGGATGGGTCGGAAATCACTCAGCGCTTCTGTGGGATTTACATTTTTTTATCCTCAGACATGTTTAAGGAAGGTTTTGCTGTGGTGCAGTCCAGTTCACAGCGAGTCATCAGAAGACCAAGGTGAGAGAAAAAAATCCCGTGGTGCCAGACCTGCATGTTCAAAACCACACCATCTGCCATGTGCAAAGGGCCAGTGTGCTTCAAAAACGAAGCATGTTCCAGAGCCCCTGAATCATTCAGACTCTGCTGTCTGTGAACTGATCAAAGAATTCATGCAGGCATTGTAAGTGTCACCAATAGTTAGCAGCCTTCTACACTCGTAAAAATAAGTTGTCTTTTCAATAATAGCAGTTCAATGTGAGGCTGTAACGTCACCCTCGCTCATTTACCAGTACAGTGAGCACATAGTCAATATATATGGATTCAATACACTGATGGTGAACAAATATCCAATCATTTCTACGAGAAATAAAGGATTCTGTCACACCACTGCTCACACACGACATGCTGAAACACAGTATCAACAGACTGCGTGTGTGTGTGTGTGTGTGTGTGTGTGTGTGGGAGAGGTAGAACAGGAATGTAGACACAAAAGAGAGGTGAGAGCTCTGACGTCATTAAACACACCAGTTACCACACACACACCTACACGCACACGCACACGCGCGCGCGCAGGAGAGAGCTGTCCGGGCTAATCATGGATGGCGGGCACACACACACACACACACACACACATGCGCACATGTTCTCCCTCTCTCTCATCAAGAAGACAAACACAGCAGGACATTCCTAAGAAACAGAGGCAGAGGAGGATGTTTTTCAGGTTGTGGAGACAGAAAGAGGCACAAAGAGGAGGATGTTTTCTCTACTGTAGGTTCATATACTGTAGGGAAATTCTACCTCAACACACACACACACACACACACACACAGAGCACACTGTATTGACCCTTTTTGTGGCAAAAATTTGTGATTATAACAATATGAAAATGCTGTTTTGGACAGAATGTGCAGACCTTTTCTCTATATTGATCCAGAAAATGCTGACTACAGACTACAGGAGGTGTGTGTGTGTGTGTGTGTGTGTGTGCGCACATTACAGATATTTAGAAACAGGCCCTCATGAATAAATCATATTCAGCCACTTTCCCATTCCCATGCTGGGTTTGACATTGCTGTCCTGCTTTCTTTGAGATCTCTGACAGGAAGTGAAGGTTTAGGGGAGTAAACAGAAAAAAAAGGAACATTTCAAGGCTGAAACTATTATAACTTGGGCCTGGGCATTAGCATGAAATTATGTTGGAATTACATCATAACAGAAATGAAAGGCCCAAGCTGGAAAACAACAAAGCTCGATTTTCAGTTTGGCATTGTATTAAAGGCAATCACTGTTGATGTTGGTGGTTTTCTGGTGTTTACTGCACAGCAGGATTTTATGTTCTGCAAAAAGAGGAATTCACATTTTTCAAACTCCAATAAACAGCAGGTAACTGGAACCTACTGTGATCGGCTTGAGATTGTGGCCGTGTTGGTTCGGCTTTTATTTACATTCGTGCACGTAGTAAAGAGCCGCCAGAGGAGCTACGGTGAGTTGCGTCCAGATGTTTTCCACCCTTGCTCCTTTTTCAAAATAAAAGTGAAACTGAAATGTATTTCAGTGTGTAAATAATGACACAAACAACAGGCGACAAAAGAAAATTAAAAGAAAAACACAATTAATCCTTCAATCATTTAAGTACTCTATGGAGTCTCTTTTCTCTCTTACATTTCCCAACACTGGGTTTTAATAGGTGATCTCATCTGAAAATCCACCCTTTGCTCCCCTTGAGATCTTCCCCTTTTCCTTTAGAGGAAGTTCTGTACAAAGCATAACAAAGGGCATCTTGGGATTTGATTAACTCTGCCACCCTGTGACGTCACCTCTGATGGATTCAAGATCAGTTTCAACACTTCTTTAGAAAATGATACATGCACATATCCTTTAACTGTCAAAATAAATGTGTCACACACCTCATCTGACTCTACACTCTGCTTTAAATGCTTAAAACTGTCAAACTTGTAAAATACTCGGGGGGGGGGGGGGGCAGCAACAGATGTTAAGGCAAGAGTAAAATCACTTAGCCTAAATGGACACAACTTTTGTTTGCACCAATTCATCATCTTGTCCTGGAAAATTTATTTTGGATGAGGATCAAAGATTTTGATGAGAGCAAGAGACCAATGATGTTACTCCCATTGTACTAGAAACATCTGGGGCCAGACGCATCAAACTCGTACGCATTGTTCTGCTTCATAAATCTCAATCATCAGCCTGATCTTCATTCCCATTCATGGATGTAGAAAATGAACTTCCACCACTTGTTAGTGTGAGTATGTAAGGTATGTGCATCCTCACCTACGCATTCAGTCCAACTGCAATCAGTCCGACTCCACACACACCTCACACAAATCAGCTGGCGGATTAGTCTATAGGACGGCAAACTGTTGCCACGGCTACCACTGATACAGGAAAGGTGGGTGATTTCTATCTCAGCCTGAATGCCAGCCTGAATCTTCCTTCACAGCCCTCAATATATAAATATATATAGAAATGATCCCAATCTGCTTTGACTCCATTTACAATCCACATTTATAAGAAGGGCACTTTTATTTCTTACATATAATGACTTTCTTCTTTGTATGGTCATCCAAAAACGTCCACATCGTTGAAAGCATATAACTGCTTTACAAACCATGCTGAAAGCTGAGCAGCTTGAATGTCTCTGAGCAGTAAACTGACCCCAGGCTGCTTCTTGTTTGGAGCAGGGACACCCTGTGCTTTCCGCTGCTTCGTGATGCCTCTGTTCTGTCTGCAGTGTGTTTCTGAGTCTCTGAGGACCAGCAGGAATGCCGACCTCTGCTCTTCCTCTTTCTGGGTCTCTCCCTCCGCCCCGCTTTGCAATTATTTTCCAATAAAAACATGTGCCTTTTAATCCAAGCTGAATTTGGAAAGCTCCATGTAGGAGAGATCTTAATCCTTCACCCTTCATGTACTGTTATTGCAGCCGAGGGAGCAACATCAGTCATGCAGAAATAAACTTGAAAAACCACCGGGAGAACAACACCGAAAATGATCAGATCACATCACTTTGACCTTTATGTTTTTTTGGGATATTCAGTTGTCCAATTCTACTTCTGTCTCATCTTTCTCTCCACAAGAAGGTCTGAGGTCAATGACACCTCGACAGGTTGAACTTTCAGACTCATCCCAGAGGATCGAACCCCGAACAGAGTCTGCAGGTTGGACTCTGTAAACACTTAACCTCCCTGCGACTCTGAAGCAGCAACACCAGCTCTGCAGAGTCTGGCAGCTGAAATCGGACGTCTCTGTTCCTGAAGACCCCATGTTTGGAGAATTTAAAAGGTTTACTTCTCCACTTTTGAAACTTCATCGCAGAGGTTTTACAGCAGCTGAGCTCAGCTTACCTTTCCCATTTCTTCAAACTTGATGTAGAGACGATAAACTAAACCACTTCAATGAAGGGCTCATTTACAGAAGAACATTAGGAGACGTGAGATGAAAGGAGGAACCCAAAGGAACGCTAATAAAAGTAAAATCATCCGTCACTCACGGTTTGGGTCTGAAAGCTTCCCGTACTGCAGTTTCAGCAGAGCAGCGAGACTGTAAAGGATGGAAGCTAAATACAACCCTGTCCCTGTTTATACACTATGACTTTCCAACAGCAAGTATGTGTAGAGAGAAACGGAAGGGCACCTGCATTTAAGTTTTGTATCAACATAATGAGGAAACATTTTTAATGAATGTATCTGCCGAGTCACATATTAACAACAACGGTGTCTGCTCTTGTAATTCCCACTCGTAGTAACTAAAGCTGGTTATGGTTATGTTGGGGCACTCAAAGCAATTGGTTATGGTTTGGGAAAGATGGTGGTCTCAGTAAGTACTGAAAAAGTCAACAGTGATTTGACGAGGGCTGCAACTAACGATTATTTTCATCATTTTGACAACATTTGGAAAAACTAATTAGTATTATAGCTCATTTCTAGGACAGAGGGTAGGTTAAATAATACAGACAATATAGCTGTTATGTCACATATAGAAAATGGACCCAATGGAATCTGGACATGAAATACACAAAACATTGCACAGTAAAAGCGGAAACAGCAATAAAATCTGTTAAATAAATCAACCAGAACATGTGATGTCAAATAAGCAAACTCAACATTCTTTAAACCCACAACAACTCAAATGTTTTGGCCACTTGGGAGCAGCAGAAACTAATAAAAATTCCACAAAAGAAGAAATCAGCAACCTTATAAATGTACTTCATATATAATAGGTTTTAGCCAGTGCAAAATGATAAGAATTGAGAATAAAAACAGCTGTCTTTGACTTCCAGCAGTCAACTCCCCTCTCGTCCATGGCTGCTGTGCTTTTGTTGGTGCTTTTTGTTCATCACATGGTCAGAAAATGTGTAGATTTCTATCAACTAAGGTAACACAGACTCAAACTGTACGCAGACTGATCATGCCCATGCCCAGGCCCATTCTGATGCATGTATGGGTACAATATGAAGCCGACTGAACAGTGGAAGGATTGTTGCAGGGGAACAGTAGCGTTTACTGTGTGCATGGTGAAAACCTCAATTAATATAGATCATCCTCCACACTTCACTCCCCGACCGGGATCACATCATGCACACATACACACACCCCAACACACACCTTTAAATCCCCTCCTTATTAGAGATCGTTCACTCTGCAGTGGCCCACAAACAGATAAACAAGACATGCATGTGTGTTTATGCTGCATAAACCCGCGGTGACCTTGCCCTCAGCGCGTCGCCATGACAACGCAATGACAGTTTTCTTTGTTTCACTTTGAGTCTCCTATGCTGCAAATCGGTGGTTTAAGGGGGAATGAAGAACCCCCCCAAAAATAGCCAAAGACAGACAGTCCCAGATGAAATGCAAAATGCACACACACACACAGCTTTTGTCAGTTCAACTGGGTTTAAAAGGATTGTGGATTAGGAGCCCATGACTGAAAGACTGTGGGAAAGAGTTCACTGTGAAAAACTCAGAGGTCAGTCATGAGCTACGAGTCCATTTTATTCCATTCCATTTTGTTTTATGTGGAACTACTGAAAGAAGCTGCGCCGCTCATCTTTCAGGCGGCCATTCCAGATGTTGATTTACATTTTATGAAAAGGATCCATACATAAAAACGCCCAAAGTGGGTCTTGGTCTGTCGGTGTCAGTAGGTCGACCAAAAAGACGCTGATCCACACAAATTATATTTGGCCAAATTCTGAAAATAACAATTATGTATCAAATATACACAACAAATACTAAGTTTGACAGGTCTGTTTGTGCAGCCCTGAAAGGATCTAATATTTATTACATTTAAAACAAGCATCGGCTCCACCTGTCTTACAATTTTGATGTTCTAATCGTTTCCAAAATCCCATCAGCTGGGATCTCCTAATGAACTAAAACAGCTCCCACATTCCTCTAACGTCCTACTTTTGAGCCCTTATTACCAATGTCAGGCATGCCTGGCCGAGTGTGTGCCCTGACAGGAACGATGAGAGGCTAAAGAAAATACTGTACATGGATCCTGACTTTCCCTTGTTTCAACAGGCAGGAGAAAAGAAAAGAAAACGTCAAGCTTTCTGTGTCTGGCTGCAGTTCTGGCAGAAAGTCTCTGTGAATTAATGGAGAGTAGCTGTGGGCCTGCTTTATCTCCCTCTCTGTGTCACCGGGACACTTTGTCCGCCTGTCCACGGAGCTTTTGTTGACCGTTCCAATAGGTGCTAAAAGGTATTGTATTGTCAGGCTCCCGGGAGGGAGGAGAGAGTTTCTTTGTATTGTGGCAAACGAGAGGTAACATAGACGCGCTTTTACTCTTTTCACCATTTCATGCAAACCTGTTATTGTCTGCACCATCGATATTCTATACATCGTAGATCTGTCTCAAACTAACACATCACATCAAGAAGAAAGGGAGAGAAAGCTGGGGGATGTGCATTCTATTTATACATGTGGGTAAAGCTGCAACGATTACTTGATTAATCGATTAATCGATTGAAAGAAAATAAGTTGCCAACTATTTTGGTAATTGATAAATCATTTCAGTCATTTTCAGCTTCTTAAATGTGAGGATTTGCTGCTTGTCTCTGCCGTTTATGACTGTTGGTTGGACAAAAGAAGCAATTTGAAGGCGTCACTTTGGGCTCCGGGAAATTGTGATGAGCATTTTTAGATTAATCGATTACATTAATCGTGGCAATAATAGGCAGATGATCATTATCACTTCATCTGTAGACCATTTTCCTGATTTATTGTCATTAAAATGTCAATGAAATAGTGAAAAATGTCCATTACACGACACTTCATGTGCTCCACCAAACCATTCCAGGGTTAAATCCATTACAAATCTTTAAAATATTGTTTTGCTCATTTCCTTTACTTGCTGGTCCCAGTTGGCGCTGGCTCCTAAACTGGCAACAGTACAGTACGAGCAGCCATGTTTTGTTTGAAATATTTCGAGAACAAAAAGGCATCAAATCCTGGAAAAAGTGAGAGAGGATTTGTCCAGAGCTGTGTTACCATCGGCCATATTCTCTCTCTCACCACACACTCGCACAAGATTTCCTGTCATCTACTCCTCCATGGCAAGCTATTGTGGTTCTCTTCCCAGAATTGTGTAACAAACCCAATAAAAGCCTCTTAGATGCCTCTGTCCTAGATGGCCCTCTCTCCCTCACACACACACACACACACACACACACACACACACACACTCAATATCAACCTGTTCAAATAAGCTGCAAAAATGACCACAACATTCATTGCCTCAGCTTTTTCCACAGAGTACATCAGTACATTTATTAAGATGCACACACATCATAATAAATGTTTTTTTAAGAGCCCTCTGGAGCCACTTCTTCATTTTAAAAAGGCAGTGGTGTGTTGTTGCATTAAAGAAAGACTGTCAAAAGAAAAGAGTCAGACTTTTAAAAAACGCTGCAGCTGCCCTCAGAGACAAGTTATATCAAAGTATATATATCAGTTTTTGGTGGATTCATTCATATCTCCAAAATGCAGTGGCCACGTTTTCCATTTAACCATCACATACATGTTTTTGAGTTTTAGTGCACAATAGTGTCATGAAATAATCTGCATTTTCACAAACAGATACAGATACAAAAGTACCCATATTGGTAACTGCGGTCAGTTATGTATAGGCTACTACTGTGCATCATGGGGTGGCTTCATAATGTTGCTGGCTCCCCCTATTGTCTGACTGTTCACAGTAGATGCTGCAGTCAGTTGGACCTTTGTGTAAATAAATAAAAAACGTACGAAATATTAGTTTTTTCATGTTACAAGAAAACAAAGGACACACACACACACACACACACACACACACACACAGTTGTTTTCACTTAATTAATCAGACTTCTGCTCCGCTTGAGGTCGGGTGGGGTCAGACTGGAAATGACATGAGCTCATCAAACTTGAACTTCATCCTCCAGCACCTGGACTCCGCAGGATCCTATGCCAGGATCCTGTTTGTGGACTTCAGCTCTGCCTTCAACACGATCGTCCCGGCTCTTCTTCAGGACAAGCTCTCCCAGCTGAACGTGCCTGACCCCACCTGCAGGTGGATCACAGATTTCCTGTCTGACAGGAAGCAGCACGTGAAGCTGGGGAAACACGTCTCAGACTCGCGGACGATCAGCACCGGCTCCCCTCAAGGCTGCGTTCTTTTTCCTCTACTCTTCTCCCTGTACACCAACAGCTGCACCTCCAGTCACCAGTCCGTCAAGCTCCTGAAGTTCACGGACGGCACCACCCTCTTCGGACTCATCTCTGGAGAGGATGAGTCTGCCTACAGGTGGGAGATTGACCATCTGGTGACCTGGTGCAACAGCAACAACCTGGAGCTTAACGCTTCAAAGACAGTGGAGATGGTTGTAGACTTCAGGAAGAGCGCAGCCCCACCCGCCCCCATCACCCTGTGTGACTCTCCAGTGGACACTGTGGAGTCCTTCCGTTTCCTGGGCTCCATCATCAGCCAGGAACATCAGCTGAACATCAGCTCCCTCATCAAGAAAGCCCAACAGAGGATGTACTTCCTGAGGCAGCTGAGGAAGTTTAACCTGCCACAAACAATGCTGGTTCACTTCTACACTGCCATCATAGAGTCCATCCTCACCTCCTCCATCACCGTCTGGTACGCTGCAACCTCCCATCTCTTCAGGACCTGTACTCCTCCAGGACCCTGAGGAGAGCAGGGAAGATCGCTGCCGACCCCTCCCACCCCGGACACCATCTGTTCGACCCCCTCCCCTCTGGCAGGAGGCTGCGGTCCATCAGGACCAAACCTCCCCCCACAAAAACAGTTTCTTCCCCTCTGCAGTCAACCTGACGAACTTACATTGACACCCCCCCCCCCCCCCCCACCCCCCGAACACAAACACTACTTATAAATTATATTAACGTACATCACCCCTGTCTCCCCTGCGTTACATTAACGCACCCACCCCCTACTGGACACTTTACCTGGACACTTTACTTTATTCTGGTCACTGCACTGTTGTTATTTATCTTATCTTATTTTTATTCTTATTCTTATTTTAGCTTTTATATTCTACTTATTTGTTATCAAAACAATAGCACCTTCAGACCACAGCAAATTCCTTGTAATGTATGTTACTTGGCAATAAACAGTTTCTGATTCTGATTCTGATGTACTTAAAATTAAATCAATTTCAAATTTTGGATTGTTTTAAGTTCCATCTTCGTAACCTCTTCACATATCTCAGGGTTTCCTCTGGGACACTGATTCTCTAATTAACCTCAGCCTGGCGTCTGTGTTTTTCCCCCTCACACACCAGAACCTGATTCATTTTCCCTGAAAATGTTTTTGCTGTGCTGCCTTCCAGTTCAAACTGATGCAGGCCTTAAAATAGCGTTACTCCACAGTACGCATGTCATTATATTCTTTAGCAGCCAGGACTAGGTTGCAGAGTCATAACTGGCTCAATTCTCCAAAGACATTATATTAAAATGAAATCTGACTGTGCCGCCTCGTCTCATTTTGACTCATCGGCGTCCTTACGTCCTTCATGGTTTCATTCCTATTTGTCTTTTTCCCCTATGGCAAAGAGCCGGGAAATGGCGCTGAGTGTGTCATCAATGGCAGCTGGCCAAATATTAGCAGTGACCTCTGGAGATGATAAATTAAACCTATTAATACAAAAATGTAGCTTAACTATGTCCTCACATTCACACACTCATACGTTTGTCATAATTGCTCATTGGCTTACTGACGACCACAACGACAATACGGATTTTCCCACAAGGCAGAGAAAAGAAACTGAATTTCCCGAAGGGGAAAGCTGGATCTGAAACAACAATCAAATGTTTAAATCATTTTATTAGACATTCACTTTATACTATCTTTAAATCTCCTTAACATCAGCTCAGTCTTTCCACTGCAGATGGCACCCGCTTTTTATTCTTACAGACTGCATTCCTATTTTTATGGTTCACGGTGCTGGTGTGTATTGGAGTGCAGCACAATGGGAAGATAAAAGAGGGAGAGACTGATAATAGACTTTCAAGATCTTTATTGCCTTCATCAATCAGTGAAGATTCAAAGGAAATTGCATCGAAAATGACACACCCTGACCCATGTTGTTGGCGAAGGGGGCAACACTGGACAAGAAAACAGCTGTGATACAAAAATATAGCCACAATCCCTGGCTTTCTCCCGCGGGCCCTGAATCTGGCATCGGGGTATTCCGTCGTTCTTCTATTTATTGCAAACAAATCCGGAACAGAACAGAGGAGGAGAACAGTGTGCCAGAGGAAAGTTCCACCCTGACAGAAAATGTAACAACTCCCATGAACTGGCTGTAAGTTAAATCATTACAGTGTGACTATTAGAGTATCAGACACTGACTGGCTTAAGCAGAGATTGCTGGAGGTCAATACCCCTCCAAGGGGTCATGATATACCAGGTCTGCACTAGTACATACTGCGTGTACATGTGTGTGTGTGTGTGTGTCTGTGAGAATGCAGATAAAGGGACATCCCGGAGGAGTTTCAGTGTAATTATGGTTGAGAATTTGATTATCATAATCTTGGAGTATGTATTCCCACACATAGCCAGATCAAGTTCACAAACAAACACACACACACACACACACACACACACACACACACACACACAAACAGTACACATAGTCATGTTCTACAAGTATTCCCAACACAACTCCTCATATCTCCGCAACCCTGCTCCCGGATGGCTGGGATCGTTTGTCTATGTCACACACAAATGACGTACACGCACCAACTGGGCTAATAACACAGACACACGAGAGACACATACAGGCACACAGTGTAAGTGTAGGTCAAATGACTGAAATGACTTTACCAGCAAACATTTCCAAACTCATAACCTCATCACATCTTTGCTTTTCCATGCTTACATTCGAGCATCTGTGTGTCATTATGCCACCAGTTCCCTGTTACTAATTGCGTACACTGACCTTGTAATCAAGCCAGATTCCTTCTCCACATGCCTGCATGTGTGCGGACTTGCTCTTGTTATGCAACTGCTGAAACTACTTTCAAAGGAATAGTTTATGACTCCTACCATAGTCTGCTTTCACTCAGTATAATGTATGGTAATGTAAGTATGAGCTCTCAAGTTGTTCCTGGAGAATAAACAAACCAAATGATGACATGAAACTGTCTGCAACAGTTAGCAGTGAACACACCGCTTGAGACGTCAGGCCTGCTCTGTGTGTGTGCGGCAGGAATTGAATAATACACATGGGCTGCTTACGCTAATGTTATAACTCACTCGTAACACGGGGTGGATGGTTGGTCTCCAATCTAGTTACATATTTGATCTACGCAGGATAATTTCCCTTCTGATTGATTATGCTTACTCAGGTTTTTTCCAGGCTGCAGCAAATGCAATTACTTTGTATGTTAGTCTGTTTGTGTGTGTGTGTGTGTGTGTGTGTGACCCTCGAATCAACAGGTATACACAGAACACACACAAACTGTATAGTCACTGACATGCGTCATCTCTCTCAGCATGTTAACAGTGTGATTCAGACATAAACTATTGACCCAGAAAAGGTTCAACAGATTTAAGCTTATATGACACAGAATTCATTAAAAAAAAGATGAAAAACAACACAACTGTTAGCAATGAAACTTAGCTTTGGAGCATGACCTTTTCATAAAATGGTCAGAATCAGAGTCAAAGATCTATGTTAGGGTGTTTTTACTCCTCTTAAACCTATATTTTATGTCTGCTTATTGTGAAGTTCTGTTTCTTCTGTTCTTTTCCCCCCAGGTTTTTGCCTCTCAGGCCACAAAGTTGCCTTTTCTTATTGGTGGAGCTTTTTATGCAGCTGCTATAACCGAATATCGATAAGGGACAATGTAATAATGCACAGTGCTCTGTGTAGTAAAGATGAAAATACAACATTATTTATCAACGTATCAGCTGTCTATCGAGGAAATAAACAGCTATTTTAAGTCAGGCTTGTGTTTTAATAGTGCATAAATATACATAGCATTTCCAATAATCTGTTATATTACCATTACTATGAAAAGCATCAGCACCAATGTTATTTGCTAGATTGATATAAATGTATGTAAATACAGGAAATGCATTCACATTTTTTTGGTTTAAGAATATCTGACTCTGCGTTGTGCCCCCCTCCCCACGCACACCCACACACGTCTGAAAACAAACCTATGGCCTTGGTGAGAATTCATACAAGCTTGAAATGAACTAAGGGTGCAGGACCAGAATTACACGTTGTCTAGGTCGCTCATGCTTCTATTTGGGGCCATAAAGAGATTGTGGAATTGGCCAGTGCAGGTTCAATTTGTCATCATTAATCAAACTTGAGCAGCTTCATAGATTTCTGCCACAGTTACCTGACTGACTGGCCAGCCACACCATTATCTCATGTGTTTGATTCTCCTCTCAGCTCAGATGGCAGGAGTCAGTTTGCCAGAAATAGCTGCCAATAGCAAGAGAGCTAACTGTTAAAAGTCACAGCACTTATTTCGCTCTCTCAAGCCAACGCTGGCACTGCCATGCAACACATAGCTGACACATGAGTTGAGATCCGATAAGCCCTTTAAGCCCACAACTCTGACAAAATGTCATTTTATGTCATTTAAATGTTTTTTTCCAGACAGGATAACTGAGGCAGCACCTCTGGATTTAATCCTGTTCTAATCACCAGCTTCACATACTGTACAGTGAAATCCAGCCGCCTGCTATGTGTAAACAGACACCAATTTGATTGGCCTTGGCTTTTAATCGCATTTTTCTGCTCTGTTCACTACAGCTGACACTGATAGACTTTAACAGCACAGAATAAACTGAACACTGGCTTCAAAAAGGACAAATCCACACCAAGAGTGGACTGCTTCCTGTCAGTTACTTTGACCTTTTGCAATGCATTTCTGATCAAATGGTTTTATATATTTATCTAAATAGTCCATAAATCACTTTAGAGAGGATTCTCAATAAAAATTGCTCTTAAAGGAATACTTCTACTACTACTATATTATACTATACTACACAGTCATTCATAATTTCACATTTTTTCTGTATCAAAGTTGCAGTTAAATGCAACATAAATCCCCGGGGCCAGATGGGGCCAGTTATTCATTCAGAGGGGCCAGTTAAAAGCAACTCTGAAACTAAGTGCCAAGTTAAGAAATTCACATTTGTAATATCCCTCCATTGTAGTGAACTATAACAAACCACACAACATTCAGTCAGCAAACTTTTAGACGACAGATTTAAGTTCACATCACTTCACAAAGAAATACTGCACATATTGTAGATAAACAAAAATACAGTGCTACAGAGCTTATAGTCTGATACAGGTAAAGGTCTAAAAGTTTATGTTCACATCAAAAAGTATCAACGCATGTATCAAATACATGACTTCCATACTCTTATCTATATGCTTGGCATGCAAACCAAGCCAACAGGCCAAACGGTACCACGGACCTTCTGCAACCACACACACAGTCAACAGGTGACTCAACAACCAATAACTACACAAATGGGAAATTTAAAATGATTCAAAGCCCAGCGGGCTCTGATCCCTGCAACTGTGTCCATGTAGAGAGCAACAATAATACATTCAGTACAGTATATAACCTCCATAACGTCAGCATTAACACTCAAGGAGTTAAACACACACAGCCAAAGAGAGAAGAATTAACCAGCTAGCAAAGGCAGACAGAATAATATCAATGTAATGTTATCTGACTCACGTTATTTGACGTTCTTCTTTCTTTCATTTGAATGAAGTATCCATGTTGACAGTCTTTTTGTTTGTTGACAGCACTCTTCATCTTTTCTCTCCATGGCTGCTTGCTAACTAGCTTAACCTTAGCTAGCTAATAACATTAGCGACACTTGAAAACTAGCTAACTAACTCTTTTATAATAATAGTACTATACAATACTAGCTTAACATTTTGTTGTTTGTTACGGCCAGGCCGTGTGTCCACAGGGTTCACACCTCACTTCAGAGGGGTTTTTTCCCCCCCGGAGTCGTGTCCATTTACAGTCTGGCAGAGCCATAACTGTGACCGCATCTTGTTTAATACTTTACATTCGTTTTCTATCAACTTCACCTGGCGTCTCTTCGGTAGACTGCCGTAAGGATGCAATATCGTCTTCGGCCACACGGACTAGATAACATTCACCAGCCGTTACAACCAAGGGGGGCGCTGTTTCACGCGCTTGAGGGTTAGTGAAAACGCGAGAAGAATGATTAAATCCATTTCTTAAAATGGCAGTGAGAAATATTTTCGATAACTCCTGGCTTGTCTTGGTTCCTGCTGCATTTCGAGGAGGCACTCCTAGACCAGACCATTCGTGTCAAGGTCCCACACTCTGGCAATACTTCAAGGTGATGAAAGCCCAATTGTCAATTGCCAAACATAATTCAAGTGACACAATTTTAGAATTACTAGATTTGATGTATTTATGGATCTAAAAAAGCCTTCCAAATGCCTAAATGTTTATAACCAAATATACCTCAAAACATGGGATTATTAAGCAAGTACTGAATTTAATTTTAGCCACTCAAGTGTTTCATGTTCTCTGTATTGTGCCATGTAGGCCTGTATTAAATATAATAACCTAATTCCAATTTACTCTCTATGTTTTTTTTCATTTTCAGTTTTTGTGATAAGCCAAGCCCTTACAGCATCAAAACACCAATTTACAAACTGAACTCTCAGTCCTTGGATCATATGCTCAGTCCATCAGCTTAATGGGAACAGAGACAAAGCCAGGACAAAAGTTGAAGAAAAAGAAAATAGAAAATCCGCCCTAGACCACAATCCAGGAGCCCTTCAGACCCTTCAGTACATGGTTTAGGATGGATGTACCCTTTTAACCGAGAGACTAATTGAATCAAACAACTCAAGGTCCCAGAAACCACATCTGAAGCCACCGTAGCAATTCAAACAGACCCTTCCTCTGTTCTGCATCTCAACTGCCAGGAAAAACGACATAGCCATGCCATGATGCCACTGTCATCACGGGACAGGAGGTGGAATGATGGGAAAAGTAACATCAGAATCATTTCCGAGACATTTCCAGGATATAGATATCCTTCCCCTGAAGTCGCTGCAATTTCCATGCATAGTGTGATTTCACAAGAGGGAAGGCAGATGTGGTAACAGTTCAAATATTACCGTTTCTAAGGTTATTACCGTGGCAAATCTGCAGAGAGGTTAACAGCTTAAGAGCTGTTCGGATCATATGACTGATTAGGATGTAGCCCAGTAAGCCCTGTCTTTACTGGCACTGTATACATGCCTTTTCCAAAAACAAATGATCAAATTTCATTTCAACGTTTCTGTAAACACCACTGGGGAAACACGTGTTAAGTCATATTAAAAGCAGGACAAATAGAAACAGAAATGACACAAATATCTGAATATGTATCGATCACCTTTAACTGTATTCATGTGGCACTGTGTGTCTTTTTGCTAAATCTATCTGGCAATAAAATTCAGTGGGACAGAATGAATCTCAATTATGCATTAAATACTCCCATGATAAATACAGTACAATAATATTAGCAAAAAAGAAAAAACTGAAGCCCAGAGTCAATATACAAACATATTTAATCTTTGGCTTGGTGTAATTTCCCTCCCGTCTTCTTCTGTTACAGTTCAGAGTGAGTGTTGGGCTTATTGTCACGAGTGGGAGAGCTGGAGGAGGAATCCGTCGTTTTTTCTACAACCACGTGCTCTTCCACATTCACCTCCTCCTCGTCCACCTCCTCTTCCTCTTCCGGGGTTTGCTGCTGGGCAGAGTCGGCTTCCTGCATGTCCATGATTTTCAGGAAGTCGTAGAAGTCGACAGCAGGAGGCCAGCTATCCTCGCCCAGCATCCCTACAGAGACGACCAAGACAGAGATCATAATTACAATAACGTTCAACTGCAATAAACCATTTTGCTGAAAAAGAACTCAACATTTACAAAGTAATCGAGATAATAATTTAACGATAATTGTGCAGCATGACAATCTGTAAGAAACTTTGAGTACTCAAGATTTTTTTCTTCCAAGAAAGTGCATAATGCCACAAAATAAGAGGCCGTGACAAAAACTGGAGGCTTAAAGCCACTCTGCGTCTCTGAAGGCTGCAGGTCTCCAGTTTCTCTGTGGAGAATGGATGGAATGTGCTGGACGACACTCCTTCAGTTCAAATAGACAGAGACGAGTCGCAGCGAGACCGGCGTCTTATCTTGGCCCACACCTATACAAACTACAAGGTTCAAAAGGTCAAAGGTTAATGGCTCCAGACAGCCTGAAGTCAACTTAACCATCAGCATCTTTACAATGACCCTTTAACGCTCATTACACGTGTAGCTGCTCCACTCAAAGCACCTTTCACATTCCTCACGCAGGAACGCCACGAGTCCCATCCTGTGGAGAGCCAGCAGGACTGCATAATAATTTAAAATTGGTGGCATATTCCTTTAACCTCTGTACATCGTGGAGCATAAGGTATTATATGTGTGCCTTAATATAGGAGATGAAGGAGTTCGTGACTACATATTTCCACTGGAGGTTAACTGCCACATCCATTTTATCATTCGTCTTTTTTACTTTTTCCATGTGAAGTCCATCACATCTTTCTATGCTTGGAAATCTTTAACAGACCCACTGCTCTTGGAATTCTATCTCATTCATTCTAGACACACATAACCTGCCTCACCTGCCTTTTTATTTCGCCTGACAAAAGTGGATGAAATCACAAGGATTTGATGGCATTTCCTTATTGTATTCTTCTCCTTTTAACATCTGGAAAAAGGCCATTTAAATAGGGGTAGTCAAACCTCCCTGATCAATCTGTATCCCTCGGAATTTGAGGCTCCAATCAGCCTCTTCTGATGTCTCATATATAGTTTCACATTTACATTTAAGGCATTTAGCAGGGGTTAGGGTTAACTTAACTTACACACTTAACTTACTATTTTACGACTTAAAATGAGAGAAAATCAACCAAAGTCGAAAGCAACCAAAACTATTAAGTGCGTAGGTCAGGTTTCAATGCAGTTAAAGCCGTATTGGTGTTTTGATGAGTCCCACTTCTAAATGTAGCACTGAAATGATATCTGTATCTGGACATCTGTACACATCAGACACTGTGCTGACCGGAGTCATCCAGGTGGAAATGTAACTGTACACTATGTTGGAAAGTCAACACTGCAGGTGGTCACCTAATCGCTGCATGTAAGTCATGACTGCGGCCACTGCTGCAGTTAAAAAACGTCATCGCTGGGACTCCTGCTGCTTGAGAGAGGGCGGCCTACTATCACAGTGCTGCAAAGTCACCTGCCATGTCTGCTTTTGTTGTTGCATGCCCGCTCATTCACTGGCTTTTGTAAATTGTGTGGAGAAATGTAAGTCAGTGCAGACAGAACACAGACAGCCTGAATGTATAAAACACCAGGCGTAAATGTGATGTGTTTTCACACATTGGGCATGTGTGAAAACACATCCAGATGCAGACTGCAGTACAACAGCAGATGTTAAAAAGGCCTTACTGTGAAAAGAAGGACTAATTTTAGAGAGCTATTAGGGTGAGTAAACTGCTGCCTTTTATTTTCTTAACTCTTTGTTGTCCAGCACTTCCTCCTTACCTGCTGGTGACTCAGTTCCGTCCTCGATCCTCTGCAGCCACTGTAGGACAGAGGGGGCCATTATGGGGGTGTTGGGGGGGTACTGATAGATTTCACCTCCGGAGGGCAAATGGGTGAGGACCAGAGCAGGGAGGGGGGGCATAGAGCCCAGGTACGACCCCAGCACAGACATACCCGCTGGAGTACGGCCACTGGAACACAGACCAACAAAATACATCTATTAATATACAATATTAAAACAATAAATAGAATATAAAAATAAAGAATATAAGAAGATAATCAAAGTTAAGAGTGTTGTTTTAGTCTGAGCCCATGATGGATGGATGGAGCAACCACAACAATCCACTGACTGATTGATAATATTGATTGGTGTACGTACAGGTGGATCCAGCAGGCCAGGTATCGCTCCATCCTCCCCCCTCCCAACTCCACCACTCCTCTCATCTCCTCCACCAGCGCCTGGTTCTGCCTCCGCCCGATTTCGTCCTCCTCCTCCCCCACGAAGAGGAGCAGGAGGGCTTTACCCAGGGAGAGGAAGGACGGCAGGTTCTCCACCGTCAGCTCAGGCTGCAGATAAAACAAAGATGAAGAGGAAGGAGGAGTCAGAAGTGTGCACATCACTCCAGTGATTTCAGACGTACCTTTGCACTATGAAAGCCAACAGGGAGTGGCTGCAAGGTAGATAGAAATAAGCATTTTGGGTACTGATGGTTCAACAACATCCAAAATAAAATACAGGTTTAGAGAGGGTTTGGCGGTAGCTTATACTAAATCAGCACAGCCCAGTTTTTGCTAAATAGCTAAGATTTACACATCGGTGATTTTTGCTGTTTACTGCAGCTGCTATACCATCAAAACCTGCTGGAGAGTGCAAAAGCAGCAAAAAGCATGTTAGAGGCAGCAATTACTTTACCGAAGGGAGTGAAGTAATGTGTTGTGAGCAGAGTGTTAAGAAATGAAACTGGAGCTGGAATCATTTAAGGGACGTGTGCACATTTTCACTTTTTAAAGAGGACTCCCTGTCATTGTTTATATTTTTTTGAATCCTCCCTTTGACTTAGACAACATTGCATTCATAACAGTGTTGAGTTGGTGCACCTCCTTTAACCTTTAATCGTTCAAATGTTTCTTTGAGTTAAAAATGAAACAAAATCTTTAGAATTTAAGATGTTATCCAGATTTAAACATTTAATATCTTACTAGAAACTTTTCCAACCACCCCTGCCCTCTAGTAACTTTCATACAGTCCCTAAGCTAATTTCTTTATAAAACATAATCTGCTATTAACTGGATAGACCTGGACCGACTGATGTGACCTTGCTGCATTCTAGTCTTGATAGAAATGAGGACAACAGCCCCACCGAAAGGGAGATTTTGTTATTGTTTGGACTTTTTATCCAAAGTGCCCTGTAACACAATGAATGGAGTTTTTTTAGACCCCTAACCCCCCCATTACAGCTCAACTATTTACCTTCACAGCACCAGAAACTAATCTGGAGCCAAATTCGTCAGTGCAAAACAGCAGAATAAACACGCTGGACTTGTTTTGTTGAGCAACATCTGCATTAAAGATCGCTGTTTCCACATCAGTTCATTGTACGTGTTTACTTTACAAAATGTGATGCGCCGCATTACTCTGACCTTAGATGTATTAAGGAAACGACGTCCAAACTCTAAATCCACATCTGGTGCTTGTTATCCGAGGCATACTGAACTGAACGATTCCATCTCGGCTTTCACAAACTTCCATCCACATAATTTATTCACGGCTCTTTCATTTCACAAGATTCACAGGAAGATGACGATAAAGATCAGCTAAACGAATCACCGGATTTTTAGTATTTCTCAATGCAAACCTGACTGCATGACCCAGAAAAACAAAAGAGCACACAGTTTGAGTTACCAGTGGATGCAGCAGCGCAGTGTTAATGTGTGAGAGCAGATCGTCAGCAGAGGTGGACACGGGCACCGTGGAGGGATGAGTGTGTGTCCTCCAAGATGGAAACACCAACACTGCCGGGAGGTCCACAATGTGCTCTGCCGCCCTGCACAGCAAACATGCAACTTAAATAAATATTCAACACATTGAAGATAAATGTAGTGAACTGACTTGATAGACTGGATTTGAATCATTTTGATCAGCTGCTTCCTGAGTGAATTTTACCCCTCAAAAACAAACTAATTTCACTGTCAACCTGAAACTCAACCTTTAAGCACTGTTGAAAATACTGCTTTTCTTCATACTTCGCTTGCATTGTGTTTTGTTAAATCCAGACAAAAGCGCTCGAGGAAATTCGAGTGAATTACAACTTCAAACTGATAAATAGGAGCTTAAGAGGAGCACTCAGAGGTAAATGTCAGGGACAACCTTGAAACAGGAACGACAAGACTGAATTCAGAGCTGTTACCACTTCTCTGCCAGCCCATCTGTCAGCAGTCCAGTCAGCACCTCTCCTCTCAGTGACTTTGCTGCTTCAGTAAACAGCGGTACACCTGGCAAGACAGAGACACACCACTAATACATCATATTTGTACAGAGGGTAGATCTGGATGGAACATTTTGAAATATTTCTGCAATCGTCTTTTAATTCACTCAGTGGCCTGGTCTGTCTCGTGTTGTCTGTTTCGTTCAAATTCATACTTTCTTCCATGCGCCATGGATAAGGTTGGTAACATTCCATGTTTTTCTTGTGGTCAAAATGAAAAGAGCAAAATTAACAATGAATGTATTCTAATAACAAGCGTGCCAGATATATCTCATTCCCCTGTGCCACAGAGCTCCGATGCCCTAGCTTTGATTTCAGCTATTGAGGCATCATCATCTAGTAGAAAATGTCACAGGTCATCATTAGCCAATAATGCGCACTGATTCAGCCTCCTACCTGCGTGTGTTTGTGTCTTAAATAGTCCCAGTACTCTGTCAGGCTTATAGCCTTCAAACTCGGGCTGAGGCACTTCCTGAAGAAATGACGTCACTTCCTCTTGGGTGGACAGCAGCACAGGAGAAGCTGAGCGGCTCCTAGTTAAAAACCAGACAAACGGACATAAACGTGTGCACAGATAGGCACACATATAACACATATTGTTCTCCAGGCATCTACTGTATACCTTACATGAACACAAATGCAGACCGGTAGTATGCTCTATTTATTAACCACTTATTTTAGGTCTGTGGCGTGTGGAGGACCTGGTGCAAGTTAAAAGCTCAGAAATACAGCTATTCCCAGAGGCTACAACATTTTGGTCTGATTGGTCTCATTCTGGTCGGAGCAGACACTCAATCAAGACCTGATGAAATAAACGAGGATGGATCGAAAGTCTCCGGGTGATTACAGGACAAAAAGGCTTTGCCTGTGGAAAATCTCCCGAGTTACAGAATACATGACTGCACATCAATACAAGCAATGACTCTTTTACAAAATATTTGTAAAAGCTGCCCCAACATGGGATTTTTATTGTCCTGCTGTTTGAGATGAAGCATGTTTCCTGTGTGTGTATATTTGTAGTAGTGAAGATGAATAGTGGGTTAATAAAGTTTATGGTGAGGTCTAATGGACAAAATGAATAGAAGCGATAAGGCTGCCCTCACTAGTAATGCAAACACTGTTATCTGACTCATCTCATGTGTCCTTATCTTAACTTGTTGAATCTTTTTCTGCCATTGGAACCACTTTATGTCCTTGGCGCAGCTGTAATGATGTCCAAGACAAACATCCCCACAGGGACATTAAAGTTTATTTTGTCTTTCCTTGATGTTATCATTCACGGGGATTTTAGAAGCACCAGAATATGTACTACATCTTCAGATGCAGTGCACTTTGGTTGTTATTTGTTACCAGGTTGAAGATGATCAAGTGGTGTGTTTCTTCTGCTGCACTCTGTGTAACTGGTTCAAATTTAGTATAGCACTTCCATAAAGCTTGGCACTCATAAGAGAAAGAATAAAAAAACAACTTTTAGACCCTAGAATGGGTCAAAAATGCAGGATCCTCGATAGGGTCTTTCGTTAGACCCTCCCCATCTGTTAGATGCCCACATCTTCATATTCTGTAACTTTTGTAACTTTCTGTTTGTAGTCTCCAGAGCCAAGCAGGAATAATCCTGATGACATCCCTATGATATATAATGTTGCACCCTTTATAATCTGGATTGTAATGTAATATAATCTAATGTGATGTAATTTAACCCCTGATTTCAAAGACACATCCATGTCTGCAGATTCTTAGAAAACTTCTCACAGCATGATGAAGCGATGCAGCGCCTCAGTACCCAGCATGCCTCTGTAGAGCTGGGCCGACTCCTGGGGGCGAAGCAGCAATACGCTGGGGAAGGCCGCGATGGGCTGGAAAGGAATCGGGAGGGAGCTGCCTGGCTGAGCGGCACAGAGGTCGGTCCACTCTCCACAGTCGACCACGCTCATCTGGACCTCGGAGTCTGATCATTAATCACGCAAACATCAAGATAGGCAAAATGAGACATAAACCAAAAACCTAAATAAATAATCTTCCTAGATCAGAGGTGATTCCTAGATTAGAAATTTCTAGATTTCATGATACCACCATAAGGCAGAGGTTTCCAAACTGCGAGGCACTGACACTCCTCTCTCCATTCATATACAGATATTAGCCCTGCTGTTGAAAACAGGACAGGGGTGCATTTGTCTCAGTTTTGTCTGAAGGGGGGCCCACAGTGACTCCACCCCTCCCCTACAGACTCTGTTCGTGCTGTGTTCTCATGTTTACCTGCAAGTCTCTCTGCAACTTCAATGAAGGAGCTGAGGAAAGCCACCGAAACAGCATCCCCTGGTGGTGAAAACAGAAACTACGATTCATTTCATGCACATTTATTTTAACTCATTTTCGCTGACAGGACAGCAGGGAGAGTGCGTCTTACATTTGAGGTAGAAGAGCGCCACTGTCAGGCTGCTTTGAGCTACTGCGGCGTGGAAGCTGTCTGAGGTTAGGTGGGCAACTGAGTCCATGTCCAGCAGGTTGCCTCGGTTTTCGTAGACGGACACCGCAATTTCATCATCCAGCGTGCCTGGAGGCAGATACAGAAACACATAAATACACACAGGTATATTCTTATTTTCTTCCTCCTCCTCCTCCTCCTCCTCCTTCCTCCGCTGCTGTTTGATTTCTCCTTTATTCTCTCCATTTTACCATCAAACACTTACCTAAATGCGAATCCTCCTTCACCCCCTCGTCCTCGTCCTCCTCTTCGTCCTCCTCCTCCTCTTTCTCTTGATTTGTGAAGAGCTCCAACACATCGTCAAGGTCGTGTAAGGTCAAATACTTCACCTCTGAGGTCTTGACGCACACACACACACACACACACACAAAAGGTAAAACACACATGGGTAAAAATAACGAGTAATCTTATTATGTATGTATGTGACCATCATACCTTCTCTGGCAGCCTGTAAGCAGCATTATATTCATCAGGGGTTTTCACTGCAGGACTCTGCCTGATAACACACACACACACACACACACACACACACACACATATACACAGACATCCAAACAGTGATAAAGGAAGATTTAGACTGTTTCGCCGGGAAAATAAAGAATACAACCTGGTAAAAAGAAAGATACAAAATAAAAAGGAATCAAGAAGAATGCAGGACAATATGTTTAGGATGAAATAGGACGGAAATCTATTACAAGATTAAATTCTATCTGGATTTACAGGAAAACACAGCATGTGTCATGCGTTACCTCTCAACAATGTCAGTAAATCCAAAACACTGCCTGTGTACCTGTGTACGAGCACCAGCAGGGCGAGGCCACGGAGCCTCCAGGCCAGAGTGGTGGCCGTGTCCAGGTCCAAGTGCGCGGTTGCGGGACGAGAGAACAGGAAGACCTGGGGGGTCTGCTGGAAGGGGAACTGGGGGGCCTGGACTGAGGAGGGATCGTCGTAAACCTCAGACTGGCAGTGGAGAGACACATACGATGATGCACAAATGAAATGATATTCTCTTTGGCGTTTTGGATTCTTTTCTGATTTTTGCTACAAATTTAGATGGAAATAGGTTTATTTTGAATTTAGAACGTCTGAGCCTAAAGTAGAGCTGAAATGACCCACAGGACAAATCTATGAGGTCACGAAATAACTAACAGATTAGAAAAGCAGAAAAAAAACACATTTCTACTCTAAATGTTTTCCTTGAGTATGCAGTCTTCCACAGTGGCTCTTTATTTCCATCCTACCTACCACAAGAGGAGCCTCCATGAGCTGCAGGAAGGAGTGGAGGCTGAGGGTGGACAGGGGTTTCCTCATGCGGGTCAAAGGGCAGTGTTCAGAGGTCATCGGGGGCATGAACCCGCCGTGAGCTCTACAGTGGAGGACCCACACTCGAGACGAGTGAGACAACTCATTCACACTGAGAGACAGACGGAAAGAGAGTGAGACAGACACACATAAAGTAAATACGACTTGTCTCTACAGCTTTCGGGGAGACAACATTTTTCTGGCGTTTTCATGTGGAGTTGGCATTGCAGTGTTTCACTTGGCACATGTCTGACTGACAACAACTGATTAGTAGTCTTTAAATGCACTGCAGTTGAAATACAGCTGATAAACAACTTTGAAGCAAGACTTTAGCCTCCTATGAAGCAGCTCTTTCCCCCATTAATTCTCTTTAAATGTTACTTCAATAATATTTAATAGACAGACTCTCTATTTAAAATACAAGAGGGGCAGACAGCCAGTTTGAATGTCATCAAACAGTTTTTCACCAGTGTGGAGGCTGTTGTGTCACATTTACAAACCAAGGAGGGCAATCAAACTGACAACTTCAGGTTCTAGAAAAGCCCTTTGTTTTATTTCATCACTACAGAATAAATTACCCGGCTGGGATCTTATTTGAATCTGAAGTCTGAGATCACCACTGGTCTACAACGTGCTGCAAATGTTCTCTTTTGCTTTGTTAATGACAGCTGCCTCAATGTTTTACCCTCCATAGGTTTAAAATGTGCTGCTCTGGTCTCTTTATCTCTGAGTTGGCTTTATGAAACAGATTAATCCTGGTTCAGTTTGTTAGGATCATTCAACACATTGTTCGTTCATCATTCATTCATATTGTTCACTCATATTGTTCACAATGACCCCTGCACTAGTGTATGATTCACATCCGAGAAAAGAAAAGAAAAGAACCTACTTTAAGAGCTTCAAAACTGGGCCCCCAGTTATGAGGATGAACTGGTATTTAGATCCGTACACATACGCCGTCTCCATCATCGATCTGTGCTCTTAAGTAATACAATCAGCAGAAACGATACAATTAGTTTGATTAGTCAGTCAAGTTAATCAGTCAATCAGACAATCTGCGTCTCCATCGTGAGCCGCCACCTTCCACAGTACAATCCACGACTCAATTAATCAGCCCTTAAGTACATCAGCCAGATATTCTCCATCTCCCAACTTTGAAAAAGTCACTTTAACTCTCACTTTCCACAACATTTGTTGCCTCCGTATAGCCGTCCTCCTCCTCCTTTTCCATACCTTGTGTTCCCAGACTGCGGACGTAACCCAGCACAATATCCTTCTTCCCTCTGGCTGCCTTCTCCATGGCCAGGAGGTCAGCGTCTGTGTGGACGTACCTGACTTCCTCACGCAGAATGGCGCTAGAAGAGAAAGACAACAGCTCAGTTTTCATCCAACTGTCAAGTACATCTTAAACTTGCAACTCTGGGGTTTTGAACTGTTGGTCAGACAAAATATCTGAAGACGTCACTTTGGGCTCTGAGAACTTTTCATGAGCATTTCGTGGACTAAATCGATTATGAAAATAATCCTTAGTTGCAGTAGTATTTTCCTTATTACACATGGTGAAGAAATATAGCACACAAACAGGTGTTGAAGTCTGCATATACGGCATGAATAAATGCAAGCAAGTATTACTTATCAGTGTGTTCAAATTATCATTTGATGACATGTGTTGTATGTTATAACTGAGGGAATGCTGCTTACTTACAACAGGACTTCAGAGACTATGGAGTTGACGTCAAACACGGTTTCCAAATCAAAACCCAAGAACTCCTTACCACCCCTGAAAGAAAGACACAGACGATGTGATAACCATAGGCATGTTAGTTGTTAATGCCCTTGTCAGAGTCATATTCTCTGTGGTTGTTGTTACATTTCTTGACTCTCCTCCACTGAATCCTTCACGTCCACACAACCTACCTGAACAGAAAAGCTGTGTGCGGCGCCCTTTCTTCTGTGCAGTACGTGTGAACCAGCTCTTTATTGCAGTTGACCTGAACGAGAAAGAACACAAAAAGGTACCGAACTGCCACCTCTCAATCCGCTCACTTCCTGGTATCCGTGTGCTAAATCTTCAAGGTAATAAAAAACTTCTAAATCTGAGCTTTAATGTCAACTTCGATGAGAGCTGGAGCACATAGCACGGAGGAGACCATAGTTACCTTGCCAACCAGTACCCCATAATCCTGCAGAGCGTCAGCAGACTTCTCCAACTCCACCAAGAAGAGAGAGATGGTTGGAGAGACTGGAGACGGACAGATATAGTGTTATCCTCGATAACATATTGGAAGAAAACACCCAGGACATTTTGTGTTGTTCTCAATGTGAGCTACTCTTTATGTACTTAAAAGCTAACTGAAACTATGCCAATCTAAATGACTATATTGTATTCTACTGTATTACTGCTACACTATAGAGTTCTAAATACTAAAAGTTGGAAAAGATTGCATTGTTTACATGTACGACATAGTGAGCAGCCTACCTTGATGCTCGAAATAGATAAACATCATCTTCCCAGAATGCAATTTCTCATAGAAGTCTGTGGCTGTGTATTCGACCAGGTCTGATGTGTTGGCCTTCTCTGTGCATCCTCCTGACCTCATCCACAGCAGGAAAACAACGATACACATCCACATCATGGAGAACGGGCTCTGTTGGGCTCTGTTGGGCTCTCTGTGGGGGTGTGGGGGGCAGAAATCATGAGCAAAAAGAACTATGTTCATAAATGTGTAGTAGACAAATAAAATGAAAATGTTGACTTTCTGGACGACACAGAAGACAGAACATTGTGCTCTTACAGTGCTGGCAATCTTTTTTTCATTCCTCATTGTTTGCAAGCAGCCCAGTCACATGGTTACATTTACATACATGTAACAACACTGTCCCATCACTTCAATGTAAGTCATATGGATCCCAAACAAGCCAAGGAAGGGTAATATGAACACTCTCTATTATTTCATATGACCTGCACTATGTTATATATAACTGCTTCATATTTTTAGGGTCCCTTAATTGTAACTGTATAGGAGCGCATATAGCTACGGTGTGAGGAAAGGAACAAGCAAGTACGTGACAATAAAGATGCTAGCCGAGTGTCAACTTTACCTGAGAAAGTCGAGGAGGGGTTAAGGTTCAACTTTTGTCTTTCCAAGTGACACAGACGTTACAAACCACAGTTAAACCCGTGGTGAAAGGAGATAAAGACTTCATGGCGCTAATTATAAACAGCAGCTTTTCCTCCAGGTGCATAATCCCTAAGAAAAAAAATGGCGCTTTTTGCTTTAGTTAGGAATGTCGGCAATGCTAGCTAGTTCATTAGCTAGGCTTATAAAATGCCTTCTAATGGTTTTTCGTCCACAGCTTTACATAACTAACTTAGCCAACGTTATCACCTGTACATTCAGAAGATACATGACGGCATATGTCCGTGGGATATGTAACGGTAAGCCGCAGGCAAAGCAAGTTTACACGGTTATTTTTTAGCCAAGCTGCACAGTGAAATTTGAAAAATGTGTCTTAAAAGAATGACGCTCCATCTCTCGCGAAACAGTGTCAAGAAACGAGAGTTAAAATAGTACTTCCTGTTGCCGTTTTAAAAATAAAATCCTTAATTGACACATTTGTTGCGCAGTTTTTGAGTAGTCCATACCACTTACTACGATGGACACGAAAGTGATACTGTGAGAATCCACAGTTGATGAGAATACAGCTGTTTTACAGTTGCTCTATTTTTTTCCCTAAAGGTTGCTGTTCTGTCCACGCCAACATTTTATGCTTTTATTTTGAAGGCTACAGACTTTTTCCGCAAACGTGCGTTATTGCTTAGCAACTTGACGTATGTGTCTGCAAATTGTTTTGATGCCTCATTCTCCGCGATAGACGCCCACGTGCTTCTTTGAGCCAATAAGGCCAGGGAACTGTTTTGACTTGAAGAAATGGCAAATCGCAAGCGCACAGAGGGCGGGCACTGCCACAGCTGACATCATCATAAACCAACGGTGAGCGAAAGCTGCGGAGGTTGGGCGGCAGGATTAGCCAATGAAGCGGCGCACTGGGGAAGTGGGCGTGAGGACGTCTTTCACTTGGGAGCTTTAGCTCGGAAACTGGTCAGAAACTGTGGCTCCGGAAGTCAGCTGTTTCACAAGAGAATGAGCCGGGTGCTGAGCCAAGATGGCGGCCCATGAAGCACTGGTTTCCGTTTTAATTGAGAGCAGGGGGGCGGGTCTAAAACTGCATCACAGCTGATCTGGAGGTTTTCCCCCCCTTAAGTTGTTTTTTGCAGAGAACAGCTTTGCAGAGATACACAGGGGGACCTCTCTCTTGTTTTCTTTCTCTCAGTCTTGTTATTTCCAGCCTAGCGCTTTTTTAAAAAAAAAAGCAAGATTCTAAATTTTCTTCCACCCAACATCGGATTTAGACCCCAGCGCAGTTTCATTATGCCACTTCTTTTCATAATAAACTGCTTTCATCGCATTTTTTTACCCGAATACCCTTGTCTTTTTGTCATCCACGGCGAATTTAGCCCAGGTCTGACCCAGGTTTAGTGCTTTTGCCTTCACAGCACCCCATGTCTTAGTGCGAGCCGCCGGTGGATATGTTTTCGGCAGGAGAGGAGGTTAATTCCCAATTGTTTACCTCACTGAAGGAGTCCCATGGAGCTGCAGTCTCCCCAACACTGGAGCTCAGTCTAACTACCATCTACACCGTCCTCTACTCTTTCCTGTTTGTTTTCGTTTACCTGCAGCTCTGGCTCATTTTGCACTACGGACACAAGCGCTTCAGCTACCAGAGTGTGTTTCTGTTTCTGTGTCTGCTGTGGGCAGCGCTGAGGACGACCCTCTTCTCCTTCTACTTTAAAAATGTGGTGCAGGCCAACCAGCTGCAGCCTCTGGCCTACTGGCTGCTCTACTGCTGCCCCGTCTGCCTGCAGTTCTTCACACTCTGCCTCCTCAACCTCTACTTCACACAGGTAGGACTGCACTGTGTGTGTGTGTGTGTGTGTGTGTGTGTGTGTGTGTTAGAGAGAGAGAGAGAGAGAGAGAGAGAGAGAGAGAGAGAGAGGGTGTGCAAGTGTTTGCCTGTGTGTGACCTGATTTCATAAAACAGCTGACTTTGCTGATTTTGTGTTCATCAGATGTCTCATTTAACACACAGTTTAACTCCCATACATAGCAAACGCTGCTGTTATTCTATTCTATTGTGTTCTATTGACTGCTTTGGAGGATTCCCACGAATTCCAAGGCCCTCAACCACCCAACGCCCTGTGGGTAAGAGCTCTGTCTCCCCAACTCCAGTTAGAAGGGCACCCGGTTTGAACAACAACAACGTCACGTTGATGTTGACGCATTGAATTTGCTGTAAACAAACGGCAGTTGTCATTTTAGCAAAAGAGAAAAGACCAGTTATTCAAAAACTACAGCTCCCATGAGGCTTTGACAGTGCTTCTTTGGCATAGGCTCATTGGGTATGTTGGATAAAATAAGAGCTGAAACAATTAGTTGGTCAATATTGAGTAATGAAGGCGTCACCTTGGTCTTTGGGAAATTGAGACAGACACTTTTCTGACATTTTATAGACCAAACGACCAATTGATTCATTGGGAACATACAAGCAGTACAATATGGTTTTTATTTGGTGGGTGTATTCATTTTTAAAGGGATGAAGCCTCTGTGTCAAAGCGGTGTGGTTTATCTGGAACACATAACCGTAAAGGAATAGTCTGACATTGTGTCAACGCTGAGTCTCGTCGTCACCGCAAAGGCTTCCAGGCAACCGGCGGAGACTCCAGGAAGTTGCGCCCGGCTAAGAAATAGTCCCTCGTGAAACGTGCCGCTATTTACAGTACGAAAGGAATGAAATACGGCACGTTAGTTGGTGAGCTTCAGAGGTGCTGTTACCAGGCTAGCTGTTTCCTGTCTTTATGCTAAGCTAACTGTCTCCTGGCTCTAGCTTTGTACTTAATGGACATGAGAGTGGTGTCAGTCTTCTCCTCTAGCTCTTGGTAAGAAGGCACACATAAAAGCATTTCTTTAAGCCAGTCAACATGCAGTATTGTGGGTGGTCATGTCTGCTTCCTTAGCAAAGTCACTTTCAACACGAGTCTTTGCTTGTAGGACTTCTACGACAGCCAGCACTTCTCCTTTTTCAAATGGGGAAATGTGGTCAGTGTCGGCCTACATGTTCCACAGTGGCGTGGGTTGACTGACCTGAAGCAGTTAAGGTGTTTTTTAAGGTTGCGGTTGGTCTGAAAGCTCTGCAAACGGACACAACGGTTCATGTCCCGGGGTGAGAGATAAAAGCCCGTGTTGCATTAGGTCCCAGCCTCCGTTGATGTGTTGTATTCAATGAGCCGACGAGACTCGAGCAAATGTGAAGAGAGAGAGACACGGTTGGTCAGTCACAGTCGTTTAACACCTGCCCGCCCCGAATGTCAAAGACCTGTTTGTTTCCCTCTCAGAAAACACCTCCACACTTTGGGACTCTTTAGTCGGTGACGCCGCCACAGTTCAATCGCTGCTGCGAAGGAAAACACAGAATGTGTCTCAGTCACGAACAGGGGTGTGAGCAGAAAGGAAGCTCGTCCAACTGGCTGAGTTGAAATTGGGTAGTCAAGCCAGTGGTGTCATATGACTGCTGAATACACTTTGTAGCCCGTTAGCTGATCTGCGATCGGTAAAAGGGTGCAAACTACACTCCCTGTGAATGAAATAAACGTCTTCCTTCTTCTTTGGTTGTTGTGGTCCTTCGCATTAAAGCAAGAAAACTGACTTTCATCGCACGCACGGTGGCTTTTCCTTTCCGCCGTTACCAACAAAATGGTGTTCTTCCGTATCATTATAGGTTTAAAAATATGTATCTATCTATGTTGGGAAAACCACGTGACTGGCCCGCTCAGTGAGCAAACTTTTCCTGCATGTGGTTTCATGTCTAGCCGGGTCAGACCTGAGTAACATATCACATTCATATTTTCTCCCTCAGTAGAAACTCGAAAAAGGAAGTCAGATTCACACTAAAGCAGCTATAATCAGTCATTTTATATTAACAATGAATCAAATCAGTTCGAGTTGACGTTCTTGCCAAATATGAACAATGCTTAAAGCGCCACGAGGCACTGCTACCCGCGATTTTGTCTCAAGAAAAACTCAAACCGCAGAGCTTGCTGATCTGCCATGAACACGAGCACAGAAAGTTAAAGCTCAGCACGATTAATAATTTGTTCGAGCAGATGTCTGAACACAGTTCCTGCATTAACGCCTTGCCCGCCGAACAGCGCTGTTTAACGTCCAACTCGCTGGAAGTAGCAAAGGCCGCGAGCATCACGCCACAGTGACGCATGTGTGGAAATGCTTAGTGTGTAGCGTGTTTTCTGATGAGTCAGGCCCGAGTCCTGACCTGTGATTTCCTTCTGTCTTTTTGCATTTGAGCTCTTTCTTACGAGAAAAAATGACAACAAAAAAAAACAGGATCATTCCATCACTGGGAAAGCTCACTCTGTAGTGGAAGACAAAATATTGATTTAGCTACATATTCCAGATGTTTTTGAGGTACACACACACACACACACACACACACACACACACACACACACACGTAGTGTACATAAAGCATGTAATCCTGAAGGGCTCTCTTGGCTTGTTGCTTCATTTCTAGGTTACAAATTACCTCCTTCTGGCCTACATTCTCACACAAAAGGCTGAGTGTTTATGTGTGTGTGTGTGTGTGTGTGTTTAAACTCAATGTTGAGCAATTTTTAAGACCTCTGTGGCCATGTCACCTATTATATAATATCAAAAGATTAATCATTATCGTCATTAATCAGAGTCTGACCGATAAGAGAGTTTGATCAGAGATACTGTTGCATGTGTCTGCATGTTTGTGCCTCTTCAAAGCTGAATAAACCACAGTTTTCGGGAGGTGAGTGAACCAGACCAGGAGGCCATTGTCCCAGCCTTTGTACACTAAAATTGGACTTCTGCACAGTTTGATATTTTTTTTTAAGGTCGCTGCTGATAACATGTTGGCAGCAAGGCAGCTGGTAGATGATATGTAGGTGGACTATTTGTCTGATCATTTTCATACCAACCAGGCAGAGAGGATGCAGATCCAGGGTGTTTAATACTGCGACATCTTTCCCTTTGGATTTTCTGTTCATGAATTATGACTCTCTTCAGGTTTTGCCCTTTTCTTTGTCTGTAAGGCCACAGTGGCTAAAGCTGCGCATGCTAAATGCCTGGTCCTTCCATTTAGTGCTGAAGCAAGGCGATTAATTGCTGAATCAACCAGCGCAAAATGAAGGATTTTCTCCTTTTCTCTGTTTTATATCATTTCAAATTAAATTAAATGATTAGCAGTTCTAATCCCCCCCCCCAATGTAAACTGTGTTTACTGTTACTGTTATGTAATTCGTGTAATGTAGCATGCATTAGCTTCTGGCTAGAATTAGGATGGGACATTGTGACAGTATATATACCACGAGATGATAGAGATTTGTCCAACGGTGGAGAAAAACTAAAATTAACGAACGAATGAAACTATTAAAACGTGCAGACATCAATAAAAACAAATACAAAGAAAAGGACACAGGTTAATGCCATCGTCACTCATTTAGGTGTGGGTTTTTTTTTTTTTTTAGCCCTGATTGCTAATTAGCCGAAACACTGAACATTTTAAAGAATTACCTGCAAACGTCAAGATCGGGCGGCGTGCTCCTTCCTCTTCTTCAGCACAACTGCTTGTAAATAACCGCCTGTACATTGTCTGGTAAACAGTTGTAAACCACAAAACTCACATTTGTTTACATTGTCTCCACCCCTGTTGCCAGTTCAACTGTCACTCAAACTGCCCCCCCCCCCCCCCCCGTCACCTCAGAGGCTTTTTTTTTTCTTCCTCTCGATTCTAAAATCATATCAACGATAATATCGTAACTCCCTTTGACGCGATTTGTACTAAAAAGAGATGACTTTAATGACTCAAGAGTTCTTTTTCTTGTGTTGTTTGAATGTATGCTGCATGCAAGTGAGTGTGTGTGTGTGTGTGTACTTTAATGACACACAGGAATCTCCTCAGGCTCTGTTAAGTTCACACTCTCCTCCTAAAAGAAACCCAGCCCCCTTCTGTCTCGTCCTCGGTCTTCTAAAATACCACAAAAACGTTTGTCTCCAGCTGAGTCGAAATGCGCAATTGTAAAAAAAAAAAAAAAAAAAAAAGACCATATTTGGATGATTAAATTGAGTGTGAAAAACGTGTGTTGTGTTATCGTGTGTGATGGTTTCTCTGCTCTTCTTTGTTTAGGTGATGTTTAAGGCTAAAGCCAAGTATTCCCCGGAGCTCACCAAATACAAGTAAGTCTGTCTGTCTGTAACTTTGTTTGGTTTTTATGTGTGCTGCCTTTCTTTTTCCTTTTCCTTTCTTCTCTCTCTCTCTCACACACACACACACACACACACAGTTGGTTTGCAGCTTCAACACCGTGCATTTTAATTAGCTGTTGTTTATGAATAAAAGCCATACTCCGCCTCCCTCTGTCTCTCTCCAGGGTTCCTCTGCGCTTGTTCTTCCTGTGTCTCAGTATATTTTTCCTGGTGGTGAATTTAACCTGTGCATTGTTAGTGCAAGGAGCCCTGGAGCGCTCTGAATCACCAAGGTAAACACAATTAAAAAACACTAATGGAGCGCTTTCTCCTCGCGTAAATTCACATGTCGACTTGATCGTCTTAATGTAATAACCCTCGTGTCCCCCAGTGACGGGGGTATCAGACATGCAGTCCTGGCCCGGGTCTTGATCAACGACAGTCTGTTTGTCCTGTGCGCCGTCTCTCTGGCCGTCTGCATCTTCAAGATCGCCAAGATGTCCTCTGCCAACGTTTACCTTGAATCCAAGGTGGGAATAAAAACCACTCTCACTGAGTTGAACACTGACAATCGAAACGCAAATCAAAGGATTCCCAGGAGGTTTCCTTCTTGGGATGTTGAGCATTTTTCAGGCATTACTTTTGTGATTTGTGCAGTTCATGGCAGAAACAATGCTTCCCATGTATTCCCGTAATCTCTCAGTCATTGTGGTAATGCAGACATGTACAGATGTCCTACAGAACGTAATTCCTGGCCTGTAGTCTGTCATTTTGGTCACAGAGAGGCCGGAGAGGTCATGTTGTGGATCACACCTGTGGCCCATATCTGACATGTAATTACAGCCGACTGATGCGTGAGCGTGAGCTTGTAATAAGCACAGAAACTCTTTCCACCCCCTCCCCCAGGGTACGTCCGTGTGCCAAGCTACAGCCATAGGAGCCGTGGTGATTTTGCTCTACACATCCAGAGCCTGTTACAACCTGGTGGTGGTGGCCCTGTCACCCCAGGACAGACCCAGTCCCTTCAACTACGGCTGGTACAGCGTTTCTGATCAGGTATTGTACCAAGTGTGTTCAGTTATAGATGGAAAATAAGCTTTTATTTTGACCAGAAACCCAGTGCTAAGTGTGCGTGCGTGTGTGTGTGTGTGTGTGTGTGCGGACAATCCATCTTAGGAGATTTGGGGAAGCAATGCTTAGTGGGGTAAAGGGCTTTGTTTGGCTATAAATAACCATGTGTGTCTGTGTGCTGACCTACATCAGGGCTCAAGCCTTGAGACAGACAGCCCATTTTAAAGGGGTTCCATCGTGTGTGTGTGTGTGTGTGTGTGTGTGTGTATGTGTTGGACACAAACACACACACACACACACCAACGGACACCCACTGTGTGGATGTGTGGGCATAATCTGGCTTTACAAATGATTCTGCATACCAGCTGTCAGCCCAACATCTCAACCTTATTCTGTCCCTTCCCTGAGCATGTGTGCCTTTTCATCCATATTTATGTTACATGTTATGTTGTTTTAGTTCAGGTAATCAATATGAATTTATTATACAGTGTGTTTGTATGTGTGTGTGTGTGTGTTAAAGGCCGATGTGCAGGAGATCGGCGGCGAAGCCTACATCGTGTTTGGGATCATTCTGTTCTTCTGGGAGCTGCTGCCTACAAGCTTAGTGGTGGTTTTCTTCCGAGTCCAGAAACCCAACCAAAACCTGGTAAAAAAAAATAAATAAATAACACACTAAAAGTACAAATGTCAGCAACACTGTGTCAGACAGAACGGCGAGGTTTCAGAGCTGTAAACTCCAGTGAAGCTTGAACATCTGTGTATCTCTCAGGCTCCAGGAGGGATGATCAACAGCCACAGTTTCAGCTCCAGAGCGTATTTCTTCGACAACCCTCGGCGGTACGATAGCGATGACGACCTGTCCAGAAGCATTAATAGCAGGACTGATCGGGCCAGGTGGGCACGCACGCACGCACAGATGCAGTCTTTCACAATCTGTTTCAGCCAATCAGGTGAACTTGACTTCTAACTAATCCTTCCCCTCTCTCAGTCTCCTCTCCACCACCCCCCAGCTGGGCACCTCTAGTTGGTATGGCTCCATCCAACGCAACGGGACTCTGACGGCGGGCGTTGCGCCCGCCCAGCAGCCGCCGTCTTCCACGGCGCCCCTCCTCTTTGCCTACGGAAACATCCAGAGTCACCACCACCACCATCACAACTACTACTCCACCCCGCAGAACAACAACCACCACCACCACCACCACACTAACTACTACTCCACGCCACAGAATTACTACTGTGGGTCGCAAACATATTTCTGCACCCCACAGAATTAAGCAGGGCCCATCGTAAAGATTGAAAAAGACTAATAACTAACAATTTCCTGCGTTTTTGTCACCATTTTGCTTCCCCAGATACATCAAAGCAGGTACTTTTGAGTGATATTTGGTATTGCTCCGGACTTGGTTGGGCCTAAAAAAAAATTGGCTCACCAAATTATTCCGGAGAAATGTGGTGGCATCAGCAACCGGGAAGTTGTTGTGCCATGACTAACGGCTTTTTTTAGGACGTCGGCGTCTTTAAATGGCATGTATGGACCTGAATGAAAGCAAGCGCAGGCTGTGGACCAGAGTTTTAGCACTAATATAGCTAATACACCTAAAACTGCAAAGACCAAACTTTTTTCCTGTTAAATGTTTTGGTCAGACAGTTATCATTTCTAAGACTGGAATTATCAGGGACCAGATAATCATCGCTCTTGACGCCTTTCCCCCCATTTTCCTTGTAAATTTCATCCAATTGTGCTTCTGAACGTACCATTCTGCTCAGACAGGAGCCATGCGGTGGGTTTACCAAGCTAACGTGGCTAATTCCAAAGCTGTCAGTCAACAGCTCTGGACGCACAGACGTTATATTCACTCAGCTTTGCCAAACTATTATTTAGGTGGTCACAAATGGGTTGTGTGGCTGTTTTTAACGGGCATGCCTATGATACAATCTTTTTAATTAGCACAAAAAGGGTAATTTAAGCTGGAAAAGAACAGCGATGGATGCTGGCGTGCTAGCCTGATCCTCGACCCTCAAAAAGGCTTTTCTGACAGTGAAAACCAAATTATATGCATCTACAAAGGGCATGTCGCAGTCACGCTGTTTCACACTTTTAGGTCTAGTTTACGTGTGACAGGAATTAGCCGTTGCTAATTTGCCATTGGCTGTTGTAGCAGCGAGAGCTAGCTTAAAACCGACGCTAACAGTTAGCCTAAACTCAGAGACCTAGCAAAACCTATATACAATAAGCTAATCAAACGTCCGTCCGTCCGTCCCGGACTTGGTAATATTATCTTGTTGGTGGCAAATAATTATCATTTCAAACAGTGATAGTTCATTTTTTTTTTGGTGCAAAATAGAAAGTTGTACAAACTCCGTTAGCAAGCCGAAGCCTGTCAACTCAGTTCCACTTTACCGGACGCTTGTTTAGTTTTGACATGTAAAATAAGCTTTTTACAGTTTCCATAACTGACTGTACTCCAAATACTGGTCAATTTATCTCAGTGTTCACAAGTATCATCCATGTAAACCGCTTACAGCCGCAAAATATATGTGAAATTTCTATGTAGCTGCCATGTGGGTGTTATTGTCAATCTCAATAGCACAATATATGTGTGTAAAAATGTAACATCAAAATTAATTTACACAATTAAGGGTGGAGGAACGGTTTCAACAGATGACTCAGGCTTTAACAAAATATTTAACAGCAGCCAAATCCAGGTTTTCCTTAACCACAATGATACAATGGAAACTATACGGAAACCTAAGACAAGGGGTGCCACACATTGTCAAGCTGTTGAATGTTTAAAAAAAAAACATATCATAGATTTACTTAGCATTATCAGTATCATTTGGACAGTGTATGACAGATCAAAGTAACAATATGTAATCCACATTCGACATTGGAGTAGAAATCAGCCCCTAGGATTGTTCACTAACCAGGGGTGGAAGTTTTCTCTGAGTCGTAGTTTCGACCAGAAACCTTCCACGGAGTATGACCCCCTGTGAGCCGCGAGGCAACAATTTGCACTTAGAAGACGTTCACCTTCAGAGAAAAAGGCTTCAGGCCTGAACGTGGGATTTCATCTCCTACTCGCTCGATGTGTTTCCTTTCAACAATCGTCTGTATTCTATATTTGACTATTTGTCCTTTGAGAAAGGAAACGTCAATGTGCCATCACGTGTTGTCGTATCTGATCATTTCATTCCTTTAGGGAGACATTTTTGCACAAGAAATGGTTGGATGATGTGTGTTTTTCATCGTTTGTGTGTCTCCAAGTTAATCGATTTCTAATCCATGTGTGACATTTGTCGAGTCGGTACGTGTGTGATCTTAGGTTTTTGGAGTTTAATATGCTTTTATACATTTTTGTTTTTATTTTACATTTGATTGTTGTTGTTTAACAGATTTTTATATTTCATCACAAGTTTTCTGACTCTCATGACAGACTGCAGCCTGTAAGCAATACTTCACTTTGATGGAACATCTGACCCAGTTCTCAGACCAGAATCAGTCCCATCTGTGCTAACTAAGTTTGTCGGGACTGAACCAACGCCGTGGTACTTACACAGACTTCAGCTGTCATGAAACTCAATCTGTAAAAGACATCATACAAGAAAAACAAGATCAACAAGTTTGAAATACAATCGTGGGAGTGAAGTTGTCAGCGTTGGGTCCAGATGTTCACCTGTTTCAGAGAAATGACCATCTACAGTGCATGCTTCTGCGTCAGAGTGCAAGAACTCAAGTGTCATATTCTTTCCAAGGTGATATCATTTGTGTAAAAATGTTATTTGCTCTTTCTGCTTTAAAAAAAAAACAAAAAAAAAAAGCAGTGATAATTGTTTTATGGATTGTTTTATCCGTGGCCATACTGAATGTAACCTGATCGTGCAACAGATCACTAACGATGTATGCAAGAAAAGCACTACCATGTTTAAATAAAGGCCTACTGCACTGTTTTTAAGACAAAAGTGAACCAGAATTTGTCAAACGTTCACCGTAATGATTACAACAACAAAAAAAAACATTCCCTCATATTCATATTAATCTATAAAAGTGTTACGATTCTAAAAGACAGTTTACTTTCCCTTTCTACCTCGGCAGTTTTTTGCGCTGCATACAACCCAGACTGAAGTAAAGTGCAATCAGTACGACAGAAACGAACTCCTGCAGCCAGCTGGTCATGTGGCTGAATTTGCCAGCTAACAAGTTTATGGGGAACATCCGAATTAAGGCAAGAGACAGCAGCTGGCACATGGCCGAGTCAGGGAGCCACTGCACCGGAAAACATACCAGCCAACGTGACGACGTTTCATTTGTTTTCAGACACACATTTGAAACAAGGGAAATTAAGAGAGTTAAGCGCGTTTTGCAAAGTAAATGTCGTGTATCTACAAACAGCATTCCCAAAGACTGATCATTTATTTTTCAAAAAAAACAAAACAAACAAAAACAAAACATTTACAAGCAGCACGTTCTGATCGATCATTTCACACGGCATGACAGAAAAGTGAAACGACAGAAATGACTTGAAGAAAAACAAGGTCCTGCTCATTCCTGCATTAGCATGTATGCTTATTTGGAACAAAGAAACGTTCATCTATAAAAGCCCCGGGTGTGGCTTAAAGAAAAGCGAAACATCCGTCCTGCATTAAAAAAAAAAAAACGATTAGTTCAAAGACAAAACAAGTTTTTTTCTTTTTCAAACAATTCATAGCTGAATTTTTAGGGCTGCCAGATTCAAAAACACACGCATGTAAAAGGGCTCCAGTGTTTCCAAAGTTCCCAGAAATTCACAATAAAAAATAAGAAGTAATCATATTTTGTTCTTAATGGAAGCTGTAAACTCTATCTATAAGATGTGTGATTGCATTAATGACTTGAAGTCATCTCTTTTACTTGGTTTCCCTCTGCACAGAGGTCAAAAGGTCAGGCTTTAGTGTCTTGCTAAGGGACACTTGCTGTCATGAATGACAGTTTCCCAAAGTTCAACACCTCCCAGCTGCTCTTTTGATAAATCAAAAGCATCTATTTGAAGAAATCAAACACTTGAAATCCTACAAAAATATGTGTTATGCGTTACATTAGAACAACACCCCCCCCCCCCGTTATTAAAAAGATTTAAGGCATCTCGGTCATTAGGCCTCAGAGTCAACACACAGACACACACACACACACTGCACGAATTATAACACACAAAAGGAGATGCAAATTCATGAGTACATCTGTGCACACACAAACAAGCGACTCATGAATTTGCAGTCACTCACACATACAAAACAAATGTATTCTTGCTAATGTAAAAAAAACCAAAAAGGGACCTGATTGCATGAAGAACCTGTGGAAAGAGTCCAGTTCTGGAAACATTCTGGACTCAGATTCAGTATTGAACCACTTTTAGCTATTTAAGTTTGAATGAAGTCAACATCTTACGTCTTTTGTAATCAGGTGAAGTCCTATTTGTGCTACGTGCTTTTGAGGAAGATCAGACTTGCCGGGAGGTAAAACATGTTTGTTCGAGAATTCACCATTTCCCATCAGCTTTCCAGACCATTTTTATATTATCTAAAATCACAACTTTTCTGCAGCCAACAAACACGGCGTCTTTCCGAGCAAGAAATCAGGGTCACGTTTGTTGAAATGGTGAACTTATTTGGCTGATTGGAGATCAGACCCCGGTTTTCCCTGCTGTGTTTTCTTGATGTAGAGATCAGTCCTGGTCCCTTCAACAGCGTCTCACTCACTTAGAGTGAGTTTTTAAAAGCTGTGTTACATTTTTCCCTCTGACCCGAAAGAAACAGAGTCAAAAAAAAAAAAAACTCACTGTTTTAAAAACAAGAAGAAAATTGAATCATTGTGTGTCCTGAACTGGACGCGCTGATGAAACCATCATCAAGGTCACTCAGGAGTTTTAGAGTTCAGAGTTCAGAGTTCATCGTCATCGCTGCTGTCCCAAGACGCGAGGCTTGTGGATCTCCGAGGGAGGAGTTTGTGCTTCTGTCAGGATTCCTCTCCGACTTCCTGGTTGATCACGTGGTGGTACCCCTGGCTGCCGACTGGCTTCCTCTGCCAGCAAATGACGCAGAGGAGGAGGGCGATGAGGAGGAGGAGCAGGCAGCCGGACAACGCCAGGCTGATGATCACCTCTGGAGGCGGAGAGACAAATGAGTGCGAAGGACAGACGGAGAGGAAGTGAGTTTTCAATGTGTGTGTTAGAAACGTTCACCTTTATCTCTCCCTTCTGAAGGCACTTGACACTCTTTGTCCCGGTCTTCTGAAATAGAGAGCTTTGTAATTCTCACAAAGTCGTCGAGGGGGCAGTCAAGGGAGCAGCCTGGCAGCTGCAGAGGGTAGGGCTCCACTTTGCTGTCGTTCCGGTAAAACATGGACACCGAAAATGAGCTGGATGGACACACAAAGAGAGAGAGAGAGCGAGAGAGAGAGAGAGACAGAGAGAGAGAGGTATAAAATTTCAGTTTTACAGTCTATGATCATCTAATGCCACTTTTAAAAGATGTTTTAATGTCCATTATCAGCACACAAATGGTCCTCATGGACCTTAAGGATAAAGTGACTGATGAAAGCAGTTTTAAATCAGCTTCACGCGTCCTTGTATTTTTGACGCAGTTGAATCTGGTTGTGTTAAATTTCAAAGTAAAAGTCTCACCCATTTATTCCACTGAGCATAATTTTTTCCTTTGTTTCTGGTATCAGCTTCTCAATATCACACGGACTGTCTGCGTGTGTGTGTGTGTGAAAGAGTGTATTATGGGTACATTAATCTGTTTACACAGTCACATTGTGAAATCATTACATTTCAGGGTGGAGACTTGGTTTAAGGGTAGGGGTAGGGGTAGGGTAAGTCTCCAGGAAATGAGTGTAAGTCAAAGTAGTGTCCTCTGAAGTGATGGAAACGTGACCGTGTGTGTGCTTTTTACCCGTTGCCGTCCCTGTACAGCTCGATTATGTGACAGGAGGCATATGGCGGCTGTCTTCCGTTGAACACGTTCAAGCTGGCCTGGAGAGCGGCTACAGTGGTGTCATGCTGTGGAACACACACACACACACACACACACACACACGTTTCAAAGAAACGTAGCTCTTACTTGCTCTCTTCCTACGAGTTAAATGAGAAGACCGAGCGCCACTCTCGTGTCCGCACGCCAATTATGAGGCTACAGCCAGGAGAAGGTTAGCTTAGCTTAGCGCAAAGACTGGAAACGGGGAAACAGCTAGCCTGGCTCTGTTGTGATTCAAAAAGGCATTCTTAAAGTGTTAGTATTGTTAACTGGCTCACCGCTGACAGCATCATCATTTTCAGCCTCTGTTTGGGGTCTGGGACGGCCATCTTGGACAGATTCTTCACTATTTCGCCCAGCAGGATACCTAAAAGACAGCCCATTTAATCCTGTATTTAAAAGGTTAAGTGGTGATAGTCAACAAAATCCCCTGAAAAGACCAAACCCAGCAATGAACTGATCCTTCTAACAAGTGCTGTGTGTGTGTGTGTGTGTCAAAGACGGACGTCTCTAAAGCAGTCGGATTTCACTGAACTACAAGCACGTACCTCCCTGCAGCCGGCTCTTTTCTTGTTGTTTGTGGACACCGAATATGACCTGTGGACATTGGACATCAAGCGGCATTTAGACAATCACGAGACACGAAGACTCCTAAATGAAACTGGAGATATTGCTACTACTTACCTGAAATCCAAAGTCTTTGAGCACTCTGAGCTTCTCCATAACTTCAGGAGTCACCCAGTCAGGAGCCGACATGTTGTGGCGGGACTGAATTCACACACACACACACACACACACGCAGAGGGAATTACGGAAACCGTGAAAAAGACAGTTGACGCTGACTCAGCTGTCCCTGATGTCATATTTGCCTCAAACCTGAAATCTCTCATTACTTTGCGTGCATTGACAGATACAGATACTGATGTATGTGTTGACAGCATTATTGATCGGTCTGGCATGTGTGCGCTCATGCACGTCCACTGGGAAACCAGCTGAAATACATGTCTGTGAACTAAATAAGATGATGCACGGATGAAACATGTTCCTCTAACAGCCAAAATGTCCACTTCTTCCTCAAAAACTGGTGAGGCCAGCTGAGTCACGAGACTAAAGCCATCACACGTGAGATTTGGTCATTGGTCGCTCAGCCCACCGGACGCTTGCACATAACTTCTCCGTCGAGACGGCTTGTGAATCGTGGACGCTCTTATTTTGAAATGAAGGCGTGCAACGGATTTAACAGCACGTCAAGTTAGCAAGTTAATTCCTGAAATTATTTGAATGATCAATCAATAGTTTGAACACTATCCGAGTTAAGTTACATTTCATACGTTGTGGCGCTCAAATGAAATAACTCTATAATGTCGTAGTTGAACGCCATGTTTTCTGGTTCCAGTGAGCATTTTTCATTCTGAGCAAACGAGTCGTGTCAGAGGATTTCCCGCCTTCTCAGAGAACAGTGCTTTTACGAGGTCGGGCTTTCGTTGTTATTGTCAATAAAAACAGAAGAGAAGAGGAACGCCAATACAAAACTTAGGTTTCACTTCTGCTCTGGACTTCTTGTTTTTGCTGGCGGGTGACTGTGTGTGTGTGTGTGTGTGTGTGTGTGTGTGTGTGCTCTCACCTCACAGAAGAGTGTGTCGTACACACTCCAGACTGACTCCACGTTGGTCTTATTCAGTCCAGTTTTACTCCTCACCAGCTCTATGATGTCCTGAAGAGATGAACACAGTAAAGCTCTTTACTTGATTTAAAGAATGTTCAAAAATAATAATAATTTTATGATATTTAGACGAGAAAATATGTGGAATAACCACTCTCCTTTTGACGTCACGTAACCCCGCAAACTTCCCAGAAATATCGGACCTGGTCTTGGCGCTATACACTGTATATAATGAACGGAGAGAAGAGAAGCAGACTGTACCTGGTATGTAGTGGTGACATTAAGAAATTCCTCGGTGTGTTCGGTTTCATTCATCAGCTGCTTGTAGCGAGGGCAGTCTCCGAGAGGGAAAGAGAGAAGCTAAAGAAAAAGAGACGGAAAGTTCAGACAAAGAGCGGTGTGAATAAACCTAGAGAAGTCTTTATATTACACGCATACCCTCTCTTGACTTTGTGGCACGGTGTGGACAGGTATTGGCTGCCACATCAAGTCCGGTTTGAAGACCTGCTGACCTTTGGGGGGGTAGAGACCTAGATGACAGCGATATAACGACACAGGCTGTTAATGTGAGGAGGGGAAGTACTTGGAAAGAGAGGAGTTACTGGTGGGAGGACGAGCAGAGACCTGCAAGGTTGGCCTCGGCGCTCATCAGGGTGCGATCCAAATCTGTACTGCGAACTGAGATCTGTGGACAAAGGAGGTGCCAGTGAGTGAATGTACAAGTTCAACTGTTTTATAAAAAACTGCCAAAGTACTCGGGGGGTGGGGGGCTCCGACTGAGGGCCTCCTCCTGGAAAGCAGCTCTCAAACTTCCCGCATGCATCGTGTTCTCGGAATTGCAGCACCAGTCGGAACCCTGTATGTACCACCAACATGGCAGGGGGGGGGAGGGTGTCATGGGACATACCTCGTGTCTTTCATAGGACTCGTTGAGAAATCCCTTGTATCGATTCCTCAGAAACTGGCCCAGCTCAAAGTGCTGCCGCATCCCCACCTAAAACACACACACACACACACACACACACACATCAAGAGGAAAGCTCATCGACCTAAAGGTATTGCATTGGAGTTATAGATGCAGTAAATAGAGCTTCAAAACACTTCAGCGTTAGCCTTTAATGCATTACAGTACATGAAGTGTACAGGTCATTATATTGGTGTGTTAAAAATACAATGGGCCTCCATAGACTTTAATGCAGTGCATTAGCAATAACAATAACTCAAGCTGTGTATGGCAGCATAATGACCCTACACATAGTTAATCACTGTGTAATACTGAGCATTTTGAGATTAGGTTTGTGCTGTATACAATGGCTGAGATGTGGCTACACACACAAAAAAAAAAACGTTGTTTGTGCGATTAAAACATGCTCATTGTACCTGCGATAGCTGTCCAAAGCCCTGCGGCCAGTCGCTCTCCTGGTGCGGGTCGGTGGGATAGGCTTTGACAGGAGACCTGTCACCGTGCCGAAACAACTGCAGGGGAGAGAGAAGAGATGTCACGTGTCGCGGCTGCATGCTGTCCCCCCCCCCCCCACGTGTTGGTCCCTGTTTCCCTTCTGCCCAGGTGCTACGTCTACTTCCTCAACGTTGTGCACCTGGCCTGAGATGAGATGAGCTCCTAACCAGCATCAGGAGAGGAGAGGCCTTGGGGGGGGGGGGGGTTTTAAAAAGGTGTCTCGCTGTGGTCGATTGGGTCGGGGGTGGAGTTTTGTTAGTCCCATAGGGCCGCCTAAGGGTGGGACGTAACACAGGTAACCTCCAAATAACAACACACTATTTGCCCTTTATTGAGCAACAACCAAAAAAACTTCCACTATTACGTAACATGTGTATCTTTCAGTATTTTCTATTAACCCAAGCTGTTTATGGGGGGGGGGGGGGGGGTTCTCCTGGAAAATGCTTGAAATATAAGTGTATAAGGTCTCTACTTTCTCGAATTTCTTTGAAAAAACTGGAATAAAAAGCGACAGATATTTGCACATCGCTGTTAATGGTCTTTCTTAACAGATGCTTGTTAGTATGTGGGTGTGGTCCGACCCATGACTGCTGAGTGCTCCTGTAATAATGTAGTAATGACTGCTGAGCCCTCATGGGTTGGAACGCCAGTGTTGATGGGTGTCGCGGCTGCTGTCATCCCATCGCACTATGGTCTCTTAGTTTGTTGACTGTCAGCAAATAACACTTTCACTGTTTCATCATGTGATGTTTGACTTTGGTCTTCATGAGCCTACTTAGAAGCTTTTATTTCCCACAGCCTGAGAGAAGTTATTTGTACATATTTGTTTTGCTGTATTTGGCTTCTAAAAAGGATAAAACATCAGTCCTACAATTATAAAAATGCCTCAATATACTGTACAGGGACCTTTTCAGGAACTGTCTATGAACCGGGCCTTTTACTTGAAACTGCTCCTCTGATATAAATAGGGAACTAAGGTTGTGAAGCCTAACGCCGGTGTAGGTTGGCAGTAATAGCTGTATCCAGTCACTTAGATCTTGCTACTGCATGCCACCACATCAGCTGTCTATTCAAGTAGAACAGTTTCAGTTTTCAACCGTGCAGCCACTAAAGAGAAGCGTGGGTTTGTGGTTTTCTGGTTTTCTGGTGTGGCGAGCATGCATGACTGATCTGTCCAAAATAGCTGAAATAGTGTGTAAACTCTTTTTTAAAGGGTGGATAATCCCTTTAGAACTCCTAATCTGATCCGCTCCGTGAGCCATTCATGGCCACCTAGCAGGAAACTAGGTAACCGCCTCGAAGAATAAGAACACGTAACATTAAGCTCCCGCAATATCAGTCGCAAACAGCAGTCACCAAACCTACTTTCACATGAGACAATCCGCGCTTTGCCCTCTGCCCTGACCTCCCTCTCACCGTCATATTTTAACACTGTGACATGCAAGATGCTTGATGGCTTTAACACGGGAAAACACGAGTGTGTCCAACGCTATTTCAATTCTCACATCCCTGACAGATTCCATGTCTGTTACGCTAAATAAAAAAAAAAAAAAAAAAAAGCAATAGAGGGTGGGAAGCAGAACCTACTCGTCCTCGCCTCACAGTAGATTTAGAGTAAGTAAGAGATTAGAAAGGGGCAAAAGAAAGGGATTCTTTAGATTCAAAATGTATAATCCAATCAATCAAAGTGAAGCAAACATTCAGGTTACTGTTACTAGAGCTGCCACTTTGTAATTACAAGATTTTTACCCTAAAGTGGTCCCAACATTTGCATTCACCGCAATGTGTTCTCCAAGGATCTCTATACTTTGCGGGGGGGTTTTCCTGCATATGGATGATGGCCAATGACTCGGAGAAGGCTGGGCAACCTTCAAACAATCCATAAAGCTGCAACCAACTATTTCAAATCCTCTCACAAAGTGTTTGCCCATGTTATGATTTTGCCTGCTAGCGTCCCATCTGCATCACAGTGCATCCTCTTGTAGTGACGTCAATGTAGAGCTCATTGTTGCTCTGCCAAGACAATAACTTCTGTATTCTTGGCTACAACCTCGTCCCTTCCCTGGGGCAGCCTGGCCTCCCCGATGAGCTGTGAACAGGTCCAGGGCAGGGCAGCTGCAAATACTTTAGCGAGTGCTTCCTTAATATGTGCCCGTGATGTGTGCTTGGAACCAGGGAAAACATCCAAGCAGAGGCGATGGAGGTTTCTACATGGCCCAGATCATTATCAATCTGACCAGATATGCCCCAGAGATTAGACAGCACCCAAAGAAGGTCAGCATTTACATGACAGCTGACTGGTCACCTGACAGGATCCGAATCATAATGAAGTTTATCGCCAATCAGGTTTTCACATACAAGGAACTTGCGTTGGTATGTGCATAACAATACACATAGCAAGTAGAAAACACTAAGACATACGAAGAGGATGAGTTTTCTGACAATGATTACTGCTATAACTAATTCCAAACCTTGTAATAACCTCTTCAAGCTCGACTCATCGTTTGCCAGAAATGACCTTAACGTGAGTTAAATGTTTTATTTTAAGTGTCAGCAGGACACTTGCTAACAGAGTTCCTGTAAGACTCGTTTGGGGGGGGGTTGTCTTTGGTCGTTTGCTGGTGTCTCATGACTCTGAATTCAAACTCCGCCTTTATTTTGCTAATATTTCAAGAAAATGTCCACTTTACGACGGGTTAGCCTGTTTTCCAGCGCAACGTATTACTAGCAAATACAAACTGTGCTTCTTTGGAAAAAAGTAAGTGTCGCCAGGTGCATTATTAACGTGCCGACTTCACAAGAATACCCAAACGGTTCGTCTTAGACTCAATTCGTGTTCAGTAAAAATATGCGTGTTCCCAGATAAGCAAATAAAAGAAAAAGTCAATGTAGTTCCGCACGCGTCTATTCACACCGAGGAGAAACGACGCGGGTCGCTGCGGAGTTCAACGCAGCTTCCGAAGCGTTATACGAGACATTATTATTACTCACCACAGTCACATATACTCGTTCCCTTTCTGCCGCAGCTGCCCCACAGACAGAGCCCACCATTAGGAGAAAGAGCACCGCAGCGGACACCATGTTTTCCGCCTGAGTAACCGGAGGGCAAACCTATATTTGCTATAACTGATTGTCGCTTCCCGAGGTCCCCTGGCTGGGCTGCGTCAAGTCAGCCATTGTTAACCGCGCCGCGACTGGATCGGAAGTTAAACCATAAACTGTAACGCGTGTAATTTTAACAAAAAAACGAGCTAAACTGAGGGGACGCCAAACATTAAAAAGGGCGAGGTGTATAGTCTATTACGTTTTAAGCATATACTTAATTTTCACCCACACTTGCCCTTTTTATTCGTGGAAAAAAGGGCACATGTTGTTTAGCACGCATTTTATTTTGAAATGAATAGCCTGCTTTGAATAGCTGACTTTATACAGAAAGGGAAAACGGAAGTGACGGGACATCCAATCCGTGTGCGTGCTTGTGAACAGTCCTGAAGACCACTCTGTGCTCATTTTACTTTGTTTGTTTGTTATTATTGTTATTATTTTCAGAATCAGAATCAGAAATAATGTATTAATCGGGGGGGGGGCGTATCAGGTATCAGTCTATCTATATCTCTTATGGTCACAGACAAGATCAAGGCTTATAGTTAGTCACATTTTTGACTTACTAAAATCAAAATGATGAGATAGTAAGTCAAAAATTTCATTTACTTCATTACAATTTTGACTTGCTTAATTTTGACATATTAAGTCAATGTTTTGACTTAATATGTCGATAATCACATAAAGTTGATATTAAGTACAACTCGAGATGGTATCAACTATATTAATACTAAATTATAGGATCGTAAGTGAAGATCATGAGATAGTAAGTCAAAATATCTCATAATATTGACTAAGAATCATGTAATTCTGTCTATGTTGGTCAAAATTTTAACTTAACATGAGTGTTGGTATTTTTTTTTTTTGTCATGCTTAACTTTTCTTTTCATCTTTCTTTCTTCGTTTTTATTGGCAGAAATCGGCCTCCACAAACATCTGCCAAAACACACCACATCTGAATTGCCAGCTCATTCATTTGGAGGCCTGCAGTTTTTCTCCGCAGCCACTAGAGGTCAGTGTTGTGTTGTTGCTGCGCAGCCTTGAATGATGTGTTTCTGATTACAGTTATTAGGCTCTACCTATGGGTACAAGACGCTGCTGGAACTTTAGCCTTAATAGGTCCGAATGTTTGATCTTTTTTAACATTATGCTGGAGAGAGAAGATTGAACAAAAAAATCATGTCAGAAATACCTGAAAAATACTGCATCAGGTTATGTGCATCCCTGGCAACTTGAGAGAGGCACTTTTCATTGTTGTATAGACTTAATTGGTTAAAATAAGCATTACCTGCAGCTCTAATGTTAATTGCAATAGCATTTTGTGCATATTCCACTAAAACTGCAGTCCTCAAGTGATTGGTCTTTGGACATGAGGGTCTTGGGTTGTGTCTGTGTGTGTTTGAGTGCATGCTGGTATTTACCATTGCTTTAAGATAGCAACATCCGTGGAGGTGTTCAAAGTTAGAGCTTTGAAAGGGCTTTTTTTTTGCGCTTCAAAGCAGTAAACGCTAAACTGAGATGATGAACAAGTTATACCTGCTGAACACCTGCGTGTTAGCATTGTCATTGTGAGTTTGTGAGTATGCTGACATGCGAGCATTACCATTTAGTAAAGCCTAACAAAGCTGCTAGGCTTGTTATGTAATTTTATGATTCAATGTAAGATAAATTTGTAAGATAAATTTGACAATGAAAGTTTTACTACTAGTACTATTATTTACCATTATTATAACCACTATTTCTACTACTACCATACTTGTTAATACACCTACTACTATTATTAATACTGCCACACATCATACTATTACTCCTACTACCACTACCAGTTCTACTACTACTACTAGAACTACTATTTGTGGGATGTAGTGTACTTGTACTAACAGGCCTACTACATCTATTTCTACTGGCTTTTACTGGTTTTGAGTTCTAAAGAAATGATGTTCTTCCCCATAAAGTTGACGTTGTATTAAAAATGAAACATCAACAAGTATAAAAGATCATTCTTGAACCTCAGATACGTTAGTTTGACAAAATAATCCTGTATGAGCAGCTAAAAGCTCCAGAAAAAGCTAGTATACAGGGCCTTGAGTTGTCTCTGGGTAAAACAGGCCCGTCAGAAGTCTTTCCTTCAGCCAAGAGAACTGATTCTCAATCTGGAGCTGACCCAGAGAATCTGGAAAGACGACAGAGTGAGAGATTTTCTGGGAATAAGTCCTCAGGCCTGTTCACACTGGGGTAGTACATAACGTGGCGGCCTTATGGAGTTGAAAATTAACCAGTGGTGGAAAGAATCCCAAAATATCCCGCCGATGTAGAAGAGCTCCTGATTGGCTGACATTTTTGCTTTACTGGCATCAAAATCTGCTTGCATAAAGGGAACAGATATCTTATTTTGCGGGGAGTAACTTATGATTAACCAAATTTGAAAAAAGGAAAAGACAAATGGCAACGGAATAGGCAAGAGGAGAACGATAGACAGGATTGTGTGAAGGGAAATAAAAGAAATAATGTATCTACAGGATCATGAAATCATCATAAAAGCTTTTTTGAGACGGTTGTGGCACACCTGGACATTAACACAAATAAAACATCCCCGGGTTCAGGCAGAAAACACCCAGATTAATGTTGAAATAAACCCTGTGGGAATGTATCAGTGCACCACATCCCACGAGCTGCCTGCAAAACACAGAGTAGCAAAACAACAAGCAATCAGCCATATTCCCTCAGTATTATTGCCAAGTTGTTGTACGTCTTTGCCAGTTAAACGTCAATAATCTCTTTGTTGCTTTTTGTTTTTGCCTCGGGTGTTCATATCTGCGGTCAAAAGCTATGTATTACTAAATCCTGGTGGAGGTGTTTGTGTTTTTGCTCATAACTCAGATTATAGGTGACGGCTAATGCTGAAAACACATGCTGCGTCCTGGCTTAGCCATAAATTAACACTTGTGCAAAAACAGAAAAATAGGCAACAGCCAAATCTCACTGGGATCACTCACACACACACACACACACCGGCATCAACAATAACAATAATGAGAACAATAGTGATTAGGGGAGGCAGGGATTACCCTTAATCTGCAGTATCTATGTGTTTGTTAAGGGGGCAGATATGCTCATTAAGAAGGAGTTAAAGCGGGATACCCTCCCTTCATCTATAGAACCAAATGCACACTGACACCTCGTTGAAAGAGGTGTAATCGGCTGGTTGGGGGATTATAAAAAGCAATCCAAGTGTGTGTTTGGGCGGGGGGGGGGGTGAGGGGTATGATGGCTGGTCTGCCCCGCACGGCCATGACTAATGATCATGAAGATCACACGGAGAATTACTGACATAATTACCGAGATGATCTGCAGAACAGATGTCTGTGAGCTTCCTCCTGTCATCTGACAGGCCCTTCACAGCCCTAACGCCTTGGTGCCTTCCGCTGGTCCCTGATTGTGATCTGCACCGAGGAATAAAAGTGGGTTTCTTTTGCTAACATCATGTGTGGGAGCAGTTGCGATGGACGCAGGGATGCAGAGTGCGCCTGAGCGGCCAGATGATGGCAGCATTTTCTGCAGCTTGTTATCACGCTGAGGCCTCTGACGCATTTGCTTTAGTCATCCCCCCCCCCCCCCCCTCCCCTTCCTCTCTCTGTGAGATGACTGTTTTTCATTCAGCATGAACATTTAGTAAATATGCAGCAAAGTGCAGCATAGGCATAAAGGAATATCACATCTCAGACAAAACTAGGCTGCCTCCCCTCTGTTTCGTTTTCACACAGCAAAAGCTACATTTTTAGAGAGATAATGACAATAATTAATACCAAATGTAGACAGTGCTGGGGTGCACTGAGATGGGAGAATAACTGGTGAGGTATTGCAATAGGAAACACAAGGTTCCAGTTGGAGAGGAATACCCACAGGTTTAAAAATAGGCCACAACACTCCTTATATAACAAGTGGGACATGGGGGGGGGGGGGGGGGGGGTTGTTTACAGAGTTACTGCCTGAGAAATGAATGGTAACAATCCAGCATTATGTTGCACATTTCAAATCCTCATTAATCCAAATGGGCCCAATTAGCCTGTCAATCACACTGTAAAAAAAACAACAACAACAAAACAAGAGTATATTTTAACGGAGGTGTCATTCTGTTGATATATGAGAGGTGTGTTTGATTTGATTTGACAGCGGACTATGTTTGGGGTTTCCTGTTATTTCCGACGGGCGTCTGATCATTTCGGTTTCTCCACCGGAGAGCTGCTGGAGAGCAGCGGGGCGGGGTTTTGCCCCGGCTTGAGTCACTCGGTCAGCCAATAGGCAGCGTCGGAGCCGGGTGACGGACAGGCACGGCCCCCTGCAGGACGCCCCGCCCCCCTATGACTCCGTGTTTTATTCTGTTTTTAGAGCGGCGGCGTCACATGTTGTTTTTCTCCGGGATCAGATCGGTCCCTGGTCTGCTCCGACCGCGCACTGTTGCTTCTACCGCGGCGGGCAGCGGACACAGCCGTCGGTGTCTGCCATGGACTAGAGAATAAAACGGGTGAAAGTTTTTTTTTTCTCTCTCCCCCCCCCCCCCCCCTCTCCCTGCTGCGAGTTTTACACACACAAGAAAAATAATAATAATCAGGACCTCGCTGTATCTGGAAGTCGGAAAAGAGGAGCGGAGAGAAATGGCAAGTCCTCCGGCGGCGACGGGAGGACACCTGTTATCTAATGGGACGAGCGGTGTGAAGAGGTGCGGATACCTCAGGAAGCAGAAACACGGACACCGGCGCTTTTTCGTGCTCCGGGAGCCGACCGAGCGCTTCCCCGCCCGGCTGGAGTATTACGAAAGCGAGAAGAAATGGAGGAACAAGTCCGCCGCGAAACGGGTGATAACTTTGGACTCCTGTCTGTGCGTAAACAAACGGGCCGACGCCAAACACAAGCACCTCATCGCCCTCTACACCAAGGACGAGTACTTCGCCGTGGCTGCAGACAGCGAGCAGGAGCAGGAGAGCTGGTACACGGTCTTGACTGATCTAATAGCCGAGGGGAAAGTGTACGACAGCCCCGCTTCCACCTCCTCTTTAGTGGGCTTTGAGGAACCCAGCTACGGACTGGTTACGCCAGCAGCAGTCGTCTATAAGGAGATATGGCAGGTCAACTTGAAATCCAAAGGCTTGGGTCAGATCAAGAACCTCACTGGCGTGTACAGGCTGTGTTTGTCCAGCCGGACCATCAGCTTTGTCAAACTGAACTCAGAAATAGCTGCTGTCAGTTTACAGCTCATGAACATTCGGAGGTGTGGCCACTCGGACAGCTTCTTCTTCATAGAGGTGGGCCGGTCAGCGGTCACCGGGCCTGGGGAGTTCTGGATGCAGGCGGAGGACTCGGTGGTGGCGCAGAACATCCACGAGACCATCCTAGAGGCCATGAAGGCAATGAAGGAGCTGTCGGAGTTCAGGCCGCGGAGCAAAAGCCAGTCTGCCAGCACGAACCCCATCTCTGTGCCCACGCGGCGCAACCTCAACAATCTGCCCCCTAGTCAGACGGGTCTGGTGAGGAGATCCAGAACGGATAGTATGGCGGCCACGTCCCCAGGGAGAAAGTTCACGTCCTGTCGGGTAAGAACAGCCAGCGAGGGAGACGGGAGCGTGACCCGGCCCGTGTCCATGTCCATCTCTGTGAACGGGAGCCCCACCAGTCCAAACTCTGGAAATCACCTCAGCAGGTCCTACACCCTCAGCAGCGGGCGCACCTGCAGAATGCTGGAGTCCTCCTCCAACCTGCACCATAGCCGCTCCATGCCGGTGTCCAACTCTCCTCCAGCCACCTCCAGCCCCATCAGCATGTCTCCCAGAGGGGGGGCTAGTATCTGCACTCCTGACAAAGCCAGGCGGCCTTTCAGCTGCAGCGCTTCCATCTCTGGCTCCCTCAGCGACACTGGTTTCATGCTGTGTGACGATTATAGCTCCAGCCCAGGTGAACCCAAATTCCTCCCCCTGACCCGCAGCGACACCCCTGACTCTCTGTCCAGCACGCCTCCATCCGGTGATATCAGCGACCCTTGTGGCTACATGATAATGGAGGGGGCAAATGGCTTCAGGTCCGGGGCTTGCGGTGAGGGTCTGGCGTTTGACAAGGCTTACAGGAAGCGGACGCACTCCCTCACCACGCCACGTCAACAGAGGGTGGTGGCGCCGCTGTCCTCAGCCTCCCTGGATGAGTACACCCTCATGAGGATGGCCCACGGACAGAACTCTCACTCCGCCTCGCCCAAACTGTGCTACCCCGAGGATTATGGAGACATTGAAATCGGTTCATCGAGGAGCTCCAGTAGTAACCTTGGCGACGATGGCTACATGCCAATGACGCCAGGTGTTGCAGCCCAGTCTGGCAAGGCAGACAACTACGTGCCCATGAGCCCCATGTGCGTCTCAGCACCGAAGCAGATTGTGAACCCCAGGGTGCATCCTCAGGCGGCTGCCAGCGGCGGCTACAAGACCAACTCCCCCTGCAGCAGCTCTCTGGAGGACAGCGGCTACATGAGAATGTGGTGTGGCTCCAAATCCTCCATGGAGAGCCCAGACAGGCATGGTGAATACATGAACATGTCACCCGGAAACCCACCTCCACTCCAGACCCCCCCTGACTACTACTTGGGCCTGCTGGCTGGTGAACCCGCATCAGTGAGACCAGCTTACCCGGCCGGCTCCCTCACTCTCCCTGCTAAACTTCAGGCCTCCAAGAACGACGAAAGCAGCCAGTATGTGTTGATGAGCCCCCAGAGTTTGAGGCAGAGGGTGGGGGAGTCAGACTATTATTCCGTGATGCAGCCCAGTGCAGCTCAGACCTCACCGCTGAGCCCCTCAGTGCCCTCCCCCGTCAGACACGGCCGGGCAGACAGCCTGCCCTACAGAGGGAGGCTGGGAAGGCCTAACAGGCTATCCTTGGACACCCTGAGGACCCTGCCCAGCATGAACGAGCACCCCCTTCCTGGAGAACCCCGGAGCCCTGGGGAGTACATTAACATTGACTTCAGTGGCACCAGATTCTCCCCGCCCTCCATTATATCCACAGAGAGCCAGTCTTCATCACTGGGTTCCAGTGGTGGGGGCCTGGAGAGGTCCTCCCTGACAGACTACATAAACCTGGAGCTGGGCTCACACTCACCCAAGGAGGCTAACACTCCCGCTGGGCGCTTGGACACACTCCCAGAGTTATCGATGTGCCCCTGCTCAGAGGAGGGTGGAGTGTACCATCTGGATAGTGAGAAAGGGTCTCAGGGCCTCGGAGATGAGGTGAAGAATGACTACACTGAGATGACATTTGGGATGACCAGCTCGCCTCCACAGCTTGTTCCTCAGAACACAGCAAGGTACGTCTTGTTTGGAAGGATTCCTTATTATCATTTATTCTCAAAGGGAGGCATTTTGAATGTGTAAATGTGCATTTGTACTCAATGGATAAATGTGAAATGGAAGGTGTCTGATAGTCTGCATTATTGACACTGATGATGTGAATCCAGATATGATCCATTATCCTTGGTTGATTTCCTAAGATATGGATTTTTAAGCTTCGCGAAAGTTGGGATGTGTATTAAATGTGTAATAAATATCCTTTGGTTAATAGCTTGATTAGCTCTTTTCCCAGTATGAACAGAAAAGCTGACTAACTGTCTCATATTTTGAACATTGTTCTCCATCAGCCAGAGCAGCCTGGAGAGGAGGATCTCTCTGGAGGACCAGGGAGTCCCAGACGGCATTGGTGTGTTCCTGCTTGGGGCCGCCTCTTCCTCCACGGTGGACCCCAATTGTTCTGCCAAGGTGATCCGGGCCAATCCGCAGGGACGTCGGCGCCACAGCTCCGAGACCTTCTCCTCCACCGCCACCGTGACGCCGGTCTTCCCCTCCTTCGCCCGCAGCGACGCGGTGAAGCGGCACAGCTCGGTGGAGAACATCTCGTCCCGGAGCAGCGAGGGCTCCGACGAGGAGTACGGCAGTCCCGTGAACCGGCAGAGCTTGGCTGGCTACCCAAACGGACTGAACTACATTGCCTTGAACCTGCTGGATAACAGGGATGTGGAGAAATGCGAGGACCTGGCTGGCTTCAAACCCACCAGCAGCTGCAAAGGGGGCATCAATGGATTACACAGCACACCATATGTCTGTTTGGGATTCAAGGAGGCTGCAACCACTGCCAAAGGTGAGCGAGGTTGTCGATGATGATGTGTTACTGCTGAATAATTAAAAAATAGGTGCAGGTGTTATTGTTTTAAAGGAGGAAATGAAGCGTTTTAAGGAATGCGAAAGCAGTTTGGTTGCACTGTGCAGCTTTTCACACAGTACAACCAAAGATCTCCTTTTCACCGTGCTGCCGTGCTGAGCAGTTGGAAGAGGAAAAAAAAAAAAAGGATGAAGGCAAACTTGCATTTCCTGTAGATTCAAATTCAAACTGGCTCTGTGGATTTCAAAGTGCATAAGTGGGTGGTGCTGATGTGACCTTCAGGTGCTCCTCTTAAACTCCCACTTCTGAGTATTTGCAGGTCCTGTAACATAAGAAGCAACAATTAAACAGACAGAGTGCCGTTGGGTGTTGGAGTGACGACTGATTTTAGTAATAATCTTCTTTTTTTTTTGTCTAAATCATTCTTTTTTTTTTTTTTGTATTCCCAACATTTCCCACCACATGTGAACGCAGCACAAGGCTGCTATGAAACGTGACCAGGCTGAGAGCTCTGAAGTAAACAAGCACCGTGACAGAGCAGGAGGCTGCTGCCTCGCTGCTACTGTTGTGGGCTGCAGATACCAAAAATACACGAGTACATTTTGGGATTCCAAAATAACGCTTATTATGAATGAAAGCTGAAAAAACAAAAAGGAGAGACCAGAGATTCATTATAAACCATCGCGCACAAGTATACAGGAAATATGAACTCAGAGGTATTAAATAGTTCCTTATCAAGCCTAAAATATAGATTAACCATGGCATGTTTCTTGCAGTAGTTCAGCTGGTAATGCCAAAGCCTCAAAGCTGATAGGTAGGACTTCCTGTTAGTTGTGATGTCACACTGAGCCGCAGGCGTTTCCGGCTGTTGTTTTTCAGTTGGGTAGGCTTTAGGATGTGTTGCACGTCATTGTGACCTCTATAGACCCCCTCATTCACACCATCCCATGATCAATACCGCGTCCCAGAATATCCCAGCGAACAGAATGAAGCTGTGACGTGGGACAGCAGGCCGGTGTAAACAAAGGCCGCAGAGTGGGGCGGCGGAGTGACGCCGAAACCACGTTTGACTTTCTGTCCCCACGCCGTGTCTTGGACACAGCGAGCTCACATGTGTTTGCGAGCACATAGATGGGTGGGAGGAGGGTGGGAGGAGGGAGGGAGGGAGGGAGGTGGGAGGAAAGAGGGGGTTTGTGCGCTGACATGTGAGGCCCAGCACAAGTGCATACGTGTGTGTGTGTGTGTGTGTGTGTGTGTGTGTGTGTGTGTGTGTGAGTCCTTGTGGGCAGAGAGGGAAAACAACAAAGTGGGCGCGTTGCTATGCGGCCATCAGGTAACTGGATGTCACGGTCCACATTCCTGGCAGAGCGGGTCTGAAAAGTTTGCTGGGAGAGGGGCCTTTTTTTTTTTTTTTTGTCCCGGCTCCAGGCCATTTGAATGGAAAGTGGCTTTTATTTCACCACAAGCCCCCCCCCCCCCCCCCCCCTCGTGTGTGAGGAGAGTGAAGTTCTATTACGCTTCATTTTTAACACACAAAACAGCCACAACTCTCTGAAAAAGTTATTTAGGAAGTAGAGGAAATCAATTGTTTTCCCAGAAGGGCCTTCATTTGTGCCTTCATTTATATTGAAATGAAACACAATAGTGTGACGCCTTTGACGCCGAAACATGTACGCGACTGGAGTCAGATGGCTGTTTTTCAGTTAAACAGGCGGTAAACTGACTTAATGATGGCCTGCTGCAAAATGACTCTTCACAACATGTGCTCGCACGTTTGTTTATATCTGAGCCGTGTTGGTTGGCACGTGTTCCGTACTCATGTTTTTAATGGAGTGCAAATATTTTTATGGCGCTAATAAAGCTTGTTGAATGTAATTGACTAGGGAGAGGGAGGGGGGTGGTGGGGGGGAAGGAGTCAAGCACATACATGTGGACTCTAGCACGTACGCATGCAGAGCAGTCGGGGGTGTTTTTTAGTCCTCTCGGGGATCTTTTTTTTTTCCAGTGGCGTAGCCTGCATCACTTGGCAGAGATGTGCAGAAAGAGAGAGTCGCCTGTTTTGTTTTCCAGTGCTGCTCGCCTGGCTGTTTGTGGGAGGGCGACTGAGTGCGTGCATAATGGGGCAGGATGGCACGTGCACTCCACTGCCCTTCTGCCTCATTAGGCTGTTCACTTAGCAGAAGTAAGACAAGCGGGGGGTGGGGGGTGGTGGGGGGGGGTTGGAGCACAGCCTTGTATGCTCAGTGGAAAGAGGAGGGGAAGGGCTCGGGCTTTTTAAAGCAACAAACAAGCTCATTGGTGAGGCCCCCTTTCAGCCAAGGTGCATTCTGGGAGTTCGGGATGGCAGACCCAATGGCTTGTTTACTGAACGCTCAGTCCCACTGCTGTGTGGCAAAGCGGGGTGAAGGAGGTCAAAGTGTGCTGCGCGGGGTGGGGGGGGGGGGGGGGCGGTTTGGCGCCGGGCCCCACTGGCGGAGGTCTTTGATTTGGTGTTTAGCAGGACTCCACGCTGGGCTCTCAGGCCGTGTGCCGTCCTGACCCAAAAGTCTGCAGGTTTTTAAATTCCAGCCGAACGCACCTCCGCGGGCCTCGCGCTGATTAGTTTACTCTCTTAGTGAAATGTAGTTTAATGAAAACCTGCTGACTCCCCCCCCCCAGGTCAGGGGAACTTCTGGTTGAAAGCCACCACTCTGGAGGAACATGTGGCTGTCAGGATCAAAGCACACCCGCTAAACCAATCAAGCCCCAACTGCCCCTTGGAATTTAGCGTTTGCCCCGCATGTGACGCAGCCCCCCTCTCTGGTGAGAAACGTGACCACGCTGCCCCGAGACAACAAAACCCCTGAAGTCATAAGCTTTTGACAGCTGGTTACTACTTTTTTTGATGGTCCTCCTCCACCTAGAGTCAGCTTAGATGTCTTAATGCCTGCCGTACAGGTCAGGCGTTTGTTTACATCTTGTTCCGTCGGCCAGGCCATGTGACTCGGAGGCGGCGTTTACCTCTGCCCTAACCCGAGCCGCGCGCCTCCTCTCGCGGCCCTGGCTAGCCGCAGCTCAGCCAGGTGGATGTTCTGTACCAGACCCGGATTAGCCAAGTCAGCCGTCTCTGTTTCCACCTCCTCGTCTTACTAATACCTTTTCGTCTTGGCGGCGGCGGCCAGCCCCTGCCTCCTCTGTGGCGATCCAAGAAGCTTGATTTGCACAGATGAGATGACTCTTGTGTTCTTCAGTTTGCTGGTGTGTTGATTTGGTTGCCTTTTGCTAGTTCATATCAATCAATCAATCAATCAATCAATCAATCAATCAATCCGTCATCAGGCGTCACAGTAGGTAGAAGATACGGGATATAAAAAGGTGGAAAAATGATAAGGGGGCTCCTGCTGTGACGCTCCGAGTCCCTCCTGAGTGCTAGTGGCAGATGGCCACTCTCTGGAGGGCGAGTGTGTGTGTGTGCGTGTGTGTGTGTGTGTAGTTGTTGGGGAAAGGGGGTGGAATGGGGGGTTAAACACCTGCCACTCTGCCCTATTCTCACGCACACATGCAAACACTCTCATTACACCGATTTCCCTGCCCATGCCCACAAAAGCACGTAAAAATATACATAACACACTATATTTCTCTCTCTCATGCTCGCACACACACACACACACACACACACACACACACACACACACACATATCCCTACCTACTCACTATCCCTCCGCTAATGACAGCCCACCATCTGCCGCACCCACAGGCTGCAGAGAGCATGACCATCAGCATTGAGTGTGTGTGTGTGTGTGTGTGTGTCTGAGTGTAATTCATCGGCCAGATTAGAAGCATTCGTGTCCATCTACTCAAATCCTGCTTCCTCTTAACGTCATCCAGGCAGTAGTATTGCGGGTGATGTCATCGCAGGGATGATGTGGCGGGTAGATAGAAATGCACCCAGAGCGTTTGTTACGTATATATATATCTGTGTTACTTATATTTCCTGTGTGTGTGTGTTTGTTATGATGTTAGCGGATGCAGCGAGCGAAAGAGGTCTCGCTGCGCAGCCATGCATCCCTAACTCGCTCCGAGCGTGCGCAGTCGAGTGCGGCTGTCATAACAAGGTGTGTGTGGACACGCTGACACGAAGACTTCACACTTTTCCTCGCTTTTAAATTCGACTTGGAACGATGTTACACAAATCTGAATTCCTATCTCCGGGCTTTTATTGTGAAAAACTGGATAGTTTTACCTCTTTGGGCCTCGAAAATGTGTCTGTGCCGTGATGAGATGTTGCAAGCAGACACTGGTTTATTTGAAGAGGTATTTAAGCCTGACAGTTTGGGAAGTGCTGTCTTATGTGATAGTAAAAAAATCTTAAGGGTCTGGAATGCTGGCATTTTATAGACCTAATCAGCAGATTCATCAGTAATAACATGTTTTTTTGTCTTGGCTCTCTGCTGCTCGCACACACACACACACACACACACTGAGACTTTGACATTTGCATAAGGGCTGCATTGATGCCGCTTTTTCCACTGCTGGAATTTGTGGCCAACATAATTACTTTGCACAGAACCACGTGGCTCTGTTTTGATTGTCCACATTGTCACATTTTGTTCCAGCATTTGTGGAATTACTCGCAAAGGCGACACCTGATTTCAGCCATCAGCTTGATTGCCCCATCCGTTGTCGCTGCGTAACCGCCCCCCCCCCTCCGCACACCGGCTCAAAACACACACAAACGTACGCGCTGTTAAAGCTCTTAAATAGTTTATTTACGTTCATCAGACCTGCATCGAAGCCCAGATCTCGCAAACGTATCAAAGCAGCGCAAAGAGCCAAGGCAGGAAATCCAGAAAAATGCGATGTTACTTGATATATAGAGAACAAACATGCACACGTAACACCCCAGGCTCTTGTGTCAGAGTTTCCAGGCAGCGTGTGTGTGTGTGTGTGTGTGTGTGTGTGTGTGTGTGTGTGGGGCTAAAGTAGGCCGGGATGTTCCAGACAGAAGCGCTAGCTGCTAGATAACTGCGTGGCCAGCGTTCCCCACATTTAGCCAGCCATGGCTCCAGATGAGATTACAGCTACTGCAGGCGAGATTAGACGGCCAGGGGTAGATCAGTGAGAGCCAGCGGCTACTCCACGGACAGCAGCTGGGTAATGTGTAATGCAAGGTGTGGGCATTTGTCCACTTCAGCCTGTCCTGTGTTTGTTGTCATAATTGAGCACGATTCAAGCTAAAAAATCAACAGAAATCTAGTTGTAAATTGGCAATAAAATCATATCTGGGTTGCACTGAAGACAAACTTCAACAGTAATATCATCCCAGTTATTCAGAAATTCCCGGAGTCAGTACATGCAAGTGAATTCTGGATGTTTTGATAGTAAATTATGTAAGATGCCGGGACTTAGTGACTTAACATCCCCGCTGTCCTCAACTGCCCTCCATCCTTCCTCTGTTTTATCGTTTCATCGTGCTGAAGAAGAATGAAGATGGCGTCGCTTCAAGGCTGTTTCTATATATGTGCATTTGGTTGACGGCTCCAAAAATGGCAACTTTTCAGGAGCGAAGGAAAACAGCCTCGCTTTCAGCCCGACCGCCGCGCATTTTTGAGGTTATCCGACGGCTTTTTGAAGAGTTTCATCAGCCCACGCTGATGGAAGTTTCCCCAGCCCCCCAGAGGCAGCCGCGTAATCCTCGTGCGGTTTCATGACACATGACTGCAGCGAGGATATTGTCCTCCTGGAGGCCAGTGAGTGCCCCAGCGTCTCTAGGGCTCGTCTCCATTTGTCCCCCTTTCCACACACACACACACACACATTTGGTATTGCAGCCCTCTCTGTAAGCCCTTCATCGCTGGACCCCCAGCTCTTCCTGGAAGCTTCCAGTTGACCCAGCGTCCCTCCCTCCCCCTGACCATCACTCTGACTTCAAGTAAATCCTTGCTTCTCTCTGCTTGCAATGCCCCCGACCCCTCCTCCACGCACACAGGCCTTTAAAACATGATAAAAAGACCACAAAATCCTACATAATTATCAATATCTGTTGCAATATGAATGCAACCACGGTTTCACAGCACATCAGTGATGCGCCAGCTCCTGTACTGCTCCTCAGCTCAGCGTGTGTCCATAGCAACACGGCAGCGCGACGGAAGACCCCCAACCCCCATCTCTCGACGTCCCAGATTATGTAATTACGACCGCTGCCGACCAGATTCCCACTACCAGACCACCACCACCACCCCCACCCCCACCGTCCTTCAAGCGCTTCCCAGGCAGAACGAATAGGATTGGGATTGGAGGGGTGACAAGTCCAGGTGGAGCACAGTGAGCTGCAGAGGCTGGAAAGATAATGGCGTAGTCAGAGTGCGTGTTCAATGACGCAACACGCACGTTTACAAACCCTCTCCATACACACCCAAACACATCATGGCTGCCGTGAACCCACATTCATACTAAATATCCTCATTAAACACAAACAATGCAAGGCTACACATCCCAAATCCCTCCTATTTACCGTGTGTGTGCAGCACTCACTGTTCTTGTTATTCAAGCTGTTTTTCCCCAGTGCTCTCTTGTTGTTGTGGCACAATAACACAGCCTAATCTGAGTCTGTGAATGAGTTCACACTGTACAGTATAAGACTCTGTTCTCTCAACCTCCTCGTTGTTGGCACCGGTGTTGTTTGTGGGGAAATAATCAGACTACAGCCTGGGGTTTTCTCACTTTTAATTATAATTAATAATTAATAATAATTGGGTTTGTCATTGAAATGGTCCATTGTCAATGGATGTTGTGAAACATTAAAGGTACCCTGTGGAGTATTGACCACTGTGGTCAATTTATGAGGAAGGAAACGCATTTGTTAGACCTCAAAGATTCACACAATGGGTTTTGGTGAGAAACACTGAACGTGAACGTACCTTTTTGTTTATGTACAAAAAAAAAAAATAAATAAATAAATTCACAGTGCAGCTTTAAGTCTCCATGTATATTTCATCGTTGTTGGCCTCGAGCTCGTTCATTGGTATTCATTCACTCCCACTCAGCTGACGGAAATGCACCGCATTTGTATTTTATTTTTAACATGTCAAAAATGTCAGTAACAATTTGCTTGACTGCAAATGGCTGCAAATGCTCATCCCACTGTAGTGTGATTAATGCGATTGTTGGAGAATGTAAGATGAAGTGTACCAGTCAAATGTCTGTTGTCATGTCGTGAGATGATTAGATATTTCCACTAACTTCCTCTTTTTCTCTCTTGTCGTCCCTTTCAGACTGAAGGAGTCCTCTATCCTCTGACTTGGCGTCTTCACCGACCTGCTGCTCGAAAAAAAAAACAAAAAAAAACAAATCGACGTTGCCCTTCCACCGGGCCCTGTGGCCCTTAAAGACTGTCTGGACCCTCAGCAGCACTCACACACAAACACATAGCACACATTTAGGAAACAAGCAGGTCACCATCTATGCATGTCGCGAATTTGCTGCAGGCAGTGACAGGTGTGTTTGTGTGTGTGTGTGTGTGTGGATGTGTGTGTGTGTGTGTGTGTGTGTGTGTGTGTCGCATACCGGTGCGCCTCATGTTCCCTGCGCTTTCAGAGGCCATTCCTCCTCTGACCCAAATTTTGGCGCAAGCACAGAAGCAAAGATAGTCAGACAATAACAAAACTCTAATGGTACCCAGATACTATTTATTTACTTGAGGGTAGTTTTATGACTGCCTGTATGCGTGCGAATGTGTGTTTCTGAGACAAAGTACGACCAACCGGTATGTCAGTGAACAATGAAACCTGCTTTAGAAATGGCCAAGGGAGCGAGGATACCAAGGTACACTGAGTATATAACTATATTTAGAGTAGATATTTTATTTATTTTTGGAAGATGAATGTCTGATAAGACCTACCCAATGCCTTAATGTCTATACTGTCCTTACGTTTTGTAAGAAACAAGAGATAAATATTCTATTACAGTATGTCTATTTGGACCTACATCTCTATATTGTTATTCTGTTGTGGAAAGTAAAAAGCCTGGCTTACCATTAAAAAAAAAAATATGATTTCCGAAATGTACAGTACAGTACAGTGGGGCTGCTTGAGATCTGATTTATCGTATTGATATTAAAGTATTTTCGTAATTACTCATTTCTTATTTATTCTAACCTAGTTTTATTTTCGTGTCCAATCAAAAGCGCTGGACTTTACAGAAATATATTTCTAAATGTCTTTTCAGAGTTATGCATGTCTTTATAACTCAGCTCAGAACCCCACAACACCAGGCATCTGAATGCACTGTACCTCCCACAGTTCCTCAGTCACTTGAGCCTGAAAACCTCACACACTCCTACCTTCAAACCTACGGCCTGCTGTTAAGCTCCAGCGCGGGCCGCCCTGCTGTGATATCATTTGACGGTACAACTGTCTAGTTGAGGTGACAGTGGAGGGTTGGAGCCAGCGAAACATGTCAAGGTTGGGGCACAGTCGGGACTCGGTAACGTCTATTGTACAGCAGTACGTATCTAATGTTTGCTAACATTAGCCACCATTAGCTACTGGCTGACATTAGCCACCATTAGCTCCTGGCTGACATTAGCCACCATTAGCTCCTGGCTGACATTAGCTACCATTAGCTACTGGCTGACATTAGCTACCATTAACTACTGGCTGACATTAGCCACCATTAGCTCCTGGCTGACATTAGCTACCATTAGCTACTGGCTAAGTAAGTTAGCAGCAAAACTCTTGAGCGTGATGAATTTAACAACAGTGTTTTATTGCTTATGAGTTTATAAAAAGACACTTTACATTTTTCAGATACATGGTCTCTCTGCCTCTTTAAAGTGAGGCTAATGATAAATGCTGTAGAGTGACACTCGTATGTCAGTTACACAGCAATATTCATCGAAGGTTTGCTACCGTTAGCTAACGTTAGCAAAAAGAAGTTCCGTAGTCTGATTTTAACCTGGCGAAACGAGACATTGTGATGAGTAGAGGAACGTCTTTGAACCTCCAAAATGGCCGCCCGATGCTTTGAAAGCCCTCCGTGGACATCCTGACTGTGCCGACTCCAACTGGCTCACAGCGACCCCCTTTAGTGTACAGTGGATTGTAAAACTTTTACTTTGAACCATGTCTGAATGTATCGCTGAGCTGGTGGGAACCACCACAGAAACATAATGCGGGAGACGGTTTTTTTTTTCGGCAGAGGTGAACAGTATCGGAGCTGTACCACGCTACGGTGTGGCGTCTATTTATCTTCAGAGTCTTGAATGTGTATATTTGTACATAGAAAGAGTTTAACTAAAAAGATCTATTGAAAATACATAGAGGACTTAGATTTGACCTTTGTTGCAATGATATTCCTGTGTAAAGACTTTGGCTACCAATTTTTGAAAAGGGGACGGCTTTGGGGTTGTACAGTGTATTGTATGCTTTTCTCCCTCACAGTCTCTGTGACTATATGACAAAAAAAAAAAATACTCTGTCTATTTTATTATAGAGATCTCTTTGCCTTGTCGACACACTTTTACCTAATGGCATATGCAATAGTGACATGAATACAATCTAGTTTACAACCGTGGAACCAAATGTAACATTGCATTAATGATTTTATTTTCTTTCTGTGACGAGCAGACGCTGTTTTGCTCCGTGTACATTTCTCTTTCTGCCAAGTGTTTTGTTGTTTTTTGTTGGTTTTTTTTTTGTCGCCGGGAACTTTGTTCTTGACACGTCTCGAAGCGCTTTCCCCATTTCTGTGTCCGTGGACAGACTCTTCTTTTACAGATTGATCTTGGATTGGCTCAGTCTGAATGTGTCGTCGTCTTCCATTGTACATAGTTCAATATACTGTTTATTGTGATGCTCACGAGAGATGATTATAATGATTTATAAATTCTGGTAGTCGAGTCTTGCTTTTGTCTGTATTGATTATGGATAGCAACCTGCAGAAATAAATCAATTTATTTAAAGAGGTACAACTTAGTCTTCATTTTTTTTTTATCCCTTCAGGTGATACCTCATGCAGCCCAAATGCAAATATGGCCGTGGTGTAATATCAAGACCTTCTCAATACAATAAAAATGAAAATATAGCTTTCCTCATGGAAATACCTTTTTCTAGCGGTACAATAAAGATAAATATTGGAAATATAAAAATGATTGTTTTTTTTCATACAAATATTCATACTCGGGGAAATTCCTTAAAGCGATACTATAACATTTACGAGCTTACAGTGTGACTTTGATTCATTTTTCTCCTGCAGTTTGATATGACCTTAAAATTAGCTTATCCTCCTTTAAACCACTACTAACAAGCCTCACAAGACTCCAGATCCCACCCTGCCCCTCTTCTTCCTCACTCGCTGGAAGATCACAAAGCCTTAATAGCTTCCTGACGTGTGTGTCGAGAGAGGAGGATATCCTACCTCCATCCTGTGGACTTTCTCCGCAAGCGTTTTTATTGCAGATGGAGGCAGAGGCAGGAAGCTCATACTGATCCAATGACACCCCCCCCCCCCCCCCCTCCAAGCCACGCGTCTCCAGAAAAGACTAAAAAGGCTACGCAGCCTGAGTCGAGAGGTCAGCGGGTTCAAATCACGAAGCAAACACATGCGATTACCTCATTACATGTTCATTTCAAGATATAGGAATATTAGACAATGTTACATTTCTTATCATTGGACATTGGACACCTTTGGACAGAGCCAGCACCCTAACCCCTAACCCCTAACCCCTAACCCTAGCCGTCAAATTTGTACTTGTTTATTTTGTTTTCGTAGCCATGCTAAAATCATCAGGCCAAAATTTGAATTTGTTCAATTGGTTGATGACCTGCAGAGCGAATGGCGTTCCTATATAAGCTGCAGGTGTTTAGTGCTAATTAACACACGTTAGCATGCCGACACGGGAGACTAAGATGGTGACAGCGGTCAAAGTTATGCCTGCTAGACGTCAGCGTGTTAGCATTGTCATTGGGAGCATGTTAGCATGCCGAGTGCAGCCTCACAGAGCCGCAAGGTTCAGTAAAAACAGGTATGTATGCCCCTGGGTTGATGGGGGAAGTGCAGGATCTGAAACAACAGGAGAGTTACGGCAGGAGAGGGGAAAAAAAGCAGACAAGGAAAATGTGAGACGAGGAATTGGCCGACATAGTGACACTCAGGCTGCTACTGCTCTCATTCAGCATTCATCAATTTGATTAGTGGCCCACACTCACAGCGTGTTTACAATGCAGCTGTGACGCTTTAATATTCTTTATGGGCATCACTTGATCAAGTTTCCAACTCTCTACTGCAGACACACACACACACACACACACACACAAGCAGCCACTGAGGGCACACCTCTAGCTGGTGTGTATTAATTAGCAGTATGACACTGTCAGTGGGGCTCTGCTCTGCTGCCAGGCAGAAACCAGCCTTACATAAGAACCCACCACCAAGCCACCAGGAGGGACACAGTGTTCCTCACCCCCTCTCTGCACTGACTGTCTTGTCTTTTCTTCCCTTTTTCTTTTTAACGAAATCTGGATGGGCACATTTCTGCTCCGAAGGCAAACCGCAGGAGAAGGACACGAAAACAGCAGTCTTTGTTGCACGATGCCTTTTGTTGTCGCTGGCCGTCTCCCTCGACATAAAGGACGGCTTGTTAAATGAAGTGTGTCAGGGAAGTGAATTTCTCAGTCAACAGCAGTCAAGGTTTCCTAAAATACCGCTTACAGGATGCTCCTTTGAAGTAATTGTGTGCGAGTGTGTGTCTATCTGGTCTATTCCTGGATGCCCTCAATTATTCCCAAATTTAGAATCACATTCACAATCACATGCTTGTACACACACACACACACACACACACACACACACACAGGCAGACAAGCAAGACACAATTCCTCCTGTCTTGGATAATGGAGCCATGAAATCTGCGTCGTGGAGGCTTGATTGCTTCGAACTTGTGACATTTCTTGGGCGCAGAATTCTTTGAAGTTCAGGAAATGTCCGGTTTGGAGGGACATCAAGTGGCACGCATTACTTTCAAAGGGGATCGCATAAAGACAGACGGAAACATGAAATAAGAGGCCCGTAAGTGGATTTGCTCATTTGATTACACACAGGCACTCCAAACATCTGCACATGACGTCCATCATTTTATTACATATTTTATCTGACGTGCCATTTTTATTGTTTCGCTCTCAAAGCAAATCGATTTTTTTAATTTTTTTTTTTTTTATTTATTCCGTGAGCAACAGTCAAACGAATTTTTACAGGACAACACGTGCGCGTTAGTCAACTTTGAAATTCCGTCGCTCACTGTGAATTGGTTGGATAAATAAGTCATGAAGCTGGGAAGAATAGCTCCACTGGGAGTTCAACCCGTGACACCAGGCCTGATTTGTTGGTGCCTTGATCCGCATGCCAGCGGCCCGACTGTGAAGTAATCATGTGAAATTGAACTTTAAACGGCAGTCGCCCTTATGTGCTGCGTGGACTCGATGCACCCTCCGTACAGTGCGTTAGAGCAGCGTGCGTGTGGTATGCGCTGTAGATTAGGGTCTTACAGAGGGAAGAGCTGCTCCTTTGGCAACCTCCTCCACCCCAGCGCCCCGGTGGGCCTCCCCTGCCAGCTTGCTGCCGTGCTGTGCTGCGGCTCTTGAGGGGATTGGGAGTTGCTGGCCCCATTATTTCTCCCTGAATCAGCCTTAGGAGGGCTCCAGCCGGGCTCACTGAACTACGCCGGCGTAGCAGCGGGGCGGAGCTGTGACCCACTTACAGTAGCCAGCTCTGGCTCTCCGCGGAAGAGGCGGCAGAGGCACCCAGCACTCGTGATCCCGCGTGAAAACATAACATACTGACATATATTTTTTTTAGAAATGCCACGTTAAATCAAATACGGATGAGAATGTGTCGACATCAAAGGTTTCCTAATGTTATTGTCACAAGTTCCTCGTGTAGGGAGCTATAGCAAGCGTTGCCGATTGATGCTGCTATGATCGGCTCGCAGCTACAGCGACACCAGGTTGCGTGCTGTGAAGTCTGAAAAGGGTGGCGGTATTGGTGAGGCCACCTTGCTCACTCCTGCTCTCGTGGCTTGTTTCGTTTCTGACTTGTCAGAAAGAAGGAAGAGAACCGCAGGAAGTGAGAGGGTCATGGTGGGCAGCGGCTGTCTGTGTCGGCGTTTAGTAACAGCCAGCGCTCTCCTTTCTTACAGGCAGCGCTCTAAATTACATGAAGGTCAACAGGTCAATCAACCCTGACTTTCACGGCTTTTATCAGAAAACAGACAGAAAACTGCCACAAGGCAAACTCTGGATGCTTGGCTTGGCATCTGACCGTTGGACATTTTTCATTTTGAGTCGTTTTTTCGTCGACGGAATTCTTGCTGCGATGCCAGGGAAAGTCTCTGGGTTGAGTTTTCCGCTATTTTAAGATGTCTTGAGAGCCTTGCGGACCGTGTGTGGTAACACGGGTATTGTCTTGGGCTCCGTTTGACTCGAGCCAAAGTGGTTTCATGATCACTGAGGCCCCCGTTAGCATGATTTGGCACACATGTCTCTGCTGCTTTCAATGAAGAGGTTTGGCAGATGAATCCAAAGAGAACAAACACATTTTTGTCTATGAGGGGATCTGTACACGCATGTGAGTGTGAGTGTGTGTGTGTGTGTGTGTGTGTCAATGGAAAGCTCAAGTCTCTGCAGCTCTGTCTCTCAGACTCCACGTGTTTGGACAGCATGTGGAGCCCAGGTCCCGCCCACTGCTCACAAACACTCCTGCTGCTGTTTACCACGCTGGCAGCGGAGTGGAAGAAAGACTCCAGCCTGCCGGTCCACATGCCGCCTTATCAGCCGAAACTCTCTCACTGCTCGTAAACATGTTTTGCAAAGGAAATTCTCCGGGAAAACACTTGTGGGAGAGCCAAACACGAGTCGGCTCGTATTTTTGTGCGTCTGATGAGCTGGTGTGATATCTAGTGGGCTGAAGGCAAGTCATTTAGCCGGCATTATATGTCAGTTTACTTATTTTGGAATCAGCTATCAGGATTGTTTCCCCCCCCATGCTCCCCCTGCTTCTGTTCACCGCAAAACATGACCTGCGCCCGATTGCGTCACGCTGGAAACCTTTTGCAGGCTTGAATTTGAGGTCCTCGGAGGCAAAGCAGGTCTGGGGGAGGTTAAATCTCAGAGGGCAGAGCCTACGATTCGAAGCAAGATGGAAGTTAGCAAAGAAAGGAAGAGACGAAAAGGTCTAACGAAGCTAAACGCTAGCATGGCTACACACTGATGACGAAATGGGACGCGCTTTTTTTAATTCACTTTCTCGCTGAGAGATTGGTGGGAAGATCGTTACCGCCCTCCAGCTAGAGCCAAGAGGCGGTTAGCCTAGCTTAGCTTAGCACAACGAGTGGAAGCAGGTGGAAACAGCTAGCCTCGCTCTGTCCAAAGTTCCCATTCCCACCCCCCCTGGCTCTTGACTCACACTCTGCTGTTTTCATCACAGCAGCATTTAAGAAGTGCTTTATAATGTTCCAAAAAAACTACTTAGTCCAATACATTTTACACAAAAGTGCCTAGTGAAACGTACAATTTCCCATATGCATTGAACTGAAAGGCTTGAATTAAGACACACCCCACCCCCTTCTGCGTGTATGCATACCATACCTACATGCTCTTATTCAGACATTTCACACTTGTTGAGTTTTAAAGTTTGGAACATTCCTCGTGCGCGTCAACCAGAGGCATCGGCTCATTCCACACCAGACCTCGGGCAATTTTATGCTTTTGTGAGTAAGGTCTTTAGATGGGGGGGGCAGGCCAGAAAAGGCCTGGGAACCTCTGGTTGACGCACGTCGGGCCTACATGAGTCACTGCAGGCCTCGGGCTGAACATGTGAACACACATTGGTCTCGCAGGCCAATGAAACGCTCGCTGAATAGCTGACATGCAAATCTGACAGCGAGCGGCGTCACCTTTACTCTGCTTTTCATGTGCAGAGCTTGCACGGCCTCTAAACGTGGAGAAGACGCAATTTCCTCTGCACCCTCAGGTCGTTTGACATAAATCCTGGTGGCTATTTGGTGGCTTGCAGCTGCAGGCTTTTGAAAGCTACGAGCTTCGCCCTTCCTCCTGAGAATCCGACAGTACCTTCGACACCTGAGGCTAGATTTCGTCTAAATTCCTTTATTCGTGTCTTCAAACATGCATCAGTTTCTGATGACTCAGCGCAGGGCTAGTCGTGCAGTGTGTCACTAAATGAAACACTGCAAGACTTATTTGTTTTTCTTTTCTTTTTTTTTTCATATTTCAGACTGTTTGTGTCTTAACAATAGTCTGCAGCCATGATAATGCTAGCGCGTCGATGTTCAGCAGGGGTTGTTTACCATGATCACCTTGTTAGTTTAGTGTGTTAGCATGTTAATGTTTGCAAACTGGCACGAAACACAAAGTGCAGCTGCGGCTGAAGGGAGTGTCACGAGTTCTTAGTCATAAAGCAAAGTACAGAACACCAACCAAAAGTCAAAAATGTCAACCTGCTGGTGGCATGGCAATCCATCTAACAGTTTATTTCACCAACCGACGGTGCCATCCCTAGAGCCAGGCTGCCAGTGTGGCTAAAAGGCTCACGTAATCCATTCCGCATCATGAAAAGCAGACTTCTCGCTGCATTTCCTGTAATTATATAAATCTCTTTACATTCATGGAAAAGCGGAAATCCACCCCGCAGTGTTTGCCCTCTGACACTTAATCCACACATGTCAGGGAACGCAGCCCTCTGCGTGACATCTGAGTTTTAAGCACGGCATTCTCAGTCACAATCAAAAAAGGGGGAAAAAAACACGCGAGGCGAGAGTAGGCGATGCGGTGACTTTGATGCGCGCGCATACAGTCGTGCACATAAACCCTGTCAGCTCATCCATGTTTCCACCCGTGTGTCTGACATTTACTGCCTGAGAACAAACGAAAAGGCACACAGAGCTTTTAATTGCTAAAAACACTCGACTATGTGGGATCACAGTTTGTTCTCTGCATTGCTAAATCACATTGACTTATAAACCCATGTATTTGGGGTTATTTCCTGCAGTTGGTTTGTGTGATGCTCATTTGCGCCACCTGTGTTCAGGCGCTCAGGCTCTCACATGGATGGAGCACTCAGGAATTCCAACCACACCAAGCATGCTTGACGTGAACACACCCTCAAGATGCACCAGTAATGCTTGAAAATGCAGTTACAAAACCTGACTGGTTTGAATCTTTCTGTGACACATCCATTGCTTTTAGATCTGGAACAAATCACTGTCCCACACGCCATTTTTTTTTTTTTTTAAACTTTACTGCTAGTGTGTACACGCTATTGATACATCCAGCATTTCTGAACAGCCGGGTGACGTCACAGGCTTCAGTCTCCTCCGGCTCTGCGTGGTCGGCAGTGACGCTAACAGGTCCCCTGTAGTGGAGAGGGATGCTGCTTCAGAGCGAAGTCAGTGAGACACTGATGCTAATGAGGCATTAGCTTAAGCCCATAATGCGGAGCATGGCAGTTTAACATTGAGGGCGGCCCTCAGCACACAACCAATCTGACTCACTGGATTTGGGATGATACTGCTGGTGACCTAAAAGCTACAAAACACACATTCAAACACAGCTACAGTGTTCACTTAATGCATCGTTTTGATTGTTTTGTGCAGGATCATGCGTGAACCTAATTCCATCTGCATCCTTATATTTCATCATTAGCTGTAGTAGCATCGCCAGCAGCACAATTATTCTGCTTTTTTTATTTATTTTTTTTTGGCCATGAAAATGACCAAATTCAGACATAATGAATATGCATATATACAAAAAATGCAATCCAACAGAATATCATAAACTTGCAATGTAATGTAAGCCTTGCAGAAAGCTTGACAGAGGAGCCTTTGTGTGTGTTGGACATGGCAGCAAGCAAAGGAAAGAAATTGCTTGTTTGGCACCCACGCGTTTTCCAACCCCAACAAATTTGTGTCGCACAGGCCAAAAGTAACAAATACACATAGCTCGTAAAAAAAAATAATTATATTAAATCATGAATTCTCTACGCAGAACTGTTTTTTACCGCCCACTGACACAGATATTGCATGACAAATACTGAGCGCCATCTGCAGAAAAGCAGATCAAATTTGCATTTTCCTCTTTTTGGCATAGACAAATTTTAACCAAAATCTGGTATACATTTGATTTCTTGCCCAAAAAAAACCCAAAAAACGTTTTAATTTCATTTTGACTTTAAAAGCTGTCATGGAGGCACACACGCTGACCTGTATCTTGAAATTGGAGATCATGTTCCATATTCATCCTCTTAAAATGATCTCTATTAAACAGTCTTTTCCATCCCAGAGCAAACTTATACACAACTGATGCCTTCTGAGAGCTTTATTTCCACGGGGATTGTATAATTTGACCTGTAAATGCATTAGTGAGGCTCTTGCGTCTGTGAAGGAGAGCTGTGAAGCCTTTAGCCTCAGCCTCAAACAGCCACAAAAAGTGATTTGCGTCAGGGTGCGTTAACGCCTTAGCGCTCTGGGTAACGCTTGAATGAGGATGTCTGCACGAGGGCCATCTGTGTGTTTAACGTCCGCGTACGTCAGCTCGCTGCCTTGCGACGTAACCCGTCCGTCCGCGTCCGCTGGAGCCTGTTTGGATGTTTCTCGTAACAGCAGAACCTCCGAGCCGAGTTTCCCCTCCGGGTGCAATTCAGCGCATCTTATCTTATCTTTCCATTAGTGTGAGTGTGTCGCCTGGGAATGAATGAAGGGGAGAACTACTTCACGTTCACTCCCGTTGGACTGCAGGCTTTACGCCAGTCTTTCAAATTCCTTTTTAAAGCCCAGACTTTTTTGAACTTTGCTCTAAACCTCTGGCACTCGCCGCATTGCCAAATGAGGAAAACGATCTAAATCCACCGACTTAAAGTCCGACATGAATTTCTGGCATTTAACCTCTCACGAGCCACGGCCTCCGGCCCCGGGACACTGAGAAGAACTTTCTGCTCGTATAACGCTCGAGAAGAAATAGGATGCAGACGCTAGGATTTGCTGACTTTGAATATAAAGAAAGGTTTTAGTCTGGCACGCAACTTGATTTGCAAGCCTTGGACTGTGCACAACAGAAACTGCTTTCTCCAACGATTTCCAATATGTGCAGCAGTTCTCCCAGCTCCACCATTCCCTCATACGACTAAAGATATTTCAACTACAGTAAAACCACATGGGGCTTTTTGGCATGTTTGCAGCATAGTTTAGCCTTCCAAACATTCTTCTGGCATTCCTCGACCTCCGATGGAGACTCTCACTGTACTACAGTGGCAGTTGACTGCAAATGGATGCTTACAGTTCCTGTTGATCGCGGAGCGTTCGAAGCCATGCAGATTTGAAAGGATAGCTTGAGTTTGTGTGTGCATGTGGGTCACCGAGGCTCCGATCTGCTGCAGCCTCCAGCGTCTGGCTCCGTCGTCGGGGCCTCGCTGTTTTTGACCTTAGTCCCGGTGCTTGTTTACCTGCTGAGTGGAATGTGGAGTTATGTAAGGCTTAATCTATCAGAGAGTACATGTCCCTCTGTTACCTGGGCCACAGGGCAACACGCACAGACACACAAACACACACACACACACACACACACACGGATGTCCACACTGACTCACACACAGGCAAACTTAATGATATGGCCTTTCTGTTGTCGCACACAGGATATATCTAAACTGTGCTCAAATAAAGAAGAATAACCCTGTGTACACACCGCTAAGCTTTACAACACACACACACACACACACACACTGCACACTGCACACACGAGTGTTAAGGTCTTGCACCCTGTCTGAGCTCACTGTGTCCTGACGCGTGCACTTTTATGACCAATAACTGGGCTTTTACGGTCACACAACAAAGATAAAGGCCCACTCAGCTTACGCATGCTGAACACACACACACACACACACACACAGAGTGGAAACACACACACGCCTCAGGCGTTGCTAACCAGTGTGTGTGTGTGTGTGAGTGTGTTGCCATTATAGACTCAGCTCCATCTATGGAAACTTCCCCTCATGTTTGCCGAAAACGCACCGCTGACGCGTTTCCGTGGCATGTTTGTGTGTTATCGACGCGCCGGCGAGGTCAATATTTCTTTCCGAAGGATTCTATTCATGGAAGCCATCCGGTTCGAACTGTCTGCGGCTCCTCTGGGGCCTCATACTGGTGCGGGACTGGGTCAGACTGCTCATGAACACCCCCCCCCCGGAGAGTCTATTACTCACCACATAAACGTACCAGTGCATTGGAAGTAAAAATAGGCGTCCGCACACAGAAAGCACACGTGTGACAAATACATGCACACAACCGGTGTTGAGCGCAATAAAAGACGTGTTGCAACCATTTTGCCCTGTGTGCGGAATTCCAGTTCAACATACTGTACGGTACATTACTTAAGCTTATATTTGAGTAAGATAATTGCTTGAAATTCATTCTTATGTTGGTGTCACGTGGAGCTGCATTCATTTAAAAGCCGTTCTTATTAAACACATATGAGTTTTTTTTACGTGACGGCAACCCTGTAGAGGTTCTGGTAATTTATTCAGGCAAGGACTTGAGTCACCTGCTTCCTGTGAACTGGTGTGGGTTACATTTATTTGCAGCATGTACGCACAGGAGTGTTATTGCACGGTGCGACCGCTTCCCATACGCACCATATGACCTCTTCAGCACCAGCTGACTGCAGGAGTTTGAAACTGGGCCCAGTCCTATTAGTGGGACTGGGTTAGTGCCTATAGGAATCTTAGTCAGCAGCACAACAACACCCACCGAGGCGAGGTCACACCGGGGGCATTTTTGTGTGCGCAGCAGCCAAGTAAATCATCCGTCAAACATGCCAGCCACGAGGCTAAAGCTTACAGCGCGGGACAGAGTCGGAGACACACATCCAGAGGGGCTTAATGGAGAGTGGTGGCACGCGAAGATGCTGCGCCCCAGAAAACCTTGCGACCAGACCCGGCAAAGAGGCCCGCATGCGCTCTGTGCTGTCCGCCAACACACGCACATGAAGCCAGAAGATCCAGTAAACAGAATAAAGTTGCGTATCAATGGCAAGTGTGCAGTAAACAGAGCGTGACCTTTCGTTTCGTGCCTCATGCTCAGACGCGCCTGCATGTGTTGTGAGCAGTGCTGTTCAATGGCTGTTTTGCAGTCAACTTCCAAAGTTCTCCCCGCCCTCCACCCCGCCCCATCAAAACATGGACTTGATACTTGTTTTTGTCCTACTAAGGAGAGAGCCAGGGCTGGGAGGCGAATAGGGTTTCAGACGGCTTATTGTTATCGAAACAGCTAGACTGTGGCCTCAGCCCAGTGAGCAGCCTGCTCTCTGATACAGAGGGATCCATTATGGTCACGTCTGACATCAGAAAATCATTTCAAGATGATCGCAAGAGGAACCATAATCACCTCAAAAGTCAGCCATTTTTTTGTATACGTCTCTGGACCAAAAGGAACTCATTAATAATTATAACTGTAGACCTGTTGGCTAATTCAAAAGTACGAAACACCGTACTGACCCTTTATTAACAACCTTATGAACTGACCATTTGCTGAGCTCAGCTTAGCTGGCAGATTTAAGTATTAGCTTGTTAGATAGCTAATTAAGCTAAGTTAGCTAAACGAAAGTAAAGTAAAAGGGTCTTAAACACACACACACACTTGATGGCTACATACGTAAACTGAAGCTAAACTGTTATTTGGTTCTAACGTAGCCCCGTTTGGCTGGCTTAGCTTACATACTTAGCATGCATTTTTCAAACGAAAACATCTTTTCACTTTTAATGTTGGACTAGAAAGGGCTTTTAGGACGAGGGCTAACCATTCTGATAAATGTAACACCACCTCGGGGAAAGGTGGGCGAGGCTTGCTCGGAGTGTAAATGTCCACAAATCCGATTAAAGAGCAGGACAGGGCTGCTAACGTTAGCTTAAACTCTGATAGCATCCAGGGCTGGGAAACATAAGCCCATAAACTAACTGCTGTAGTTTTTTTTAATAATGTGCTCAGCGCACGATTACTACTGTTGGTCGTAAGCTAGTTAGCCAGACATGCTAACAATTGGCTTACATTAGAGCAGATGAACACACTGTTAAATACAACTCTTACACTTCAAAAGCTCTGCAGACCTGCTGTTCCTGGTTACGGTTACTAAGCTATGATTGGACAGTCGCTGTCCAGGGGAGGGGTTTAGCGAACGGTCAATCGATGACTAATAAAAAAAGATAGAGCCGATTAACGTTTATTAATGAGGAGGATATTCCGGTATAAAGTAAGCAAGTAGAAAGCTGTACTGTTCAGTATTGACTTGACTATGTTTGACTTGCTGCCTGCTGCACGCGGTGATCAGATGTTAATATGCTGATAGATTAAAAACCCTTTATGACTTGGACGTGCACGGTCTTGCACGCCCCAGAAACAGCAGGTAAGTGCAAAGATTCAGGCGGTGCAGCTCCTGGGGCCACACAGGCAGTCCAACAGCCGAGGAGGCTGTGACTGAATGTTTGTTTACAAATGACCAGACTGTAGTTGCTCCAGTTGCTCATTGGATTACCGAGAGTGCCAAGTGTCTCGGATTTGGCACCAGATCTGGTGCTGAGGGCCAAAGTCCCGGCTTGAGGAAAACACAATCATGCCGATAACACTGAGTAATAAACAACATAAAAGGGAGCCTATCGGTGATTTGCTAATGGTCCCTGCAGGCACGTTTAAACGCTTTGTCAAAGAAATCAATCCGGCCCTGTCGTTAAGATTTCAACGGAGCCTAACTGATTTGAATTGATGCCTTTGTGGTGAAATAGCAATTGGGGTTTGGTCCCTGGACCACCAGGTGCGATGTGAAAGAATAAAAACAATTAATAGATGAATAAAAGGCAAACGAACGGGCAGGAATGTAACTACACTGAACAGGGCGGTTCGGGGCACGTCCCATTTAACAGTATTTGAGATCAAACTTCACCGCTTACTGTCTTGGCACCATTCCCTGGTTTGACTCAAAGTTTGACCCCCGTGTCCAACAAGATGTCCCCCTCCCTCAGAACATTGCCCTGTCATTAATTTGAATGTTATGTAATGAGTTGTTTTTCGAGCAGAGCTCCCTTAAAGCGGGGCCGGTGATAGCGTAACGTTGCATAAGACGCATCAGAGGGTGCTGTCTTTGTTGTGTCCTCTCCACAGCGGCTGATACTGTGTGTGTGTGTGTGTGTGTGTGTGTGTTCAGCCTCTGATGATGGCATGATAACGGTGAGAGAAGGTGACTCGTCGTGTTTAGGCTGAAGGTCGGGACCGACCAGTCACCGAGTTCAAAGGCAGCACTTGGATAATGAGACTGCAACAGGTGACAATTACAGCAGTCGCAATGTTCAAAATACAGTGCGACAATATGACCTTACTGGAGGTGAAGCCCGGCAATATAAATGCCAACAGCCCTGGGGCAGATGGAGCCTTGATAAACATGTTAGATTTAGACATAAGCTGCCGTATTTAGTTTGCAAATGTAGTGCAAGTATAGTTTACGGCATAATCTTATAAGTGTTCTGTATACGTTTTCTTCAGTCTACACAAATAAACAGGGTGAGGTGTATTTCACAGGCTCATCTTCCGCCAGTCACACAGATGCTTAAGATGCTGCTGGATGACAACATATACAGTAGCACTCCATGTGTATTTAGAAGACAGGTAAGTCTGGTTTGTGCATGAGAATGAGCCGACTGACTTGACAATGACTCATTCAAGTTTCAGCCGTCAAAAATAGGGGCTGAACAGTATGTTTAAACAGAGATGTGAATGTATAGAATTCTGTTTAACAATGTGAATATATTGTAAAAGGTCGTGTTTAGATGGGGTCTTTGTGTGAGGCCTTTGCTGCTGGTGTGTTGATTGCTTCATGTTAGAACATTATTGATTAACGAACCAACAAACAACATTCACACGTCTTGTTTTGTCCAAGCAATAGTCCAAAACCCAAAGATATTCAGTTACTATCATAGATAAACTAAAAACACATTTAAGAAGCTCTAACCAGTGAAATTTAGCCATGTTTGCTATGAGAATGATTGATTATCGCAATTGTTGGCTATTTATTTTCTGTAGATCAACTAATTGACAAATGAACTAATTGTTTTAACCTTTACTTGACTTGTGCTATGTTTAGCAATGTTCCACAGTCAGCAGTGACAGGACCGCAGCAGTTTTTTAATCGAATTACCACATTCAAGATGAAAGACAATCAAGGTTATCAAGGTCATAAAAAATATAAGGCTTTACTGAAATATAAAGTTGTGTATCATCCACATACAAATAATAACAAAGACAACTAAGGCTGCGAATAATGAGGCATATAGAAAGAAAATATAAGAAGCCCGAGAGCGGCGCCCTGAGGAACACCACATCCCAGAGCACAAGAAGAAATGTTAATTCCACTGGAGACTACAAATTCCCTCTGTGACAAGTGAGAGGGGAACCAATCAAATGCAGATCCTGCCGTGTCAGCCCGGGGCTTAAACGAATAAATCATGATGCCGTGATCAGTGGTGTCAAACGCAGCACTTAAATTTAACACCAGCTAAATGGGCAACCGCCAATCTAGGAAGGCTTAGGTGTCAGTGGAAAGAAGCGTGGGTGAGAGTGTGTGGCATTAAGCCGACACCTTCCTTCACACACACACACACACACACACACAAATCCACTATCCTGACAAAGGACCCAACAACAGCGTTTATGGTTTTCCATGGCTCAATTAGCCCCAATGACACCTGAGCCTTTCTAGATTGGAGCTAATTTAACGAGGTGTAGTGGTATAACACAAGGAGCACAAGAAAATAAGCTTTCTGATGATTTTGGGCTTTTGATTCATTTTTTCCAAATAAAATTACAATTTAATGGACTATTTTTATGTAGCTTTGGTCGGAATACGTCCATCTGGTTCGCAAAGAACAACACTAACTTCAGTTATACATAAGTAAACTCATTGGTTCTTTAGCTTTTTTTTTTTTATTAGATGCTCACAATATGACCCTGACCTTCTTCGTGAGTCCATCTGCTCCGTGTAATTGCTGCAGGGGCTGTTATCTCATGCTTTAACCCAAACCAAGGCCAAGTCGGGGTCTCTGAAAGGCCGCCATGGCGACCTCCCCGCCCCTCTGCTATTACGCCACATGATGTAGCCGAGCGAGACCTCCGCACAGGTCAGCTGGCCGTCCAGTCAGTCTGATGAGATCAGAGAGCGGTCGGGGGTTTTATCGGAAATTCAATTTCATAACAACAGAGAGGGAGAGCGAGAGCTGTTATGACACAGCGTGTTATGACAGAGTGAGGGGGAGAGACAGACAGCTATTAAACAGGTAAAAAAAACAAAAAAACGAGAGGGCAGATTGCAGTGTGGGATGGCAGCGATGTGTGAAGCTGTTCTAATTTTAGTCGAAGGTCACTGGGTACTGTCTGGCTCGGCCCCGCCAGCTGAAAAAAAAAGCCCAGCACAATATTTTGTGCTCTGCAATTTAGGTGAACAGGATCTCCCTGTCCTCATCTCTCCTGACATTTGTGTAAGATTATGTGGTGAGGAGTTCAATCGTGCCTTGAGGCGGCGGCGGCGCATCAAATGTGGCTTTGGCAAGTGCGCAGAGTAAATTTTCTTTTTCACTCTGTTTATAAAACAACTGCTGGGAACACACATTAGGCACCGTGCGAATGGGTACATACTGTACTGAAAACACACTCTCATGCGCACACTGTATTTATGTTTGTCGGTAATGTATGTCGGCTTTATCCTTCGGGCCACGATCTTCAGCTGGTATGCTTTACACTGAATGTAATGAATAAGATAAGGTAAGCCTCCATTGATCCTCAGAGGAGATATTCAGGGGTGGCAGCAGTGCAAAATCAGATAAATAAGTGCAGGTAAATAGAGAAAATGTAAGAAACTAAGCTAAAATTATAAGAAGAAAAATAGAAATTAGTCTAGTACCCATGAGCAGACTAATATTGCAGAGATAAGTAGCAGAAAAGTCAGTATACTAGATACTCCATATTCATTACACTACATTCATTACACCCTCCCTGTCGGGTCAAGCGTCTTTTATGCTTCACGTCCCACGTTCGTGCCTCTGACGTCTCAGGCCCGTAACCCTGGTGACATCACAACGACGAGCATCTGGGGTTATTTCTTAAACTTTGAAGAAGCTCGCGAGTGAAATTAGAGAGCCCCTTTAAAAGTCCTTCTCATCTATTTCTAGTTATGTCCATCTCCTCGTGTGTTTCCTCGTAAGGGAAGTCAATATTGTCTTTTACCAGGATTCACCACGTTAGTGTCCTTTATGACAAGTTGCACAATCAGTACAATAAATGATCAATGGGAAGCCCTTTGGCAAACATGTCCCTCAGTGTGTCATCAAGCAGCAGGGGACAGGAAGTGTTTACGACTGTCCCTGCAGCCACACCATCACCGACAGCTCACTCTGCATGAGGAGGCTGACGCACCGGTTCATCATCGGCCATGTTGAGGGGGGGGATTTTAGCTCTGTTACTCTGCCCAATTCTCTCCCTTTCCCTCTGTGCCTCCATGCCAAAATCTCACTCAGTCCTACAGTAACACACCATAAACACCCCCCCCTCCTTCCTCCTCCTCCTCCTCCTCCTCTTCCTCCGCCCCCTTTTCCCTCTCAGCCCCAGCGCGAGCTGATGCATGCCACGGAAGCAGTGACGTCAGTTGTTTACTGTCTTGTAGGTCGCTGCTCGTTGTAGTGCAGCAGCACATCCAGCAGGGCTTATGTAACCCCACTGCCAGCTGCATGACTGCATGACAAGCCGTTTACTGCAGAGTGTGTGTGTGTGTGTGTGCGTGTAGGAGGGGGGTCTTGTGCTGCAGCCTGCACGGCATCGCCCACCCCCCACATGAGCGCAGGTGCATGCACCACTGCAGGCAGACATACAGCATATAAACAGCCCGTCAGCACAGCTTTCCTCTCCGCTGCACTGCATTGTGCGTGAAGTGAAAACACAGCGGGTTCACTGCTGGAGCACATAGTAGCTCCAAATGGACCTCCTCCCTCCCCACACATATCCCAGGATCCTCCACTGCAGCAGCAGCAGCAGCAGCAGCAGCAGACAGGTAAACAACTCTGGCTGGCGTGTAAGAGCAGTCCAGCTCGTGCTGTACAGACGCATGTCGCCCCCTGTTGGCCGCAGGAAGAGCCAGAGTCTATTTTATTTTTCAGATCAGAATTTCTTTTTAAAGAAAGGGTTGGTACATGGCTGCAAGGAAGCCGTATAATTTCAGTGTTACGGGAGTAGACACTGAGAGGAGAGACTCTAAACAGCTGGGGATGCAAACTCTTTAGCTCTAGCTGTTCAGCACTCGCATACTTGATAGTAAAGGTGATGTAAGTGTTTGTTTTTTAACTGTAAAATGTATGCTCATCTTCACGTGTGCTTCTCTGTTGGTCAACGTACACATTTCTTGTTTTGTTTTGATCCCTGTAGGGAAATCTCTACACACTCACACACACACACACACACACACACACACACACACACACACACTGGTCAAAGGTGAGGGTCACTGACTGAGCAGCACCTCTGACCCGGAGGAGTTTCACAGTCTGAATCCAAATAAAAATCAAATCACTCCGCTAGTCAAGTAAACACGATGGCCTACAGATCTCAGATACTCAGAAGACGACAGCACTGGTATCATTTCGCATTACTTTGCAAGAAATGACGTGTGCTTGGAATTCCACCTGCCACCACCTAGTGGTGTGAGTGTCAAAACAAGTTTGTAATGGAGAACACAAACACAAGGCTAACAGCTATGAAGCTGTTATCCAAACACGAGCAGGCAACAAATAGGTTTGTGCAGCTTTAAATAACCGTGGAGACAGGTCAAATCAGGTGAAATATGTCAGTATAAATCATATTAAATTCATAATGCACGCATGTAACGGGCTTGTTTTGTTAGTGCTCCCAGCAATGAGCTTTTGTTAATACCTGAAACCAATTGCAAGTGTTATTAGGGGCATTAAGGTGTCTCCTGCAGCTCTTGTCGTGCCTGTCAGATAAAATGTCCAAACCTGGTTTTACTGGCAGCTGAGAGTAATGTTGAAAGACAGACAAGATATTGTTATCTTAATGTTCTCCTCGGTATCCTGACACGTCGCTCTTTCTTTTAATTTCGGTTCTGTGTGCAAAGAGGCACACCTTGTCGTGCCTCAAATGGCACGCGTGTGTGTGTGTGTGTGTGTTTTCTCAGAAACCCCTTGTGAAGACGGGGAAACCACGCAAACAGAAGAGTGAGACCCAAACCACACGGACCATTTACTGCCTAGAATAAGAAGAGATAATATAATTGTTTTTTTTTTTTTTATATCATGCAGTACTTGTCTTTTAATGGGTACATAAAATAATTAGAAATGTGTTTTAAATCACCACAGGCCCATTTAGCTTATCATCATAACCAAGATCACTATCATAATGATTGTCCAGGCGGTGTTACTGCATTAATGGCTGAGCAGGGAGGTCATAATGCCGCCTGCTACCAGAGGAGAAACGCCTTCTTGTGGTCAGCGTGCATGCATTCCTATCTTCTACTACCAGCTTACTACTGACTCCCTGGCTCTAGGCCCGTGATGATAAACAACCTCACTGGCTGCACCACCCCCCCCCCCCCCCCACCCCCTCAAGCACTGCAGCGCCTCAGTGTCGCCCTCTGCTGGCGACTAGAAGAGCAACGACATTATGTCTACAGGGAATAGCCACGTTTTTCAACATGCAACATGTTTTAATCTAACATTAAATCACAAAAAAAAAAACCTTCCCCCTTTTTTTCTGACGCCTTTGAAAGTGTGAATTTTGAGCTCCAAGAGATTATAATTTAGTTAACGAATATCAAAGTTTCAAAGTTTCAAAACACCCGGAAACATTGTGTAGGAACCAAAGCTCCGCTCTTTGTTTCCAGGGGGAACGTTTTCCTTTAAGGTCTCCACTTCGAGTAGCAGGAAGTGTTCGGCATGTAGCTCAGTGTGAGAGCTCGGACTGTTTTTTTTTTTTTTAATTCTGAGGATAAAAGGAGCAAGGTAACATTTAACTCTGATATATTTCATTATTTCTGTTTAATATGTAACGCCATTGTTCCGCAACTTCCTGCTTTGGCGGTCTGTTTTCAAAATGAAAGCGCAACGGAACATTAAACGCTTAATTCCTTCAACAGAACAGAATATCACATTTAGCTGCCATTACAAACAATAAACTTCTCCTAAATATTGCCTCGTTTGTTGGCAAATTGTCTGTACAGCACAGGCGTCATACGACAGCAGATGCTTTTATTTTGAAAAAATGTCACTAACCGGAGTCAGTAGCTTTGTGTTTGACAGCATTAAACGTTGATATAAAGATTGTTAGTAGCTAATAATTAGTACAAGATGCATTGCCTCATATCAGTGTTCAACCTAGTGTTACATTAAACACTTCCCACCGAGTTCAGGCAGTTTGTTTGAAGCTGTCTGCTGCTGCTCGGATTAAAACAAACAACTCGTGTTGAGACATGTCAGAACATGTTGACGTTTGTGCACCAATAATCTGCAACTACAGGAAGTAAGTGGAATACTAGGAGTGCTTTAACTGGGTAATGTGCACTTCAGAACGCTAATAGTTCACCCTGGTAAACTTATATAATAATACTTATATTTTCACATCACGCTTATCAACTAATCAATTGATCCACTAACCGTTTCAGCTCTATGTGAGTCATTGATTTATTGGGAAGAACTATTTCCAAACTGCAAAGTGGATTGTTGATCTGTCACTGCAGGGCTGATTTTTTTTATTTTTTTTTGTATGTATGTATTTCAGATTTTACCATGGAGGGAACTTCCAGAAGCGATGCCGCAGGTCCGCCCTCCGTCGCTGCCCAGGTTCCTTTCCTTCACCTGTGTACCACATTGGAGAAAATCCAGAAGTCCAAACTCCGTCCAGATAAATCCAAGGTCCTTGGGGATTTCATTGAGTCGTGGAGGAAGTTTCATTCTGCCCTCCACAAAGACAACCCCAAAACGACAGACTCTTTCTACCCAGCTATTCGTCTTATAGTCCCCCCCTTTGAACGAGAGCGTATGGCGTATGGCATCAAAGAGAGCATGTTAGCCAAACTCTACATCGATGTGTTAGGCCTCCCAAAGAATGGCCCGGAAGCCAATAAACTGTTGAACTACCGTGCTCCGACTACGTCCCAAGGAGAAGCTGGAGACTTTGCTGGCATGGCGTACTTTGTGCTGAAGAAACGGTGTACCAGCCAAGGAAACCTCAGCATCAAAGAAGTCAATGACTTTCTGGACTCGGTGGCCATCAACAACGCAAGCAAGCAGAAGGACCTCGTGAAAAAGAGTCTGCTGCACCTCATCACCCAGAGCTCGGCTCTCGAGCAGAAGTGGCTCATCAGGATGATTCTGAAGGACATGAAGCTCGGGATCAGCAAAGAAACTGTTCTCCAAGTGTTCCACCCGGACGCCGCTGAGCTCTACAATGTCAACACGGACTTAAACAAGGTGTGCCAGCAGCTCCACAACCCCTCCGTTTCTTTAAGTGAAGTCTCCATCGAACGATTCTCTGCTTTCAGGCCCATGTTGGCGGCTGTGGCGAACATCCGCAATGTGGAGAAACAGATGGGAAATAGCCCATTTTACATTGAGACCAAGCTGGACGGGGAGCGCATACAACTGCACAAAGACGGGGACGTGTACAAGTACTTCAGCCGAAACGCCTTTGAATTCACCCAGCAGTTCGGAGCATCCCCACTGGAGGGCTCACTGACACCTTACATCCACAACACCTTTAAAAGCCATGTCGTAAACTGCATCCTCGACGGGGAGATGATGGCGTACAACCCGACTACAGAGACCTTCATGCAGAAGGGGAGCAAATTCGACATCAAGAAACTCATGGACGACTCCGAGTTGCAGACGTGCTTCTGCGTGTTTGACGTGTTGTTGGTCAATGACCAGAAGCTCGGCAAGGAAACGCTGAGGAAGCGCGACGAGACGCTTCAGACAGTTTTCACCCCAGTCAAGGGAAGGATGCACCTGGTGCCAAAGAGCGATGCCAGAACCATGCAGGAGGTGGTGAATGCCCTCAATGACGCCATTGACAACAGAGAAGAGGGGATCATGGTGAAGGATCCTTTATCCATCTACAAACCTGACAAGCGGGGGGAGGGGTGGCTGAAAATAAAGCCAGAATATATGGATGGCTTGATGGATGAGCTTGACCTGCTGATTGTTGGCGGTTACTGGGGGAAAGGGAGACGGGGTGGTATGATGTCCCATTTCTTATGCGCTGTTGCCGAAGCTCCAAAGCCTGGCGAGAAACCCTCAGTGTTCCACACTCTCTGCCGCATCGGCTCTGGCTACACCATGAAGGAGTTGCACGACCTTGGTTTAAAGCTAGCCAAGCACTGGAGCGTCTATAAGAAAAACGATCCACCAGCATCCATCTTGTGTGGAACAGAGAGACCAGAAGTTTACATTGAACCCTGCAACTCGGTCATCATCCAGGTCAAGGCGGCTGAAATAGTCGGAAGCGACATGTATAAGACCAACTGCACCCTGCGCTTCCCCAGGATCGAGAAGATCCGCGACGACAAGGAGTGGCACCAGTGCATGACTCTGGCAGAGCTGGATCAGTTCCGCAGCAGGGCGTCTGGGAAACTCGCCTCGCGGCACCTTCGCATCGACGACACCGAACCGCAAAAGAAGAAGCGCAAGCCGGCAGCCAAACCCAAGAAGGTGGTCGGGATCATCGACCACTTTAAGCCCCAGGACCTCTCCGGGGTTACCAAGGAGACAGATATGTTCCAGGATGTGGAGTTCTGTATCCTGAATGGCACGGAGGATCACCCCAAAGCTGAGCTGGAAAAGGGCGTGGCCAGGTAACAAGACACCCGTGAAAAAATAGTGGAGCAGGACCACCGGTAGAGAAGAGTTGTGAAGTCAATGATGTGGCTAAGTATTGTTAAACAGCAATATCTACGTTTGTTTTATTGCTTATGAGTTGAACTTTTCATTTGTAAGAGGGAGATTATGTTGTTTCTTCTTTCAAAAGTCACATAGTCACAAATCCTGCCACAAATAACTGATTACTGATGTCATTCTCTCATTAGATGTGGGGGTGTCGTGGTTCAAAACCCAGGACGGGACACGTACTGCGTGATTGCCGGCGTGGAGAACATGCGCGTGAAGAACCTGATTTCATCCGACCAGCATGACTTGGTGTGGGCCGCCTGGCTGCTGGAGTGCCTGGGCCAGAAGGAAGTGGTCCCGTGGCAACCATGTCACATGATCCACATGTCCCCCTCCACCAGGGAGCACTTCGCCAAGGAGTACGACAGCTATGGCGACAGCTACTTTGTGGAGACCGACGAGCAGCAGCTGCGGGAGGTGTTCGGCCGGATCAGCGGCGCGGATGCGTCTGCGGCCGTGAACGTCGGCCAGGCGGAGCAGCGCTACGGCTGGGAGGACCTTCCCACCAGCATGTTCAGACCCTTCAAGATTTACATGGACCGCTACGCCGACATAGGAGACCCTAAAACCACCATAACTGCCACCTGTTTGGACATCAGGGCGCTGGAGTTTCGCTACCATGGAGGGACGGTGGTGCAGAAGTTAGAAGAAGGAGTCTCTCATGTCATTATAGCAGAGGAAACAAGGCTTCTGGATTTAAGAACTCTGAGGCGCTGCTTTAGGAGGAAGTTTAAGATCGTAAGAGACTCATGGGTGACCGATTCGATCAAAGCAGGCTATCTGATGACCGACACCGACTACTTAGTTTGAAGAGTCTTCAGGTGGTAGACACAGGTTTTAAGTTGACACGAGAGCAAAATACTCTTATAGCTATCATTTTAATGAATTCCTAATAAGATTAGCAGTGCGCTATTTAATGAAAGTTGGAAAAAAATGAAAATTCCAAACTGTCACAATCACCATTAACGGTGAGAAAAGCGGTGTGGTTGAAAGCTATACTGCACTGAACAGGGACGGTACTTCTCAGGGGTTTCATGTAAACTTTATGAGTTTTATTTTTTTATTTCATTTCTTAATGAGTGATTAAGGCTGCTTGATATTAGTTTTAAATTGGTAGACCACTGGAAGAGTCAGGAAGGCAATGATTGTTTTTTCAATATTGAAAGCTAGAATTGCATTATGAAGTATGTAAATGCCCCCCCCCCCCCCCCCCCACACACACACACCCCTCTTAAACTTTTAGCCGAGCAGATATTAACATTTTAAGGAAAGAAAAAAAGCCAAGCTCCACAAACACTGGATCCCACTTTACCCATAATGCAACTGGATAGTGTCTTTCGTTAGACCTCCATTGTCTCATTAATGCCTATTAATGTTTTTAATGCAAGCTTTCTGTCAGAATTATGTCATGTTCAAATTAATCAGTGTGATCTGGGTATTTTGTAACTTATTAGGCTTATTCGTACTTTTTGTGACCAATGAACCAAACGTCATGTGCAAAATTGGTGGAATCGTGCAACAAAAAAGGGGATTATTGTCTCAGTGCCTTCGTGCTTTTATGTCTGTTTAATTGCGCATTAAATAAATATCTTGAACTGGTTTAAAATACAGGACCGACCGTTGTGCATTTTTTTGAAATTGGTCATTAACTTAAACCGAGCGTCTGCGAGAAGTGATGGCCTTTGCCTCAGCTCGTCGGCTGGCAGAGAGAGACCGAGGGACACCGCGGGGGTACGTTAAAACCGGTCCAGCTCAAGGCCCCTCCGAAGACGTCGCCATGTTTTCCTGTCTTCAAAAATGTCACCAGCGCGTCGTGGGACTCATTGATATGTTATAACCTTCATTACCATCGCCTCTAGGGTGCAGGTAGCTGCCGTCGGTGTCCTGGGCTTTGTGCGTAAATGCCGCGTGAATACATTGTCAAGGTAAAAGTGATGAGCTACCTGTTCCTAATCATACACTGTGAATAATGGCTCTCGCTGACATGTTGTAGTGTTCCCTGTAGGGTTTGTGAGTTTTAATGTTTGTCGTCTTCACATCACTGTGAAATTAATTAAAATTCTACCTTCTTGCCAGTTTAGGCACTGGTTTAGCTCATGGAAGGGTTATGCCATTTTTGTCAAAAACAACTCAAAAGCAAAATGATCTTCCTTCCTGGTAAAAATAAATAAATAAATAAATATTGTGGCGCAGTGAGAACTCTGTAACCTGTCGCCCACACTGGACTATTTCCAGGTGATGTGGAGTGAGTGTATGACTGACAGGCTTTAATTAGAGGTGCTCAACTAGTGCTTATTCCAGTGTGGTGCTGCAGCACAACTGTTGGTCTGGAAAAGTCTAGCTGCTACTCCTCTGAAAAAAGGACTCGCAGGAGCGGGTTTATCAGTCCTGAGGATCTGGAGATGAAAACAGCCGCTGAAAGCTAGCAATGCAGAAATGCCATGTCCTAATGGGATAAATGCTCTAATTATAGGCTGGCCGCGGCTGTTGGAGAGATGGTACCGGCGAGCACGCTGGACACAGGCAGGAACAAATGGTTTGGAAGCGGCCTCCACCAGCGGGCCGCGTGCACTCGGCTGAAATAAATGAGCTCCTGTGGAGACCAAACAGAGGCTCGCGGCTGCAGGGGGGAGGCCCGTCCGCAGCAATTAGCACGGCCCGCCCTCAATGGAGAAATTCAACCAAGGGAATCGAGCTCCATTTTGTGACTCGCAGACAAGTGGTCATGAAGTTCATAAGCGTTTACATGTGCGTCACCGACATCCAGGTCCTTACCCAACTCATCTGGCTCTGATATATACGGTGTCTCGCGAAACACTTTCACGAGTACGAGCGCTTGCCTTTTCTGAAACTCTCACAACGGGCCAGCTGTTTCCCCCTGCTTCCAGTCTTTATGCTAAGCTAAGCTAGCCGCCAAAACAATTTTCAACTTGTGACCCCCTCGTCACGGGGTGGTGAAAAAGTAAACATATAACTTTGCGATAACAGTATGTTTGTCGTCTGGTTCCTGTCCTGTTTTTCCATCTCGCGACCCCTCGGGTTCCTCTGGTGACCTCTTCTCTTGGTGGGGTCCCGATCACTGTTCACTGTGATGGATGGATGGATCACCTTTCTCAAGCAAGTGGAAGTCTCAGCAGGTTGACTTTTCAGAGTTACGCTGACATAAATTGGGAAGTTGGTAGTGTATGGTATGGTCCTTTAGGGAGCTTTTGGTGGGAGCATCTTGCCTGAGGCTGAAACCAGGTGAGTACCAACCTGTCTGACTGGTCCAGCGTCAAGCCAGCCACAACACAGGCTATAAGGAGTCTGCTGGTGGAAATTTTCAAAATAAAACAGTTATCACAAACTCTCCTTATGCAGTCAGCACGTTTTATTGCTCAGTACCGCCTGTGCAGCCGCCTGTTTTGATCTTGTAGTGGTTGCTTTTGTCTTCACGTGTTGTGCTATAGAGCTAAATAGTTGATTTTGCTGTTTATTTTGCAGCCTGGCATCACAGGCGTTCATTTTGAAGTCAACATTTCGGGCGGCACGTCAGCCGGCCGTCCGACTTGACGCACGTTTGTACCGAGGGATGCGGTGACTGCGGTGCGCGCGCATAACGTCAGAGCTGGAGAGGTTTTTTGTGAAGTTAGCAAGGTTGGGTAGCACAAGAGCCGGTGTTGGGCGACCCGACCTTCAGAATAAAACACAACATGCCTCTGAACATAACGTATTTCGCAAAATGAGGTTCAAAACGCAGCAGACATGCTTTATTGAGCCAAATAGTGCAGACTTGTAAATGCACTACTAAACAGCCTGCTGTTTGTTTTTGTTTTTTTTTATCTAAAAACTTTAAAATGACAATAAAACAGCTGAATGTCTGTTCAACAAATGATGACCTGCTGTACCTGGGTATAACCTAGATCAGCGGTTCCTAACATGAGGGTCAGGAACCCCCAAAGAGATCTCCAGTTAAATCTGAGGAGGGGTCATAAGAGGGTTAAAGGGATATATATATATAAAAAAGAAAAATATTCTCTGTTACATAAAATTGTTTATTTTCTCTGACTTGTCAGACTTAAACTTTTTTCCCTGTAATAGTTTCACCGCCTCTGGCCTCCAAAAGCCTTCAACTGAAACAATACAAGTAGGAAAAATCACACTGCTTCATTTTAAGCAAAGGTGGGGAACCACCTTGGTAACAGGACACAAGACGAAAGCATTTTGAAATCCCACAGAGGTTGCTGTGGCACAAAGCAACCAAGTCAGCTTGTCCGCCTTTATTTTGAATGTCACAGCCGGAAACGCTGCTGTTTTTTTTCCCGCTCACTTGACGCAGCTTCCTGCAAACACACACCGTCTCTTGGCGAACATGGCGGCAACTTGACAACGGCAGCGAGATGAAGACGGCGAGGGCTTGAAAAAGAAAAGAGGTCCGTTACAGGCTGTAGGCCCATCCGCCGACACAAAGGCAGACAGCTTCGCCATGTTGGAAGAGGATAGCGCCCTTGTCCCTGCACGACCGAGGCCGGGGAAAACGTAAACGCGTCGGTGAGTGTTTCTAAAAACGGAGTCGAGGCTACGCAGAGGAGCGGAGCGGCGCGGCGCGGAGCTCAGGGCGGACGGCAGGACAGCGGCTTCACCGGTCAGCCATGGAGGATGCGGCCCGTGGTCGCCAGCGTCTAATTTGCCATCCGGCCCACGCTCATTTTAATGGGAATTACCGCTGAACGCAAAGGCAAGCCGGGACAACCCACCACCTGACACTTGAGGGGAGGAAAACGCGAAGCGGACCCCACGTCAATGACTGTTGCGGCAGAGGAGCCCCCACGGTGGAGTCGGCCGGTTCCCAAAATATGACCAGGGGTGCTGGGACGTGTTGGCAGCAAGAAGATGACGACGGCTTCCAAATCTGGCTAGAGCCCCCCCGCGACAACCAAAAGCCATTCACCGACTCAGAGAGGGCGCAGAGATGGCGACTGTCCTTGGCATCCCTCTTGTTCTTAACCATCCTCCTCTCTGATCACCTGTGGTTCTGCGCCGAGGCCAAACTGGCCCGGACCCGGGTCAAGTTCGCATCCTCCCACCTCTTCTCACCCCAGACCCACTCAGCACACAGCAGCCTCAGAGGAAACCCAGATGATATTTTTATAGGAAACTCTACCAAACATTTGTGGCGGCTCGAAACTTGCCACCAGGATAGTTTATCTAAAGACTGCTTTACTTTCGCAGATGCGGACGATTTGTGCAAGGGCCTTTCCGACAAAGAGGGGACGCGGGCTGTAAATATGAGCGATTTGTACCTTTCCTTTTGTAACTCCTACTCTCTGCTGGATTTGTTTTACGGGTCGACAAGTCCGGACAAATTGAACTGCAGCCTCGACGTGCTCGGAGATGGCGACACCACCAGGTGCAGCCTGTGCGTCCAGGCGTACCAGCGCTACGACCAGCACGCCCAGGAGAAATACGAGGACTTTGAGCTCCTGACTCAGAAATATGAGCCGGGGGCATATTCAGTGAGGACGTGCATGGAGCAGTGCAAGGTAGGCTGCAAAAAGGGAAGGGGGGGTGGGGGGGGCGGGTGGTGTTGGGGGTGGAGGGGAGGAGGGGGGCTGGAGGGGGGGTGATGTGGTGGCCATCTGTTGATTTGGGCCCGGATAGATGCCAGTTTTGGTCCTCCTCCTCCTGTCGCCATGGAGACGGATGACAGATTCAAGGAGACTCCCGGCTCCGGGCCTCATGTTCATTCATCTCCTCATTGTGTTTAGGCCCCATGCTAATGTGCAGATGGAGGCCCTGCTAGTGTGTTTTTTTTTTTTTTTTTTTTCCCTCCCCCAGCATCCAGAGCCGTTTTTCCATGCCCCCCAACGCCCCCTTTTTTTTTTTTTTTTAAGTTCCCGCTCTGTTCTTTGACATTGAACCCGCTCCGGCGCTTTCTTCAGCTCATAATCCGCCTGATTAGGCATCGATAGCCCAGATAGTGTCGTCAGGACGCCGGTGTAGCCCGGCCGTTTACAGCCTCGCGTTTATAAGGTTTTAATGAGCAGCAGGGAGGCTGCTGCCATATGCAAACAACTGTGTGTCCTGTGTGTGTTGTCGCAGTCCGCCAGGTGTTCATCATGGCCGCCCACTCCACCTCGAGAGCGTTTCATTAAAGTCAAGAGGTGGTTTCCCTGCCTAATGTGGCGGGAGGCTTTTTTTTCCACCCCCCCCCCTCTCTCTTCGACTTGTGTTTGCTCATTACGAGGCCCGCACGGAGGCCTCGTCTCGGCTAGGCCCGGGGCTCGCCGTTTGACTGCCGCGCACTGTTTACCAGCTTGTAACAGCCGACACGGCGGGTCAGAGAGCAGGCTGTGGTGGGTGTCCGGCGGGAAACGCTCCGGGCCCCCGGTCAGAGCTCCTCTCTGCTGTCGCCGGGCCGTGAAGAGCTGCGTTCAGCTCTTTCAGCACCGCGGAGAGCTCCGCGCCGCCGCGCCGCTCTCCGCGGTGCTGAATGGCGCTCCCCGGCTCCATTCACAGAAGCCCTGGCCAATCCCAGATGGCCTCCATTCACCCAACCAGTGGCAGAGACACACACACAGGCGTCATGAACGCGAATCTAATAAGGCCATCTGCCTGCTCATACAAATCCAATGCATTTATGTAGACCCACATGCATGTGAGCTGGGCCTAGTTTGCAAGGCTAGCTTAAATCTGGAGGAGGAAAAACACAAAAAGACTAAGTGAACTCCCTGTGTGTGTGTGTGTGTGTGTGTGTATTCATCAAACAATGATTCACTTTCTTTTACATTGTCTTTGCTGTTGGAAGTCTTAATCCTGACAAAGACAACACAGCATTTTCCAGGCAAGATAATTCCAGCACTTGTTGTAGACCTCCCATTCTTACTTGTTTAAACACTCACACACACACACACACACACACACACACACACAGACTTTCTGTATACACAAAGGAGCTGGAGACTGCTGCACTTTAATTTATCTTGTGCTCAAACATGAAATCAGGTTTTACAGTTTCATATCTGATGATCACAGTTTAAGGCCATGCTGCACAGCCAGTCTGTCGGGCATATTTGCCAAGCTGTCACAGCTATCTGTCGGTTTGAATATATTCCGCTGTTCTGGATAGAGCTAAAACGATTGGCCGATGACTCCATCAGATGATTGTCAGAACTACGTCAGGTCGGTATTTTGACAATCGACTCATCGTTTCAGTCATTTGCCAAGCACAACTTGTGGAAAACAAGCCGAACATTCTCTGCTTCCAGCTTCTCTAACGAGACAATTTGCTGCTTTTCTCTTGTATCTTATCTTTATTTTGGACTTTCGGTCAAACACGAGGCGGCTTCCAACTTTGGAATGTGTAATCATGCTACACAGGAAAAGAAAGGTGATGGCAATGGCCGCCGGTGCACGCAGCTCCCTTGATAAATAGCTGAACCAGCACCCGGCCTTGCCATCCATTATCAGCCGTTGAGGAATGCTCCCATTGATGTCACCTGAAGATGCCTCGGCTGTGCCGCTGCACTCAGGCCTCCATGTGTGACATTCTTTCTCTTCCATCTACCGAGCATGATTTCATGTTTTCATCCGTTGCCAGCCTCAGGCCGGTGTTTCCCCGCTCTCTCCGAGCTCACCTCTTGGCACACGGGGAGAGAAAACAGTCATTTAGTCGAGCTGCTACTTTCTTTTACAATGACCCTTCTCTATCTACCTTCTTAATTATATGTTTGTTCAAGGCCTGTATGTGTGGTCGGCAGCGTGGCGGAAAGAGCACAGTTACTCAAAGGATAATGTGGAGCTCTCGTCGAGTTAATGGCTACCTGCCTTGGAGAAGCCTAGCGGTGCAAGTTGTGTGCTGGCTCAGACAGATGTACATGTAATCTGTGTAAATATGGCAAGATTATAGCGTACACTGAGCTGACAAGTGTGAAAACATTAACCAAACAGATCCCTGCCTCATCGTCTCACTTCATGCAGGGGAACAGTGGGGGCAGGTATAGCGTGGAGGTGTTTGGTTACCCACAGCCAGAGGAAGATCTCTGACATTTCAAGTGAGGATATTTGACATGGAGAGCAGCGTTTGTTGTGCAGGAGCGGCTCCTGTGGTCCGCAGGTGGTGCTTTGATTCCTCTAGCCTGAGGTGAAACATCACACAGTGGACACGGCCGGCGAGCTGTTCCTCACAATGGGATTCTCCATCATCTGACTCTGTGAAAACCCGCCATTCATCTTGACAGCGGGGCCGGGGCTCGAAACATTTAAACCCGGGCCGACGCACTAATGCTGACTTGAAAGCTGCTTTTTTTGTATCCAGAGTGTGAACCAAAATGTCAGAGTCACTAGTAGTTTCACAGGAAACACAGAAGCCAAAGCATGTGGGATGTAATGTAGGGTTATACCAAAAGTCTGCAGTATAATAGCAGAACTATCATTACCAGGCATGACAATGGTATACTGCTGATGCATTCATGATAACTAGGAACTATAAAGGTTTTCTTCTCACTCCGGAGTGCTCCAGTTTGTCTGGTGTTTTGTCGTTATGAGGGCTGCAACTAATCTAATTAGTTATTTTCTCTATAATCTGTTAATCGTTTGGTCTAAAATGTCAGAAAAGAATGAAAAAATGGCCATCACAATTTCCCATATTCAAGTGTCTTGTCTTTGTCCGACCGACAGTCCAAAATGTTATTCAATTTACTATCGTAAAAGACGAAGAACACCCGTACATATTCACATTTAAGAACATTTTTACACATCCGCCAGCTTCTTAGTCTGACTGATGGCGTCCTACATGAACACAAACATTTCTGCCAAAGTTTGAACAGTTTTGGTTACTTCACATTCTGTATTTCTGTATTTACTTGAGTGTTTTTGAGTGTTAAACTTCTAACAAATAATAGAAAAATAAAGATATCGTATTAACTTTGTTGCTTATCGTGGACATTTAATGCTGTAGGGAAATACTTAAGACTTGAAGCCAAGTTTCCAGGGCTTTTCAGAAGCAGGAAATCAGTGAATTTTAGGCTGTGTTGCTGAAAAAATGACGTAAACAATGAGTTTATTTGTCACAGTTATTGCTGATTAATGTCCTACCAATCAATAATCCATTAATAGCTTCCCATTGTGGCGACCAAGGTTGGATTACCAACCAGGCAATAACAATAATACTGTATGTACCACTAAATTAGAATATAAACTGAATTAATAGGGGGGCTTAAGGTGACACCCGCATTATAACCCCATGTGGGGGCCTCAAGGTTCTGTCCGTTTATCTTGTGCTTACATGTAAATAAATCTGTCAAGGTAGCACAAACCAATTACAAATGACTAACACACGCAATGCACAGAGAGCGCGAGAGGCTGGGGTGTCAACAGGGTCCCACAGGCTCATTTTCTTGCCCTGGGGCCCCATTAATCTGGCGGGGGTTCCCCACTAGAAGCGATGAGTTCGAGGGCTCTTCGCTTTGGATCTCTCCAATTAGAACACATCCCCACCTGACGCGATCACAGCACGAGACAAAAAGCATCCACAATTATTCACGACACCACGCGTTTGACAGGAGTAATGACTCAGCTGCACAGCTGTCTGCGCGCTCCGTCCTCCGTGGTAGTTTGAGTCTGTGTGGGTCTGAAAGACAGAACCCTCAGCACCTGGCCAAGTAATCATGGAGTCTCTAGAACTGAACTGTCTGCTTCTGCTAATACTTCTATTATTACTTCTACTTCCTTGACCCTCCACGACCTCTACCCCTAGTGCTACCACTACCAATCCGGCTTTTACTACCGCTACCATGATGTCAGATCATTTCAAAACAAGTCTGTGCACAAATCCGTCCCCCCCCCCCTCCCTCCCACCCTCCAGGTCCAATTGAATGTCTAATCTTAGCCGGTGTTGTGTGCAAGTGGAAAGGAGGACAGCGTCCACAGCGTGCTCCCTCTTTAGATCCTTGTCAACCGCACACATCTGCATTGATCTGAGCTTCCTTTGAGCCGGAGGGACGGGTGGCAGCAATACCAAGAGGTTGATCCCTATTGATTTGCGCCGAGCCTTCCGCGTTCTCTCGTCCTTCATTTGATAGTGGGCAGCTCCTCCGACCGAAATAGGGCAGCGTCTGAGCTCAGTGAAGACATCATTTTGCTATCTGAACCCGTTTGATTGTGCCATAAAACCTGGGAGTGTGTGTGTTGTTTTTTTTAGATTTACAGTTTAGGTAGACCGGTGTTAAAGTTACACTCTCCTCATCTGTTATCTCCCTTCCTACAATATGGACAGTTATGCAATTCCGTAGTAAATGATGTGTAACAACAAGGAGATCACTTCTCGGACAGGGGGCCCTGAAACAAAATGTAAACACAGATGGAGCCTCGTGAAGTAATGCGTTTTCCTCTTGGGGTTTGGAGAACGGATCTGTCCTTTCCACAACCAGTATGTGTTTTTAGCCAGCAGCACGGTCTCGAACAACTGCCGGATGATTTCGCCATGAACCTTGGCACGCACATTCATGCCCCCCTCAGTGTGAATTGTAACAACCTCGGTGAGCCCCTGACTTTGTCCGATTTGTCCAATACTTTGATTTACGCCCATCGGCCTCAGCTGTACTTTGCGTGTAGTGCTGATTAATACAATGTTAGCATGCTAGTATGCTAAACTAAGACGGCTAACACGCTCAACACTACACCTGCTAAACATCTGCTCGTAAGCGCTGTCGCCGTGAGCACAGTTAGCATAGCATTAAGTTAAAAAAGCACAGCCTCACAGAGCTGCTTGCGTGGTTGTGGACTCTTAGCCTAGTTATGGCTTACCTGGTGGGAAACCTGGTCGAAATGTTAGGTCTTCAGAGACCATATCCCATTGACCAGTTCGAAAACTAAATATGCTATCAGTCAAACCCATGTATGCTACCAGAGGGACGGTACCTGGTATCCTTTCATCATCTTGCATAAGATTGTACTCCAGTGTTTTGAGTGTGGAGATCAAACCAGCAGTGATTATGATGGCTCTCACACGGGCACCACTGTGGCTTTGATTTGCTCCCTCGCTCATCCCACGGTCCCTCCTACTTGACAACAAGACACAGATGCACACACTCCCTCCCTCCCCAAATCCATCAGTTAAGTCACAGTCGTAATGTGGGTTGTCTCATCTGCATGAAGATCCTGTGATCACCCATGCTTTTTTTAATTGCTGCCTTTGTTAGCCTTTTATTCATTATTCATATGAGCCGACACTGTATGTGTGTGTGTGTGTGTGTGTGTGTGTGTGTGTGTGTGTGTGTGTGTGTGTGTGTGTGTGTGTGTGTGCGCGCGTCTGCTCAGGTCTCACAGAGCCTCGTGTGCGTTAATGAACAGCAGATTGTATTGTTCGGCCGTCTTGGTAGCGCGGAAGCCGCACACGGAAGTGCTCACACGTGACTTCCGCCATTGTGCCTTCCTGCGGCGGTTGTGAATGCTGACCTTGGAGGGGGTTTTGTCCCTTCAAGATGCCTGGCCCACTCCAAGGCAGCCCTTTCATGAATGGGCAGATCCCTGAGCAGCATGCTAATGAGGCAGGAGGGGGGGGAGAGCTCGCTGCTGCAGTGCACGGCAGCGCTTCCATATTGTTTTAACTGTGAGCGGCCGTGCGGAGAGCAGATCAGATCACGTGAGATAACAGGAGAGGTGTATGGGGGGGGGGGGGCGCACCAGGCAAAAAGGGGGTTAAAGTGGGTTACCCAATTAATAGGCCTCATTTAACCTCTGTGGCATTTCCATTACAGGTGACATGTGAAGTCATTTCTCTGGCGTACAGTGATATTGTCAATCAGGGGTGAAGAGTGTAATTATATCTGCGTCGTCTCCGTGTGCATAAATGACTCCGTTTGGGGAACTAGATTTTGTTTTTTTGTGCCTCTAATGAGCTTTTTGGTTTTTGCCCATGCCAGCGGTTCCGAGGATGGCAGTGTTCAGCTGGCCCACCACTTGGCTGGAATGGTGGTGTTAGCGCCACCATGAGGCTCACATTTGTGGCTTTCGACTGAAATGTCTCAGCAGCTCTTGGATATATTTACACTCGCTTTGGTACAGAGATTAATCCTCTGACTCAAGTGGCGTGTAAGTTTCTTACTCTACTGTCTTCGTGTCTTCTTCTTGTTTGCAGTGAACCCAATAGTTCAGGTAACCAGTAAAATTAAATAAAAAAGATGCAGATTCCCTATACGACTTCTGTTAACAATCTAAGACACAATATCTCGTAAGGTCTCTTAAGGTTACATATTCTGTATGTCCCCCCCAAACGCTTAATCTTATCACATGAGCACATGTGGGAATGATTAGCCTCCATGTGCCCACACCAGTTTCTTTTCCTTCCTTTGATAAATTTACGTAAAAAAAATGTGTTTATGCATGTAAAAATTGCCAAAGAAGTCAAATTTCGTGTCTCTTAAAAAAATAGTTTACGTCTTCTTTGGAACAACACTACATTTGAACATGTCACATTTAAGACTTGTCAGAATTGCAGACCGAGCCTACATTTCCCATAATGCAAGTCATTCGTCAGACCTCCCTCTGAGCCCGAATTGGGCTTGAGACTCCCTCCAAAGTGAAGTCAACTGAGCTTCGTGTGTGTGAAATGTGCATAGTGTCCCTTTTTTGTCGTATTGCGCCGAAATGTTGCCTCTAAGAAGAATAGCACTTTAAAAGAAAACACATCCTCCCTGGAGATGAATTGCATTTAGTTGCCAAGCCGTTCTGTTTTTGCAATAATGGAACAACCAGAATTTAATTATAGTAAAAACATTCATTACTTTGGCTTCATAATTATGAGAAAATGAAGATGTTGCAAGCAGGATGCTGTTTTTTTTTTTTTTTCCTGCGAAACACCTAAGGGTCAGACTAATACCTCCATTCATTTATGGGCATGACATCAATTAGTCTAACAGTCCTTTTGTCTGCATAGGTATTTGAATGGATTATTTTTTTTTTTTACAGGGACAGATATAAGCCTGAATGCATGTGCCAGCCGCTGTGTGCTGTGTTGAATTTCAGCATTTAACTAATGTAGAAAATGCAGGCTGGAGTTTTTATGCCCCTCAGGGGGGGCAACTCAACAGCACTGTCCATAGCTGGTGGTGTCAAGATATGAAAACTGATGACTAGGTAACTCAAATATCCTGCGGTGCTGCCTTCACATGATCACATCTAAATTCCCCAGCACTTGGCACTAACGGGATTATCCGACTTTCCCTCTCATTCCCACAGTCAGGTTCCTCTCTCTTCGTGCGCCCCTTGTCAAAAAGCCTTTTCAGAACCAGGTCTGCAGTGTATACAGTGGACTAGGTAAAAGGTTACGTCTGAATCTCTGCTAAGCTCTGTGTGGCCCATTAGGATGATTGAGGATGATGTTTGTCCTGTTAAATGAATTGTCAGTCACTGGACATGAGTTTTGTTTATGAGAGCGCAGTGCAACGCTTTTCCTAACAGCACTATCTTCTCAAAAAAAAAAGGAAAAAGCCCAGCTCTGCACGTACAGTTCTGTCCATTAAATTGCTTAATGCGTGGTGTACGCTGCTGTCTTATGTAATACGTTGATGTACAGTGTGACAGTCTACTGCAAGATTTATAGCATTGTGTAATGTTTTAGTGTATTAAAATGCGCCGCCCCAGGATACTGTAGAACCAAAGGTGCATGTGTTTAATATCTGCAGCATGACACGTTATGATCAGCAGCTCTTCTGCCAGAATGTTCATATTCACGCGCTGCTGATTTACATCGTCTCTTCCGTCCCTGCTCTGGCATGTATTTTGCTTGAAACGAGGTGGCAGAGAAGAGGAAAATAAGAGGGGAATAAGACCAGGAAATAGGTCCACTCGCATCAGAAAGTTGCAGAGAGACAGGCAGTGCTAGAGGCTTGTGACGCAGGCTAATATGCTAGTGCTAGTTTACTCGTCGCGCTTTGCTTTCAGGATCATTTCTGTCATTCCAGGTTGGAATTTTTGAAGTTTGTTGTTGGTCAGCTGCGAGATTTTGCGGGTCAAAGTTCACCAGAGTTGTGCTGATTGAAAGTAACTGGTAACTGTTTCAGTCCATTGCCTTGAATAGACTTTGAATAGGTTTGAAAGGTTTTCTTTTGGAATCTGAATTTGTACAAAGCGGTATCTAAACATGGCAGTCCATTAATTCCAATTAACCTGCTCCTTGCTTCCTATTTCCATTCCCGTGAGACATGAGCGTTACTGTCCTTCTGTGGCTCTGCCTGGTCGACCGAGTGTTTTGTTGTTACTTGCCCTTCTGTAATAGATGTTTTAGTCTTTAACCAGCTTTTCTGGGCTGAAAATCATGACGTGGCTTGTCGGTGTAACTTTGGTTTTCTGCACAGCAGAGCGATGTTTGGGTGACTTGCAAAATACCAGTGAGTCATTTTTGTTCTCTTCTCTCGTGCAGTGCGTTTCAGACAGCAGTATTTTTACCTACAGTAAATATGACTGAATGCGCTTTCTGGCAGCAGGCACATGTGTTAGTTTGCCCATGTCACAGTGCCCGTCTCGAGCTCCTCCAACAGCCGGCTAATATCTCGGCTAGCCTGAATGCCATGCTTGCGGCTCTGTGAGGCTGCACTTATCTGTGCTTTAAGATAAATGGCGTGCTAGCGTGCTCACGGTGCTCAATGTTTTTACCATGGTCATGGCCAGTCTCCCTGTATGTTTCCCCTAAAAATAAACTGTCAGCTGTATTAATTGTATTCATTGTCGTCCATGGTGTCAACAGTCCTCTGACCTGTTGACGTCTGGCCTGGTGCCACCCGGTTATCATGTTGATGTTGAGATGTGACATACAATTGGGGGTGTTTTATTTTGAAAACTGTCCGAATGCTCTATGCCGTTCCTGCGTCTGACCTCCTGGCCGGCTCGATCTGCTCTGTGCAGCTTGGCCCGGTTGAACCGAGCCGTAAGAGAGAGCTGCCCCATTTAGAGGGAACAGAAGAGAGACGGCGGATGTCAAGCAGTCATCAGAGCCACCTGGAACACCCACAGTCCTGATGCTGCTCCTGCTTGACCTCCCCTCCAAATCCTCACACCTGACCTGCCAAGTGGCCACCTTAGTTGAGAGCCGTTCTGCCATCATTCGAGGGGGCTGCGCCGCCGCCACGCCGAGAGCCCCTCTCCCGTCTCTTCAAACAGTGCTCAGCTCTGCTGTAACAGGAGAGTTTACATGGCAACGCTCGATCCTGGGACTGTATCGCTTTCAAAAACAGCCCTAATATGTCCCAGAGATATCAGAGAAGTTCTCAGTGATACGAGGAGTTTTCAAGGCTGTGATGTTGACTGTAGAGATGGGGGGGGGAGATGGAGGAGGAGGGGGTGTATCCTCACAGGAGCTTGTGGGTGGAATGGGAGGCCCCTTGGCTGTTTAACTTCTGTTTTGACCTTGTATGTTAATCATACAATCCTGGATAGCTTTAGTGACATCTCTGAAGTATAATATACCAGAGCTCCATCCGTTTATACCAAGCTTACAGCCAATCCATTGGTTTAATGTCTATTGCTTTTAGACTCCTGACTTTTCCTGTAGCACCCCCAGCAGGTTTTCATTTGTCCACCTTATATTGAATTGTGGGCGCGACTTCCACTTGAAGTCTGATCTGAGGGAGTTAGCCTACAGGCGGGATGATGTGGGAACACAGCCTGTCCCACCTTAAACAGGCTAATGTGGTCATGTCACCCTGACACTCCAGGCCCTGAAAAACTCATCCGACACCAACGCAATAGTTTTCAAGTTTCGGGTTGTTTCACGTGACAGACTGGGATTGCTGCATTGTCGCGTTTAGCTCGGCGCGTCGCTGTGCCCGTGTGTTTCCTGAGGGAATGATGATGACAGTCACTCTTCGGCAGTGACTGAGGTGAATGTTGCTGACAGTGTTACATAAGCATTGCAGTCTTGACCGCGGTTATCTGCCCTCCATCGCTCACGCCGTGACCTTTCACATTTTCACTCCCTTTCAGGCAAATAAATCTGCGCTGATTACCCGCCCCCCCCCCCCCCCCCCCTCCCTCCACGGGCCAGTCATTCCTTCTCATTCCCTCACTGTCATTACTGCCAACACTTGGCTGATAATGACTGTCATTTGTATTTACCTCGAATAGAGATCACGAGTGACGTAAACTCCCCTCATATGTTGTTTTCTGAAGACACCAATTCGAGGGCGTCCCCGACGACATGAATCGAATATTTTCATTGTATTATCCTCACAATACATTTAATAAGCCATATATTGAGTGATATAGAATGGCCTGCAGTAGGGGATTGCAGTACACATTGAATCTTCAACACAATTTAGGTTTATGGCAGCGTAATCTGGTGATAAACTAGTTTAGACAGCAGTATTTTACACTCAGATAGTGTTGAGTTGAGGACGAATGGGTGCTGATAGTAGTACTGCTCACTTAGAGGAAATGTGGAGCATGAACAGTACAGCTGAGCTCAGTCCAGTTTGTTTTGGTCCTTGTGTGTCAAAGCGCCAAAGCCCCCACTCAGCATTTATCCGGCTGTGTTTATCGTGGAGCGACATCTCAGGGGGAGGTGGTGGTGGTGGTGGTGGTGGTGGGGGGGGGGGTGTTCAGTCAATATGTCCTGGGCTTAGGTCGAGCCTCCTGCAGTCAGCCGGCTCTGCATCGATAGAGAAAGCAGAGCCACCCTGACCTATCCAGCAGCCTCCCAGAGCTCGGATCCAGCTGAAAATGAATTCTTTAAACCTTTGGAGAACAGAGCTGCAGAGCTGGAGCCGAGCCAACAGGGATCCTGCGACCAGAGCGCGGCTTAATCTACTCATGAAACCAAACCTGGGAAACAACCTTGTATTTACTCGAAATTGGGCTTGTTTCCCGCAGCAGATAGGATTTTTACATCAGCGGAAAGCCAATCCTTAGATCTACCTGTTTTGTAATCTAACCGGTTCATTGCTGCGCCTGCATGCTAAACCAGGCTGAAAACAAATCCTGCCATCCACATTCATGACCATGTTTTCTCAGAACTGATCTACAAAACATGGTGCAGGGAAATGGGTGCCACCCCTGTCTCCATGTCCTGATTGGTAGATCCAATCCCCCCGTGTCCATGTCAGTCAGAGCCCGTGCTCCGACGTCCCATAACGCTGCGTGCTCTACAGGGCATTTCCAGTTAAAAGGTTCAGGGTTTCTGGAAGCCTCTGGAAGCCTGTCAATACTATTGATGGATCAACTAAGACAAGAATGTGCATTTCCATGTCGCGTGTGGATCTGGAACAAACCAGAGCTTTGTAATATACATGTGTTGAAACACACCTACAAAATACCAAAAAGCGACACTTAAACTGTATTTCTGTCTTCACCTTAACACCCTGTCCTCACTGTGACATGGCAGCTAGTTTCTTCACATTCTCCGCCAACAGTGCTGACATACAGTAATTCATAAAATGACAGCTTTTCGTCCAATTTGACTTACGTTTGAAATTTCAGTTGGTTCAAACAAAGTGCTTCTCTTAAAGCGCGTACATGCGTCACTGTGGCCACAAGGGGCGATTAAAAACAGCTAAAACAAGAGCGTAACAGCAGCTCAAGCTCTGGAACACCCGTCAATGCGGTTGATGGATCACTAATCAAGGCCTCTGTTTACGGTTTCCACCTTTGAACGAACGAGCAATAAGAGCTCGTGGGAAATTGTGTTGATACTGAAAATCTTAAGGATTATAACTGTAAATATGCTGTTTGTTTTATTTTGGACAGTGCAGTTAAACTAAAAGTATCAGTCTATCCCTGATAACACTGAGCCTTTGAATACATGTGTGAATTGCCACACATTTATGTCGATGCGTTCCAGACGTTCACTGCGTGTCAGTCAGCCTGCCTGTGACGGAGGTGTCACTCGTCTTAACAAGAGCTACAGCTTGGGCCGAGTTCCCCCTCCCAGTTCCGAAACCCTCAGGCCATCGCTCGCCAGAATGTTATTCAGAAAAGAAGCTGACACGAGAAGCCACTTTTTAAAGCCCGGTCAAAATTTGCCGTCCCCCACCTCAGCCCCTCTTTGACCCTGTTTCTTTTCGCAGAGAGCTGCTAGAGGATCACGCGGCGCGCGTACAAACAAGGGTTGCACAAGAATTGCGAAACCATCTAATTTGATGAGAACGCTCTGCCTCGGAGTGTCATTTTCCAGAAGCACACACGCAGCGCCTGGATACGTTACATCACCAGGGAATGGGGTGTAATAAGTACGGACATCAATGCAGGAAGACAGACACCCGTCCTGCTGGATTATCCGAGGGTTGCGTCAGTGACCCGAGGCGGCCACTGAGATTTGAGTTGTGAGTGCATCAAAGTCCTGTCAACAACATTTAGTCTTTTATGTTGTGTGTAGTAGTGTATGAAAATGCTCTTTCAATCATTGGATCATGAAATAGATCAGGTGACTCCATCTTTGAGTTCCACCTCAACAATGTCCTACATTGCCTACTCAGTACATTACGTTGCTTAAAAACAAAAAAGAAAGAGCCTCTCATCACACCAAGAAATGCGGCTGAAAATAGCCCAGGTAGTGTGTGATCGGCTTCCTGTTCCACCGCAGCCGTGGTTTGTGTGAGTGGTAATGATCTGTGTCATTCAGCTTCTAACTGGGATCTCACTCTGCAGCTGACTCATATGCTTTTTATAGCCGTCTCTGTCATTCCACTTCATAGCTGCTGTGTGTGTGTGTGTGTGTGTGTGTGTGTGTGTGTGTGTGTGTGTGTGTGTGTGCGTGCGACAACACCGTCCTGCTGGGAAGAAAGAGAGTGTTGACTTAAAGTTTTTTACATACCCGGGAGCTCGAACCAACATGAGTACAGTTCACTTTCATTTAGGAAGTACAGTTCAGGGATAGGGCTATTGGCTGGATTTGTACTTTTGTGTCATGCCCAAAAAGGGATTGGTACACCTATTCTTCAGAAATGATTGACATTAGGGTTCAGCTGGAGGCTTCTTAGAGGAAATAGTTCGACATTTTGGGATTGCCTTTGTTGACAAGAATTAGATGAGGGGATTGATACCACTCTCATGTCTGTACAGGCAGTTAGCTTAGCTTAGCATAAAGACTCTAAGCAGGGGGAAACGGCTAGCCTGGCTCCGTCTAAAAGCTCACTAATGATCACATTATGGGACATATATAACGGCATACAGCTGTTTAGTTTAGCTTAGCATAAAGGAGTGGAAACAGGAGGGAACAATCAGGCTGGATCTGCACTTTGTACAGATAAACAAATGAGATACCACTTGTTAATTAATCAGCTTTAGAGGTTAGCAACTACCTGGTGAACATAGTGACCAGAACAGAGCTAAAAAAAAAAAAAAGAGTGAATATTGGACTTACATTCATCATGTAGCCGGGGTCACGAGTCCAAATGAATGCTAATATTGCTGTATGTCGGCTGGATGAGTAAATATGCATGTATACAAACCTATATAAACACGTAACATATATATACATATCCATCTCTTGTACATGTACCTGCACACATGAGTTTACCTCCGTTACTTCCATGATTTCCATTTGCGTAGCATAGCTATCTGTCAACATTATTAATTATTTCCATTTATCTATACCTGCTCGTCCCTTTTGCCTCCAATTGATTGCAGTTACTTTTAAAGCAATTATTCTCGGCATCAGTGGAAGGACAATTTCCAATTATTTCTATAAGTTTGGAAGCAGTTTTTCAGATGACAGTGTATGTTGCAGCTGCTGCTTCGGAGCGATTTTGGTCGTTCTCTGTCGTGTTGTCGGATCAGTTTCAGCAGAGACTCGACGATGTTAAACACCCTTACTTGTGCTGAAAGGACAATTTGGCAAGTTCTCCCACAGTCCTCTCCGTGTCAGATGACAGGCATATGAATGGGAGCGGTGAGGGGAAGCCCCGCGCCAGGGCGAAGCAGAAGAGCTGCTCTGCTTGTCAGATTTACAGGAGCTGTCAGCCTGAGACGGCCGCTGCCTGTGAACTGCTGGAATGACCAAAACTGACCGGGGGGGGGGGTAGTTTAAAACAAGGGGTCATCTCATTACATAATAAATCATAAACGTCTCTCTCTGTGGTTGCTAATTTATATTACATTGAGCACTACAATAGCTCAATAATTCTCCTCATCCTTTTACATGTAGCTCAGCTGACCCCCCCCCCCCCCCCCCCCCCCCCCCCCCACACACACACACACACACACACACACACACGCACGCACACACACTCCCCTGTGGAGACATGGTCTCTCCTCTATTCAATTTGAGAATGTTTTTTTCGCTCTCAGATTGATTAACGCTACATGACAACACATATGTATTTGGTTAAATTTGTATTTACACGGCCGTTGCTCAGTCCCATCTGTGATGCAAACTCCCTCCGTCACCGCTAGCTTCCACTCTCTTTGGGGGGTTTACTTGCATGTTGCAAAGGGACAGATGGCCAACGGTACACAACAAAGCCATGTGGACTAAGATCACCTTTGCTCTAGTTTAGGTTGGACTCTGGATGAAAGTCTGAGGTTTCTGGACGTGTTTCTGGGCAGAGAGATATCAAGGTTTGACATTAACTAACAAAATATAAAGAAAGGTAACATATCCTGCAAACCAAGAGCCATTTTCTGAAGTTCTGAGCAGTTCCGGCTGCTGTAGCACCTGGTCCCGGTACGAGGACTGCATGCTACAGAAAATAAGAAGCAGCCCGTGACTTGTTCTAGTCTGCTTCTTATATAATAGTAATCACTGTGGTGAAATTCAGATGCCAGCGCTGCTGACACTTATCTGCCAAAGCGTCAGCATTTGAATCTTAATTTTTAAATGTTATTTTTAGGCTTCAAAAGATTTGCATGTAAGCACTGGCAGAAAACGTCTTAATGGTGTATTTTACATATCTACGTTAATGTAAAAGTCGAAAAACATCAGGACCACCTTCTCCTGGGTTTCATCTTTGAAACTGAAGTGTTGGCCGATGTAACACCTAAAGGGGGTGGTGGTGGGGGGGGGGGGGGGGGGGGGGGGGGTGGGGGGGGGGGGGGGGGGGGGGGGGGTGAAACACTGTGTGTACAAATGGCCAGGCTGGGGCTGAGATCAACTGCAGGCATAAAGCCCGGGTGGAAACAGTTGGCAGCTCGGTGTCTTTCCTGTCTGTGTCTCCGGGCTTCAGTATATTGTTTGAAGCAGACTAAGCTGCATGGCGACAGAGGCTTTTTGAGTGCCAGGTTCCCATTCACACTGATCACACATTAGACTGATCAAATCAGACTCCAGGCCTGGTTCCTGACTAACTCAATTTGCTCTCATACACTTCCCTTTTCACGCTGAGCACATGCACACACACACACACACACACACACGTAGAGAGAGAGAGAGAGACCTGGATGCGTGCTTAAACGTGCACACAAACAGAAAACCAACAGAGAGTGGGGCAGTACCCATTGAGCTCTAATGAAAAGCAGAAAAAGCCGTTACCTTGGCAACTGCCAGCATACATCTTCAGGAGGACCCAGATTTCCTGTCTGACTGCGATCGTATTGTTTTGGTTCTCTTTTGATAGCCGCAGCATCCCTAGACAGATTATCTCACCGCTGGCAAGAATTTATGCTAAATCATCGCGAATTAAACAGCAGCCATTTGCGCAGACAGGAAGCCGCCACACTGAAAATCCTCAGTCACGGATTGAACACGTCCGACTCCCACAGAATACCCCAAACTCTTAAAACACAAATGTAATCAATGATCTGAGGGACTTTTTTTAAAAATCTTGGCCTCGTGCCAGTTTCTCCTCTATCCAGCCCCTTCACGGTGAGAGCTCTGTCGCCAAAAGCAGAGGATCATGGGAATTAGACAAGTCGGTGTAATTTATCCAAATTACCCTCTAACATGCAAAGAGGTGCAGTCACTAAATGAACATGTTTATTATGACAGACTATCCACAGGACAACGTTCTTTCACTCTGCACTACTTTTTTTTTTTTGAAGGATGAGTATATTTCCTGGCAAACAGGTATCAGGATTTAACCCCTACAGTACACTATATTCCACACACCCACACACACACACACACACACACACGCTGTATCAACATGAAGTCATACGTGTCTGGAATATATTTGATTTGACAAAGCATTCGGGTCCACGCTGTTCTCATCATTATCAGTCTCATCACCATAATCAGATTATTATAATTATTATAATTGCCTGTGCTGTGTTTGTTATCGTCGTATGTCGGTCTAAACAGGACACAAATCAGAGCCCCATGTGATTTCTCAGCGTTTGAAAATGCAGGGGAGGTCGGAGGAGGGGCACAAGACATACCTTTTTAGGCTTGTGGAGGTCCTGGGTCCGCCTCCAGGCCTCAGACTTTCCTCTGTGGTTAAATAACCCAGGAGATCATTAACTGTGTGTGCAGTGTGTTCTCTACTCTCTCTCCTTGGGACACGTGTTTGTGATGATGTTGCTAAATGCTAAACTTTAGCAACAAACAGGAAACGTAAAAAACAATAATTCCCAGGAAAAGTTGACTTGATTCTGTGGCAGAAAGACTTGAAAATTCCATGAAGATTTCTGGTATTGTGACTTTAAAGGCCCTAAAACCCTATTTTGTCCATTGTCTTCCAACTATGAACAATGGGGTCCTACATGTACACAACATTTCTTGACAAACATTTTAGGTCACTTCACGAGAGAGTTGCGAGAGTTGTGTCTCTTTTCTCACTGGTTTGAAGTGGGCGGGGCTCAGCTGGAAAAGGGTGATGTCACGCGTTTCAGTGGGCCAATCAGACTTGACCACCCTCAATCAAATCCGATCAAACCAAATGAAGCGGATTTGCTGAGCTTTTGAAACTCTTGATGAATAATGACAAAGAATGTTGTTCTGTTGCTGTTGTTGAATGTCGCTCTTTAACTTTGCTGCTCATTTAGTTGACGTGTGAAGAAATAGCTCCCTCGGATTTGCAACCAAGTTTTCAAAGGCTTTTAAACAAGATCATGTTTCTTGCAAAATGTCGCTTTTGTGCGCGTGTGAAACTCTCTTAATGCTGAACATATTATTCTCCTACTTGGTAATTACCTGATTGCCGGTAATGGTTTGTTTTGTCTGTGATTCATGACTTGGAAACGGCTGTTGTACCCCGAATTGCTCGAATGTGTCAGGTAGTCAAATGGCTTTCCTAACACCTTTCATCACTTAATAGCGGCACATTTCTTCTGTTATTTAATGGAGGGACCTTTCCCTTTGCTTGTGTTACCCACTTCGGCAATACAATCGCTGAGATACTGTGTCGCCGTCCGGCCGTAGGAGACACAGTCGGTCGACTGATAGGAGCTGCAGTGGCGTAAGCGGTCCAGGTTGCTGGTGTTGACAACAGTGTCACCTTGCGTGGGTGCTGCACATGCTGCTTTGCTGTGCACGTCTTTATCACATAAAGAGGAACCGGTTATTGGATGACTTTTTTGGGGGGCCACGCTAGCAGTGTAGCGCTAGCAAATGGGGCTAATTAGGGATAAGCTAAGCGACATTTGCTAATTTGTCTTATATGAACTTAAATATATTATTAGGGTAAAGGTGTTTATTGTTGTCCTTTAATTTCCCGTCAAGTTTACTGTTTAAAATGTGCTCTTATAGTTGCCGTTACTGCTTTTGACAAGTTGATCTGTCCTCTGTCAAATGTCCTGCACATTTGACACAATATGTTATGTGTGTATGATCAAAAAGAACAATATGGACTCTTAAATGTTTCGATGTTTCAAGCAGACTCACATTTTTAGTATAGACATCCAGGGACCTAAAAGGGGTCGTGTGGTCTTCTGTATTCCAGCGTGTATTTTCTTTTGTGTGATCCAAAGTTTGGGTTGGGGCTCTTCTTTCGCTTGTAGTAACTTTATTTAGGGTCGCGCCGCCCATTTACAAGCAGCCCATGTAGCAAAAGTCACACGGGGTCACATGTAAGCTGTTTGTCGGACAGAGCTCTGATGACCTTTTATCCCACCAGGTTGGAAGAGATTTTGGCTGCAGGAGAGAGGGGGGGGGGTTCTAAACAAATCCGATTATAGTTGCTGTACGATGTATTGTCCGTGCTCTTTGCTGTAATTTCCCTTCTCTGGTGTTAATCCCAGAAAAAAAGCACACGAAGAAATAGCTAAAAATGAGAATGAATCCAGACTGTGGCTTGCCCTTGGTTCATTTTGTTTTGCTAAGCTTTCCAAGCCTGAGGCTTTGGCTATTACATGTCACCATCTGTCTCCTTATGCACACAAGTCTGTGCATTTTGTATTAAATTCTGCCTCGCAGTGAACTACAGCAAATTTAACTTGGAAGAGGACAGAAACTTCAATCTGATGAGCTCATTCGATGCCATTTGATTTTGAGTTGCATCGTTGTGCTCTCGTAAAGCATATATATGAGGCTTTTGACAAACCGCTCCATAGCTGTGTGGGAGAGCTGAAACGATTAGTTGACAATAATGAATCGGCAACAACTCTGAGAATCGATTCATCGTTTAAGTAATTTTAAGTACATTTTTAAGGAAAATTGTCAAAGTCTACCTTCAGCCTATTATATGTGAGGATTCGGTGCTTGTCTTTGTCTCATATGAATCTGGGAAATGGTGATGGGCATTTTCCTCTATTTTCGGACATTATGAAGACCAAACATTAAAGTGCCTTTAACCTTTTATTATTGTAAAAGTTACTGTGAAACGTTGCTGCAGCAGCCTCTCATATATTCATATCCCTTTCATACGCGAATCATTTCACTGTACTTGGCGTGGTTTACTTTCTGTTAGCTTATGCTCTGCAGTAAGATTGATCCAATATCCCAGTGGCTCCGCTAGCAGACTAGCCTTGGCCGACAGCTCCTGGGCTTTCATTAATGCATGAGGTGCTGAGTATCCATTTTGGAAAAGTGTTTGGATCTGGTACTCGGCGGTTTAGATACACAGGTAATTACTATACAGGTGTTAGGATGACAAATGGACAAATCTGCTATCAACAGAGGGAGGCCTAACACCCAGCAGAGCCAAATGGATCGTGAACCAGCATCTATTAATGCCATTTTCTCTTCTTCCTCCTCCTCTTCCTCCTCAGACGGCCTATAAGCCCTGGCTGTGCGCTCAGTATTTCCCCACCACCCAGCAGTCCTGTCAGAAGAGGGTACCGTGCCACCAGTACTGCCTGGAGGTCCAGCAGAGCTGTCCGTTCATCCTGCCCGATAACGACGACCTGATCCACGGCGGCAGCCCCAGCTTCATCTGCACAGGTTAATACCGACTCACTGTCTGATGTTACTTCCTGTTTACAACCGCAGCGGATAGGTGCGGGCTGCGTGTTTGCATGTGTGGGTGTTTGTGAGGCCTTGCATTCTCTGCTGCCTCAGAGAAAAGCCTCTCGTTTCGTTTAATGAATAGCATTTTGTAAAAGGATGCACAGTATTAATTCATCCACTGTGTGTGTCTCCATATTGACTGGATGGTATTCCTCCAGGAAAGCAGCAAGGTGCTTGTGAAGGCTTCTGATGACCTCTAGTGGTGCGTTTGAGCACCGCCGCGCTCCAACAAGGACATTCTAACAATGCATTGCTAAATTGAATTTGGCCTGTCCCTCAATATTTACTGCAGTTCATACAGTAGTACTCACCAAGGACTCTGCCTCAGAGGACCAGACGCTGGCTGCACGCCAACAAACAAGTTGCTGAGCGCCATGACTGACAGCCACAGGGCTGTTTTCACTTGTTCAGGTTGATACTGGGTGGACATGTGCTGGGAATTATGGTGAGGTCACCAGAAAAATGTATGAGCTAAGGGACTGTAGAAAAATCATTAGTGGGGGAAGGGTAGTCAGAAAAGGGGGAGGGGAGTCTGACTTTTTTGGGAGAGCAGGAGAGGGTCTCATGCTTTGTTCAACCCCCCCCCCCCCCTCCCCCCCAGCAGTCTAGTCTTCCCTGTGCAAGACGAGTGCAGTGACAGCTCCCGTGTTTACACGCTGGCAAGTTTAAGACCAATCAAATACACTCACAGGCTTGGTCTGGTGTGACCAGTAGCTAATGTTAGCTTATGTTAGCAAAACTTGAGAGACGGAGATTCCTGTAGAACGGACGTCACCTTTATACTTCATGCACCCTATAATTGCCACTTGTGGCCACAGTGGTTGCTGTTTAGGGTTAATGTCCCATGATCTAAAGGCTGACTCGAGTTCGAGCATCATTTTCTGGTTATTGGCAGCTTTTTTTACTGGTTATCAGCTGTCAGCGAACCAAAACACCTTGGCTGTGGTCATTGATGGGTTCACACTGTGCAGCAGGGAAAAGTCAGCGTTCTTCTCCTGTGTCATCTCCTTCTCAGGGCTCTTGGGAGATCATCTATCAGACAGTGAGGCGGAGTGCTGCGACGTCCGATGGGACTCCAAAATGGACAACCCTTCAGGCGGGACACTAAAAAGGACTGCTTCTTCCTGCCAGCCCGAGGGGGCCTCGGTCACCTCCGCTGCCACCCCGAGACTGTGCAGCGGGCGACTGAAGATCTGCCTGCTGGCCCTTGTCCTCCTACACACTGTCATCATCATTTCAGCCTCCCATAATTCTACGTTGGTGGGCGTGGCTGCCATTTTCTCGCCAGAGGAGAGCGCTTCTAATGAGGAGTGAACCTTGGGGTTGAATCTGGTGCTTGTAAAGAGTGAAGTCGCTCGAGAGGATTATGGCTTTTACAATGTCATGGCTGCCAGGGACACATCTGGCGAGACATGCTGGAGATGCCTCTGCAATCTGCCGCCGATGAACCATCAACCACAGGAAGTGGGAGGGTTTTAACTGGAGCTGAAGGGAGCTGGGATTGGACATCGACCGAACCGAGATGTTTGAGAACCACCCCCCTAAAGAACTGACCTCTTGCCACTTGAAACCTGCTCATTGTTTCTATTCCATCCAAATGTTTTCTAGCACATTGTCCCCCCCCACCCCCTTCCTCCTTCCCTTCCTTCCCTGCCACCCTCCCCCTCCCTTCCTGACGTTTTCGGTGTGTGTATGGATGGCACGTCAGAGGAAAAACGGACATTGATGAAGTGCGCGCTCTCGCTCATCATTACCTTTAGATTTTTGCTGCATTTCTTTCAGGTGCCAGAATGTTTTGACATATCAACTGTGTTCCACTTCCTCCTCTCCATCAACCTTCGAGGCATCTTCGTACTACCTTGTATGCGATGCTGCTCGGGGGCCTGCCAGGACCAGCTCGTCCATCATTCATGTGGGTCTTGTTTCTCTGAAAACAAAATGTATGTGATTCTTCTATATTCTGATGTTCAGCTTGTGTTTTGTCCCACTAGACCTTTTCTCAACCCCTTACGACGGTACATGCCTACACGTTTTAGGACCTTAAGTGCTCTGAGACTGGCTCGCTTTCTCTTCTAACTTGTTGGGCCATTGAGCAAGTTAGGAGTCATGAGGTGGCAAAAGGTAGTGACGGTTCAGCTTATGATTACAGGGTGTTGCAGGAGTTGATGCTGAGCTTAGTCGCCGCGCAGTGCTCCTGGACAGGAAGTGGTGTTCTCTGGTTTCTAAAGTGTTCAGTTTACCTCATACAGTAGTGTCGGCGGTTGCAGACAGGCAGGGGCTCGTCTTAATGCCGCAGAGAGTATTTAGCGTTGACGTACATGAGACTGCAGGGACAACCCAGGGACACTAGAGAACAGTTGCATGATGCCAAAACACCAGGGGCCTCATTTATCAACCGTGCGTACGCTCGTTTCCACGCGAACCCGATTGATCAATTTCTTCTTGCGCTGTACGTTTTAGAACCACGTGTACCAACCAAACCCCAGAAGCATCCGTTCCTGACAGCTGTGCTTTTTGTTTTTTACTTTGGACACAAATTGAATCGTTTCTTTCAGAGTGAAATTATGCCGTTGAAGTCACAGTGGGTGTAGCTTAGTGAATACAGCGGGACCTGGAGCATGGGAGCTCCCAGACTGTTGGTCTCCAACTAGACATTTTTTCCAACTGAAATCCAAAGGTGTATGTAGTCGCGTAGTCCAGATTTCGCACTACTACGTCTGACAACAGAAACAGAAGACAAAGTCAGTAACAAACAAGTATAATTAAGAATTTATTACAGGCATTTATATACATTCACAAGAGAATTTGTAAATGTAAAATAAGACCAGCAACAATGCAGGAACACAGACTTATGTCCATAAATCTGTGCTTTGTCTTTCTCGGTTTCTACCTTTGCTCACAGCAAGTGACGTTCAAGGGATGTCGTTGACCACATATGGCATTCCAGGACCGTGTCTGTATGTAAATGAGCTTGTATGTACACAAGCAGGTGGATGTAGGTGAGATTTGTTGTGTGTAGTGCTACGGGCGTGTTTGATAAAAAAAAACAATTTTCTGTTGCGCGCACGCATTTAGAACGTGTTCTACGCCTTGTTTGATAAATGAGGCCCCAGATCTTTGAGTGCCTCTCTGCTGCGTACGCCCAGTGAGGCAGATACTGGCAATGGAGCAATATAGAAAAAACCCCAGCCAGTGTTAGTGTCCTACTTTGTGGCATCTTCACTACTGTCGGCTTGGCTTTTCTGTATCGTAGAGTTGGTGCAAGTGACCAGCCAGCCAGTCAGTCAGTCAATCAATCAATCAATCAATCAATCAATCAATCAATCAATCCGTCGACTCTTAAATACCCTTAGACAAGCTGATCAACCGCTATCTTTCACAGACTAGCAAAGGGCTGTGTTAGTGTCAGCGTGCGAGGAGTGTGAGGAGTTTTCAAGGGCTGATCCATCGATTTTGTTGTTTTGTTTTTTTTTTGCATGGCTGCTGCTAGTAAAGTGCACATTGACACGAGGACGGGTCACGCAGGGATTAAGAAGAGTTTTTCACCCCCCCCCCCCCCCCTTTTTTTTTTTTAAACTAGGAATGCACTGAGATTGGGCAGAAAAAGAGATTCATCCAATATAAAAGTCTGATACTATGAGCAACTGGTGATATACCAAAAATTAAAGCGAGGAACACTAAATCTCTTTTTAATGGGGCCATTTTTTGTCCTCCATCCGGGTTGCCTCTAATGATCAGTTAAAGACAGATTGGAGTTTTAACTTCACCTCCAAATTGTTCTTGGCTGTGAATACATGGTATCAGTGCCCCCCCATTAACAGCTTGACCTTACCACGTGTCACATTACGCAACGACCATCAGTTTGCTCTTCACACACACATCATCAGAGTGGGATGTCACATCGAAGTCAAGTCTACACTTGCCTCTGGATTATCAAGATGCAGTTCATAGACTTTAGCCCCCCACCCCCCCCACCCCAGTTTACTCTCTGTTCCCTTTTTGCTTGATATTCTCGCGTGACGTGTTGTTTCGTTGGTTTGTTTTCCTTGACGAACTGTGATGACGAGAACTACATTCCCTTGAAGACAGCAGCGGATGTAATAGGCCCACACACTTTGTGCCCCGTCCCTTCGATCTCTAGCTGTTCATGATCTGAGTCCTGTGGATCTATGCAGATGAACCCTACCACAAACAAACCCCCGCCTAACCTCCCCGACCACCGCCACCACCACCCCCTTGTCCTTTCTGTTGTAAATATGTCCTGAGGATGTGGGATCCCAAAATGGCCGCCAACCCCCCTACCCCCCCTCTTCCCAGACCTCCCCTCCCCACCCCCCACTGTTGGAATCTCACTGTGTTTTCTGTTTGCCTCCTTGGTTTTTGTCTGTTTTTTGAGATTTTTGCCGCATTTTTCTGTTGTCTAAAGCAGTGGTGTGAGTTGATGAGTAGGACTAAGTTGGATGTTAAAAAGACGAGATAAAGAGGTCTTGAGAAAAATATACAAAAAAATGAAGCTTGAATTGAGAAAAGGGTTCAAATATAGAGAAAAAATTATGATAAAGTTGTCATATTGTCATACTAGAGATGCTTTAGTTTGCTAATTTACTTTCTTTTTTTCTACAAAAGACTTGGATGAAATTATTTATAAAATGCGTCCCACGAGTCATGATCTTTTTTGGACGTAAAACAAATACATTTATTAACATTTTGTTCAAAAGAAAATAAATATAAATTATGTTAAACATTACTGGTGTTTGTGTTTTTTTTCCACTGCGTGTCTTTGACCATGGAAAGCCAAAGTGTTCAATATTAAATAAGTTAAAAACAACATTCTGAAATGAATACATAAATTGTGTAAAAAATATAGAAATGATCCAACAATTTGTGAAATAATTGAAGACATTATTAAAAGTCAACTCATTCTTATGAAATATTTCACTTTTCATAATAACTGAATTTTTATCTTTATATGTTTTTTATTTAATCGTAGACATTTTTATTTTCAAAATTTCAAATTTCAAAACTGGCTTTTCTGTCACTTTTCATGACAGCGGCGTCATCCCCGCCTTCTCATCTTTCAGCCAATCACATGCCCCCTGACTCTGCTACCAAATCTAGCAAGTTAGCTTCTGCTAGCTAGAGCAACATCAATTTAGGCAGCCTGCCTTTTTTTTCGGTAGTTTTACGTTGCATTTCACCATTTTTCATTATTGTGATATAACTCCAGCCAGTCCATGGTTTTCCCGAGAACAATAACAGGTTTTGTGTCAAAGTTTGGGTTTGTTTCAGCCGGGTGCGACGAAGAGACCGAACTCTACGAGGCACTTTTACGTGCTGGACCTGTAGCGAAAACGCGGTTGTGTGCGGCGGCCATTTTAGACCTGAGGATTATGTCGATATAAGTTTCCAGCCGATATGGAGTTCAGGATGGGATGTGGAAGCCAGGACCGTGTGTCATCAGGTCCACCACCACCACCACCATCAGCAGCAGCTTTTGGTTCTGCCACCGACAGGAGGGCCAAGGATCCGTCAGATATTCAGCTCGACCAAAACGATGACTGTTCACAGTAAGTCCTGTTTTTATTAAACTTTTGCTAACTTCCAAATTAAGAGTTAGGTACAGCACTGTAAAACAGGCAATGCTGATGCAAACGGATACTTGTGCTTTTCTGTAGGCATCAATAACGTTACCCTGCCGCTAATAAACAACCTATGGTTCTGTGTTAGCCTCATGTGTGATAGCAAACTTCACAATATTGTGACGTGAACAGACCGTTAGCTATGTTAGCTAGCTCACTCAGCAGGACTCCCCACTGGTTCTCACACCATAGCTAAATGTATCTTCTGTGGCCGTTATTTATTCCAAATACTGGTCTGTTCCTGGTCTATTGGACACGTAACAGGCTCATAATTATAAGGCTGTGGTCCGTCATATGCGTATGAATATACATTTTCAACCTCTTCAGTGTCAAAAACTGCCGCTATCTTTGCCGCTCTCCCTTTTGTTACGTCATGTCCAGTTCATCTTTTTTTTTTGGTGAGGAAGTAAAACTCACAGAAACAACTCCAGAAATGACTGTACTCCATATATGTGTATATGTATTTTTTGAAAGTCTGGTTACTACATATTTATCCTACACCAATATGCAAGTTGCTCTTTTAATATTGAAATTTTTGGGGCTCTATAGATAATAAAGCAAATGTGGGCAATCAAGCAGTACAATCCAGTTTCTCGTGTTGACCAGCAGAGGGCAGTATAGGATCACATCCCCCAACTTAGACCATAATGAAAGTCCTCATCGAGCAGATTTTATGAACAGCTACTGTGTGTCCTGATCTTTCTCACCCTGTTGTGTTACATCAAATGTGAAACATCATTTAGTCTTGTAGAGTCGAAAAATAGATCTCTTCACTTGTGGGCATCATCAACTTGATGTTATAATGACTCTCCAGGCTGGCCAAACATCTGGACTCTGGATGAAATGATTCATTTTTAGATTTGGCTTATGAGTGAATATTACATTTGATATTCTACCCAAGTCTGCAAGTGAGATGTAATTTGTTAAATTCGCTGTTAATGTGTTAGTAGTATTTTCAGGGAGCTATACTAAACTTTTTGTAGATGTGACTTATCTGAACAATATGATCAATATGAGTATGATCTATTGTGTCTGTCCTTAAGAATCACTGCAAAGCAAGTTCTGCACATAACTCCCCTTACGTATCTTTTACACTTTCAGATATAATGTGTTCATTGGTGAGCTTTAGAGGTGCTGATAGGTGGATCAGAGCCAGGCTAGCTGTTTACCATTGTTTCCAGTCTTCATGCTAAGTGAAGCCAACCAGCTGCTGGGTCCAACCTCACATTTACTGTGTGAAAGATTTCCATTTCGGCTAATAGTTAAACCTGCAAGAACTGATTTCTTTTGGCCTTTTTAGCAGAAACAAGCTGTGAACACGATGTTGACATAATGTCACATTATAAACTCTGATATGGTGTTAGCAAGCAGAGCCATGTTAGCATTCATTTGGAGTCATGATTCCGGCAACCTGATGAATGCAAGCTCCATTTGGTCTCTACCAGCTCCTGAGGGAATAATCTGACTTAAGTGCTCCACTATGTTCACCAGCTAGTTGCTAACTGTGCCTGTGTGCTGCTTGGTGCTGGGTAGGTAGTGTGCAGTGGCTTTTTAAAGCTTTTTCGCTGGAAACGGCTGCCTGCTGCAGCCAAAAATGTGAAACTAGTAGTGTTTTGGTTTTCCAAACCGTGGCTGTGGGATGCTGCTCCTGCTCTCAAGTCCTGACCAGACAGTATGAGGACATGTGATTCACGTGTGAATTCTTAAACACGGCAGTACACCTCTCTAAAGCCGAATACATGTCCTGACTGTCCATGGCATGGCAGTGACTGGCCTACATAGTGCACTCAAACTGGTAGTCAGGTTAAAATGCTCCTCACAGAATTAGTTTTGGTAGGGGAAAGCACATTATGCAGGGCCAATAAACAAACATTTGTGAGTATACTTGGTTACATTTCATCTCTTTCTCTTTAATATCTGCAGAGTCTTGATATCAACAAGGTTGTCTTTGATTGTGACCTGAATTTCTCCAAACATTTTAGCAATGTTATAAAGTCAGCCATCTGAAATACTAGACTATTATCATTTCTATATTTACAACGTGAAATATCGTGAAAGATCATGGCATAGTCATTGAACATAACCATAAACACTTACCTGTGCTCAGATTTGAGATTGCACACACATGACAATTCTTTACCGTGTTTACTTGTTTATATTTTGACTGTATTTATATTTATGGTACTTACCGTTAACCTGTTTACATATCTGGCACTGTGTGCATTTGGTTTTTGCCCCTTAAATAAACTATGTCATCTTAGAGCTAGTAGCCTCCCTGCTCTGGTAACCTGTGGCATTCAGAGTTGATTTGAAGGTTTTGCATGTCTGTCAGGCACTGATAGGCCTTGCCCCATCCTGCACTGTCAGCCTTCTTACTGCACACACCCCTGCTCGTAGCCTGAGGTCTGCTCACCAGCTGTTGTTCGTCCCCCGGGCACGAGACAGAGGATAGTGGAGCATTTGCTGGAATAGCCTTCCATTGGGAGTCAGGCACGCAATATCAGTGTCATCTTTGAAAAGAGCAATGTAAATAAAGGATATTATTATTATCATTCTAACTAATGCAGGATCACAAGTGCACTGCCATCCTCCCAGATGGAGACAAGAACTAACCAATACCACAGTCCAGCCACAAGGTGGCAGCATTGGACCAGATTAGATGCATTAGATGAGTGTGCACTTATGCAGGCTATAAGGATTTCCCCCTCCTGAGAGACAAATACACAGGGGAAAACATGTGATACAAATAGACTGAT